>NC_143129.1:70280980-70905980 GCF_059928025.1 Delphinapterus leucas
GGATCTGTTTGCATCAACCTCAGAGTTTTTCCAAGGCTTTGCACTTTCTTCTATGACTTACAACAGAGCAGATATACCATACTTTATATGAAAATTGGATTATTTAAAAGAGATTTTTGGAAAGGAAAGCCCATTTTCAGGCATTCTATGTAGCCCTGGTTGGGCCAGAAGTCTTGTAATCTTTTTTCCATCTCTGAGATTTTGTGAGTATATTGTTAGCATAAGTAATCACATATCAATTTCTCTGCTTTTAGTGAGCCTGGATTCTTGCTGGCATACCTGGAAGGAAGGAGGACCAGGATAAGTTGGGCATGTCCTGTCTGTCAGGTACCTCATGTGCATTAATATAATCCTCCTGATATTACCATGAGGTGTGCGCCGCACTTTACAGATGAAGCTGCTGAGATTCAGAGAGATTTTAGGGCTTCACCAAGGTGAAGCTACTGGTCCTTTACCACACTTTGAGTATCAAGGATCTGGGTCATTGTTGACCTTGACAAGAAGTCAAGTTCCACTGGAGTGGTGGAAAATGAAAGTCATATTGGATGGGGTTGGAGAGAGAATGGGAGTTTAGGGTGTAAAGACTGAAAATGTAGACAATTCTCAAAGACTCAAAAGGTCTCACTCTCTTTCTTTTCTCTCTCTGTCTCCCCCCCCACCCCATTTTCCCTTTCTGTCTCCCTCTCCCCCACCCCCCTCTTTCTTTCCACGTTAGTGTGCACTTGCCTCTACCTGTGCCTGCACAAATTCATCCTCCTAATCATAGCCCCATGAGATGATTGCTATGATTCTTGAGGGAGTATCAGACCTGCCCTGCACAGCTCCAGTGGACCAGTCCCTGGGCCATATCCTGGAGTGACCTTGGCGTTAGAAAGGCAGAGTATACGACCTTCAAGCTGCCATGACCTTTTTGTGTTTGCCACACTGCTGAAGGCATCACAGGGCCACTCAGCAGACTGCTAACCATGATATTCCTTTCCAGAGACCCTCTGAGCTCAGTTATTTTTGTTACGGGACATTCTGTGGCAAGTGCTATGTATAAATATGATATGTTTAAATTATATATTGCTTATTACAAGATATCTTAATGGGCTTTTTTTCTCTTAAAGCACATTCTACTACTCACATGTCTCCAGCGTTACCAGGACTCTGGTGTCAGCCTGCCTAGGTTCAAAATCCAGCTCTAACATTTATTCGCTGTGTAACCTTGAGCAAATTACTTAATTCCCTTACATTTTTTTTGCCTCACCCACAAGGGATTAAAGTACTCAAAAGGTTTGTTAAGAAGATTTTAAGAAGGTAATAAATATAAATACTTAGCATAGGACCTGGCAAAGAAAAAAGCCATCATTTTTATCTATTTTATGTCTATACATAATTTAATGTGTAAGGCATGAAATAGTAAATGCAGAGAGCTGGATTTCTATTAACTATCAAATTAGGTTGACTTTATAGTGGTTTTATGGAATGATCAAAAAGGAGATGTTAATAATGAATAAAATATCATCTTTAGCATCAAAATAGCAAACATAAAAATCATGTGCGATAAACAAAACACCACTAAATAGCAAATTAATTTCTAACATTGCTTTATTATTTTTTTTCTGGCATCCAGAGTCAAGTTCCCACCCTGACCCTTCTTTCTACCTCAGAATCATAGAACTTCAAAGACAAATGATCTTAGAGACCAACTTGTCTGACTACTTCTGTATAAACATGGTATCAGCGTTCATAAATTTGGACAACTCACACAAGGTTACATTGTCCATAAATAAGTGAAAGAATAAGAGTTTAAATATAGGTCTCCATATTCACAATAGCCAAGACATGGAAGCAACCTAAATGTCCATTGACAGATGAATGGATAAAGAAGATGTGGTATATATATATATATATATATACACACACACACACACACACACACAATGGAAATGCCACTCAGTCTTAAAAAAGAATGAAATACTACCATTTGCAGCAACATGGATGGACCTAGAGATTATCATACTAAGTGACGTAAGTCAGACAAAGAAAGACAAATACCATATGATATCTCTTACACGTGGAATCTAAAATATGACACAAATGAACTTATCTATGAAACAGACTCACAGACATAGAGAACAGACTTGTGGTTGCCAAGGGGGAGGGGGTGGGGGAGGGATGGATTGGGAGTTTGGGATTAGCAGATGCAAACTATTATATATAGAATGGATAAACAGCAAGGTCTTACTGTATAACACAGGGAACTATATTCAATATCATGTGATGAACCATAATGGAAAAGAATATGAAAAAGAGTGTATATATATATATATATATATGTAACTGAATCACTTTGCCGTACTGCAGAAATAAACGCAACACTGTAAATCACCTATACTTGAATAAAATAAATTCTAAAAAAAATAAGTCTCCAGATTCTTTAACAAATGTTCTGGGATCAGATGCGTGAAAAGATTAACAGAGGAAATATTTAGGGTTAATTAATTCAAAATATTTTTGCAGCAGCAACCTGGGATGTGAAGGGGCAGCCTAAGCTCCACAAGTAGGAACACGCATAGAAGATATGCTGGCAGGAGTGCCACTTCTCGGCATGTGACCTCCTCGTCCTGGCCCACATTTTGCCCATCCCTGGTGATTCTGATCTGATGCCCTGCTTGCACTCCAAGCTCTCTGGTTCCTCATTCTGGTTTACAAAACATTTCCCCCCTTTAACAAGTGTTTGTGTGGACTGGCTCTGTGCTGCCTTAGCATGGTTTAATAATTCTTTCCAAGGTACTGCCTCTATGGGGAATGTGGTCCAAGGTCCTACATTTTCTGACCTCACCTTTTTTGAGTCTCGGCACATTTGACTCACTTAAACCTGTTAAAGACTAACCTATCCAGATAAAAATCATCAAACAGGATCAATGAAGAATTGCTATACATTAGGGTTCATTTGAATATCTATCTTTTTTTTTTTTTTTTGCTGCAAAAAGCTTTATTGTTTCCATTTGGTCCACGTCTTGGGAGAGGGCCCCAGGATGGTTAAAAAGCTGCCTAGTGGCTGCAGAGCGGGGCTTCAGGCAGAAGCTCTGACGCCAGAGGGGCTCCTCAGAGGCCGCTGGACTTCAGCGACTCCTGTTCGTGCTCGAGGGTGAGCCTTTCAAAGAGATACTCGCCCAGCCCAGCCTGCGGACCAGCCAGCCTGCGGAGGTTGGTCAGGTGGTCGCCCATCTTCTTGATGAGTTTCACCTCCCCATCTAGGAAGTGGCTCTCCAGGAAGTCGCAGAGGTGGGGGTCTGCGCGGGCACAACCCAGGGCATGCAGATCCAGAAGGGCCTGATTCAGGTTCTTCTCCATGTTAATGGCGGCTTCCATAGCGTCCTGGGTTTTACCCCACTCATCTTGAGATGGCTTCTGCACGTCCTGGAAGAGGGCGCGGCCGCCACTTGGTTTTGCATTTTCAAGAGACGCTGGGCGCTCTCCTGCTTCTCTTCGGCCAATTCGCGGAAAAAGTGGCCCACGCCCTCCAGAGCCACATCGTCGCGGTCGAAATAGAAGCCCAGAGAGAGGTAGGTGTAGGAGGCCCGCAGATGCATGCTGACCAGGCGGTTGACGGCAGCCTCCACCTCGGTGGAATAATTCTGACGAATCTGGGAGCTCATGGTTGATCGGTAATAAGGAGTTCGGCTCAGAAAATGGTGTTGGCTGGTCCCGGTGACCGAGGATAGCTGAGTGGCTGACTCGGAAGGTTGGAGGGTGGTTGGAGGCTGGAGGAAAGGGCGACCCTGGGTCTGTTCCGTCCAAACACTGTTGAAGCAAGAGACAGATCCAGGGAACCGCCGAGCGCAATGCCCGAGTATCTATCTTGATGAACTTGGACAAGGATGGAATGTAGCTTTCATTTCATGTGCTAACTCCAGATCGTTGGTAATGGATCCCAGAATGTTCAGATGACAGTGTTTCTGGGCTACCCCTTATCTTAAAGGGAAGAGTACAGATAAAAAGAATGAGTGCTGTAACCAATTAGAAATGCCTACTACAGGCTCATATCTGCTTACTTTGGACTAGCTCTGAATAGCTAATTGGGCATTTTCTGAGACTTATTTTGTAGATGTGCCCTTGGAGGTTTAAAGTTTTTCTCTAATTCCCAAGTGGTAAACTTTATACATCTCTTCCATATTTAGAGAATTTGAGAAGTTCCAAAGAGGAGAAGAAGGGTATTAAAAAAGGCTTACTGTGTCCTACACACTTTCATGGATATGACCCTTTTTTAAGTATTAAAAAAATGTGTGTTGGGGGGAATGATTTGCCCTTACTCTGAAGCAGAGCCTGCTGGCAAGGGTCAAATGTCCCAGCTGTTGGAAGAAAAGGATCTAAGGGTCAGGGAGCCTGCAGGCCCTGATATTTTTAGTGTCACATCCTCAGAGTTAAGTGTCAGAGAAACAGAAAGGCAACACCGAATAACGAGACAGGAAGTAATGGGAATCCCATTAACATATTTTATAAAAATTAATAACTTTGACATTTCCCCACTGTTGCACAGTGCCTTAAGAGCCACAGCTTTGCCTTGTGGAGAAAATGTCCCCCCATCACCCAGTTCCTGGCTCTGGTGGGTAACCCTGAAATTCCTAGGGGTGGACACCTCATCCCATGTGAGAACACACCATAATATTAAAAGGTACCATCTAGGACTCTAGTGACTCAGGTTCAGTTTTTGGTTCTACAACTTTCTGATTGAAAAACACCAGGTAAATCCTAAAACCTCTAACCCCATTTTCTTTTCTCAAAAATGAGAAACTGTAGCTCCACTATATATTTACTTTAAAGATTGCAGTTATTCTCTACTAAAAGTGCTGGGAGCTTCCTCAAAATCTGTTCACACCTAGAACATGAAACTTTGCTTTCCTGAGCAGTTTACTCAGGACTTGTTCTCTTGTACTGCCACCCCAAACACCCATGCACACACATGTATACACACACACCCATGCACACACACACTCTTGCACACAAACATACACGTATTTCCGGCAGTCCTCTAGAGATAGCTCACGTGAATCCAGGAATAAATCCAGCCAGGTACTACGCAGTGTTCCCAGGTACTGCTGCTTTCTCTGCCCCATGAACTAAGGAATATGGTTAAATCTTCTATTTTCATTTAAAGTCCAGAAGGAAAAAAATGCATAATAACATCATTTCAAGATCAAGGATGGAAGCCTCCACATATAATAACTGAAACACAAAACAAGAGAATTTGGAAGCCACTCATGGCATTTTCTTAGACAAATATCTTCATCTTCCTGGGAAGCAATTTAAATTTTCTTAATCTAAAAAAGGAGGGTTTAGGCCAGAAAAACTCTAGCATCCCTTTTAGTGCTAGCATTTTGTATCCAGTGATCTTCACTCATTTGTTCATCCAGTATTTATTGAGTGCCTACCATGTGCCTTTTCTAGGTGCCTGGGGTACATCAAAAAACAAAACAGGGCAAGAATCCCTGCCATTGTAGGGCTTATATTCTAGTGAGAAGAGGGAGCAAACAAGCAATAAACATAGTACTCAATAAATTATGGTATATGGAAAGGTGATAAATCTTAAAGGGGAAAAAATCCAGACAGGAAAAGAGATTAGGACTATAGAACAAGAGTGGCAGGATGCAATTTCAGAGGCCTAATTTTAAAAGGTGATATTTCAGCAAATACTTGCAAAAGTAGGATGCTCAGCCATATGGATATCTGAGAGAAGAGCATTCCAGGGAGAGGTTTCAACCCATGCAAAGCCCTAAGGCAGGAACATGCCTGATGTGTTCAAAGTACAGCAAAGAAGTCTGGGATTTTGAGCTTTTATCTGCATGAGATAGGAGCCATTGGAGAGTTTTGAACAGAGGGTGACATGGTATGACTTACACTTTAAAAGGATTATTCTGACTGCTGTGTGAAGTGTAGACTGTTGGGAAAGGCAAGGGTGGAAGGAGGGAGACCATAGTGGGCAACTGAAGTATCCCAGTGAGAGATGGTTTAGATAAGAGTAGTAGCAGAAGATGGTAAGAAGTGGTTGGATTCTGGATATATTTTGAAGGTAAAGACAACAATCCTGGGCTTCCCTGGTGACGCAGTGGTTGGGAGTCCGCCTGCCGATGCAGGGGACACGGGTTCGTGTCCCGGTCCAGGAGGATCCCACGTGCCGCGGAGCGGCTGGGCCCGTGGTCCATGGCTGCTGGGCCTGAGCGTCCGGAGCCTGTGCTTCACAGCAGTAGAGGCCACAGCAGTGAGAGGCCCGCGTACCGCAAAAAAAAAAAAAAAAAAAAGACAACAATCCTAATGGATTAGGTGTGTGTGAGAGAAAAGAGTGGAGTCAAGAATGATTTCAAGATTTTTAAATTGAGCAACCTTAAGGATGGGGTTGTCATAACCTGAGATGCGGTGGAAGACTGCAGGTTCTGTAGGTTTGGCAGAGCGGTTGGGAGTAGGGTGGCGCTCACAGGTTCAGTTTTAGATGTGCTAAGTTGAGATATCTATTAGACGCCCAAGCAGGGGTGTCAAAGGCAATAGTGTATGAATCTGGAGTTCGGGAAAGAGGTATAGATTGGAGATAAAACAGTTCCAAGTCTTGAGATAAAAACGCCATAGATGTTCTACATCAATACTAAGGTCTCAAAGTATTTCCTACTCCTGAGGATTTTATATCTGGAGTGTTTACAGTCATCACTGATGTCATTGTCACTACCATGACCAAACTTCTGCTAGATTAAAAGTACTTTGTAAAGTTTTCTGGGCATTTGGGTGTATGCCTGTGTCCTTGGTCTTCCCTGATGCACACGAGACACCTATTCAAATTACTCTGAAGTATGGTTCCGGTAGAATGGATTATGGCATATGGCCCAATGGCTGTCATGTTCTGGTATTACAAGACAAAAAAAGTCATAGTAGGTATTAAACCAGTTCCTTGGGTTTACAGAAATGTAACTTCATCTTTTGTAGCTATCAGTTCTATTTTTATCCCCCGATTTACCTGATCCCTGAAAAGCAAACTTAGTCAGCCTAAAGTAGATTCAGTCGTTTTGAGTTTACAGTCAGTAAATTATAAATTCTCTCTTATCTTTCCTTCTCCCAAGTTGGCTTGTAATTTTGAGAGTGCATATTCATGTTGGGAGGGAGACAGGTGGCTGGGAATCTGTAATCATACACATGCAGAGATGTACCTTACTACATCTCCTTCTTGGTTGTCATCATCCTTGCACGTGGGCCTCCACTGAGATCTCTGCATCCACATTGGCCCCCTGTCCACAGGGCTTTCCACTGTGGGAACCCCTTGTCAAGACTGAGAAACCTCTTCTGGTGTTCTGATTCTTTTCCTCTCTCCATTATATTCTCCACATCTACTTCTTGGCTCATTTGGAGGAAGTGGATAGAAGAAAACTTGGCTGCTCTCCCAGCCACTCTGGGGCCCCAGGAAGCATGTGGTTCATTATCTCAGGCCCTTTCTTCTTTGACTTACTTTGTGGCTTGCTTTCTCTTCAGCTGCTGCTTGATACCTCAGAAGTGTAAGAAACCCCTGTGAAGATTCTTTACAGGAAGCCTACCTCAATTCCTATCTCCTCCTGGTCTTCAAATCTATCAGGACTGTTCTACATTTCCCAGTAATGCCTGTGACCAGGAGACAGGCCAAGGTAGGTAGGTGACAGGGTCCTTCTCAGAAACCCAAGCTGGGGTCTAACTTTCTTGTTTCCTTTCCTACTGTCTTCTAACTTGCTAGTTCAGAGATTTTAGTTTTCATCTCTCTCTCTGTGTCTAGAAAATGGACCAGACAATTCTTTTTCTAAACCTATTATTTATGCCAAGTTTACAGAAGCTTAATAGCCAGAAAGTAACTTCTTTTGTTTTTCCCCATAGTTTTGGTGTGACTGTTCTTCCTAGTACAGTAGAAATCATGGTATATAGTTCAAAGGAATGAGGTGAGGGAGGGCATCACAGAGAAGCGTAAACCAAAAGGATTTTGGAGGCAAAAATCATGTATCTTCCCAATGTTATTCAATCACAGTCTCTGGTGATCTGTGCTGTGAGCTCCAGCTCAGCCTCCTTCAGCTCCAGGCTCTAGCTCAACTTTGCCTTAAGACCTGGGCTTTGCAAGCATGAGAAGCAAGATGTGAAATCGATCAGACGGTGCATCAGCCTGGCTCCCATCATCAGCTTCCGAGAACCCAAGAAACACACCTCCAAAATGTGTAGTTCCTCTATCTGTAAGACAGGTACGTTATGTCTCAAACACACACACGTATGTTGGGGAGAGTGGGAGGTGATGGGAGTATAGGGAAGGAGGTAGTGATCAGGGGTGGTTGGAAGAGCACCACGTTGGGGATCAAAGGATCTAAAATATACGTCAAGCTCTGCCCAAACCTGTGTGATTCTGTGCTGTTGGTTTAGCTCCTATGTTTCTCAAAGCCCTTTTCCGGAATGTGAAGAGGAACACTAGATTCACTCATCTATTTCTGTGTTCAATCATAAGTTCAAAATGAACTGAGCGTCCTCATTGTGCTAGGTGCCAGGCCACTACTGCAAATACTGCTACCTCCCTCTTGCAGCATCATCTCTGGCAACCACAATGACAACAACCAAGAGCTGGGCTCCTACTAGACACCAGCCACTCAATAGACACTATTTTATTTAATTCTCAGAACAGCATGGTGAGGGGCCAATTCCATCTCTATTTTTCAGTTGAGAAGACAAGGCTTGTGAGATTAAGGGGCTTGTTCAATGTTTTCCAACTGGCGATAAGTGCCAGAGTCGGGTTTGAACCCAAGCCTTTCTGTTACCAAAGCAGATGAAAAAGACTTACTATCTTCCAGCGTGTTATAGTCTTATTCCTTCTGATATAAACATGCTATGATTCTATGTAGGGATGAATGCATTATATGCACATCCAAACAAATACACATAGCAATAGTTCATGAACTTGTCCATCATAGTAATGTCATAAATGAGTGACACACCTAGCGCATTGGACACTCAGGTGTGTCCTGTAAGTAATGATGACTCTATGAGTTCTTGGATGCAGCATCTCACTCTCTTGGGTGCTCCCAACCCCATTTCAGGGCTGTGCCCCTCTAGAAGTATGACTCTCCGGTCCCGTCCAGTCTATGCTGTGAATGTACAGTGACCTGGAGAGAAGGAAGAGCTGTCCTCCCTTTCCACTCCCATACTTGAGTGTCACTTTTCCTGAGCTCGGCATGGGCAAATAGGAACGCTCCAAGGAATACCACCCTAGATGCACCTTTAGGTGCTAAAGAGCAGTTTCATGTATACAGCACAGCATTAATTTTCTGACTGGATGGTGCTTCCCCAATTCTCCTATTTGGTGAATGAGTCTTTTCCCTTAAAAGTTGCCTCGGACAGGGCTTCCCTGGTGGCGCAGTGGTTAAGAGTCTGCCTGCCAATGCAGGGGACACGGGTTCAAGCCCTGGTTTGGGAAGATCCCACGTGCCACGGAGCAACTGGGCCCGTGAGCCACAAATACTGAGCTCTGCGCGTCTGGAGCCTGTGCTCCGCAGCAAGAGAGGCCGCGACAGTGAGAGGCCCGCGCACCGCGATGAAGAGTGGCCCCCGCTTGCCACAACTAGAGAAAGCCCTCGCACAGAAACGAAGACCCAACACAGCCAAAAATAAATAAATGAATAAATAAATTTATTAAAAAAAAAAAAAAGTTGCCTCGGACAAATAGGAGGTATCATTCTGGAACATAGCGATTCAGGAAACACTCAGGAAAGGACTTGCAAGAAACTGCTCCTGAGTGACTTGATCTCACAGAATTGCTGGGGATGAACTGTGATCAAATTAAATGGCAGACCTCAATGTATTCACTCTCCCAATAAACCACATTTATTACCTTACAAAAGTGACATTTTCCCTGATGGTGAAGCAGTAACCTTCGAAAGAAATAATTGTCCATAACATTGTTAGTCACTGGCGTGCGAAGTCATTCTCGGGCATTAAACTCAAATGATGTCTTTGATGATAATTATCATCATAAAAAGATGGACTGGGCTTTGTGATTATGGAGGGAACTAGAGGAGAGGAGTAGAAGAAGCCTCATTTCCCATAATGCTTCTATTGCAAGAGCTGAGATTGGAGTCAGAACATGAAGGTTACAATGTATGGAGGCTTCCCTTTCATCCTATGGACCCCAAGAAATGTTCCCCTTTCCCTGGGGTAGGAATTATACTGAGCTTACGTCTACTGTGGGAAATTGGCGTGGGCAAAACATTGACAACAAATACAGATCAAACTGCACAATGTGCTTTTCTATTATCCTGTCACCTTCCCAAAGAAGCACAAACAAGGGTAAGCAAGTAAACAATGCTATTAACATTTGTGTAGCAGTTGAACTTTACAGTCTTTTCACATGAATTGTCTCACATCTCCCAATAGCCCTGTGAGTTAGCAATTATCATTTACATTTTATAGGTAAGAATACTGAAGCTCAGAGAAAGGAGTTGAATCCAGCATTTGATAAAATCATGGACTTATGGAATATTGGATCTAGACGGCACCTTAGAAATGATCTAGTTGGAACCTTAGTCCAAATCAGTTTAATTTAACTTGATTGCATTGGAATTCATTTAGAATCTGAGTGTACTTAGTCAGGCACTGGGCATAAAAATAGAAATTGGGCCTGGTTTCTGTCCCTGAAGAGGGTACCTTCAGGGGAGATAGCCTGGTAAACAAATAACTCTCATACTGTGAAATAAGTAATACCCAAAAGAGGCATGTGTGATACATCAGGCAGGAGTCATCATTCTGCCTGGAAGGAGAGGAATGGGGAAGATGTAGCCTAGAGGGATGCTTCTAGCTGAGCTCTGGAGGACCAGGAGGGTTCGGTGACCCAGCAACAGGACAGGGCCATGCAGAAAGAGGGAGAGGCATGAGCAAAGGCCAAAGAGATGCTTACAGAAGGTGGGCAGTTCTTTGTGGCTAGAGCATAGTTTTGTGGGAGAAGGGGCTGGGGAGGAAATTGGAAATTAGCAGCAGAATCTGAAGAGCTTTAAGGACCATTGTTAAATAAGTCAGCTTTCTTCTGCAAGAAATAAGGATCCATCAAAGACTTTTAAGCATGGGAATTTAGTAATAGTGATAATAATAATGATGATAATGATAACAGGTAACATTTATTGAGCATTTACTACAGGCCAGGTCCTTTGCTAAGTATACTTCACAGGCAGTAGCTTAGCTAATCTTAAACACACTTTGAGGAAGGAACTATAGTAATCCCCATCTTACTGATGTGGAAACTAAGGCTTAGGGAACTGAAGTGGCCTCTTGTGATAGAGCCAGGACCTCCTGCTATGACGGGATCAGATGGCTGAGTTTGTTCGAAGGATCACTAACAGTGGTGTGGAAAGTGGGCTTCGCTGGAGAAAGGGGTTGTCCTGCTCAGAAAAGGGAGACTACGCCCCCTAGGGATGCCCTTGATTTCTGAGCTGGAGAGGGAAATGCCCAGTTCCTTTGGTGCTTGCTTCATTCCCCAGGAGGCTGGGGGAGAACCGGGCCCTGGGTAACCAGACCATTTAATTCCTGCCCCTGCCCCCCAACTCTGCCCCTGACTCCTCCAAACATTTGCGCTCGTCGTTAGTGACAGCTCTGAAATCCATCACTGTTGGTTTGAAGGTCTTTAGTCAGATGAAGGCTGTTCATCCTAGGAGGTGGGCAGCAAGCAGGGGCGCTACCTGCGGTCCCAGACAGGTTGGGGAAGACAGGAGGAGCAGAGACCATCCTACAATGAACACCTCACAGTGCGGTCTCCAGAAATGTTCAGATTCCATACCAATTACATGTGGGGAATGTAATTGTGAATGTACTGGTTAAAGAGATGAAAATGGCTGAACTGTAAATCAGTTTATTTAAATGAACTTTTTTGCTAGCAGAGTATAGGCATATCATTAGCTTGTAAATGTGTCTAATAAGCCTGTCTTCACTAATATGCCAAAAAGAGCCTAATTAACTTTTTTTTTCCCTCCAGTTAGACAGTAGTATGAGGATCCCTGATCACATTTCCACACTATCGTTTTAGCATCAGCAAAGCGGCACTAAAACAGCCCCTGTGACATCTATAAAAATGCTAGTTTATAATTAGGACGATCTTGGCTTGAACAATAATGTTGCAATTTGTAGTGATGGCTTCTGTTTCTCTTTAATTTTAATGTATTAGCCTACAATGCTCTGGAGATTTCTAGGTAGACTAGCCTGTTTCCATTCCCACAACTGCTGGCATTATACCCTTTAGGTTAAGCAAGGAGAAGCAGCTGCAATTTGGTAGGTTTTAAATTTTTTTAGTGAATGCAAGGGCAGAAGGAATACTGACAAGAAAAGACAAGTATAACACCATCCATTTATTTCTTAACTCATTGTCTGAATGTGAGGACCACGTTCTGGAGATGAATCTGATGAGAACCAGGTCACAGGAAGCCCAAACAACAGAACCCTGGTGTTTCCCGATGTTCTCCGGTGCAGGAATTGTTAGCCTCTTTCCATCAGAGTCCTGGAGGCATGCAGAAGTCTGCCATGGATTCCACAAAGAAAATTTAGGAAGGCTGACCATTTTCCCCTTTTCATCCTTATAATTCTTCCTGGACTTCGTTTGCGTATTGAAACAAAATGCCAACACCACTGTTAGAACCACATCACTGATGCCTGCCATGTCTCTTTTGTCACGTCCAGGTTTTAATTCCCCACTGTTGCCCTAAAGCTAGAGCTTTTACTCCTGGGAGAGAGTAGCGCATGAATAGGTTTTGGGAAATCTGTGAATAGCCTGAAATAGGTACTCCATCAGAATTATTTGTGAGAGGTTGTACCCATGCCAAACTTGTGTTTCACCATTGAAGAATCCGATCAGGCGCTCTTGGGTGAGATTAGGGAATCTGTATTTTTTAAAGAATGCCCAGATAATTTTGATCATGTACCTTTAACTGGGAAGAGTGTTCTCAACTTTTATCAGAGCCTCAAATCAATTTGTGACCCCAAGAAGTTTAAGAATGATTGGCCTGAGGTCTTGGCATTCCAGGATTGCTCCCTAATCTGGCCTCATCTTTTGTTTCCAGCACTGACCTCCTACTGGAGATTGAGGCACCCAGTAAATAATACCACTCACCCCTGCCTGAGCCCTAAGCCAATTGAGAAATAAGACAAATGAATAAGGCAGAAGGGAGGTCAACATATTACCTCTTTTCCTAAGTGGCTAATATTGAAGAATGCATCCTACAGCTTCAGCCTAGTGGGTTTATTCATGCTAACGCCCCAGGTTTAAACAGATCTACCCACTCAGCCTCAGGGAGTGTTGGGCTGGGGCTGGCATCCTCTATCCCATAGGAGCAGAAGCTGTCCCTGAAAACTTATGACACAGAGGAGCAGAGCAGTGCCTGTGCTTCCCCTGAGCAACTGACTCCCAAGGTGGAGGAAAGGCAGGGGCTGGAGAGCACATGTTCAATTTCTTTCCTAAAATTCCCTGAGGCAGCATGAGTGAGGGGATGAGAGAGACCAGAACTTTTCTCCAACAGAACCCCCTCTACATGGAGAGAAGCATTAGGAACTGTGATTACACATTGCCTAACAGTTCTCATTATTTCCCCAAATGTCATGCATTTTCCTGCTTCTTTATCCTTTTCACACCAGCTCTCCTATCTGGAATGCCCTTTCAATCACTCTGTCCTTAAAAATCAGACAGAGCTCAGCTTCTTCAGTTGAGTGTCCTCTGCACTATTTCCCCGTGTAAGCGTTCCCTCTGCCAAGGGTACATCTGCTCTGAACTCCCACAGCAGTTATCCAAAGCCTGATAGAGCATCAGAATTACCTGGGGGAGATTTTATCCACACCGAGCCTGAGTCTTGCTATTGAAGAATCTGGTTCAGTAAATTTTGGGTGGGGTTTAAAAGTCTGCATTTAAGAAAAATTCCCTCCAGGTAATTCTGATAATTCATCTGCTCCAGAAAACACTGTTCAGTCATTATTTCCATGACCACTTTCGACCCTGTGTGTGAGAGGGGAGAAATGCTTCTCATAAAGAAGAGGGACTGCAGAAAAGCATGTAGCGTAGAGAGGAACACCATGGATAAGGGTCTTAAACACTTCAGTGAAACAGCAGGTGCTGGCTGTGGAGGAGGTAGAGAGAACAACACATAGTAGCTCCTCTCCAGCAAAAAATGACCTTCGGTATCCGGAGGGCATAAGAGAATTATTTGACTATTATCAGTAAAATGAATATAATAATATCCTTGCAGGGTTACTGAGTGGAGTAAGAGAACGAGTGCATAAAGCCTGGGTTCTCCTTCTTCCCTCTCCTAAGACTGCAGAGAGTTGCCCTGCGCCCACTTTTTACAACACACACAGGGGTTGGCCTCTTTCTCCTCCCAGAAGTGGATCTTCCAGCCTCTTGCCCAGCAGACCTGGCCTCTCAAAGTTCCACTTGTGTATGCAACTCAAATTTTGTGGGAGGTTTTTTTAAACTTTTAACTCTATAAAGTGCCTGGGATGTGTTTGCTTCTTTGTAAATTTTCATTCCCTTTCCCTAAACCAACAAAACAAAGCAAACATAAATAAGTAAAAAATTTCTTTTTGCAAAACGAAAGAAGTTTTTGAATTCTGGATTCCTACTCTTATGAGGTAACATGAAAAAAGAGAGGAAAGGAAATAAAATTAGATTCAAAGTGTAGATTCTATATGCCAGACACTATTTTAGGAATTTTTCATGACTTTTAAAAGTCAGTACAGAGGTGGAGGTAAAATTCACAAACTCTGAAACTCAGGGTGCCTGGCTTTGAATCCTGGTTCTACAATACTTCTTATTCGCTCTGTGACTTTGAGAAAGTTTCTTAGCTCTCAGAGGCACAGCTTTCTCATAAGTAAATGGAAACACGGTCTCTGAAGCTGGCCCCCAATAAAGCATGTCTCCTGGTCTTCGTGTCCTTGTGTAATCCCCTCCCACATCCAACTTCTGCCCACCTGTGATCTGATTGAAAGAACAGAGAGGAACTAATAGTGCTGTTCTGGGGATCCAGAGCCCAGGCATTAAACAACCTGGTAGACTGTGCTTTTGTGTTTTGGGAGCCCTGAGAAGTCACATAAGAATTCTCTCCTGGAGAGGCCCTGAGACCACATGGGGAGAGGACCCAACCGTCTCAGCATCCCCGTTGAGCCCATATGACTCCATCCCTAACTGCATCCAACTGCACCACAGGAGAGACCCCAAGAGGAACCATCAGAAGAACCCCAGCCCCATCATCTGAGCCCCATCAAACCCACAGAACTGTAAGAGACAATAACATGGTTGTTTTAAGACACTAAATTTCAGAGTGGATTATTACACAGCAATAGATAACCAAAACCTGGAGTAATAGTTTTTACCATTTAGATAAAACACAGTCATACACATAAAGCACCTGGAGCATAATAATTGCTCAGTAAGTGTCCATTAACTGTCTAAGCTTTGCAAACAATTCTGTGTAAGGGAGGTACTGAGACCCCCATTTTCATTATGGGAAACCTGCCACAGAAAACAGAAGGGAGGAGTAGAAACAGGATTCAAGGAGTCAGGTCTACTTGACTCCAAAAACACGCCTTGCCCTTTCGCCACAGCCATCTCTCTAGGGAATTAGAAGGATCAACTTGCCCCAAAGTCTTAGGAAGTCAACAGACAATTTTTGCATACCAAGTCCCTTTAGTAATAAATAATGAGGGAAACGGAGGACTGCAGGAGCCGAAGTGTGAGTTCTCGTGGTAGAACTGGTTGCTGTGGAGATGGCTGCAATGTATCAAGCTGGTGGTGATTTCATCTGGGGAATGAGCCGTGGGAGGGGACGCAGCAGGAGGCACCAACGCTCTTTCTCCTAATGCAATGTAATGAAGTAAGTCAAACTACCAAAGAATGAAAATAGGGAGAGAATATTTTCTAGAGATAATGCTTCCTGGCATCTCCACAGCGCTCTAACGAACACCATCCACTGGCAGAACAAGAACAGCAGTGGGTGCCATTCAGTGTTAATTACATTTAAATGTAAATCTCAAGACATAAGGCTCAGGCAAGTCATTTTTAATAATACCTCATCCTGGGCTACCACAATTTTTGTTTGTCAGCATCTAATTGATTTGTGTCCATTTCAATTATTTGTTTACTTTATGCTCGTCGCTTCCCTGGGCTAGTGGGGACAGGCGGCAAGCAACCTTTATTTCTTCCCTCCATTGATGTTCGCTCTCATCAACACCTACCATCCCAGACCATCTGACAGTGGACCTTTGAAAAATAGTTCGCTTGCTGCTTGCTCCCTGGCTGTTGACACTAGCCTTATGGTGACGTTAATCAATCCCTCAGGCCTTCACAACCCAGTTCAGAATGTCCCAGAGGAACATCACCCATCACTCCATAGCATCCCTGGGAACCTGCATCATTTTGCTTTTCAGGTTATATCACCTAACTTGTGTACATGTGTGTTTCTTCTTGTTAGAAATCTACAAGTTCTTCAGCATGAAGATGTGCTTACTGTCTTGCATCTCAGTTGTTTTCCACAATGTACAACACACACGCGCGCACACACACGCACAACACACGCACACACACGCTGTACAGCAATGCTCTGAGTTCTAGTTCTTCTCATCAGAAGTTACCTAACATGTGTCCCTTCTCTCAAGTCCCTACAAGGGGCCAAGAGTGGTGATGGTTTCATTAAGTAATTTAGAAATGTAGCACTGCTAATGCGTTAGTTCTCATAGGTGACCCTTGCCAGATAACAACGTTCTAAATTAAATGAACATGCTCTAAATTAAATTAAAATTCTTTTTCATCTCCAAAAAAGTTTATTAGCATGTTTAAAAACATTTTCTTGAAAAATAATAGAATTTCTAAACATGAAAGAGTATCAGTGGCTATATCCTGTAACCAATATTTGCAACTGGATGGACAGCTTTATTGCCAGTGTTCATTTTATTAAAAACAATCCATATTCATTGGTTCCATGTGAAGTCACGACTATTGCTTTGCCTGGGAATGAGTCCCTACTGCAATTAAGTATAAAAAATATCTTCCATAATCAGAGTGTGACCTGCATTACTGAGTAAAGAGTTAATAAAAGTCCTCAAAGAGTTGGGTTTTTGTTTCTTAAAAACATTTCTTTTACACACTACAAAGAAATAATTAGTATTTTGGCTTTTAAAATTCCTACATGATATTTAGAATGGCAGACCCCAAAGGTCCTCCCTTCACATAATTGAGAACGCAGACCCTCTTCCGGAGCATACATTCTTGGGGTGGACTCTGAAGACTTCAACCTCCACGTGTTTGAGAACAAAGACAGCGTCATCCAGAACGTAGTAGTCATTATACATGTCACCTGCACACAGGTATGGCAGTCTAGTGAAAGCTTCGATAACAAAACCAGCTTTTCTGAAAACTTCGGGCAGACTATTCACTTGTTCTTCCCAATTCTGTCCCTTGATTTCCAAAATTTCTGATGGTTTATCCCACTTGCCACCTACGTTTTCCACATAGGGATGAAAAGGTAAGACCAGAGCAAGGATGACCCTGCCTCTAGTTGGCTCCAAGACACTTCTGATATCTTTTAACAAAGTCAGGGGCTGGTCACAGCGGTCCAGCAAATTCAAGCAGGTGATGACATCATACTGGACCCCTGTATTCTGCCGTTCACTTATTTCCTTAAGATGAATACTGGGTTAATGGAGGAAGTAAGGAGACATAGGTCAGACTAGGAGGGTAGATAATCTGAGACAGAGAGACCTTTCTGGACCCTCAAATCATATCATACCCTCAAATCACTGTTTATTATGCCCAGCCCTCTGCACAGTAACTTTGTTTTGTGGGCCTGATGACTGAATATTGTCATTGAGTCCTCTAGGACCCCCCAGTGCACAAACTAGGTACTAAAAGGCAGGTGAGAGATGGTACTCAGAGATGCCAGGCTTTGGGACAAATATAGGATGGAGACAGTTGTAGAGCTAGAAAGGGGGACGTCCCCCCATATTCGAGCGTGCATGCCTGTCCCCTTCTCAGCCTCCTGCTGTGTCCTTCATTCTCAGACGACATGCTCATGTCTTTGAATGCCTCCATCTCAAGGCCCAATGCTTTTTTCACCCCAGAATGAATCAGAGTAGATATGGCTTCCCAAGAGCAAAAGGGAATGGCATCCACCGATCACTGCAGGGACAGGCAAAGGAGGCTCCAGCAGTTGAAAATACGTTTGTAACAGATCACTGGGCAATATTCCAGTCTCATACTTCCACTCTGCCTACGTCCACCAAGACACAAGGTATCAGGAAAGTTGGCAGTGTAGTGCGATGAAGGCTTTGAAACACAACCCGCATTACACACCACATGCTGGAAGGTATCCAAGCCACAGTACCCTGTTGGGTTCATTTGCAAGTCCCTGAGTCCCAGGTTAATAGTACCAAACAATGGCCCTGACCCATCCATACAAAAAGAAGGCTGGCAGGCTCACAATCGTCTGTTCATTTAACTCACCCTTCTGAGAGCATCCAGGTATTACACGGGGGGCATGTGCAGGTGGTGAGCACAGGAACACATACGGCTCATGCATATTAACACACATGTACATATACACATGCACACATACACATATATTCATGCACACACACACACACATACACACACACTGCAAACTAGAAAAATCATCTGTCAGGCTGGTTCTTGGGTCAAGCCAACTGGCCTTGGCCTTCTCAGTCTGCTCCCAAAGCCAGAGAGTGCATCTCTGCAGTGCTCTGAGTAGGAAACACATTCTGTCTCCTGATGGCCACCTGAGCCTGAATTCTTTTGCCCAGCACAGCCTGGCCACTGTGGTTTGAAAGTCAGCAAGTCTGTGTCCCAGCCATGGAACAGAAGGCTTTTCACAGCCACCTGACCTGTGTCCGGGATGCTGTTGACTCCATGCTCCACAGCCCAGAGGCCCCACCCTGGCTCCCTTTGCCTTACGGCTCTGTTTCCTGCCATGTAACTCTCCTGCCCCATGATTCCCATCCGTCACTTGGCTGATGGGCAGCTGTCCGCTCTTACATCTCCTTATGTTCATTGAAGTATAGGTCCAGCAGGCAGAGCTGTCACACACAGTCTGGGTGAGGATGCCAAATGCCTATTTAACACACACCTGCATGCTTCCTGCTACACGTTGTGTAGGCAGGAGAGGGAGGCTCTTAAGAGCAAGAACTTTAGGAAGAAACTGATCTGGGTTTAAATCACCACTCTTTAACTATGTGTCCTTGGACACGATCGAATTGACCTTCATTTTTCTCAGCTGTAAAATGCGGATGAACAATGCCCATCTCATAGGGCAATTGTGAGGACCGAGTACGTCCTGAGCCAGTTCCAGGCACTTACCAAGGGCTCTGAAACGTTGGGTGTCACCATCGCCATCTTCATCATCATCATTGTTGTCATCTTCACTTCATGCTCTTCAACAGCAGAAAAAACACCTAAGAAATGCTTAGGACCCTCATAATGCCCTTTGCCCCCGCCACTTGCTCCTTTTAGCCCTGAAACGTCAGCTATTCTGAGTCCAGAAATCAAAAACATCTTTCTTCCAGCCAAAAAAAGTGGTTTTTTTTACTTATTTATGTTTGCTGTGCTTTGTTAGTTTAGGGAAAGGGAATGAACATTTACTAAGAAGCAAACACATCCCAGGCACTTTATAGAGGTAAAAGTTTAAAAAACACTCCCACAGAATTTGAGTTGCATATGCAAGTGGAACTTTGAGAGGACAGGTCTGCTGGGTGAGGGGCCGGGAGATCCACTTCCAGAAGAAGAAAGAGGCCAACCCATGTGTATGTTGTAAACAGAAGGGGAGCAGGATAGCTCCCTGCGGACTTAGGAGAGGGAAGAAGGAGCACGCAGGCCTGAGCCTGGTCAGAAGGTGGAAGGTGAGCTCCAGGAATTCAGGGCCCCCATCAGAATGTCAATTTTGTGGCAGGATGCGGTCCGTCTAGGGTCCTGGGTACACATGTTAACCCCTGGAGAGGTTTCTGATTCAAGGTAAGAAGAGAGAGATGGAAAGCTATTGCTCTCCTTAGAGGCTGAATTTCATAAGGACTTCAGAATGCCGTCACCCCCAACTCAGGTCTGGCACAGAGAATGCTACCCAAGAGAATAATAATAGCGGATTTATTGTGCAATTACTTGTGCCATGCATTGTTCTAGCTATTCTACATGTATTGGCTCATTTAATCCTCCTAACCCCTCTGCAAGGTGGAGATTTATGAGTCCCATCCTGTAGATGAGGAAACTGAAATAACAGAGAAATTATTTCCAGCACAAGGTCACACAGCTAGTATCTCTAGGATTTGAATTCCAGAGTCTAGTCTAGGAGCCTTCACTCATAACCATCATGGAAGCAAGGTTCTGCAGAGGAATAGGTGGTAATACTCAACAGCAGGCCCGGGTAGCATCAGCTGGTACTGCACCAACTGGGCAGTGGTGTGGACCTTCTCTAGGCAGAAGCAATGGCACTTTTGCAAACTCTGTGACCAGGTGGCCACATGGAGCATGAACAGCTAAAACAGTTTGCAGGACCTCAGAGATATGATTTGTCTTCACCTTCAAATAGAAGGACAGACTGAAATGTCGGCCTGACTCTAGCAACTAGCTAAGGCTGAGGGTAAGAAGGAATCTTAAATCGGGAGGAATCAGGTAATTTTATTGTACCTTGAATGTGTCTCCAAGCAAGCTGGGTCCAGCATAGGGGTCATAAATGACTGCCTGCCTGCAGCTTAATCTGGTCTGACATCTGTTTTTGTAAACAGAAATGGGACACAGTCATGCCCTTTCACTGAGGGCTTCTCCACAGCTGCTTTTGCACATACCATGGGAGCTGAATAGTTGTGACAGACTGTATGATCTGCAAAGTCTAAAATATCTAAAATCTGACCTTTTACAGAAAGAATTTTGCTGCCTCCTGGTCTAGAGAAATATTTGCACTTTAATATTTTCTCATTTAATCCTCCCAGGTCCAGGTCTTAATGTGTTACCATCCCCATTTTACAGGTGAAAACATTTGAGGTCCAGATAAGTTAGGCGATTTATTCAAAGTTCTGTGGCCACAAAGTTCTGTGGGTCAGAATTAGGGTCCAGATCCCTTTACTCCAAAGACTATTTCTTTTGATTTCATCCTTCTACAAAATGTTTCTTCTGTGTGTATAGACAACATAGAAGCCTCTATTTTTCCTCCAAAACTCACAAACAAAGCCCTGAGGAAGAGAAAAGGTGGTAAATGATACATGCATGCGTCCAAATGCAGAGTATTTTCTTTCCCTTTCTGTGTCCAAAAGCTCAAGAAGGACACTGGATGTCACCTGTGCAAATTACCTGTACTTTACACAATACATGTATATGTGAAGACTTCAGGCTTCTAACTTCAAATTTTTTTTGGATCTATAGAGCTAAGATCACAGAGAAATCAACCGGCCCAAATCTAAGAAGAGACAGTACCTGTAGAGGAAGAAGAGATGCAGAAACATGCTCTCCTGGTGCAAACACACCTGGGCACTGGTACAAAGAGTCTTGCTGCCATAGTTGACAAATGGGTGAAGGTCGAGTGTGGGCTGGGGCTGGTGGGATAGTGTGATACCCCTAAGGGGCTACAGAAATTGGAGGAGTCTGTAATCTCTTCTAGCCTCATTCTCTGTGAAGCTACAAGGCACTCATAAAAGATCAGAAGAGTCCTAAGAAGTGTCTACTGTGGGGCAGACATGGGGAAGAGAAGAAGCAGCTGTAGAGGGACAAGAAATTCACCTAGATTTGTCTCCTTTATTTCCCAGACAGAACAAAATCTTTAATCTTTGGGGAGAAAGGCAATAAGCACTTCTGACCTTAGGATGTTAGGGAACAGTCATTTCAGCTGGGAAAAGGGAACAGAGAGGAAAATTCTACTCCTGGGGAGAATACTGACAGACACTACCTTAGTAAAATGATGGAGGTGGATATCACTAGTAATACATATAGTCATCAAGTACCCCCTGATATGATGCACTGAGAGGGGTACATCGCTTCTGTGACACCTTCTACTAAAGCACCACCTCCATCTAATCATGAGAAAACATCAGACAAACCCAGTCGAGGGACATTCTATAAAACAACCTACCAGTAATCTTCAAGAGTGTCAAAGTCATGAAAGAAAGGACAGACAAACTGTCACACATTGGAGGAGACCGTGAGACATGACAATTAAATGCAGTGTGCGGTCCTGGATAGGGTCCTAGAATGCAAAAATGGACATTCGTGGAAAAACTGTTGAATTCCAAATAAATTCTATACTTTAGTTAATAGTTTTGCACTAAGGCTATTTTTTTTAACGTCTTTATTGGAGTATAATTGCTTTACAATGCTGTGTTAGTTTCTGCTATATAACAAAGTGAATCAGCTCTATGTATACATATATCCCCCTAACTCCTCCTTCTTAAGACTCCCTCCCACCCTCCCTATCCCACCCCTCTAGGTGGTCACAAAGCATCGAGCTGATCTCCCTGTGCTATGCGGCTGCTTCCTACTAGCTATCTATTTTACATTTGGTAGTGTATATATATATGTCCATGCCACTCTCACACTTCGTCCCAGCTTACCCTTCCCCCTCCCTGTGTCCTCAACTCAATTCTCTATGTCTGTGTCTTTATTCCTGTCCTGCCTCTAGGTTCTTCAGGACCATTTTTTTTTCTTAGATTCCATATATACGTGTTAGCATACGGTATTTCTTTTTCTCTTTCTGACTTACTTCACTCTGTATGGCAAACTCTAGGTCCATACACCTCACTACAAATAACTCAATTTATTTTCTTTTTATGGCTGAGTAATATTCCATTGTATATATGTGCCACATCTTCTTTATCCATTAATCTGTCGATGGACACTTAGGTTGCTGCCATGTCCTGGCTATTGTAAATAGAGCTGCAATGAACATTGTGGAGCTTGACCCTTTTTGAACTATGGTTTACTCAGGGTATATGCCCAGTAGTGGGATTGCTGGGTCGTATGGTAGTTCTATTTTTAGTTTTTTAAGGAACCTGCATACTGTTCTCCATAATGGCTGCATCAATTTACATTCCCACCAACAGTGCAAGAGGGTTCCCTTTTCTCCACACTCTCGCCAGCATTTATTGTTTGAAGATTTTTTGATGGTGGACATTCTGACTGGTGTGAGGTGATACCTCATTGTAGTTTTGATTTGCATTTCTCTAATGATTAGTGATGTTGAGCATCCTTTCATGTGTCTGTTGACAATCTGTATATCTTCTTTGGAGAAATGTATATTTAGGTGTTCTGTCCATTTTTGGATTGGGTTGTTTGTTTTTTTGATAATGAGCTGAATGAGCTGCTTGTAAATTTTGGAGATTAATCCTTTGTCAGTTGCTTCATTTGCAAATATTTTCTCCCATTCTGAGGGTTGTCTTTTGGTCTTGTTTATGATTTCCTTTGCTGTGCAAAAGCTTTTAAGTTTCATTAGGTCTCATTTTTTAATTTTTATTTCCATTTCTCTAGGAGATGGGTCAAAAAGGATCTTGCTGTGATTTATGTAATAGAGTGTTCTGCCCATGTTTTCCTCTAAGAGTTTTATAGTGTCTGGCCTTACATGTAGGTATTTAATCCATTTTGAGTTTATTTTTGTATATGGTTTTAGGGAGTCTTCTAATTTCATTCTTTTACATGTAGCTGTCCAGGTGCCCCAGCACCACTTTTTGAAGAGGCTGTCTTTTCTCCACTGTATATTCTTGCCTCCTTTATCAAAAATAAGGTGACCATATGTGTGTGGGTTTATCTCTGGGCTTTCTATCCTGTTCCATTGATCTATATTTGTTTTTGTGCCAGTACCATACTGTCTTGATTACTGTAGCTTTCTAGTAGAGTCTGAAGTCAGGGAGCCTGATTCCTCCAGCTCTGTTTCTCTTCCTCAAGATTGCTTTGGCTATTCGGGGTCTTTTGTGTTTCCATACAAATTGTGAAATTTTTTGTTCTAGTTCTGTGAAAAATGCCATTGGTAGTTGATAGGGATTGCATTGAATTTGTAGACTGCTTTGGGTATTATAGTCATTTTCACAATGTTGATTCTTCCTATCCAAGAATATGGCATATCTCTCCATCTGTTTGTATCATCTTTAATTTCTTTCGTCAGTGTCTTATAGTTTTCTGCATACAGGTCTTTTGTCCCCTTAGGTAGGTTTATTCCTAGGTATTTTATTCTTTTTGTTGCAGTGGTAAATGGGAGTGTTTCCTTAATTTCTCTTTCAGATTTTTCATCATTAGTGTATTCGAATGCAAGAGATTTCTGTGCATTAATTTTGTATCCTGCTACTTTACCAAATTCATTGATTAGTTCTAATAGTTTTCTGATAGCATCTTTAGGATTCTCTGTGTATAGTACCATGTCATCTGCAAACAGTAACAGCTTTACTTCTTTTCTGTTTCGGATTCCTTTTGTTTCTTTTTCTTCTCTGATTTCTGTGGCTAAAACTATGTTGAATAATAGTGGTGAGAGTAGACAAACTTGTCTTGTTCCTGATATTAGAGGAAATGGTTTCAGTTTTTCACCATTGAGAACGATATTGGCTGTGGGTTTGTCATATACGGCCTTTATTATGTTGAGGTAATTTCCCTCTATGCCTACTTTCTGGAGGTTTTTTATCATAAATGGGTGTTGAATTTTGTCAAAAGCTTTTTCTGCATCTATCGAGATGATCATATGATTTTTCTCCTTCAGTTTGTTAATTTGGTTTATCACATTGATTGATTTGCACATATTGAAGAATCCTTGCATTCTGGGGATAAACCCCACTTGATCATGGTGTATGATCCGTTTAATGTGCTGTTGGATTCTGTTTGCTAGTATTTTGTTGAGGATTTTTGCATCTATGTTCATCAGTGATATTGGCCTGTCGTTTTCTTTCTTTGTGACATCTTTATCTAGTTTTGATATCAGGGTGATGGTGGCCTTGTAGAATAAGTTGCAGAGTGTTCCTCCCTCTGCTATATTTTGGAAGAGTTTGAGAAGTATAGGTGTCAGCTCTTCTCTACGTGTTTTGTAGAATTGCCCTGTGAAGCCATCTGGTCCTGGTCTTTTGTTTATCGGAAGATTTTTAATCACCATCTCAATTTCAGTGCTTGTGATTGGTCTGCTTATATTATCTGTTTCTTCCTTGTTCAGTCTCAGAAGGTTGTGCTTTTCTAAGAATTTGTCCATTTCTTCCAGGCTGTCCATTTTATTGGCATATAGTTGCTTATAGTAATCTCTCATGATCCTTTGTATTTCTGCAGTGTCAACTGTTACTTTTCCTTTTTCGTTTCTAATTCTATTGATTTGAGTCTTCTCCCTTTTTTTCTTGATGAGTCTAGCTAATGGTTTATCAATTTTGTTTATCTTCTTAAAGAACTAGCTTTTAGTTTTATTGATCTTTGCTATTGTTTCCTTCATTTCTTTTTCATGTATTTCTGATCTGATCTTTATGAGTTCTTTCCCTCTGCTAACTTTGAGGCTTTTTTGTTTTTTTTTTTTAATTGCTTTAGGTGTAAGGTTAGGTTGTTTATTTGAAATGTTTCTTGTTTCTTGATGTAGGATTGTATTGCTATAAACTTCCCTCTTAGAACTGTTTTTGCTGCATCCCATAGGTTTTGGGTCATTGTGTTTGCATTGTGATTTGTTTCTAGGTATTTTTTGATTTCCTCTTTGATTTCTTCAGTGATCTCTTGGTTATTTAGTAGTGTATTGTTTAGCCTCCATGTGTTTGTATTTTTTACAGGTTTTTTTCCTGTAATTGATATCTAATTTCATAGCGTTGTGGTTGGAAAAGATACTTGATATGATTTCAATTTTCTTTAATTTCCCAAGGCTTGATTTGTGACCCAAGATATGATCTATCCTGGAGAATGTTCCATGAGCACTTGAGAAAAAAGTGTATTGTGTTGTTTTTGCATGGAATGTCCTATAAATATCAATTAAGTCCATCTTGTTTAATGTATCATTTAAAGCTTGTGTTTCCTTATTTATTTTCATTTTGGATGATCTGTCCATTGGTGAAAGTGGGGTGTTAAAGTCCCCTACTATGATTGTGTTACTGTTGATTTCCCCTTTTATGGCTGTTAGCATTTGCTTTATGTATTGAGTTGCTCCTATGTTAGGTGCATAAATATTTACAATTGTTATATCTTCTTCTTGGATTGATCCCTTGATCATTATGTAGTGCCCTTCTTTGTCTCTTGTAATAGTCTTTATTTTAAAGTCTATTTTGTCTGATATGAGAATTGCTACCCTAGCTTTCTTTTGATTT
Organism: Delphinapterus leucas; assembly: GCF_059928025.1. NCBI lineage: Eukaryota > Metazoa > Chordata > Mammalia > Artiodactyla > Monodontidae > Delphinapterus > Delphinapterus leucas. The sequence goes on from NC_143129.1 coordinate 70,307,270, forward strand.
CCATTTGCATGGAATATCCATTTCCATTCCCTCACTTTCAGTCTGTATGTGTCCCTGGGTCTGAAGTGGGTCTCTTGTAGACAGCATATATACAGGTCTTGTTTTTGTATCCATTCAGCCTGTCCATGTCTTTTGGTGCGAACATTTAATCCATTTACATTTAAGGCAGTTATCTATATGTACGTTCCTATTACCATTTTCTGAATTATTTTGGGTTTGTTATTGTAGGTCTTTCCCTTCTCTTATGTTTCCTGCCTAGGGAAGTTCCTTTAGCATTTGTTGTAAAGCTGGTTTGGTGGTGCTGTATTCTCTTAGCTTTTGCTTGTCTGTAAAGGTTTTAATTTCTCTGTTGAATCTGAATGAGATCCTTGCTGGGTAGAGTACTCTTGATTGTAGGTTTTTCCCTTTCATCACTTTAAATATGTCCTGCCACTCCCTTGTGGCTTCCAGAGTTTCTGCTGGAAGATCAGCTGTTAACCTTATGGGGATTCCCTCGTATGTTATTTTTCCCTTGCTGCTTTTAATATTTCTTTCTGTATTTAATTTTTGATATTTTGATTAGTATGTGTCTTGGGTGTTTCTCCTTGGATTTATCCTGTATGGGACTCTCTGTGCTTCCTGGACTTGATTAACTATTTCCTCTCCCATATTTGGGTAATTTTCAACTATAATCTCTTCAAATATTTTCTTAGTCCCTTTTTTTTTCTTCTTCTTCTTCTGGGACCCCTATAATTCGAATGCTGGTGCATCTAATGTTGTCCCAGACGTCTCTGAGACTGTCTTCAATTCTTTTCAGTCTTTTTTCTTTATTCTGCTCTGCAGTAGTTATTTCCACTATTTTATCTTCCAGGTCACTTATCCATTCTTCTGCCTCAGTTATTCTTCTATTGATTCCTTCTAGAGAATTTTTTATTTCACTTATTGTGTTGTTCATCATTTTTTGTTTGCTCTTTAGTTCTTCTAGATCCTTATTAAATGTTTCTTGTATTTTCTCCATTGTATTTCAAAGATTTTGGATCATCTTTACTATCCTTACTCTGAATTCTTTTTCACGTAAACTGATTATTTCCTCTTCATTTGTTTGGTCTCGTGTGTTTTTACTTTGCTCCTTCATCTGCTGTGTGTTACTCTGTCTTCTCATTGTGCTTAACTTACTGTGTTTGGGGTCACCTTTTTTGCAGGCTGCAGGTTCATAGTTCCCATTGTTTTTGTTGTCTGCCCCCAGTGGCTAAGCTTGGTTCAGTGGGTTGTGTAGGCTTCCTGGTGGAGGGGACTGGTGCCTGTGTTCTGGTGGATGAGGCTGGATCTTGTCTTTCTGGTGGGCAGGATCACATCCGGTGGTGTCTTTTGGGATGTCTGTGACCTTATTATGATTTTAGGCAGCCTCTCTGCTAATGGGTGGGGTTGTGTTCCTGTCTTGCTAGTTTTTTGGCATAGGGAGTCCAGCACTGTAGCTTGCTGGTCATTGAATGGAGCTGGGTCTTATCTTTGAGATGGAGATCTCTGGGAAATCTTTCACCATTTGATATTACATGGAACTGGGAGGTCTCTGGTGGACCAATGTCCTGAACTCTGCTCTCCCACCTCAGAGGCACAGGCCTGACACTTGACCAGAGCACCAAGACCCTGTCAGCCACACGGCTCAGAAGAAAAGGGAGAGAAAAAGAAAGAAAAAATAAAATAAAATAAAGTTATTAAAATAAAAAGTAAATTATTAGAAATTTAAAAAATAAAAAGTAATAAAAAAAGGAAAAAAAAAAGAAAGAAAGAAGAGAGCAACCAAACCAAAAAACAAATCCACCAATGATAACAAGCACTAAAAACTATATTAAAAAAACCCACAAAACAACAAACAAACAAAAAACGGACCAAAAGAATCCTAGGTCAAATGGTAAAAGCAAAGCTATACAGATAAAATCACACAAGGAAGTATACACATACACTCTCTCAAAAAGAGAAAAAGGAAAAAATACATATATATCTATATATATATAAAAAGGAAGAGAGCAACCAAATCAGTAAACAAATCTACCAATGATAATAAACTCTAAATACCAAACTAAGATAAACATAAAACCAGAAACAAATTAGATGTAGAAAGCAAACCCCAAGTCTATAGTTGCTCCCAAAGTCTACTGCCTCAATTTTGGGGTGATTTGATGTCTATTCAGGTATTCCAGAAATGCAGGGTACATCAAGTTGATTGTGGAGATTTAATCCTCTTCTGAGTCTTCTGGGAGAAATTTCCCTTTCTCCTCTTTGTTCGCACAGCTCTTGGGGTTCAACTTTGAATTTGGCCCCACCTCTGTATGTAGGTCTCCTGAGGGCGTCTGTTCTTCGCTCAGACAGGACGGGGTTGAAGTAGCAGCTGATTCGGGGGTTCTGGCTCACTCAGTCTGGGGTCAGGGAGGGGTACAGAATGCGGGACGAGCCTGCAGCGGCAGAGGCTGGCATGATGTTGCACCAGCCTGAGGTGCGTCGTGTGTTCTCCTGGTCAAGTTGCCCCTGGATCACGGGACCCTGGCAGAGGCGGGCTGCACAGGCTCCCAAGAGGGGAGGTGTGGATAGTGACCTGTGCTCGCACACAGGCTTCATGGCGGCTGCAGCAGCAGCCTTAGCATTTCATGCCCATCTCTGGTGTCCACGCTGATAGCCGTGGCTCGCATCCGTCTCTGGAGCTCGTTTAGGCAGTGCTCTGAATTCCCTCTCCTCGCGCACCCTGAAACAATGGTCTCTTGCCTCTTAGGCAGTTCCAGAATTTTACCCACACTCCCTCCCAGCTAGCTGTGATGCACTAGCCCCGTTCAGGCTGTGTTCACGCAGCCAACTCCAGTCCTCTCCCTGGGATCTGACCTCTGAAGCCAGAGCCTCAGCTTCCAGCCCCCACCCACCCCAGTGGGTGAGCAGACAAGCCTCTCGAGCTGCTGAGTGCTGGTCCGCACTGATCCTCTTTGCAGGAATCTCTCCACTTTGCCCTAAGGCTATTTTGTAGATTTTATAATTGTTTAAGATGTCAACATTCAGGGAAGCTGAGTGAAGGGTATATGAGGACTCATACTATATTTTGCAATAGGTATATATTATATACATATATAGGCAATTCTGCTGTAAATCTAAAATATTATTTAATACTATTTAAAATTTTAAAAATAACTATTCAAAAAGTATATGCAAGTCGAATTTCGCTTTACCACTGATTGCCATTAGAATTATAGGAACCTGCTATTTGATTCTGACTGCTCTTTAAGGTACTGATTATAACGTTAGTTTTCTATATCTCTACTCTGCCAACACGATGAAAATTATGTCATTATTTGTAAACAAACACATAATTTTACTAGTACAATATGTTTCAAAGGATCTTGCCTTGATATTTTTCAGATAAATGATGTCTTTTGCAAACTTGAGTTTCCTCCAATGTGTATGATGTGTAAAATTCTTCACTTACCAGATCACATCGGTTAATGAGTGGCTACAAAATGGAACCTACTCTGCACTTTCACACCTCAGGACCTGTGTGCTTGCTATTTCCTCACCTGAAATGGGTTTGCTCCTGTTCTGTATTAGTCCTTCTCATCATTCAAGATGCAGCTCAAATGCTCTGCTTTCCTTCTCTTGTGCTTCCTAAGTGTGATGTCTTTCACATCTGTAATATTCAAAATATTGAAAAGCTTGTATATCGTAGGCATTTACCTATCAGGTCAGGACTGACATTGTCCATAAACACACAGTTCGGCCAAATGGTACATACTTGTTGAATCTCAGCTCTTCTTTTCCAGTTGCACATTCCATTCTGCCTTGCAATTTAGATAGTGTTTTAAAAATGATGTATGCCTTTGCCTGCTGGATTATAAAATCTTTGGGAGTAGCTTCCTTATCTTTGTGTACCTGCCATGCATTTAGCACAGTGCCTTTTCCCTAACACTTGCTCTAAGGGCCCAGAGAGTCTTAAGGATGGAGTTGGAATTTGAACCTCTGTCATTAACTCTCATGACTGCAAATTCCATATTCTTTGCAATGTGTCTCTCATATATGCCAAGCCAGTTAGGGTGTATTTGACTCTAACAAAGAGAATAATGGTCAACAATGGCTTTGACAATGAAGAAATGTAATTATCTCACATAACAAAATTCTGGAGATGGATAATACCAAGCTTCTTGCAGAAAATCAACATATCGTCAGGAATCCAGGCTCACTCTCTCTCTCCTCTCTGCCATCCTCAGTGTGTTGGTTTTTTGTCCTTAGGCTTATTGACTCATGGTGGCAAAATGACTCCAGGTACCACAGTCACACATAATACCATCTCACACATGAAAAAACAAGTTGCAGAAAAGAATATCTCTGCTCCCCAAGAGACTTTCCTTTATGTCTCACTGTCCAGAAGAAACTCACGTGCTTCACCCTAGACCAATCACTGGCAGTAAGAAGTGGAATGTTTTTGTGATTAACATAGACCAATCACAGTTTCTTCCTTGAAGCTGGAGTAGGGACCTACATTCCCAGAGCATGTTGTAATCTGTGTCATATTTGAGCAAACTTGGGGTTCTGTCAGCAAGGAGGAAGGAGAGAAAAGAAGGAGAGAATGACTGTTGGTTATGGGCTAGCATCGGTCATATGTTAAATTGAGTTATTCATTATTTTGTATATATATTTATACTGCCTCTTTAATTATATTTTTATGATTCTGATAGTAGGAATCAAGTCTTAGACTTCTCTTGCATTCTCCAGATTCTGGTCCAGAGATGAGCTCAATAGATATTTGTTGATCAGTTGAAGAAAGAAAAAAAACACAACCCAATGTCAGAGAGTTGAAGACCCTGTCATTCACAATTCCTCCATATTTCCATGCCAGACTTAGATAGGTCCTTTTGGTGCACTTGCAGAGGATGCCAAGTTGGAAAAAGGGCACCAGGAACTCCGTGTGGTGATAATCAGTTCATTGACTGGGCATGCACACATGCCAAATTATACACCAGGCAGACATTGGCACACCTGCTTTGACAAAGCATGTCCATTATGGGATTTGTGTAACTACTAATGCCAGAAGCAGCATTCCCCACATTTATCATGTTATTCTCAGTTCCATATTTTTGCTCATGCTATCCCCTTCTCTTGGAAGGTCTTTTCCTCTCCCACCACTCTTTCACCTGGCTGAATTCTGCTCATCATTTAAAACCCTTCCTGGGAGTCTTTCTTCCCAAATTCTCCCACCAGGCAAGATTTGGGGGTTCCTTTTCTGTGATCCTGGGTGGGTATCCTAATAATTGCACATAATAACATGATATGTATATATATGATACTATTTGGTGTTTATTGAGTGCTTATTATCTTCTAGGCTTGTGATAAATGCTTTAGCTATATTATCTCAATCAGAAAAACCCTATGATACATTATGGGGCTGACTTTCTGATTTGAAGTATAGATAATCACATAATGATAGAATTAAAGTTACAAACTGAAAAATGTTTTTTTAATTAATTTTTTTTGGATGTGGACCATTTTTAAAGTCTTTATTGAATTTGTTACAATATTGCTTCTGCTTTATGTTTTGGTTTTTTGACCCTGAGGTATGTGGGATCTTAGCTCCCTGACTAGGGATGGAACCCGCACCCCCTGCACTGGAAGGCGAAATCCCAATCACTGGAACACCAGGGAAGTCCCCAAACTGAAAAATGCTTTGAAGGAAAACATACAGGGCTATAGAAGTATCTAAGAAGGCAAGCAGACTTAGTGCATCACAAGCAGCATTCAAACTGAGAGTGAGAGACTGAGGGGACATTAAGCAAGTTTGTTTAAAAGTCATGGGGAAGACACTGAACAGTATTAAGATGTCTTAGAGAGGGTACGTGTGTGGGGGTTTTGGGGCAGGAGTCATATGGTCAGGTTTCTGTTCGAGAAAAAATGATTTGGACTGCAGTGTAGTTTATAAAACATGAGTCAGAAGGGATATGGAGAGAAGAGTTGAGAGGCTCCTTCGGTGGTCCAGGAGAGAGATGGCCTAGATCAGGGTAGTGGCCATGGAGATGGAGCAAAATAGATGGATTCAAGCTGTATTCATTTTCTTTTGCTGCTGTAACAAATTAACACAAACCTAGAGGCTTAAAACAACACCTATTTAGTATCTCACAGGGGGTCAGAAGTCCTGGCACAGAGCGGCTCAGCTGGGTTCTCTGCTCAGGGCCTGTCAAGGCTGAAGTCATGATTTGGCCAGCCAGGGTTTTATCTAGAAGCTCTGAGGAAGACTCTGCCTACAAACTCAACTCAGGTCATTGACAGAATCTAGTTCCTTGAGGTTGTAGGACTACAGTTTCCATTTCCCTGACATATGACCTCCTTCATCTTCAAGCCACTGATGGTGCATCAATTTCTCCTCATGGTTGGAATCTTCCACTTCCCCTTCTGCTGCATCTGATTTTCCTCCTCTTCCTTTTCTGCTTTTCAGGGCTCATGTGATTACATTGGGCCCACCTAGAAAATACAGGATAATCCCTCTTGAAGCCAGTTGATTAACATCCTTAATTATATCTGCCATGTCCATTTTGCCACACAATATAACATAACCATGGGCATGCCGTCAGAGGGCAAAGGACTTGGGGGTCAAAATTCTGCCTACCACATAAACTTAATTAAGGAGATAAAATCAACAGTTCTTGGACATGGATTGAAGGGACAATAATTATATTCTTCTTCCTTGAAGACAGATGCAAGTGGAGAGAAGTTAGCCCAATACCAGGTAACAGGCTACTGTTATTTGTCAGGTAATATCATCAGGTGTTTTGCAGGTCTGGTACATCTCATGAGTAACAAGAACTGGGTCAGAGGCAATGCACCCTGAGCTCTAGCCCCAGCTCTATGCATCTTTGAGCAAATCAGTCCACCTTTGGGGGCCCTGGTTTCCTAATTTGTAAAAGGAAGGAATGGAACCAGATAGTTTCTTCCAAGTGCAAATTTCTAACACTGAGTTAATCATATTCATTCGTCTTTTCTTCCTGCTACTTGATCGGGAGCAGGCCAGTTGTGAGGAGGAGGGACTGTGGAACTGTCTGCAAATGCTGAATTCATCATGTCTTTTCATAGAGTGTAATACTGACAGATGTTTCTGAGTCATAATAAAAGGTTAAATATTTTAATAAAAAAGACACATGTTGAAGGTGATATGGGTTTCTATTAAATTCCACCATACCCACAATTTTTCCTCACATGCAAATGAACTGGAAGCTTATTAATGAAATGAGAGGCTGGAGCCTAATTGCAATGGGACTGGGGAAGCTTATACTAGCTGATTCAGCAAACTAACTAGATAATTACCATAGCTGGACTTTGGCAGCTTCTAGAAAAGCTTATTAATGGAACTCTCAGAAATTGCTTTGATTATGGCCTCTCAACCTAAGGGCTTAATCCAGGCCATAGACGTTTTACAGTTATTCTGTGCAGGGAATCATTCCCTTCCATCACCGTTAGTGGGCAGGCAGAATACAAACTATCTCCTGCTAGGTCAAAGCCTTATCAACTTGGAGGCCCAAGGGAACTTCTGTGTCTACTGCTGAACCAATCTTTTTTGAGCCCAGTTTTTATTTGCTGCTCAGCTTAGAGAGATACACCTGATGATACTTTTCATATTCATTGCCTATTTGAGTCTAGGAGGCCTAGTATTTTAGATACTAATTTAAAAAACACTTATGTAGTATTTAACATGGCAGACACAGTTCTAAGTGATTTACACTGTGAAACCTCATTTAATCCTCACAACAGTCCTATGAGGTACATGTTACTAGTGTCTTCCATGTACAGACAAGGAAATTGAGGCAGAAAGTAATTTACCTAAATCACAGTGAGTAAGGAGCAGAGCCAGTATACAAACTCGAGAAGTTTGACTCCTGAATCCAGACTCTTAGCCACGACCCTATGATGCTTTTGTAGCTTGACGTGGTGACAGTTCAGAAGAAAAACTGAATAAGACAAAGCACTAGGCTTCCAAACTAAGGCTGGGTTTCTGAAATTCTGATTGTAAAAACAGAACATTAATTTTATTTTGTTAGAAGTAGTTAGTGCCATTTGACTTTTCTTAGATCTTGAACTTACATATCCAACAACTGAATCATGGAAAATACAGAGGACAGGAGAACATGTTAAAGGATACCATGGAGGTGCAATGGGCAAAATCTAGTCTGTGGGAAGCCCTACAGGACAAGCCACCAGATTCTTCACCAAATAAATTACAAGGGAAAAAAACAGATCAAGTGAATTCATAAGGTGAAAGAAACCTAAGAAGCATTTCAGCTAATTGCAATGTATACACCTTCTTTGATCTTGATTTAAACAAAATGTAAAAAATTGATACAATTGATATAACATTGATAAAACTGAAAGTTGGAACACTAGTTATTAGTTGGTATTAAGTAATTATCATTAATAGTTTAGCTATGAAAATATATTATGTGTTACATTTTGAGTTTGCATACCTTATTCTAAGCATTATATACTCAAATACTTATAATATGATGTCTGGAATTTGCTTCAAAAGAATGTGGGGTTGGGATAGTGAGCAAACGTACAGGTAAAATAAGCTTTGCCAGGAGTTGATAACTGTTAAAGTTGGATAATGCATACAATAGAGTTTATTATACTGTTCTTTGCATAGAATTGAAAGTTTTCATAATAACTGTTTTAAAAAATTTTATCTTGTTTGAAACCTGAATTTTATTTTACTTTTCTTTCACAAAGGTAAAGGGACTTACTTTAAATAATATGGAATGTATGACATAGGGAAAATTGAAGGTTAAGTAAAATGTTGTTTCTACTTAGATATACAACTAGTTTCAAAGATAGTAATGGCATCTGGATACAAGAGAACCTGCTTGTTTATACCCCAGGACAGAAATTAATGTATTTGTTTATACCCAAACTGAACAAATCTGACACTGCGAGAAGCCACAGACTTCCTTACCAGCATCATTGGCAGAAACCCCTGGCTCCGCGGGGTGTGCGCATCCAGATTCTTGGATGTTCATCAAGACCAGATTGAGTCTTTAGGGCTTCACCCATCACCAAGCTGAAGGATGTTTCATTGCTTTTCCCCATCACATATGTCACTGAAGATTAGGATTTCCTAGTTAAAATCTTACCCTTAGGTAGTGGTCGGGAGCACACCTCATTTACTTAAGGCCAATGAGTGGATCAGCCTCAGAATTACAACGTTTCCCTTTCCAGCAAAGGAATGCCAGTCTTCTGTGTCTCATTGGCTCTCGGCATGCAGAGCTTTAGAAGCCTATACGTCTCTTCGGCAGAGTCACTAAACCCTTAACTAGCTTTGAGTTCAAAATGTTTGCTGGGATGGCACCATGCAATGCATCCCAGTGGGCGATTGCTCTGTAAAAGGAGCTGTTCTCAGAATCCCATTGGAGAGTAAATTCCACAGAAAGAGATGTTTACATTTCTTTTTCTCTTTCTCAGTGTCATTCTGCTATATTCAGGATATGAGTGATATTCAATCCTGGATTTGAATTAGAATCAGTAGTGGAACTTGCAAATATACTGGTGCACAGGCCCCAGCTCTACAGACTCTTATTATTGTTATTAAATAGCTTCAGGCATCAGTATTTTTTTAAACAGTCTTCCAGATGATTCTGATGCTCAGTAAAGGCCGAGCATCCATAATTAGAAGGCCTTAACATCAATGACAATGTGAAACTCTGTCTGTGAACAGGGTTCTTGAATGTTTATCACATACCTACTCAAGAAGGTTCGTGAAGCACAAGGGAAGTACTTTAAAAATATCAAGTATTTTACCCAAACTAAACATGATCAATGCTTTCCACTTTTATGTCCCCTGATTACTTCAACAGACAAAAGGCTCCGTGGTCCAGCTCTTCCATTTACTTTTGTGTATTGTTACCCAACTCTAGAATTTATGAATGGTGGTGACAAGTGTAGACAGAGCACAGAAATGGGAGTCAAGGGAGATAGGTTCTAGTTCTAGCTTGGCCAATGTCTTAACCTGTTTGAACCAGAGCATACCTTTAGCCACTCTCTCTCCACCTGTGGGCCACAGTCACCCTGCAACCAGTGGTGGTGATGTTCATTGCAGGGAATGATTGACCTCTACTTGGAACCCATTTGCTCTGTTTTGGCATGTTCCTGCCTCTAGTTTCATCCCATTGCCTTAAACCTCATCTCATTTTCATGGATCCTTTGGACTTCCATTCAACTTAGTTCCATTCTCAGTTTTGCTCTATCATTTCAGCTCCAAATCAAAACTTCATTGTCTGCTTTGTGAAAATGGAGGTGGACCCTTTAAGTATTTCTTCTTTGTGCTGTAACACAGGAAAAATTTTGTTAGTAAAGGAGGCCAGAAAGACATTTGTAGAGGATAGAATTTTCCTTTTTAGTTCTTTGTGCTTTCTTTGCCTGTCTTGCAGCAAATGCAGCTTTCTCAGTGCCTGACTTCTACAGTGCAAGTGTCTTCTCCAGGGCCAAGTTCCTGCATCATGCACAGCTTTGCTGGCACCAACCTTCTGCAGTGTGCACGGCTCCCCAGTGCCCAGCTTCTGCAGTGGACATGGCTTTCCCCATGCCCAGAGCCTTCAGCACAGGCAGCTCCTCCAGTGCAACATGGGCAGATTGCTCTGAGCTTGGTTCCTGCAGCCAGTGGCCTCTCCAGCACCCAGCCTCTGTAGCATGCCCAGTTGCAGCTTACCCCAGCATCCCCTCAAGCATCTTTGCAAAGGGGCACACTGGCAAGGCACCTCCCCATCATAAGCTTCCCTGAATGATCTTTTATGGGATTTTTCAGCAAGTTCTGAGGTGCAGGATGTCCCTGTTAACAGCTTCGTCTGGTATCCTAGAGGACAGATTCCTAGCAAAGTCTACTTGCTTGACACTTCAGTGAATTCTTCATTATCCAATACCCTTCCTGGATCTCAGCTCTGCGGTGGTGAGAAAGGCATCTTTTTTGAGCACACTATATCAGCCTAGTGGTGGTGTATCTTGTATCCTTGTATCCTAGGTGGTGAGAAAGCCATCTTTTTTGAGCACACTATATCAGCCTAGTGGTGGTGTATCTTGTATCCTTGTATCCTAGGTGGTGAGAAAGCCATCTTTTTTGAGCACGGTATATCAGCCTAGTGGTGGTGTATCCTTGTATCTGCTCTCCTATATTGTTTAGAGAGCTCTCCACTTCTTAATAGCCAATACCCTGTTATAATTAATAATTCCTCATATTAAATTTTCCTTGTTCAAGTTATTGTGTGGTTTCTATCTCCTGGTTAAATCCTGACTGATATAGGTACTCAATTTATATGAGGTGAGCTCTAAACTGAAGAGATTGGCCTACATAATCTCTTGTATTTCTCTTCCATTTCCTAGACTTAAAACAATTCTATTCCATAACTCATGATACTTCTTATCATAATAAAAAGTATAATGCATAAATCATGAATTAATCCCTGAGGACAGGACAACAATGAAGACCTTGATGTATGACATGTATCCATATTAACACACGGCCAGACCCAAGCCTATAGCAAGAATCCTTCAAGGAACCTACATCTCTTGTCTGAAGACCTTTGTTCTTTAGTAACATACTTTCCTATCTTGCCTTCTGAAGTATTGTTAGAGAAGAGATTCTAACAAGAAGGAGTTTTCTTTCTTTTCTGGAATGCTCCTCAATATGGTTTCATAGGAAGGGGTGGGTTAGTTCAGAGATGAGATTGCTTAAAACTGGAAAATCTCAGAAAAATTCACTAGAGAATTGTCTGCATTAGTGGTTGCTAGAGAAAGAGCGAAACAGGAATGAGTAAAGTTTGGTTAACAAATGTTGAAGTGTTAATTGTACTACGGAGCTGGTAGTCACTTTAATTTCCTGCCAATGGGCTGTTGTTGAGAAATTAGACTTAAAATTAAAGGCAGCCCCTTTCTCAATGAGTCACTTGTAATTGGTGCCTTTGAAAATACTGAAGGGGAGTATTGACTTGAGGTTTCTTTCTTAATTTGCATTTTTAATTAGATGGGATCTCAAAGGGTTTCTGAGCACACCTCCCTTTTTTTTTTTTTTTTTTTTTGCCTTTTGCGTTGCCTTTTTTGGATTGTTGCTCTGCAATTAGAGTTTGTAACAAACGAGTTGCTGGCATATGAATGTCAACTCTGAGGTAAAATATTGTGGCTGAAGAAATGAGCAAGGTTTTGACCATTACTTTTTAAATGAAAGCACTTTTCCAAAGGTTAGCACATTCCTTTGATGAGAGAGAATGAGTTGGACTGGAAGAGGAATGTCTGGATTTCACTCTGGTTAAAGTCCTTCCTATAAGCTGTTTTCTCCAAGCATATTTGAGTAATTTCTGAAACACAGTACACAACTCCCACCTCAGAGAACATTTCCTTCTTGTTCAAAACCCTGTGTTGTGTCATCAAGTGGACAAAGTTAACAATCCAGAAGAAGGGAGTTGAACTCAGTAATTCTTCAAAGAGGCTTTTGACCAAATGGTGTGCATCTGGTCAAATCTTGTTTCATTAAATGACTGTAGGAAAATAACCATGGGGTCAATATTTAACTAGCCCCAAACCATGGGACTGTAACTGATCATGGCAAAATCATTTTATCCAAACTTCACTCATTTATTCGCATTTACAAGCCCATGTTTTTTGTCTGGTGCCGGTAGTCAGGGATGAAGTGGCCTGGTTGCCTCTGCTTTCATAGTCTAGTAAAGGCACAGCTGGACCTACAAAAATAGAGTAAATGTGCTATGGACATAGGCAAAGCAGGGCATATGTCTGCCATTCCAGGCACTGATCATCTAAGCTATTTTTAAAGGCTTCTAAAGAAAAGGAATCTGTAAACTCCCATGACAACCTGTCCAGCACACAGCCAGGAAGCGCTTCCTCATATCTAGCTTAAGCCCCTCATTCTGTGGTTAAGCCATTACTCTCTGGTTCTGTTCTCAGCTGAGAGAGAAAACAGCTGCTCTCCGTCCTGCTTAGGTGAGCCTTTTATAGACTTCAAGACAGTGTCTGCCTTCTGTCTCCTTGTGACAGGAAAGAAACCGGGGCTGCCAGCGAAGATAACAATGTAATTTTCACTTGGAGATGGAATTATTATTGCTATGGTTACTAGTAAAATTTTTTTCCAAAGGGAAAAAGGCATTTATTCAGCATGCTGCCTCTGAGAAGAACAAAGTGCTAACAAACCCTCCTTCGTTTGTCTGCTTTGTTGATTACTCAGAAACGTTAAATGGGAACCAGTCAAAATATGTCCTGCTGCCATTTGGACTATGGTGGAGAAGTTGATGAAAACCAGTCCTTCCCTCAATTTCTGAGCTGCATGAGTTCAATGCTTAAACCAAATAGAATCTCCCAATTTATTAAATCAGGGTCATTTCAAGAGGGGGCTTTGAAGGAAGAAACAAGTAGAGTGTGATTTAGAAGTTATGATTGTCATTAAGAGAAAAGGGATCTCGTAAATTTTTTTTTCTTAATTGTGAAGAAAACCCTGGAGAGGTCACAAACCGGTCAGGACAGGCATATGAGTTATGAATTGCCTAGGTCTTGGGATTTGAAGAATGTTGTCATAAGTAATTGCCCTTCCAAATCATGCCCCCTACTGGCCAGCCAAGGGCCTGCCGTTCTCCTTTTTATCATTTCTATAGTTGAAGACAGGATAGTTCAAAATTAAACTTAGCATGTCTCTTTATATACTTGGACTGCACATGACCCAATACCTGTTTTCTGGTAAATCAAATTAAATTTAATAAGTAGAATGTCACTTGCATTTTTTTGCAATTAATAAACTATATTCTTATGTATTTATTTGTTCATTTGTGTTCTTTAAAAAATGATTTGTGGTGGCTTAAGGAATTAAAAGTTAATATAGAATATATTAGTAAAGAATTAAAAAGAGGCTAGTTGTGGAGAAGCGGTAGTTACCATATTAAACATGTATTTTTTTAGCTTTTATTTGCCCACTTTTTAAATCTTCCTTGAAGTATGCCATACAAATAGAAACATTTATATAAGACAGAGCTAGATTAATTTTTATAAATTGAATACATCCTGTAACCAGCACTCAGGTTACATGTCCTGGACAAACAGGACATTCCTAGAACCCCAGAAAATCTTCTCCTGTTTTCTTCCAGTTACTGCCTTACCCCAGTCTCCTGGCTTGCAACAGTGGAAGTAATATTTCCATTGTACTTTATATAACTGGCATCATACTGTATATATTCTTTTTTTTTTTTTTTTTTTGGTCTGACCTTTTTGCTCTCAATATTACACTTGTGAGATTCATCAATATTTTTATATATACTTATAACTTATTCTTATTGCTGATTAATATTTTATTGTGTGGATAAACAATACACTTATCATTTTATTGACTGTGTAGTCCAGAGAAGCAGAGGAGGGCAGCCTGCAGAAAGCCAGAGGAAAGAAGCAGATGTACAGAAAAGAACAGGAAGAAGGTACAGAGAAATGCCAGGTAGCTTTCCAGTTCCTGGGTCCAGCATTTTCCAGAGGCTCTGTGGTCCTGGGTTCTGTAAGACACACATATACCTCATAATAAATTCATGTTTCTTGGGGCTTCCCTGGTAGCGCAGTGGTTGAGAGTCAGCCTGCCGATGTAGGGGACGCGGGTTCGCGCCCCGGTCCGGGAAGATCCCACATGCCGCGGAGCGGCCATGGCCGCTGAGCCTGCGCGTCCGGAGCCTGTGCTCCGCAACGGGAGAGGCCACAACAGTGAGAGGCCCGCGTACCACAAATAAATAAATAAATAAATTCCCGTTTCCTGCATAAGCTAGCTCTAGTTGGCTTTTGTCACTTTTCACCTAAAGAACATTAACAAATTCACAGTGGCAGATACCTGAATCCATCTGTTAGGAGAAAGTATCAGTGGCACATTCTCCTCACAGAGGTAATGTATCCTTTAGCGTTAGGTATTGCTACATAGAATAGACAAACAAAATAACCTTAGCTAAAATAAGATAGAACTTTATTTCTTGGATAAAATACATTTAGAGGTAGTCAGTTCAGGGCTGATATGGCCATTCTTCAGTTGTCAAGAAACTAGAATCCTTCATCTTTCTTCTTTGCCACACTTGGCTCAAAAGTTCTCCTTCATGGTTGACTCGTGGTTCAGTCTGGCTGCTGAAGCTCCAAGTCTTCATGCTCAAGTTTGAGGTCTAAAGACGGAGGAAAGACAGAAGGGCAGAAAGGAGCTCCCAGGCTCTCTCTCATTTTTGGTGCTCACAGAAGTCCCTCTGAACAACTCCCATTCACATCTCATTGGTCAGAATTTAGTCAGCTGGCCACTCCCATCTGGTAGAGGGTACCGAAAATGTCTTTTACCTGGCGCATTGCTAGCCCCAAAGATAGAGGGGATCCCTTAGGAAGAGGAATGAGAAAATGGAGGATGGGTAGAGTACTAATAGTCTCTCTAAGTCACATAGTGGATTTATGTATACCCACCACAAGAATGTATCTAAAAGCACACGAATCTGCTCAAGTTAACAGAACTGACGGTCTATCGGAATTTTCCACAGCTAGTGCCATTAAGGACAGAGAGATGGAAGGACCACTGGATTATGGCCACTCTCCCTCAGGAAGGGGATGAGGGAAGGCACAGAAATGAGGTGGTAAAAAATTGCTCTCTTTGTTCACAAACCAGCAGTTACTTTAAAGGGGCTTAAGTTTCCCATCAGCATCATAAATTTCTGTTGAGATATTTACCCAGAACCAATATCTCTCCTGCTTCCTCCTGTAGAGATGATGTGAATTGTTTCTCCCCTGGAAGCGTGTAAAATGGGTTAGCTGACAAACAGCTAAAGTCAGTTCTCTGGAGGCTCTTCTAGTCTTAGACAGATGCAGTGTCTGTATGAGATAATCTGCAGAGAAAATGTGTCCTTTTCCAATTGAGCAAGAAGTCCAAAGATCCGGAAGTGTCTCCAGAGCCCACCTGTGTGCTAACCAGAGCGCAGATGTGAAAAAAGCAAAGGAAATTTGGAAGATTAGCAAAGAGTTGGAAAATCGGGTCACACTCTCAAAAGTGAGTGCCATTTTTTTAAAAATAAATTTATTTATTTAGGCTGCGTTGGGTCTGAGTTGCTGTGCGCGGGCTTTCTCTAGTTGCTGCGAGCAGGGGCTACTCTTTGTTGCGGTGTGGGGGCTTCTCATTGCGGTGGCTTCTCTTGTTGCGGAGCACGGGCTCTAGGCATGCGGGCTTCAGTAGTTGTCGCACACGGGCTTAGTTGTTCCACGGCATGTGGGATCCTACCTGACCGGGGCTTGAACCTGTGTCCATGCATCGGCAGGTGGATTCTTAACCACTGCGCCACCAGGGAAGTCCAGTGCCATATTTTTTTTAATGTCAGATCCTTGCCTGCAAACTGCTGGTAATAAAGATACCAGCTCACCTTGGGACATGCAGATACTTTGGAATTTATGAGAAAGGACATCTGTGGAGCATAAAAAAAAATACATTAAAGGCAGGCAACAAGATTTGCTTTGGGAAGTTATCTGACCTGGGAATTGAGATTTTTACCTGGCTCACAGTGGGGGCTTTCTGTGCTTTCTTTCAGCCTCTTGAAATTCCCTCACCCCAACCCCACCACTGGTATTTGTTCAATTTTCAAAAGCATTTAGGCCTAGGGGACTAATGCAAGGTGGTGCATCCACCCTCCTGGAGAAAGGAACTGTTTTCTAATTCAACCAAGGTGCCTTTTAGACACTAAGATGTTTACTGGAGTGGTGCTGTGTCACCCATTAGGGACATGTGGTAGATCTGTGACATTACTTTTATTACCAGATTTAGGTCAGGATGGCCTTCCCCTATTATCACAACTCTTGCAGTGTCATTGTTTTCCAGAGGCTATGGTGTTTGAACTTTATTTATGAAATATGCACAACCTTAATTACATTTCAAGAAAGTCTCAGGACTTCTCAGAAGTAGGCATGAATTTTGGAGAAGTCACTGCAATTTTATCTCCTAGCAAAAAGTCAAAACTCAATATAGTGGCTAAAATCATGGACTTGGGGTCAGAACCCATGGATTTGAATCCTAACTCACCCATGCAATGATCGTGTGCCTTTGGACAAGATATGTGGCTTCTCTGTCTCACGTAGTAATGTTAATACAAGGATTTAAAACAAAACTCTTAAAATAATGCCTAACCTCTATAAAGATTAGCTATTATTATTAATTATCAGGAAATCATTGGCTACTCAACAAGATATCTTCCTCAATATTCTCTCTGATTTCAAGAAAGCTAATACTGAACACATCAAGGAGACCTCTTTTCCTAACTCATTTGGACAGTGATGCACATTTAACCCGCCTATTCCTTAATTCCGTTAAGAATTCTTGGGTAAAACTTCCTGTTTTTGATAAGTACCCACACTACTAGATAGCCCCTTTTCTTATTTGAGAGGATGTGAAGATAAATCTTTATTTAAAAGAGTATAACAATGTTATGGGCTCAATGTTTGTGTCTCCCCAAATTTCATATGTTGAAGCCTAATTCCCAATTTGTATTATGAGGTGGAGCCTTTGGGAGGTGATTAGGTCACGAGAGTGGAGCCTTCATGAATGAGATTAATGTCCTTATAAAAGAGGCATCAGATTCCTCCCTTGCCCCTTCTGCTACATGCGGTCATGGTGAGAAGATAGCCGTGCATACACTAACAAGCAGGCTCTCACCAGACACTGAATCTGCCGGCATCTTGATCTTGAACTTCCCAGCCTTCAGAACTGTAATAATAAATGTTTGCTGTTTAAGCCACCCAGTCTATGGTATTTTCATTAGAACAGCCCAAACAGGCTAAAACAATTACCTTTATGTGCCTATCAGATTTCCTAAGCCTTGTCCATCTCTGGAACCCTTGGCTGTGGCAGTGGCAACACTGACTTCATGTCCTACAAGTCAAAGCCCCCTTCTCATGCTGGTTCATGCCCACACTGCTCTATACTGCTCCCTTTCACCTGCCTAGGGACTTCTCTGTTGCTGCTGGGTATAATCCACCAAGAAGAACAGGGGAGTTAACGTCCCAATAAGATGAACCTTTGACTGATGGGAGAAGGAGGCGAGGAGAGGGATTCTTCTCCCTTATGCCATCTGGATAGAGTATCCTGAGAAGCAGCTGTTCATATGGTGCCTCAGGAGACGGTCCTGAGAGGTCCAGCAGTCAGTTGCACATGACACTAAGAGTAGGACAGCTTGGAAACATACCTTCAAATTGTCTCTCCCTTCTTCTCTGCCTCTTTCCTCCCATTTCCCCTCACTTTGGCTTCCCTGAGATTGCACACTTAATAAAGTGCTAGTACCTAGGCGTTTGCCTCATGCTCTGCTTTCTGGGGAACCCAGGTACAATGAAATCTATAACTTTTAATTTTAGGTAAGATTGGCCTGTTTTAAAACTATACTAATTTATTTTGCATATTTGCATATTAGTAGCTCCTATCTTGTGTGATTCAATGATTCTTTAAAGTGGTTTGAGTCTTGATACCAATAGATTTCTTCCTTGAAAGTTTAATTAAATTGTTTTAAAATATTTTTACTCCAGTCTTGGCTAAGAGCTATCACCCCTAAACCCCACCTAAAATTCCTAACACATCTTCAAGGTTACTTGTCATGGAGGCCTCATCACCCTCCTCTACCAACCATTTCACTGTTTCAGATCTACTTCTGCAAATTATATTAGGTATTCTTATGTTCTTTAGTCCCCTTATCTCAATAGGGTAACCTAACTTCCTTAATCTCTCTCCAATGACATTATTCTGCACCCCACCTTCACTCCTTGCAATGAATTCCAGGACCTCCCACATCTACTGCCACATAATGTTTTTTACACACTGTTATTAATACATACTGAGTGTGATATGTAACGTGACATGATATGAATTTGACTCTGGTATATTGGGGCTCCCTAAATAAGCCTGAGCTCGATATTATTCACCAGGAAGCTATTTGTTATTGAATTATGTTTATGATTGTATGGCTATATGACAAATATCTACTAAAAGACTCAGCATGTTTTAATAGCTCTATACGTTTTCCTCTTTCTTCCCTGCTGACTTAAACCCTTTTCCTAATATTTCCTCTTATTGAGTGGTTAATTCATGAGAAAGAGAGCACCCCTTTTTCTACTCTCTCTGCAATTGTTCTGCCTTTCCTTTAATTATGGGAACAAAATCTGTGATGTGGGCGAATAGCTTCAAGTATTAACCTACCACCTTCCTTGGTAAATTGTCCTACCACCTCCCTCCCTCCCAACTCTGCCAGCAGTGAGGTGTTCTTTACTCACAACCCCAGATGTAGAAATGCAAGGAAAAAGGGAAAAAATTCAAAGTGGCTTTTGTCCTTACAAAAAGACATTGGGCCAAATGGTTATGTCCTCAAAATTCATATGTTGAACTCCTAATGCCCAAATGTGACGGTACTAGGAGGTGGGACTTTTGAGAGGTAATTAGGTCATAAGAGCAGAGCCCACATGAATGGGATTAATTCCCTAATAAAAGAGACCTCAGAGAGTTCACTTGTCCCTTCTTCCATGTGAAGACACAGTGAAAGTTGCCATTCATGAATCAGGAAGTGGGCTCTCACCAGACACTGACTCTGCCAGACTCTGATCTTAGAATTCCCAGTCTCCAGACTGGGATGAATTTCTGTTGTTTGTAGGCCACCCAGCCTATGGTAGGTTTTTAAAGCAACCTGAATGAACTAAGACGTACTTTTCAAACTCAACATTTTGGGAAAAAAAGTAAAGAGCTAGGGTGTTTTGAGTTCCAGAAACCTGGCATTGAAAAGTAAGACCCTTAAGGATATAAGGAATAAAACTTATGTCATATGATTTGGGAGAAGACATATTGAGCCCATTTTCTCTCCTATGGGATAAGATCTAATTTCCCTGGGAAGACAGAGGATAGCCAGAGAGGAGAAAGATAAAATTAGACATTGTTATGGGTCCCTGAAAAAGATCTCTGCATCCCATTTTTCCCTATTCCATTCTCAGGATTTAAAGTCACATACCCCTGAGAAGTTTCCTTGAAGCATCCTGGTGCTATAACAGCAGGGTAGAAATGGGACCATGTCTTCTCCAAGCAGAGACTCTGCAGTCACCCTATAAATATTCTCATAATCCCACAGTGGTTCTGGAGAATAACTATCTTGGATTCCCCTTGAGAGGGGTTTTTGAAGTAGCTAAGAGCCACAGTCTTAAAGAGGCCTTGTAGGTGGGTTCTAAGGAGGCTATGGTATGACTTACCCAGACTAATGATCAAGATCAAACACCCCCATGGATGCCAGACGAGGTTACGGATGTTGTGGACGAGGTGTGTGGCCTGAGAAATCATAGCCACTATGTGTATTAATTAGGATTACTGGACAGGAGCATGCTTCAAACTTCATGCTGGGTTGAAGATCTGCTAAGTGCCCAAGGTAGTCATTCTCACGGAATACTGAGGCTACAACAGATCCACCTTAGAAAATGGAGGCCAAGTCCTCTTTCCTTAGTTCCCCTCAACCATCCAGTATGACACGCATACCTTCCATTTACAACTAACACCATTATAGAAGTCAGTGGAGAAGTCACTGGCTTCAAGGAATTTCAAAGCTCATGTTTAACTGCCCACTTTTCTTTTTGCTAGAGGACTTTGTGCTATCCCTCCATGATGCCTTTCTTCAGTTTATTCGTCTGTAAAAGGTGAGAATGATACTTGCATACTATTTATAGAAAGATGGAAAGGCACTAGATGAACATATGGGCTCTACTAGACTTTGAGTTCTTTGGAAAAAGCTGCTGAACAAGGACAATATACTTTTTTTTAAAAAACTGACCATTCTACATAGAGTGAGTTATTTAACACCACCGTGTACTTTTTTTTTCTACAAGATGTCACATCATGTTTTTGCAAGCTTCCAGTGAACAGGAGGGCTCATCAATTTCAACCTAAAGCTATTAAAATGTTATTTTGTTAGTAATAATTAAGGTGTGCAGCCAGGGCTCCCTATAGATCACACGTGGAGTCAGGGTCAAATTTTTCTCCCATTGCACCTCATGAGTCTTAAATTGTCAGGTAGTTGGGGAGGAGGAATAAGCTGCCGGCCTTGCAGGAAAGGAGAAAGAGAAGGAAATGCTTCCCTTACACATAAAAATAGAAATAACAAATGAATCTCTTTCTATGAGCCAATCCCCCCAAGAGAGTTTCAAAAAATATTTTCTCTTAGATTTAAGCTGTTGAAATGTTTCAAACAAAATGTTATCCAATTTAAAACATTTTTCCATTAGATTTGTAAAGTCATCAGAGGCACTTGCTAAAAGTTCCCTTTGATGTTGGCTGATAAAATATCTGACAGGGTAGGAGTTCTACAGCATGGCAACAAGAAATGTCATGTCCTCTGTGCCACATTTTCTTCTTACTCTCGTTTTCCTTCTTAATCTTATTTCCCTCCTCAGAGTGTATCTTTAGCTGAACAAGAAAACTCCACTTGCTTGCTCTTTTTCCTCTGTGCCCTTGTGCAACCCACCCCACCCCAGCTTCTGACCCTCCAGCAAAATCAGAGTCACCAGAAAATGAGTCAAAGAAGATTTCCTATGGAAATACTTGGTTGCACCAAAGTTTGAGGACATGGGATACTGAAGAGAAGGTTCATGGAAGTTTGGAACTCAAGCCATGGGGAAACAGAAGCAAAAAAGACTGGAACTTTGAAACCTGATAAATAGAGCTAGTTGTACAGTATAAAGCTGATAATGGGTGAAAATATTCTCTTATATTTCAGTTACTCATTCTCCCTAAGTGCATAAGGACCATAGAGTATTTCCCACACTGTGCATTGAAGATGGTTTTGATCATGAAAGAGGTTTGAGAGCCTGCTTTTATGAACCTATGGCCTAGGAGTTTGATGCAATGAAAACAGCCCGAAACACAGAGATGGGAGACCCAGGTCTTATTAACTGTAACTTTGACCTCATCATCTAAAAACCTCTTTTCCTTCTTCTGTTAAATGGAGACAACTACCTACCTCAGAGCTTCATTATGAGAATTAAATGAGATAATGTATGTGAAAGAGCATTATAGATCATAAAGTGCTATACCGATATTATTTTTGTTAAGTTCTTTGGTAGATTGAATTCTAGGTCCCAATTCTTCACCCTTCCCTGGATCTATGACCCTCGTGATGTGTCTTGCTTTGGTAATAAAATGTGGGGAGAGAGTATATCAGTTTCCAGTACCTCACCTAAGCCTTAAGAACTGTCAACTATTTCTGCTGTCCCCCTTGTGCCTCTGCCATTGTCACGAGAAGATGTGCTGACTAGCTGGCTGGTCCAAGAAGGGTGAGAGATCTAACCTGCAACTCAGACCAATGGTTCTCAAACTAGAGCATCAGAATCACCTGAAAATCTTATTAAGACACAGGTTGCTGGGACCCACAGAGATTCTGATTAAGTCTGGGATAGGATCTGATAATTTGCATTTTTACTAGTTCCCAAGTGATGCTGATGATGCTGGTTCAGTTATTTCCAGTCCTCCCTCCCTCCCTCCCTTCCTCCCTCCCTCCCTCCCTCCCTCCCTCCCTTCCTCCCTCCCTTCCTCCCTCCCTTCCTCCCTCCCTCCCTTCCTCCCTCTCTTCCTCCCTCCCTCCCTCCCTTCCTCCCTCCCTCCCTCCCTTCCTCCCTCCCTCCCTTCCTTCCTTCATTCTTTCCTTCCTCCTCTTTCCTAATTTCTTTCCTTCTTCCCTTCCCTCCTCCCTCCCTCCCAGTATGTACATTATCCCTGTATCACAGGTCATACCGTGCTCTAAAACAAACCAACACGAACAATCTCATCCCATATAGGACTGGTGCGGCTGAATTTAAAATTCACTTTCAAACATGCTTCTGAAGATTAAAAGAGTCTCCTGGAATGTTGAAGGGGAAAGTAGAGAGACAGAGAAGGGAGAAGATTGAAGCTCTGAGAACCACTGGCTTAGAGCTGCCCAGCTGAGCCCAGCCTGTATCATCCACTCCCAGACAGCCTGCGATGTGTGAGCAAAATAAGTGCTTATTGTTACACACTGCTGAGATTTGGTTGTTGTTACACAGCAGTAGCTGACCAGTATAAGTAATTGCTCAGACAAGTTATAAATTAAAGAATATATGATTGTCTTCTCAATAATGACTTCTCAAAGTGAGGAAAGAGGCAGCTCCTGCATTATGGGGAGAGCACACAACAGCCTTTAAAATGCAGTGTAATATTAATTTTCCCCAGGGAACAATCCCCCCACGTTGATATTTCTCATGTTTTCCCTGCTCCATGCTGCCCCCTACTCTATCTCTCTGCTGTCACCAAAATGTTCTAGAAACTCATTAAGTGTTCTTCAGAAGCAGGTTTGAAATTGAATTTTAAATTTGGCCACATGAGTCACTGGTGGAATAAACTTGTTCCCATTGTTCCATCTTACAACACAATATGACCTGTGATACAAAGATGATGCACACATCAGAAGGAAGGGAGGGAGGAGGTGAAAGAGGGGAGGAGAAAAAGAGGGTGGAAAGATAGACTTGCAGAGCCCATGGTGTCTGATGAACTCTCTCTGTCCAATGACCCCCAGACTCAGTATTTATAAATTTCCCCAAGTGTCTGCTTGAAGGACAGGAGAGCTAGTGGCGCTGCATCCCTTACTCTAGGCTCCATTCCATGTTTGAGCAACACTTTATCCAGTGTGTACATGTAGCAGACTGTATCT
Source organism: Delphinapterus leucas (assembly GCF_059928025.1). Lineage (NCBI taxonomy): Eukaryota > Metazoa > Chordata > Mammalia > Artiodactyla > Monodontidae > Delphinapterus > Delphinapterus leucas. The sequence continues at coordinate 70,330,975 of NC_143129.1, forward strand.
GCCTCTAGACCATAAATTCCTTGAAGATTGAGCTCTTTATTTTGTTCACAGGTACAACGCAAAATTCCACAGCAGTGCCTGGCACATACTAGGCATTCAAGATACTTTTTTCAAGTTGAAAATGAATTGAATTACCCTGAGGTCAGGCCACGAACAATGTCTGGGAGCAACAGGTTACTGGGCAGATGAATCGTTGCCCTATTCTCACCAAGCCCACCCACCACAGGTACGGTCCCACTGCCACCCCGCCCCTTCGCTGCCACACCCAATTATGAGAGTCGTGTAGTCCACTTACTATATCCAATTACTTCTTTTTCTCTTAAATCCTTTTTATTAACTCTCTCATTTTCCACTCGGCTTCATTTCCTTTAAGTCTTCACCCCCCCATTATTCCTTACCATAGGAACATGACCCCTTGGCACTTTCAGAGTTTTTTTGCTGTTTATAAGATATTTGGTTTGCCCTTTATAACAACATTGCAATGGAGGTGGCATAGGAATTTTACACCGTTGGAAACTGAGGCACAGAGAAGGTGAGTAATTTGCCCGACGTCACACAGGTAGCAGGTGGTGGGGCTGAGACATAAACTCACTGACAGGCGCATTTTTTCTACTGCTTCACAGCACCTGGAAAGTGTTTGGTTCCTTTCTGTGCCAGTGTTAAGGCGATGAGTTCGACAAAGCCTATCTGAGTCTCTGGGACTATGATGCAGCATGTTAGCTGCTAAGTTCCATCAAGGTGACAAGGCTTTCTCATGCTTCTAGGAGATTCTACAGCTTACGAAGTACCTTCAAGCGCACAGTTCCATTTGATAACGAAGAACTGTCTCTGCTTAAAGTGATGGCTTTCTTGCCAGATTCCCTCCAGTTCTGTAAGAAAAAAAGCACCCAGAATGTCACAGTGATAAATAATGCGACATCCATTCTGCCACTTTCCAAGTCCAGTGAGCTGCAGCCCTAAAAAAAGCAAAGATGAATCTCTGGGTCCCCACCTGGAGTCTGGAAGTGAGATAATCAACGATAGAACAGGATTAAGGAGCAAAAGAGGCGGTAAGAACGGGAAGCCTCCACACCACAGAGGCAAATGCTGACAGGGGTGTGCACAGTAAAATATTTTACTACGAAGCAGAATTACTCCAAAGACTGATGGACTTGCTCGCGAGGCCCACTCACATTTGTGAAGGTCATAAGTTACAGACACCCAGCTCACTCAGAGGAGCACAGCCATCACCTTTTATGGGTGGAACTTCCAGCAATATATTAAACTCTCCAGAAAACAGACAAGGGGTTTATGGCAAACGATAACTTTAATGCTTAGAAACCATTCAGTGATTTGGGGGAGGATTATTAGTAACAAGGGCAAGATGCTGAGGCGTTTCCAGGCACCAGGCTCTCTCTCTCCTGCTTGCTCTCACCAATCCTCCTTTCTCTGCATCCCAGCCAGAAACGTGGACCCTGGATCCCATCTGAGGTAAGAGGGGGCTGTGAGAAGGATGTGTGTTCAAGAGGGCAGATCTTTACTGGATGAAAAGTAGTGACAGCCCCGAAGAGAAGAGGTGCCTGATGGAATCTTTAGCTGTAGCCGAGACCGTCCTTGGGAACCCGTAAAGGGCAGGTAGCCAGAGAACGTCTGATATCACAGCAACTTATTACAAACAATAAGGAGCTGTCCCTGGATGAAATGCCCCCCTCGTTTGGAGGAAGCTATAAACAGGACAAGGCTGGGGTCATCTTCAATGCTTTTCTCCACATGATTTAGAGGAAACCCAGAGGGTCCTCCCCACCAAAATCTGATGACTCCGATTTGGTTTAGTCCAAGCCTCCTCAGAAACCTTGACTTTCAGACTGCGAGCTGATGGGCATTGCTGGTGGGCAGAAGGTTACTGGAAGCTGGGCTAGCAGATCGGGGCATGGAAAAATCTGCAAGTGTCTGAGTTGGCAGGCTCCACCCTGCACACGGCCTCCCTTCTGGGGTCGGGAAGGGGCCAGAGCACTGAACTGGGAATCAGGAGCTGTGTGTTGAAGTCGCAGCCTGGGATGGCAGACATATCCCTGGCAGCTCTCGGGGCCTCAGTTTCCTCATCCGTAACAGAGAAGTATAAGATGCTCCCACGGAGTCCTTTCACTCCATATTCTCTGACTGGGACTTCCTGTCTGGGTTCTGACCCAGTATGCCCTGGTGACCCTCAGAATCGGGTATCCAAATGATGTTTAGACTCTTTTGTTTTCCCTGGGGACCTGCTTTTAAAGAGCATGGACAGATCATTCTTGGTGACTGAACTGAATTGCCTTGAAGAGAAAGGGGAAGGAACAGAAGCAGAGCATACCCTGTAGTGAGAGCACAGGTCCTGGACTCCAGTTCTCACTGAGCTGTCTCCTCCTCTATAAACTGAGTAAAACCAGACAAAAATTGCTTACATGTATGACTGCTTACTGCGTGCCAGACACTGCTCTAAGGGCTTTATCCGTGCAAATTCACTTATGCTCACAACTCTATGAGGTAGAGATTATGGTTAACCCCACTTTACAGAAGGGGAAATCAAGGCACAAAAGGTTTGGTAGCCTGCCCAAGGTCTTAAAATGAGTAAGGGGCAGAGCTGGGATTTAAAACTCAGGCAGCCTGGCTTCAGAATCCAACATTAAGCAGCTGTGATTTTTAAACCTTGCTCCAGGTCAGCAGTTCACAAACCTTTATATATATGTATCATCTGTGGAGCTTCTAAAGCATTCAAGTTCTGACCCTCTTCTAGGGATTCTGATTTAGTAGTTATGGGGTGCATCCCAGGATTCTGTATTTATATCAAACGCCAGAGGAGGTACTTGGAAGACCACAGAACTCTGAGAAAGACTGTTCCAAAGTATCTCCATGTATTTTAGGAGACTATTTGGGGAGTTAGGGACAGATTAGTGGGTGGACAGCACCTCCCTGTCTTTGAAGAGCTCACCATCTAGTCAGGGAGAAATCCCAACATAGAGCATATTAAAACACAAGGCATCCATCAACAGCCGAATGGATAAAGAAGATGTGGAATGTATACATATACAATGGAATACTACTCAGCCATAAAAAAGAAGGAAATTTCACCATCTGCAACAACATGGATGGACCTGGAGGGTATTATGCTTAGTGAGGTAAGTCAGACAGAGAGGCAAACACTGTATGTTATCACTTATATGTGGAATCTAAAAAATAAAACAAATAAAAGAATATAACAAAACAGAAACAGACTCACAGATACAGAGAACAAACTAGTGGTCACCAGTGGGGAGAGGGAAGCGGGGAGAGGCAAGATGTGGGTAGGGGATTAAGAGATACAAACTACTATTTATACAATCAGTAAGCTGCAAGGATATATTGCACAGCGTAGGGAATATAGTCAATATCTCATAACTTTAATTGGAGTATAAACTCTAAAAACATTGAATCCCTGTGTTGTATGCCTGAAACCAACATAATGTTGTAAATTAACTCTACGTCAATAAAAAAATAATAAATACAGATATATTAAAAATAAAGAAAACACGGGGCAGCCTGGGACACTCTCACCTTCCCACCAGGCTGCTGACCTTTCCATCCCACCCTCGTATGACTCGAGCAGTAGCCGCCCCATCACTATCTAGCACACTGGGACAAGAGCCCACCTCTGGGTCCTGGAGTCTGTCACCGGCCGCTGCTTCTCTGCCCCCATTACCTTAGGCTCTCAGTGCTGGGTCCCACCTACAGCTCCAGGACTGGGGTGTCAGATTTCTACAGGGAGTCCGTAGAGGGGTGAACTCAAGGCTGACTCTGATTCCCTTTCCTGCATGTGAGTGCTGGAGAAAGAAAAGCCCACTGCAAAGCCATTTGTACCTCAAGGGGCAGCCTTTAGCCAGGGTGGGCACTCTCATGACCTCTGCTTGTGGAAGGAGCCAGGCTTATTTGTTTCTCCTATTTCTAAAGAAGAACTTTTAAAATAAAAGACACTTCCAATTGCTTAGAAACTTGAACGTTCTGTTTGCTTTCCTTTTTGCATGTGTGGGCGAAAACACACACGTGCGTGACACGTGCCACTGTGCGATATAGATCTCTCCCACCCCCAACCTGAACCCAGGGTAATCCGAGTCTGGCTGTGGCTGTGTCTGTTGGCTGGCTAGAAGGGCGTCTATGTCTCCCACCATGCCTCTCTTCCTATCTGTGTTTTAGATCATCTGTTCCCTGAGGGCAGGAATTGATATCTACAAACCTCCTTCTGTAAGGCTCACATTCTGTAATGCTCACTCACATTCCCATGGATGTGGGCCCTTAATACAGACATTTCTCCCTGGTGAGACTCATTTGATACTTACCCTGCTTAACACCCATGAATCTATTCTGTACGTGCTGAAGTGTCTTGAAGTAAGTTGCAGACCTGGGAACAGCATTGCTGAGCTTCACATATCACCAATCTTAGTTTTGGATGTTGGCTTGGGAGTTATACTAGTTCAGGGGTATTTTTTTAGACTGGACTCCAAAGAACCCTGGAATTCACCAGATACTTCCTCTGTCTCTACTGCCTGCACAACCCAGCACCCAAGGGAAGGCAAAGTGAAGGGTTACCTAGTACAAAGAGGAGACTGAACAGGGCCTTCCAAACCTTCGAATCCAAGCAACCCTCCTTTGATATGTTCATACACATCTCTGTCTTCCAAAGATTTTTCTGAGGAAAATTTTCTGATACTTTTAGAAAAGTTTGAAAATCATTTGAACTTTTCACGATATCTCCGATTTAAATAATCCAACATAGGGCTTTTCCTCCCAGTGTTCTGCCACCCATAGATGCTTGTTTGGTATTCATCCAAATCAATGCCAAAGATATTTAGCAAGATGGACTAAATCCAGCACTGGAGACTTTCATGTACATTAATAAAAGTGAAAGCACATGTAAAACACTAAGTCAATGAACACCTATTGGTTACTATTAATACTATAATTATTATTAGAAACTTTCCTCCATTGTTAATGTCAATCCAGGAATTGTTTTAGAGCTTTTCAATAAATTCATGTAATTTTATCTTGTCCACAAAGATACCATTTTACAAGTTGTGAAATGTCTTGATGAAATAGACATATGGCATCAGTCTAATAATCATAGCAAAATAAGGACACGCACTCAGGATGTATAAATTGTTCATAGTGAATCCACGCTAATTCCCAAGGCTACTCCTTTCTTTCATAAATACTAATCATTTGTTAATTCTCCATCTGAGAGTTTTCCTAAACAGTACACATCTACCTCATCAGTGTGCCAGATTCCATCCTTTTTCCCCTTCTTGAAAACTTGAACTGGATTTTTTTTCTTTTCTGCCTCGTGTATTTCTCGAAGATCTTGGTTCTATACAGTCCTACCTGAAAGCCGTGTATTTTCCACCAAACTGGGGGCAAGGTCCTTTCATCTGGACCTAGTCACTGGGACCCCCGTAAACAGCTGAGGTGCTCTCCTTGCCGTCTCCTCAACTAACTCAGCTCTTCTGCTTTAATGATCACTATCCTTTAAGAACAATAGCTAAGGAATGGGGAATTGTCCTTCGTCTCTGCTAAGGTGTAAGTGAAGGTTTGGTGAGTGTTGAATGTCCTACAACCTACCTGCGGCCACACAATGAAACCAGTGGGGTGATTTGTTTCCCTCTGAGCATCAGTGGGAAAACTTCCTTATTGCCAGAACAGCCCGTGCTGGAGAAGGTGCTCCTTTAATTCTGATTTATCACCTTTCCTGGAATATTTGGATTCCCAAAAGTGTGATTCCTTCATTTCATGCAAAATTGCACTTGTTCCTATAAGAAGCAGAGGGAGAAACGATCCTTGGATTCTTTACTTAAATAGGCTTGAACAATCTCTTTCAGGAAAGGCATTCAAGTGTCAAAGCCTAAATTTTTACCCCTAGAGTTTTTGGTTTATGTCTTCTTGTTCTTTCTTCAGTGAGTTGAGGGACATCTCACAAAAGATAATACTCTTAAGTGATATGATTATGCTTCATATAAATCAAGTCTAACTACGGGCAATCTCCTGTGTGCTAAGTATTGTACCAGACACCGTGGGGAGATCATGGCCTTTGGATCAGACAGTGCTGTACTTAAATCCAGGGGCAGGTTCTTAGTTGTTACTCAGCCCTAGACAAATGTTTATCCTCTTGCAATCAAAGTTTCTTCATCTGTAAAATAGGACTTTTAAATTGTATTATGCCTACTTCACAGGATTATTTTTTAGATTAAAGGAATACTGTGTGAAAATAGTTGTTCCCAAACTTTGCTGCACAGTGGAATCATCTGGGAATCTTTTAAAAACACCAATGGCTGGCTCCCACATCCAGACTTCGTGAATTTATTAGTTCCAGGCGTGACTTTGAGAGTTTTCAACACTTCACAGGTGATCCTAAAGTGCAACAGTGTTTGGGAACCGCAGCATTAACGTGCTAGACAGACAGCAAGCATCTGTTAAGTATTGGCTTCTTCGCCAACAGAGAACCTCACACTTCCCATAACATGCTAGCTGTATACTCTGTTTCTATATCCAAATTGAACAGGATGGGTCGTTTTGGTGGGAATCAAAGGCTTGAACAAGAGAAGTTCTTGCCCTCTTGTGGCTGAAATTCTTATGGAGCATCTTTTCATACAAATATAGCTTCTATAGTCAACCCTAAGTTTAGACTTTTGAGTTTCCCAAAGATCTGCACATTTTGCTACTTGCTCACGTCAGAATGTGCTCCTGTCTTCAATTCCCCGCCTCTCTTTTTCCCTTCCCTCTTCTTCTCCTGGTAAACACAACTCTGGCTGGCACCTGTTTCCAGCTCACAAGTCCCCCTCAGCCCCTGAGAGCTGCTACCAGCAGCAGGAGGCTGTGCCTACCAGCAGGGCATCACAGAGGAGAGGCTGCCCCTGCCTTCTGACTCTTGAGTAATGCTCCCAAGGGACACTCTGACTCACCAACTCCCTAACTTCAACATGAGATGACTCACTTGCCTAACTTCTCACTCCAGGACTTGGGGACTCATCAACTGTTTTAGTGCCAGGGAATTGAAAAATGACAAACACCTTTCACTCCCTTGTTCTAATTGGTCACCGACTTGCAACATCTCATGAATCTGCTTCTGGGACAAGTCCTCCCTTGTGGGTTAGTTTACATCAGTGCCTACGAGCCCTGAGTGGTTTCCTCACCCAACACCAAATTGCTTTCTGGAAGATCCTTTTGTCATTGTCTTAAATTGTGTCCAAAACCCCAGCCACAAGACACGTGGATGGTGCCAGAGATGGGGATGCTGGCGTCCCACTTGGGTGCACGCTCCAAGACAGCCTTTGTGGAGTGGTTCTCAGTAGAAGTGGGAAGAATTACCTGGAAATTTGTCAAAAATACACACACATCCTCTACCCCTACTCTATTTTACTCTGGTTGGTTGAAGGAGGATGCTAGTGTGCTTATTTTGGGAAATAAAAATTCTCCTCCACCTAATCAACTATTGCATGAGTGACTTCGTTATTACCATGTCATTAAGAATTACTGATTTAGTGGTAAAATACACCTGTCTCTATAAGCAGCTCTTTCAACCTCTGCTTAATCATTAGACTCATCTGTGCAGCTTTTACAAAATACAGATTTCCAGATCCCACCCCAAATCCACTCAATCAGAATCTTTTAAAATAGTGTAAGAAATGTGTCATTTGACAAAAGGCTCTTAGGTGATTGTGGAATTAGCCAGGGCTGAGAACCACTGACACGGCCATTAAGAGCCTGGCTTCTGGACTCATACGTGGGATAAATCTTTATAGAGGTCACAACATCTAACCCAGCACCTAAGGTCTTGGGGTGCTCAGAAATAATAACTAAACATTGCCATAATTGAGCACCTGTTCTAGGTAAGTAGCGTACTGGGTGCTTTATACACATTATTGCATTTAATTCTCACAATAATTAACTTTATATACGAAGTTCAGAGAGATGAAGACTGTAGGTAGCAAAATCCAGATAGACAACCAGGTCTAATTCCAAAGCTCATGCCCATTTCACATCACACTCTGCCCTAGTGCGTGAGTGTTGGATGCATGAATTAGCAATACTTAGCCCTTCTTAAAAATTAGGGGGGAAAAGCCTGGACCTGCCGAAGAGGCAAGAGACTTTTTCTTCCCTCTTTGTTTCCCGGTGCGTGAGGAGAGGGGATTAAGAGCGCTGCTTAAAGGAGCTCCAGAGACTGGCGCGAGCCACGGCTAAAAGCGCGGACCTCAGAGACGGGCATGAGATGCTAAGGCTGCTGCTGCAGCCACCAAGAAGCCTGTGTGCGAGCACAGGTCAATATCCACACCTCCCTTCCTGGGAGCCTGTGCAGCCCGTCACTGCCAGGGTCCCGGGATCCAGGTACAACTTCCCCGGGAGAACGCACGGCGAGCCTCAGGCTGGTGCAACGTCACGCCGGCCTCTGCCACCGCAGGCTCGCCCCGCACTCCGTACGCCTCCCTCTCCCCAGCCTGAGTGAGCCAGAGCCCCCGAAGCAGCGGCTCCTTTAACCCCGTCCTGTCTGAGCGAAGAATAGACGCCCTCTGGTGACCTACACACAGAGGCGGAGCCAAATCCAAAGCTGAGCCCCAGGAGCTGTGAGAAGAAAGAAGAGAAAGGGAAATCTCTCCCAGCAGCCTCAGGAGCAGCGGATTAAAGCTCCACAGTCAACTTGATGTACCCTGTATCTGTGGAATACCTGAATAGACAATGAATCATCCCAAATTGAGGAGGTGGACTTTGAGAGCAAGATTTATTATTTTTTCCCCTTTTCTTCTTTTTCTGAGTGTGTATGCCTATGCTTCTATGTGAGATTTTGTCTGTATAGCTTTGCTTTCACCATTAGTCCTAGGGTTCTATCCGTCCGTTTTTTTGTTTGTTTGTTTTTTTACTTAAAAATTTTTTTCTTAATAATTATTTTTTATTTTACTAACTTTATTTTATTTTATCCTCTTCCTTCCTTTCTTCTTTCTTTCTTTCTTTCTTGCTTTCTTTCTTTCTTTCTACTTTTTCTCTCTTTTATTCTGAGCCGTGTGGATGAAAGGCTCTTGGTGCTGCAGCCAGGAGTCAGTGCTGTACCTCTGAGGTGGGAGAGCCAACTTCAGGACACTGGTCCACAAGAGACCTCCCAGCTCCACATAGTATCAAACAGCGAAAATCTCCCAGAGATCTCCATCTCAACACCAACATCCAGCTTCACTCAACGACCAGCAAGCTACAGTGCTGGACTCCCTATGCGAAACAACTAGCAAGACAGGAACACAACCCCACCCATTAGCAGAGAGGCTGCCTAAAATCACAGTAAGTCCACAGACACCCCAAAACACACCACCAGACGTGGACCTGCCCACCAGAAAGACAAGATCCAGACTCATCCACCAGAACACAGGCACTAGTCCCCTCCACCAGGAAGCCTACACAACCCACTGAACCAACTTTAGCCACTGGGGACAGACACCAAAAACAATGGTAACTACGAACCTGCAGCCTGCAAAAAGGAGACCCCAAACACAGTAAGATAAGCAAAATGAGAAGACAGAAAACACACAGCAGATGAAGGAGCAAGATAAAAACCCACCAGACCTAACAAATGAAGAGAAATTAGGCAGTCTACCTGAAAAAGAATTCAGAATAATGATAGTAAAGATGATCCAAAATCTTGGAAATAGAATAGACAAAATGCAAGAAACATTTAACAAGGACCTAGAAGAACTAAAGATGAAACAAGCAACAATGAACAACACAATAAATGAAATTAAAAATACTCTAGAAGGGATCAACAGCAGAATAACTGAGGCAGAAGAATGGATAAGTGACCTGGAAGATAAAGTAGTGGAAATAACTACTGCAGAGCAGAATAAAGAAAAAAGAATGAAAAGACTGAGGACAGTCTCAGAGACCTCTGGGACAACATTAAATGCACCAACATTCGAATTATAGGGGTTCCAGAAGAAGAGAAAAAGAAAGGGACTGAGAAAATATTTGAAGAGATTATAGTTGAAAACTTCCCTAATATGGGAAAGGAAATAGTTAATCACGTCCAGGAAGCAGAGAGAGTCCCATACAGGATAAATCCAAGGAGAAACACGCCAAGACACATATTAATCAAACTGTCAAAAATTAAATACAAAGAAAATATATTAAAAGCAGCAAGGGAAAAATGACACACAAGGGAATCCCCATAAGGTTAACATGCTGATCTTTCAGCAGAAACACTGCAAGCCAGAAGGGAGTGGCATAATATATTTAAAGTGATGAAGGACAAAAACCTACAACCAAGATTACTCTACCCAGCAAGGATCTCATTCAGATTTGATGGAGAAATTAAAACCTTTACAGACAAGCAAAAGCTGAGAGAGTTCAGCACCACCAAACCAGCTTTACAACAAATGCTAAAGGATCTTCCTTAGGCAAGAAACACAAGACAAGGAAAAGACCTACAATAACAAACCCAAAACAATTAAGAAAATGGGAATAGGAACATACATATAGATAATTACCTTAAATGTAAATGGATTAAATGCTCCCATCAACTGACACAGACTGGCTGAATGGATACAAAATCAATACCCATATATATGCTGTCTACAAGAGACCCACTTCAGACCTAGAGACACATACACACTGAAAGTGAGGGGAAGGAAAAAGATATTTCATGCAAATGGAAACCAAAAGAAAGCTGGAGTAGCAATTCTCATATCAGACAAAATAGACCTAAAATAAAGACTATTAGAAGAGACAAAGAAGGGCACTACATAATGATCAAGGGATTGATCCAAGAAGAAGATTTAACAATTGTAAATATTTATGCATCCAACATAGGAGCACCTCAATACATAAGGCAAATGCTAACAGCCATAAAAGGGGAAATCGACAGTAACACATTCACAGTAGGGGACTGTAACACCCCACTTTCACCCATGGACAGATCATCCAAAATGAAAATAAATAAGGAAGCACAAGCTTTAAAGGATACATTAAACAAGATGGACTTAATTGGTATTTATAAGACATTCCATGCAAAAACAACAGAATACACATTTTTCTCAAGTGCTCATGGAACATTCTCTAGGATAGATTATATCTTGGGTCACAAATCAAGTCTTGGTAAATTTAAGAAAATTGAAATTGTATAAAGTATCTTTTCCGACCACAACGCTATGAGACTAGATATCAATTACAAGAAAAGATCTGTAAAAAATGCAAACACATGGAGGATAAACAATACACTACTTAATAATGAAGAGTAAATCAAAAAATACCTAGAAACAAATCACAGTTGAGACACGAAGACCCAAAACCTATGGGATGCAGCAAAAGCAGTTCTAACAGGGAAGTTTATAGCAATACAATCCTACCTTAAGAAACAGGAAACATCTCAAATAAACAACCTAACCTTGCACCTAAAGCAATTAGAGAAAGAAGAACAAAAAACCCCAAAGTTAGCAGAAGGAAAGAACTCATAAAGATCAGATCAGAAATAAATGAAAAAGAAATGAAGGAAACGATAGCAAGAATCAATAAAACTAAAAGCTAGTTCTTTGAGAAGGTAAACAAAATTGATAAACCATTAGCCAGACTCATCAAGAAAAAAAGGGATAAGACTCAAGTCAATAGAATTAGAAATGAAAAAGGAGAAGTAACAACTGACACTGCAGAAATACAAAAGATCATGAGAGGTTACTACAAGCAACTCTATGCCAATAAAATGGGCAACCTGGAAGAAATGGAAAAATTCTTAGAAATGCACAACCTGCCAAGACTGAATAAGGAAGAAATAGAAAATTTGAACAGACCAATCACAAGCACTGAACTTGAAACTGTGATTAAAAATCTTCCAACAAAAAAAGCCCTGGACCAGATGGCTTCACAGGCGAATTCTTTCAAACATTTAGAAAAGAGCTAACACCTCTCCTTCTCAAACTCTTCCAAAGTATAGCAGAGGGAGGAACACTCCCAAACTCATTCTACGAGACCACCATCACCCTGATACCAAAACCAGACAAGGATGTCACAAAGAAAGAAAACTACAGGCCAATATCACTGATGAACATAGATGCAAAAATCCTCAACAAAATACTAGCAAACAGAATCCAACAGTGCATTAAAAGGATCATACACCATGACCAAGTGGGGTTTATTCCAGGAATGCAAGGATTGTTCAATATACACAAATCAATCAATGTGATACACCATATTAACAAATTGAAGGAGAAAAACCATATGGTCATCTCAATCAATGCAGAGAAAGCTTTCGACAAAATTCAACACCGATTTATAAAAACCCTGCAGAAAGTAGGCATAGAGGGAACTTTCCTCAACATAATAAAGGCCATATATGACAAACCCACAGCCAACATCGTCCTCAATGGTGAAAAACTGAAAGCATTTCCACTAAGATCAGGAACAAGACAAGGTTGCCCACTCTCACCACTCTTATTCAACATAGTTTTGGAAGTTTTAGCCACAGCAATCAGAGAAGAAAAGGAAATAAAAGGAATCCAAATCGGAAAAGAAGAAGTAAAGCTGTCACTGTTTGCAGATGACATGATACTATACATAGAGAATCCTAAAGATTCTACCAGAAAACTACTAGAGCTAATCAATGAATTTGGTAAAGTAGCAGGATACAAAATTAATGCACAGAAATCTCTTGCATTCCTATACAGTAATGATGAAAAATCTGAAAGTGAAAACACTCCCATTTACCATTGCAACAAAAAGAATTAAATATCTAGGAATAAACCTACCTAAGGAGACCAAAAACCTGTATGCAGAAAATGATAAGACACTGATGAAAGAAATTAAAGTTGATACAAATAGATGGAGAGATATACCATGTCCTTGGATTGCAAGAATCAACATTGTGAAAATGACTCTACTACCCAAAGCAGTCTACAGATTGCATGCAATCCCTTACAAACTACCACTGTCATTTTTCACAGAACTAGAACAAAAAATTTCACAATTTGTATGGAAACACAAAAGACCCCGAATAGCCAAAGCAATCTTGAGAATGAAAAATGGAGCTGGAGGAATCAGGCTCCCTGACTTCAGGCTATACTACAAAGCTACAGTAATCAAGACAGTATGGTACTGGCACAAAAACAGAAATATAGATCAATGGAACAGGATAGAAAGCCCAGAGATAAACCCATGCACATATGGTCACCTTATCTTTGATAAAGGAGGCAGGAATGTACAGTGGAGAAAGGGCAGCCTCTTCAATAAGTGGTGCTGGGAAAACTGGACAGGTACATGTAAAAGTATGAGATTAGAACACTCCCTAACACCATACACAAAAATAAGCTCAAAATGGATTAAAGACCTAAATGTAAGGCCAGAAACTATCAAACTCTTAGAGGAAAACATATGCAGAACACTCTATGGCATAAATCACAGCAAGATCTTTTTTGACCCACCTCCTAGAGAAATGGAAATAAAAACAAAAATAAGCAAATGGGACCTAATGAAACTTCAAAGCTTTTGCACAGCAAAGGAAACCATAAACAAGACCAAAAGACAACCCTCAGAATAGGAGAAAGTGTTTGCAAATGAAGCAACTGACAAAAGATTAATTTCCAAAATTTACAAGCAGCTCATGCAGCTCAATAACAAAAAACAAACAACCCAATCCAAAAATGGGCAGAAGACCTAAATAGACATTTCTCCAAAGAAGATATACAGACTGCCAACAAACACATGAAAGAATGCTCAACATCATTAATCATTAGAGAAATGCAAATCAAAACTACAATGAGATATCATCTCACACCAGTCAGAATGGCCATCATCAAAAATCTAGAAGCAATAAATGCTGGACAGGGTGTGGAGAAACAGGAACACTCTTGCAGTGCTGGTGGGAATGTGAATTGGTACAGCCACTATGGAGAACAGTATGGAGGTTCCTTAAAAAACTAGAACTAGAACTACCATATGACCCAGCAATCTCACTACTGGGCATATACCCTGAGAAAACCATAATTCAAAAAGAGTCATGTACCAAAATGTTCATTGCATCTCTATTTACAATAGCCAGGAGATGGAAACAACCTAAGTGTCCATCATCGGATGAATGGATAAAGAAGATTTGGCACATATGTACAATGGAATATTACTCAGCCATAAAAAGAAACAATATTGAGCTATTTGTAGTGAGGTGGATGGACCTAGAGTCTGTCATACAGAGTGAAGTAAGTCAGAAAGAGAAAGACGAATACTGTATGCTAACACATATATATGGAATTTAAGAAAAAAAAATGTCACGAAGAACCTGGGGGTAAGACAGGAATAAAGACACAGACTTACTAGAGAATGGACTTGAGGATATGGGGAGGGGGAAGGGTAAGCTGTGACAAAGTGAGAGAGTGGCATGGACATATATACACTACCAAACGTAAGGTAGATAGCTAGTGGGAAGCAGCCGCATAGCACAGGGAGATCAGCTCGGTGCTTTGTGACCGCCTGGAGGGGTGGGATAGGGAGGGTGGGAGGGAGATGCAAGAGGGAAGAGATATGGGGACATATGTATATGTATAACTGATTCACTTTGTTATTAAGCAGAAACTAACACACCATTGTAAAGCAATTATACCCCAATAAAGATGTTTAAAAAAAAAGAATCAGAAAAAAAAAAATGAAAAATAAAAAAGACCCCTCAGGAGTCCTAGAGTGTGTGGAGATTCAGGACCTCCCCAGCTGAGGGCGAGCTGGAGCTCTGTGAAGTTTGCTGCGACTGGTGGCCTCACTGGAGAGCCCAGGAACAGATGGATGAGAGTGCAGCAGGGAAGAACTCATCTTGAGGGAGGCAGATGTCCATTCAGAGGCTGAAGGCAGACAGTCCTTCCAGCAAAGGACATTCCTCCCTTTTAATTCATTTCTGATTGATCCAGAAACTCAGTCTTAATGGCTCATTTGTCCAAAAGTACATCTTCCCTCCATTGGGTAAATGGTGCCCATTGACGCAGTGAGACGCTCACAGAGAAGGGTTAGCCTCACATTGTTTTACCTGTTAGAAGGCTCTTATTTCTTTTTAATTAAAAACAGTGAGAGCCTACTAGGTGGGAACACACCCTAGAGTTTCCTTGTGCTGAAGAGATGGGGTGCACAGATGTGACAACAGATTGGGAGGGGAGGTGGGACATGGGGGAAAAGAGGTTAAGAGTGAGTTTCTGAGTTAGGCAAGGGGACTGAAGGTTTGTGGGGACTGAGGTGGCGTATTTCATAGGTAGCATCTGATTTTCCAGAAGGACACTTACTTACTCTTTCTCTGACCCATTTTCTTCCCACTTGGATCTTTCATCCCCTCCCTTCTTCCACTGATTTCCTTCTGCTCCTACTGGCCCCTGAGCAATCTGATCCTTTCTCCCCATTCTACTCACTGTCTCGTTAGATCTCCCACTGTTAGCCCATGACTAAGACACCTGACACTGATGTGTATGGCACACTTGTGTTCCCCAAACACTCTCACTGTATCATCTCACTTTTTTCTGCCAAACAAACTTCTCCCTCTTTCACCAAAAAGGTACATCCATAGAATTGTTTTTTTCCCAAAGAGTAAAACATAAAGACTAAGTTTGGCTGCTTTGTGTGTTTCTTTCTGTTCATTGTTCTAGAATCTCAGTGTATCTACATTACTGTCACTTATTTTAGAGTCTACAGAGCCTAGTGCACAGTCTTCACAAACCAGCAAGTTCTGAGAATGCTGGAAACTTCTAATTATGTTACTCATTAAGGAGTGGAGTTTACGGTCCTGGACGCAGACCATTAGAGCTGGTTGACAATGGAATAAGCTGCCTTAAAAAGTGGTGAGACCCTCATCAGTGGAGGTGTTCAAACAGCAACAGGATGGCTCTTCTGAATATTGTAGATGGAAATGATGGATAGAGTATGAGGTTAGATTGAAATCCCCTATACTTCCTGTCAACTTCTCTGATTTTCTGATTGCATGAAAGGGTTTACCCTTTACCTTGAGGTTTCATTAAAGTTGTTCTTATCTACAAAAAGTTTTGCAGCAAAGATTCTCTGAGGATTGTGTTTTATGTGAAACCTTTTATGTAGTTAAATTCTGATAAGCCCTCCTCCCTTAAAAGTAGCCTTGAGTGGGATTCTTTGGTCTTCATTCAGTTTTTTTTTTCTCCCATTAACACTAGATAGCCCTTCACGTCTTAGAGCAAATGCCCTGCTCAGCTTCTGAAGACAAAACCCGTCGGGTCCTTCCGCTAGAAACCGCCGAGGCAGGAGGATCAACTTCCCGCTCCTGTCCCTGGGCTGATTACTTCTCCCTCCCTTTTCCTTTCCTTTAAAATCTCCTGGTGGCACTTTTAAAATGAGCGCTCAGCATCTTCCCAGGCTTCTTCCCCAAGCACCATTTGGTCTCAGAGAATGTGAACCATTTAAATGTTAGCCTAAGGAAGCATTTCTCTAGGAGAGATGAGAACAACACTTGACATAGTAGGTGCTTCAGGAGAACAGGTCCTTGTGCTCAAGTACTGCCGCATGCACTCTTCCCCTTTGGAAAATTTTGATGCATATGAGCATATTGAGAGTTCTGAGAAATCCTGTGCAAAGAAACCTATTTCAAAATGACCCGGACTTTTCCAAATTTGTGTGATCATAGAAATCTTGTTATAGAACATTTTATTTTGGAAGGGAAGGAGGAAACTGACCCATGGCAAATGAGGTGGTATCTGACATATCTGCCAAGGGCGGCCTGAATAGGGCAGAAAGGTCGCAACATCGTTCACCATCTGGGGGAAATGGTTTCCGTTTCTGGGTTATGCAATGTTTGTATCAACTTGTGCTATGGCGCCCAACTCTACTTTTGGACATTTTGTCACAAAAAAATGGAGAGCTGGCATTATTATCAGGGTCTTTCAATAACAGCAATCCCAGACACCTCCCTCGGGAATCAGTCTTTGATGAGTGCTGTTGACTTAGCTCCAAGTCACCATCCAGAGCAAGATGACCTTAATCTTCAGGTCCGTGCCCAGGTCGTGTCTGCAGGTCCCTCTAGGAACAAGTGTATTTCATCTTCCAGCTCCAGGGCACCTGGAAGAATGATAATTCCTACAATGGGATGCTCCTGGTAATTCACTTGGCAGGAGCCAGGGGCTGAGAGGCTTTCTTCACAAATCTCGAAATCAACTGGCCATGCAGATGCGAGAGCAGCAGCAGCTGTTTCAGAGGCAAAGGCTATTCATCTTCTGCCTTTTATTCTCTTGTTTCTGGGAAACCTGGAAGAGTGGATGTCTCCACCACAAAGCATCACCTGTCTGGACACTCACTAAGGTTTCACTGGGATTGTGGAATGTGCTAGGTGCTTTCAAAAGGCTTCCACATGAAGAATCAAGTTCTTTTATGGAAAGGACTTGGAGTCATGAGGGTTCTGTTTTAAAAGAGTTCATAGAATCCAAAGTTCCTGCTCTGAGTTTCTGTCATCTCTATGTGACACAAATCAGGTATTTATTGTACCTAGTATTGTTCTAAGAACTGGAGGAGGTTCAGAAGAATGTACAAGATGCTGGATCTGACCTTTTGGTTAACTGGTACTACTAGGGAGACTTAAGAAAGGGCACTAATTACCCTCCAATAATTTAGATTCTCCCCTGAACCACTCCAAATCACCATGAGAGAGATTAGAAGACTTGCCTTCTTGGTGAAAATGGTGTCAGTATCCAGCCTTAAAACAAATTAGTGTACTCATTTTTCAATAAGAGAAGTATTTTAAATTTTCTGTTCAATCCATTTGGAAGTAAAGGAATATTTCATTTCCCCCTTTAAAATTATACCAGGTATTAATGCTTTTAAAGACCGAGCTGTTTTAAAATTTCTCCTTTATTTCAGTTTATCAGGAACATTTCCAACAATGGTCTTTTACCTAACGGTATCTAGTGCAAATGCAGGAGCCTGACAACTTAGGCAAAGCAGTTCATGTGCAGTCCTCCATCCTGTCCTCAAAACGTATATTTATATCACAAAGATTTTTACACTGAATATTGAAAAGTAAAGTAGGATCTGCTACAATTTCCCTTTAAAATTTATAAAAACGTTGAGATTTTAAAAAGGTTACTTAATACATGTGCACTCCTTAAAAAAACTTGGCTATTGTCAATAAAGTGCTAGCATTTGTGAAATTATTAGTCCCATTCAGAAATGATATTTCTCATATCTCCTGGGAATTTGTGGCAGAATAAAGTGTATCCAAAGTTTTAAAAAAAAGAAGACTTGGGCTTTCCTGGTGGCTCAGTGGCTGAGAGTCCGCCTGCCGATGCAGGGGACACGGGTTCGTGCCCTGGTCTGGGAAGATCCCACATGCCGCGGAGCGGCTGGGCCCGTGAGCCATGGCCGCTGAGCCTGCGCATCCGGAGCCTGTGCTCCGCAACGGGAGAGGCCGCAGCAGTGAGAGGTCCGCGTACCGCAAAAAAAAAAGAAGAAGAAGAAGAAGACTTGCCTGGTTAACACAGCTCAGCATCCCCACGTGGATGTTTAATAGGTACCACACACTCACCATGTTCAAAGCTGAGCTCCTGGTCTTCATTCCCAGCCTGGTGTTCCTGGTATTCCTCATTCCAGATGACAGCAACTCTATTCTTTTTTAGACAAAAGTCTGAGAGCCATTTCTGAATAGAGACCAACCAATCCCTATTGGCAAGTGCGTTGGCTCTACTTCCCAAAACAGCCAGACTCTAACCAATGTCATAACCTTCACCTGTTGCACCTTATCCAGGTTACCTTCCTCTCTCACTCAGTTTATGGCCACAACAGTCTCCTGGGAGGTCTCCCAGGTTCTGCCTTTGTCTGCCTACAGTTTATCCTCAAGCCAACAGCAAGAGTGACTCTTAAAATTCACTGAAGTGACTTATGAGTCACTTATGGAGTCAGGAAGTGACACTCCTCTGATCAAAACAGTTCAATGTCATCCCTTCATATTCAGGATAAAAGCCGGAGGCCTTCAGTCATCAACATGGTTCTCCATGGTCTGTGCCTCCCTCATTACCTCTCTGATCTCATTTCCTACTGCTCTCCTCTTTCCTTCTGCTCAGCCATATTTTCCCCAAAACACCAAGAGGACCTTCTCAGTACCTTGTTCTTGCTTGCTGTCACTTCCACATGGAGTCCTCTTTTCTTAAGATATCTGTATGGGTCAACCCCTCACCTTTGTTAGGTCTTTGCTTGAGGTTCTCTTACCAGCCTGATACAAAGCACTCGCTATCTCCCTCCACTGCCTTATTTTTCTAGCATTTATCACCATTGGCCATAGTTTGTAGTTTATTTTATGTTCTCCCATCCTCCCCAGCTAGCATCTAAGCTCCTTAGGGCAGGGATAGTGCCCATTTCATGGAACAGAGCCAGACACATAGAAGGCACTCAACAAATACTCATTGAGTGAAGGGACCAAAGAGTAGTAAGGTTCATTAAACATATATCAATATACCACCTATGATGCAGGTGCTACATATATTATTTCATTCAACCTTCACAACCTCCCAAAGAGCTAGGTATTATAATTTCACACACACACACACACAGACACAGACCATGAGAAGACTGAGGCAGAAACAGGTTAACTGCATTCAATTAGCAGCTGTCACATCAGATTTAGAACGCATACCTACTTACCTTGTTAATCCGTGCTCCCAACCACTCCACTCTACTGCTTTCTTTTGAATCACCCAGGTAACCAGAGTTACGGGGCTTCAAAGAAAAGAGAAATGGTTTGCCACTGAGGGGAATCTGGGAAAGATTCACCCAGAAGCTAAAATTTGAGATGGATCGTGGCAGATGAATAAATGTCTAATAGGTAGAGAGTAAAAGGTGATGTTCCAAGCAAGAAGAGAAGTATGAGAGGTATGGAAGCAGAACAACTCAAAATTTGTTCATCCAAGAGTGACTTAGAGAGGACAACCTACTCGTTCCACTTTGCCCAGGACTTTCCTGGTGCTAGCACCAAAAATCCTGTGTCCTGGGAACCCCTTCTGTCCTGGGCAAACCGGAGCAGTGGATCATCCTATGTGACAAATGTATCAGCTTCAATGGAGTGGAGTGTTTGCATGCATTGTTGAGGAAATGTTGAGAGTAAAAGTGAAGAAGAACTTGGAGGTCGGGGGAACAAGTTTGGAGCTCATGGTGCAGGTAAGGGGAAACCTTCAGAGGTTTTCGAGTGGAGGTTGGTAAGTGGAAACACAAGCTCACATGAAACAGGAAAAGGCAATGCAAGCCCGGTTGTGGTAAAATGCTGCCTTGTGTGGGGTAGACCGTGGATGCCAGAGTAGCTAATAGTAGAGGGAGACTGATCAAATCTCATCTATCCTAGGTTGTTTCAGATAGCTGCTGCCTCTTGAAACTGACATCCTTCCCTCTCCTTAGAGCTCTTCAGTCCTTGGTAACAACTATTGCCAACATCAGCTCCTGGAGGATAGAGGTATGTCATCTTCCATGCCTTTGCATCCAAAAATAATTTATGAGCCTTGGGGATCCAGGGAAAGCCCCTGTCTTGGCTCCATTTCACATTTTCCCATCCCCTCAAACTTCTCTTTCTTCAAGCATGAACTTACAAACTGCTTTTCCCTAGAGTGGCAGGGCTTGTGGTCAAATCCGTACTCACTCTATATTAGCACTTTCCATGATCTCTTTTGGGAGTTCTACACTCACTAATTTAGTAAAATGTCCTTCTTGAAATAAAAGTGAGTGCAGTGCATATTTAAACACTAGATGAAAAAAGAAGCGCCAGGGAGCTTATGACTGCCTTTATCCTAGGAGAGATATAGGATCATCTTATGCAAATTGCACAAAAGGCAGTGATGCTGGATAAAAACCACCAAAATAAATGCACGTGATAGTTTTTTCCTCACTGTGGTATATTTAATATTGAGTGCAACAGTCTTGCCATCAGAGGTCCTCAGCACTTCATGAACTAAATGGAGTGGGACGAAGGCTTCAAACAAAGTACTGTTAAACTGGGATAAGCAAACTAGGGTCCTGGTAGAGCTGGAAATTGTCCTTGGCTTCCACAGATATCCTGGCAACACACACACACACAACACACACACACACACATTTCTTCTTTTTCAATCTCCAGAACATACAAAGGAATTTTGTCTTAACAATACAAGTTCCCCCAGAGATAACTGACCTCAGTGCCTAGGAAATTATTTGTCCCCAGTTCTCTTCATGAGTAAAGTCCAATTTTACCCAAACGTCAGAACACTTGGCCCTTCCTATCTCTACCTCAAGCTTAGCTTTCTCGGTGAGTAGAAGCCAGTGCCCTATAATTGCAGCTGAAAGGAAGCTCTTTCCACCGCAGCACGGTCTGCACAATGAGATGGACAGAAATCAGCCAGGCTCACCCTCCATCCCACAATGCTTTCTGAGGCAATAAGAATGGAAAGAGAAAAAGAGGCTCTGACACCGTATCACACTCCACCGCCAGTGGCAAAGGGGCGGGAAACTCCCCTTTCCTCCACATTCTCCATATTTCCTCCTCATTTCAATGTTGCTAATTTGGATTCAGATGGAGCTGGATTCAGTTCAGGTTACCTCAGTAACAATCTGTGTGAACTGGATAATCTGCTTGACTTCTAAACTTCAGTTTATTCATCTGTGAAACAGGGAAACATCTTTCCTGGTAACTTCAAAGTTGCCATTGGGTTGTTGTAAGAACTGATATACCAAGTGCTTAGTGCAGAGCCTAGTATATAGTAAGAGGTCGGATAAGGTAGCTAGAATTATTGTGCCTCCAACCTCTCTCTTCGTTTTTTTGTTTGTTTGTTTGTTTGTTTTTGCCATGCCTTGCAGCATGTGAGATCTTGGTTCCCCTACCAGGGATTGAACCTGTGTCCCCTGCAGTGGAAGCGTGGAGTCCTAACCACTGGACCACCAGGGAATTTCCTCTCTTCATCTTCTTGCTTCCTCTGTTTCTCCCTCTCCTGCTCACTCATTTCATACCCCAACTTCAACTCCCAGCCCCGGAAGGGCAAAATAATATCTGCTTTCACCTGTCATTCATTGATTTGCTAGATGGGCTGTTTCCCAGAACCACTCTTAGAAACTTAACCGGATTTGAAATTTAAAACCATCTCATATTCGTGTGTAGCTTAGACATTTCTTCGAACCTGGCTAATTCAAAAAAAAAATTTTTTTTTAAAAACGGATATATATTTTAAAAGCTCACAAGTTCTCCTGGGTACCAAATGCCTCTTTGGAAAGAATCCTGTGACAAGTTAAGCGTAAATGAACCAGAAATATAGAGATTAAATTCCTCCTGAAACACTCCTGGGTGTGGAAATTAAGGAAAAAGCAATTGGAAGATGTTTCCCTGCTTTGCAGAGCTACATGCAGCTGGCTTCCCTTAAGGATGCCTGCTGAGCTGTGGGAAGAGCTGGGCTGGCTCAGTGGAGCCTCCGGGGTACCCCTGAAGCCAGTGGGTGACTTACCCACCACCCCCAGGGTGGGGCAGCGGAGGTGATTTGATGGGAGAAACTTTCATTCTAACTGCTCTTCCGGCAAAGCTCCTCTCTGGGGACCTCAGACTGACACCTTTCACCATTGTTAAATTCACTTAAGATAAAAGCGACACCAGGCAAATGACAAGGGAAGTGCCATTAAGGGATGAGCATCAGTGGTGACTGACAGGCAGGCTCTGTTAAACGCTTGGCTGCTAGCCCCAGCCTCGGTGAGAATTGCTACCTGAACGCCTGCCTCAGCCAGACAGACGCACAGGATGCAGACCCCAGCGTGTGGGCCTCAGCCCTTTGTTTCCCGGGGAGCCTCGGCCTCCAGCCCTGGCACGCACACCCCGCCAGCCCTCTCATCCAGGAACAGCACCAGCATCCACCCGGAGAGCTCAGCGCCTGCTGAAGGCGGGTGCCTGCAGGTGGTGGGCCAGGAGCTCAGACTGGGCAGGAACCCACTCATCGGGCAATTAGGAGAGGGGAGAGGAGGCTAACTCAGCAAACCATGGGGCACATACTCTGTCAGGTCTCTCTTTCATCCTGTTGTGTTTTGGTCTTAGTTTAAAATCATATTGGCCATTTTGATCCTTTCCTGGGACTGTGGACCAGGAGACCCACTGGGGCCCTTGCCTGGATATGCTCATATACATCAACTTGGCTCAGGTCAGGAGTCCTACAGCACTGGGTCTTATTGAATTACTTGCTTAATCATTTTTATTAGGGTGAATTCTTGTATTGGAAAATATTTGAAAAGTACGACAACAACAAAAAGCCACAAAGAAAAAGAAAGATGGTAGTCACACAGAATGTCTGCAATTGTTAACATACTGTTGGAAGGTCTCAGAAGCCAGAAAACATGGGTTCCTAGTCCAGCTCTGCTGTATCATAGCATGTGAGCTTGGGAGAGTTACTTATCCCCTCTATGCTTTCAGTCTCTTCATCTGTAAAATGAAGTACAGAACCCACCTTATGGAGTTGTGAACCTGCCGTAAGTTTAAAAACCAAAGCACTTAGGAGAGGGCCCAGGGCACTGTAAAGACTCAACAAATGTTAGCTGTTTTCATGCAGCAATTTTCACCAATCTGTCATGGCAGTTGCCGTTCCATTAGATCAGTGATTCTCTGCCTGGGGAGATTTTGCCCCCCCCCGCTGCAGGGATGTTTGACAGCATCTGGAAATATTTTCTGTCACCATTTGTGGAGGGGAGACTACTGGCATCTAGTGAGTAGAAGTCAAGAATGCTACTAAACATCCTACAATACACAGATGGCCGCCCCAATAGCAAAGAATGATCTGGCCCCAAATGTCAATAGTGCTGAGGCTGAGATCCTGCATTACTTTAAGACACAAACTATGACAAATCCCAGCCCCCACCTGCTCACCCTGAACTTCAGCTCCCCCTCAGGGCGTTTCGTAGTATTTTCCAGGGGTCCTGGGTGATGGTGTATCTTATATATGCTTGGGAACTCACCTCTCTTCTGCTGCAGCCTCATCTCCACCTGTGTGGCTGCCCTCCCTGCGATGGCCCCTCTGCTGGTGACACCCGGAGCTGAGTTGGAGGTTGGGGACAGGGTGGACCTTCTTCCAAATCTCTGAAGCTTTGTTACCTAGGTCTTGAGGAGGCATCATGGGTGCCCAGAGGCGGGCGGTTTTTACCGACACAGCCTCCAGCTTCTCTCCTTAAATGCTTTCTCAGTTGAGTCTCAAACTCAGACTCTCTGGCTGGGTTTTAGAACAGAGTCTATGTTATTGAAATTATCCTCATCTTCTCATCTTCATGGGTATCTCCATCCCCAACCTTCCTTCAGTCCAGAACATAACAATCTCATGCATATCGTATCTCTCATCGGCTCATGCAAACAGACTCTTTGAGGCAGCAAGCCAAAGGTGTCCATTTCTCAGCAATATTCTTGGTAGTACACACGAACTTACAGATATATAACTTTAAAACACAATTGTGATTTTACCATACCCCTGAGGCCTAAATCTTTCACTAAACAAAATAGCATTAGCATATTCAGATGTCATTAAATTGTCTTCCACATCTCTATTTTATTGACTGTATAGAATTCCATTTCATTGCTATATAATATCTTTGAGCTCATTTCCATTTTATTAGACACTGATATTGTTCCCTAATATTGAAAATAATAAGATAATGTAGCACTGAATATCCTTACAAAACATCTTCATACTCTTGTCCAATTATTTTCTTAGGATAAATTTCTAGAATATAATTTAAGGGTTTTGATACATATTGAAGAAGAAAAGATTTAGACACTTTGTCTTAGCAACAGTGTCTGCCTATCATAAGGACATCAGAATAGCAATTCAATATTCAAAATGGCTGGGAAAAATTAAGTCTTTTAGTTACTGGAACATTTTAGTTAGGTGAGAATTTTTACCCACTAATATCACATATGGAAGGATTATTTTAAATAACGCACTTAACACTAATTTACCCAGAGCAAAATTCCACCTTGCTTTAATAATTCAAAAGGCACTCACAGTGCTTCAAGGTCATTAATATAACCTCACTTCTCACTGTAGAATTTCAGATCATGTGTGTAAAAGCTCTTTGTAAGTGGCAAAAGAAACTATAGAGATATGAAGGTTTATGATTTCAATTTTTAAATAGAAATTGCATTGGCCTGATTCAACAAGAAATGACACATCTTGAAAACTTCTTTTTTGGATAAGGCCCTGATATCTACTTACATGCCATTTATCCCTTCCTTATAAAAGCAAAGTAAAGAATGTTGAAAAATTCCTGTTGCTTCAGGGTTTTTTTATTATGTTCTAGATGAATATATTTTACTATAATTTTGATATCTCAAAATATCAGTCATAAATTCTTTCCAGTACCCCCCCCAAATGATAAATTTAGGATGAGAATAATAGAGAAACATCACAGTGAAGGAAAAAGTACTTTCCTCTGCCTTCACCAAGTGAGGAATCTATAGGCAGACCCATCACTACCCTTAGCTACCTCTTGTAGCCATGACCTTGGGCAAGTCAGTTATCCTTTCTGGAACATGTTTTCTTCATAATGAAAAGGCAGTGGTTTCTAAGATCTCTTTAAGCTCTAAAACCTCTATGACTTTATGACTTGGTTCATCTCTTCTGAAGGATTTGGATTCCATTCTCTAATTTTCTTGAAGAATTCTTGAGCTAAAGAAAAGCATTTTTCTTAGATAATAGGATGTTGAGTGGGAATTTCCCCAGTATCTTGGACTGTTGGCTCAAGCTCCAAAGCTGAGAACAATGGATGAGAAGTAACTCCTCATTTTAAAGAGAAGAAATAGAAACATCTTGCCAAAATGTACTCAAAGGAAGCGGAACCTCTCCAGCAACCATCCGCCCCATCAATAGCTGACAGTGAACGTGAGACAGATGCAAAGATTCAAATGGATGACTTAGAGATGCATTGAAAGAAGGTTTTTAGACTAGTGGGGAGGACAGGGGTATCTCTTCTCCATTTACTTTCCTTTTCCAGGTTGCCTCCCTCCAAATCGACTAATGTGGACCCAAGAGAAATACTCATAGAGATTGAAGGTGCCTGTGAGAAGTGGAGAAAGGTCTCTCACTGCCCCCTGGATATTTAGGAAGTGCAGAACTCTGGGCTCCAGGGCTGAAGGAGAGAGATGGAGTGAAAGGGTCCTTGAAAGGCTTCTTTGAGATTGTACGTGAAACTCACGACTGGTGCCTGTTCCCCACACAGAGAATTCAGAAGGCTGGAGACCAGCTGTGGCCACCCACGGAGATAGGATCAGGAGAGAGAACAATAGTAGGCAGCCAGCTACACTACCACCTTGTGGTCTGGCAAGGATGAATAAGATTCCTATGACCAATTAGGTCCTATGGAAAGTCTCTGGGCTCAAGTCACCTTACAAGAGGGCAGCCTGTCAGGGCAAGAGTACTTCAGGAGTAAGAGTTATGGGGTGAACAGTCTAGACAACCAAGGTTAGTCAAGAGAGTGGCACCAGTGACATGAAAGTCTACCCCTCTTAATCTAACCTCCTTCCCCTTGCTTGGACCTCAGGAGGTCCAGAAGATAAAATGGGGAGGTGACAGACAAAGAACAAAAGACCATATCATGCCCTCTCCCCAACTCTGGGTGCTTGAACCATGAGTCAGACATGAATTAAAGAGAGGAAGGAAGTTATGGATTGCATTTGAGATTGAAGTTATAATATTAGACCAGATTGGAACTTTTAATATCTTACAGGGGGTAATAATGAATTAAATTACCCATTTACAGCTGAAAGTGAACAAATACTGCAAGATCTGCCTGAGGTTCCATGAAGGGGTGGGAAAGGGGAATAAAACTGAGTAAATTTCAAGGTTGGTGGACTCCACTGAGTCAACATGAAAATAACTTCAGTGTGTCTAATTAATTGTGTGTTCAAGGACCACCATAATTTTTTTGTGTGTTTTTATATCTAAGAAAACTGAGAGATGGACAATAATCTTTTAACCAAGAATCTGCTTCACCTATCACATATCTTAATAGTGTGTGATTATTTTTCTCCAAACACATTTTTTCTGTGTTTTCTTTTCTATGGCTTTCTTCACTTTCACAATTATAATATTACTCTAAAATAATAATTTCATGGTAATAACAAAAATCAGCTAATGTAATTTCATCGTTAGATATATAGAGGAAGATTCGTGACAAGATAGTGAGAAAGGGCTTCCCTGGTGGCTCAGTGGTTGAGAGTCTGCCTGCCGATGCAGGGGACACGGGTTCGTGCCCCGGTCCGGGAAGATCCCACATGCCGCAGAGCAGCTGGGCCCATGAGCCATGGCCGCTGAGCCTGCACGTCCGGAGCCTGTGCTCCGCAACGGGAGAGGCCACAACAGTGAGAGGCCCGTGTACCGCAAAAAAAAAAAGATAGTGAGAAAAATTGGCCAATAATAAAGTAATGTTATATTTTAACCATAAAATTGTTACTCTCAGTGAATTTCTTCTTCAAATATGTAAGAAATTTAACAAACCGGAAATAAATATTTTTTATTTAGTTATACCTGTAAAGGCCATGTAGAAAGAAATCTACACTTCTCAAAGAAATTACTTAATAAAATTGGGTTTATGGAAAGTAATGGTCTTTGAAGACAGACAGACTTTGGTTAAATTCCCATCTCCACCACTTACTATTTATGTTACCTAGGGCAAATCATTTAGTCTGTCTGAGTGTCAGTTTCCTCATCCATAAAATGGGACTATTAATATTTATTTCACTGAATTGTAAGGATTCAATGAAGTCACATTGACTCAAAGTACACAGTCAGTAAATTTGTTTCCTGCCTTCCCTCTGCTTTTCAGTCCTAAAAATGTTCGCCTAATTTTATTTATTCTAGTTTGAATAAATAATCTACTTCATCTATTACATATCCTAATAGTGTGTGTGTTTGTTTTTATTAACTGGATTTTTAATAATTGTAAACTTGATCTGTAATTTTTGTTACAAGTCAAAGAGAAATTTAATGAAATGTTTAATGACCTCACCACCTCCCTAAATACCCAATATTAACAGTTTTGGGAGACCCTTTTTCATACTCTTTCCTTTGCTCATGCAGACATTGTTTATACATTATTCTGAAAATTGCTTTTCCCTCTTAAATATGTATTTGGACACATCTCAAGTCGATACATATAACTCATGTTTATTCTCCATAATAGCTATAAAACATTCCATAACTTGAGATTCCTATTTTAATTTCTCCTTTTCATTGACATCCAGGTTACTTTCAACTTTTTGCAACCATAATTAATGCCATGATCACCCACATATGGGAATCATGCCCACTGGGGTCTGCATTTCCGAAGTCTAGAATCCCCAAAGAGGGACTGCGGAGGCAAAGAGTGTGTGCATTTTAATGTTAATAGATATTGACATATATTGGAAATATATTTGAATTAGGTAAATTCATATGTAAAAAAAAACCCAGCAAACAACTCAAAGGAAATTTGGTGAATTCTTCTATTAAGTGAAAGCAGCTTTTTATCTAACAAGGCTTTAATTTGGTAAATTCAAAACCTCAGAGATTGCTTTTTCTTAGATTGAGGGAAATTTCCATGCCAGAAAGGGTATGGTGAATGGCTGAAGGGAAGTTTAATAATGTATTTTCAATTTAGTGTCCAAGGCAGGGCTCCAGGCCTCTGAATAATTTCTTTCCCTCTGGCCATTGGCCATGGTGAGGGGAATGTGAGCTACTAGCTGCATCGGAAACTGCTCCTGATGTCACCATGCGAGCTCTTCCCATTTAGAACAAATCCAGTCTCTGGGTCACTAGAAAGTCACATGTCACATGTCACATATTGTCAGCTTTTCTCTCCCATCACTCATTATTTAAGGGTGTTGGCTGAGATCCCAACATCTTTATCTCTTAGGGGGTTGGAAGCCTCGGCAGCTTCCTTCCTCTCTCTCTCTTCCCTTCCCCATATTCCTCCACTTTGGTCACTGCCTTTTAGGAAGATATTGCTCAGTGAGTCTCAGAGTTGTCTGGCCCTTTGGAGCCCTAGATTCCAATACTGATAACATCAATATCACCAAGATCAATGGGGAAAAATCTACATCTGCCTCCAATTCTGGGCAGAATACAATGTGGGCTCAACCATGGAAGTTGGGGTGTCATTTTAAAAAGAATCATCAGAAACCATTGCCCTTTCTGCCCTCCTGTGAGCATGATGACCTAACATCTGGGAAGTGACTTTTCTTAGTTTTCTTCTTTTATAATGATAACAACAACAACAATTTTGTGAATGCCCCCTATGTACCAAGTTCTTTGGGAAACATTTTCTATACATTATCTTGTTTAATCCTTATAACAACCATTTTTGGATGAGGAAAATCATATTCAAGAACATTAGGTAACTTTTGCAGTGTATCACAACTGTAAAGGGTAAAGTTGAATTTGAACATAGAACCATCTTCCTCTGAAAACCATGTTCTAATATAACCACCATGTTATGGTATTAGAAGACAAAAGTCCCAGATAGAATTAATATAGGCAGAATAAGGTGGGACTGGGTTTTCCCAGTTACCTTGGCCAAGGGTGTCATGAGACGTTTCTTTTATGTGCATAGTTGAACAAAAGTGTTGCATGGTTAAAAACAGGAACACGGTCAATATTTATCATATAAATTCTATTGCTGAATAATAAATTTCAAGGGCATTAAAAATCCAACTTTTTATGGTAAAACTGTGATAACATGTTCTTTCTGATTATTTACAAGGAATTTCAGTATCTTATGGGGTCTTGGGATCATAGAAATTCAAACACTCAAAAGTAGAAAAGTGTTTTTTACCCTCTTACTTGATTCTTAATTCTCCTATTCTACCTCCTTGAAATATGTCATAGATCTTCTATTTGGAGTTCACTAGCATAACCAACATGACACAGAAGAAGAACCAGACAAGTAAATATACAATTACAATCAAATGTGATGAATGCTGTAAAAGATCTACGTACAAGTTACTAGGCAGTGTAGAAAGCGGACCAGCTTGGATGGAGGGGGATTCAAAAGAGGCTTCTGAGGGAGTATGACAGTGTGTAGCTCTTGAAGTAAAGAAGTAAGTCTGGTAACAAAGAGGGATAGTAGAGGAATGAATAGAGATAATTCAGACAACTGGAAGTGGGCAGAAGTACCGAATCTTCAGCAAGCATGTGAGCCATAATTACGGGAGTCCCAGTGTGGCTGGAGCACAGATTCGGGGTGAAGGAGTGTTGATAGCTAAGGCAAGACCCACACTGGAAAAGTCTATCCCATGCTAATGAGTTAGGATTTTATCCTGAAGATGAAATGGAGTCACTGAAAGTTTTTAAGGGACAGAATCAAATCTGCATTTTTTAAATGAGCACCAGAGGGCAGCAATGTGGGTGATGGGTTAGAAGAGGATGAGGATGGAATCTGGGAGACTATGAGGAAGTTAATGCAGGACTTGACAAAGAGGTGGAAATGAGGAGGACAGTGAGCAATAGATTCCATCGCTACTTAGCAGTTAAGTTGAAAGAATTTGGCAGTAACATGCGTGTAGTATGGGTAAAGAATGGGAGAACTAAAGGATGATGCCCAAGTTTCTAGCTTGGGTACCTTGATACATAAGGAAGAAGAACCCAGGAAGAAGCAGAGCCAGTTCTATCTCACCACAGGCAAACTCTAGTTATAAAACAATTCTTCTTGTATTGACCTGACAACTACGACCCTTTAACATTCTCTGTTTTGGTCTTCATCTGTTCTCCATCATTACAAAGAACAATGATAGATGCTCACAATTGATAGATGCTTAAAAAGCCAGATTTTATTATCCCTATCTCTGTATATATTTATTTATATATTTATATGTTCATCTTTGAGCTCCTACAAAAACAATAATTATATAACTCCAAGGGTTCATTCCCATAATTTTGCTTAATACCTGAAAAATAAGGTTACCTTCTGAGATTTTATAAGAAACAAGTATTAAAAGTTCAGCCAGCATATACACTAAGATGCAATGGATAAATTGTGAAAAACGTAATTGCACCCCATTCTTTCCCTCCACCCACTGGCCTTTTCATTGCTGGGTGTTATATGTATTACCATTTATTCCACCATAATGACTAGGAGGCTGACTGTAGTTCTGTTCCTGATATGATAGTTTTGTTTTACAAAAGCCCTTGGGATGAGAGAATCAAATATGGAATTTGCTGAAGGGCACAAATATCGGCAGTATTCAGCGATCCAAATCCAACTTAATGACATTCAGCTAAATCTAGGATATCAAAGATGCCATTCACTCTCAATGACAACTGCTTTTTTTCTTTTTTCCTATTCAGACTTTTTTCAAAGGGAAGATAAGTTTTGACTTGGTCAGTTACTGAACTTCACTCAAAGAAGATACATGAAGAATAAAGTGGTTTTGTATAGAGACACAATATGTGGTGGTTATAACAACTTCTGCCTCCCGATTAAGAAATCGGTGTAAACCCAAGCTGCACAGTCTTTTCTTCCTTCTGGGCAGAACTTTACTTGGATAGCCAAGTTGCAAGCATATCTTATTTTAGTAGGAATAAGTGAAGGTATTTCTCATTCTTATATTGAGCCAGGATCATTTTTCAAATATATGAAAAAACATTGTGTTTTAATATAATCCCATTAAATTTTAAAAAATGGTATAAAAATCATCCACAGATGTATATTTAAAGATGGTAGAATAATGATATTTTCATTTAGCTCCTCTCCGTTGAAATCTACTAATCCATTGACATTAATTTTTTTTTTGACATTAATTTTTTTAATGAAAGAATAAAAAGGAGAGAAGGCTTCCTCTTTAATGGATCAAGAAATCTCCACAAACCCAAACCACAAACTACAAAACACATCCACCTAATAATGTAAATTCTAGGATAATATGAGGGGCTATAGGGAAGCCAAATACATGGCTTCTTAGAACATAAGTAAGTTATAATGTCTCCAAACCTCTTTGCCAAAGAAATCTCTCTGGACTCTGGGTGAAGGAGGAAGGACATAAATTGACATGGCAAAATGAAATGTCTATGAATTAAAGCAGAGAATCTGCTCCCATTTTTCTTTTGGAGAACCAAGTCTTTTATGGATTTATAAGTACTCCTGTACTAAAGATCTGAACCTTTTGTCTGTTATGTAGGCTGAACATTTGCTTCCTAAACTTTTTATGTTTATTTAAATTTTACATATAACTTATGTTTCAGTGTTGCCTTTATTGGGATGGGGGCAGAAAAAGGGATCTTTTAGGTAGTCAAATACATTTTTTCCTATCTTTGGTGCTATTTTTAGAAAATCTTATCCATTCTGAAATTTTTACTGAAATGTTAGTTCATCTGAAATTGATCTTGAAAGTTACCTTTTTGAGGACTTCCCTGGTGGCTCAGTGGTTAAGAATCTGCCTGTCAATGCAGGGGACACGGGTTCGAGCCCTGGTCCTGGAAGATCCCACATGCTGCAGAGCAACTAAGCCTGTGCACCACAACTACTGAGCCTTCACTCTAGAGCCCATGAACCACAACTACTGAAGTGTGTGTGCCTAGATCCTGTGCTCCACAACAAAGAGGAGGCACTGCAATTAGAAGCCCATGCACCACAGCGAGGAGTAACCCCCACTCGCTGCAACTACAGAAAGCCTGAACGCAGCAATAAAGACCCAACACAGGCAAACATAAACAAAGAAATAACTTTATTAAAAGCAAGAAATTTACCTTTTAGAATAAATTAATTAATGCAACAGTGAATAAACCAGCCTTTCCACTATCACCTTTATCATATATTAAATTATTATATATGCTCATGTCTATTTTTGAACTTTTGAATGTAGCTTTGCAGCGTTTAAAGTGGTGGTGCAAGACTGGGTATTCTTAATGAATCATTGCTAAACCCAATAGATGAGAGGGAAGACAGCAGAAGCAAGAAGAACTACAATCCCGTAGCCTGTGGAACAAAAACCACATTCACAGAAAGATAGACAAGATGAAAAGACAGAGGGCTATGTACCAGATGGAGGAAGAAGATAAAACCCCAGAAAAACAACTAAATGAAATGGAGGTAGGCAATCTTCCAGAAAAAGAATTCAGAATGATGATAGTGAAGATGATCCAGGACCTCGGAAAAAGAAGGGAGGCAAAGATCGAGAAAATGCAGGAAATGTTTAACAAAGACCTAGAAGAATTAAAGAACAAGAAAACAGAGATGAACAATACAATAACTGAAATGAAAACTACAGTAGAAGGAATCAATAGCAGAATAACTGAGGCAGAAGAATGGATAAGTGACCTGGAAGACAGAATGGTGGAATTCACTGCTGTGGAACAGAATAAAGAAAAAAGAATGAAAAGAAATGAGGACAGGCTAAGAGACCTCTGGGACAACATTAAAAACAACAACATTCGCATTATAGGGGTCCCAGAAGGAGAAGAGAGAGAGAGAGGATCTGAGAAAATATTTGAAGAGATTATAGTAAAAAAATTTCCCTAACATAGGAAAGGAAATAGCCACCCAAGTCCAGGAAGCACAGAGAGTCCCATACAGGATAAACCCAAGGAGAAACACACTGAGACACATAGTAATCAAACTGGCAAAAATTAAAGGCAAAGAAAAATTATTGAAAGCAACAAGGGAAAAACAACAAATAACATACCAGGTTACTCCCATAAGGTTAACAGCTGATTTCTCAGCAGAAAATCTACAAGCCAGAAGGGAGTGGCATGTTATACTTAAAGTGATGAAAGGGAAGAACCTACAACCAAGATTACTCTACCCAGCAAGGATCTCATTCAGATTCGATGGAGAAATCAAAAGCTTTACCAACAAGCAAAAGGTAAGAGAATTCAACACCACCAAACCAGCTCTACAACACATGCTAAAGGAACTTCTCTAAGTGGGAAACACAAGAGAAGAAAAGGACCTACAAAAACAAACCTAAAACAATTAAGAAAATGGTAATAGGAACATACATATTGATAATTACCTTAAACGTGAATGGATTAAATGCTCCAACCAAAAGACACAGGCTTGCTGAATGGATATAAAAACAAGATCCATATATATGCTGTCTATAAGAGACCCACTTCAGACCTAGGGACACATACAGACTGAAAGTGAGGGCATGGGAAAAGATATTCCTTGCAAATGGAAATCAAAAGAAAGCTGGAGTAGCAAAATTCATATCAGATAAAATAGACTTTAAAATAAAGAATGTTACAAGAGACATGGAAGGACACTACATAATGTTCAAGGGATCAATCCAGGAAAAACATATAACAATTATAAATATATATGCACCCAACATAGGAACACCACAATCCATAAGGCAACTACTAACAACTCTAAAAGAGGAAATCAACAGTAACACAATAATAGTGGGGGACTTTAACACCTCACTTACACCAATGGACAGATCATCCAAACAGGAAATTAATAAGGAAACAGAAGCTTTAAATGACACAATAGAAAAGATTGATCTAATTGATATTTATAGGACATTCCATCCAAAAACAGCAGATTACACTTTCTTGTCAAGTGTGCACGGAACATTCTCCAGGATAGATCACATCTTGGGCCACAAATCAAGCCTCAGTAAATTTAAGAAAATTGAAATCATATCAAACATCTTGTCTGACCACAACCCTATGAGATTAGGAATCAAGTACATGGAAAAAAATGTAAAAAATACGAACACATGGAGGCTAAAAAATATGTTACTAAATAACCGATATATCACTGAAGAAATGAAAGAAGGAATCAAAAAATACCGAGACAGACAAATGACAATGAAAACACGATGATCCAAAACCTATGAGATGCAGCAAAAGCAGTTCTAAGAGGGAAGTTATAGCTATACAAGCCTACCTCAAGAAACAAAAAAAATCTCAAATAAACAATCTAACGTTACACCTAAAGGAACTAGAGAAAGAAGAAGAAACAAAACACAAAGTTAGCAGAAAGAAAGAAATCATAAAGATCAGAGCAGAAATAAATAAAATAGAAACAAAGAAAACAATAGCAAAGTTCAATAAAACTAAAAGCTGATTCTTTGAGAAGATAAAAAAAATTGATAAACAATTAGACAGACTCATCAAGAAAAAGAGGGAGAGGACTCAAATCAATTAAATTAGAAATGAAAAAGGAGAAGTTACAACAGACACCGCAGAAATACAAAGCATCCTAAGAGACTACTACAAGGAGCTCTATGCCAATAAAATGGACAACCTGGAAGAAGTGGACAAATTTTTAGAAAGGTATAACTTTCCAAGACTGAACCAGGAAGAAATAGAAAATATGAACAGACCAATCACAAGTAATGAAATTGAAACTGTGATTAAAAATCTTCCAACAAACAAAAGTCCAGGACCAGACGGCTTCACAGGTGAATTCTATCAAACATTTAGAGAAGTGTTAACACTCAACCTTCTCAAACTCTTCCCAAAAATTGCAGAATAAGGAAAACTCCCAAACTCATTCTATGAGGCCACCATCACCCTGATACCAAAACCAGACAAAGATACTATAAAAAAAGAAAATTTCAGACCAATATCACTCATGAATATAGATGCAAAAATCCTCAAGAAAATACTAGCAAACAGAATGCAACAACACATTAAAAGGGTCATACACCATGATCAAGTGAGATTTATCCCAGGGATGCAAGGATTCTTCAATATATGCAAATCAATCAATGTGATACACCATATTAACAAATTGAAGGATAAAAACCATATGCTCATCTCAATAGATGCAGAAAAAGCTTTTGACAAAATTCAACACCCATTTATGATAAAAACTCTTCAACATAATAAAGGGAAACTACTTCAACATAATAAAGGCCATATACAACAAACCCACAGCAAACATCATTCTCAATGGTGAAAAGCTGAAAGCATTTCCTCCATGATCAGGAACAAGACAAGGATGTCCACTCTCACCACTGTTATTCCACATAGTTTTGGAAGTCCTAGCCACGGCAATCAGAGAAGAAAAAGAAATAAAGGGAATACAAATTGGAAATGAAGAAGTAAAACTGTCACTGTTTGCAGATGACATGATACTCTACATAGAGAATTCTAAAAATGCCACCAGAAAACTACTAGAGCTCATCAATGAATTTGGTAAAGTTGCAGGATACAAAATTCATGAACAGAAATCTGTTGCATTCCTATACACTAATGATGAAAAATCTGAAAGGGATATTAAGGGAACACTCCCATTTACTATTGCAACAAAAGAATAAAATACCTAGGAATAAACCTACCTAGGGAGACAGAAGACCTGTATGCAGAACACTATAAGACACTGATGAAAGAAATTAAAGATAATATCAACAGATGGAGAGATATACCATATTCTTGGATTGGAAGAATCAATATTATGAAAATGACTACACTACCCAAAGCAATCTACAGATTTAATGCAATCCCTATCAAACTACCAATGGCATTTTTTATGGAACTAGAACAAAAAAATCTTAAAATTTGTATGGAGACAGAAAAGACCCTGAATAGCCAAAGCAGTCTTGAGGGAGAAAAATGGAGCTTGAGGAATCAGACTTCCTGATTCCAGACTATACTACAAAGCTACAGTAATCAAGACAATATGGTACTGGCACAAAAACAGAAATATAGATCAATGGAACAGGATAGAAAGCCCAGAAATAAACCCACGCACCTATGGTCAACTAATCTATGACAAAGGAGGCAAGGCTATACAATGGAGAAAAGACAGTCTCTTCAATAAGTGGTGCTGGGAAAACTGGACAGCTACATGTAAAAGAATGAAATTAGAACACTCTCTAACACCATATACAAAAATAAACTCAAAATGGATTAGAGACTTAAATGTAAGACCAGGCACTATAAAACTCTTAGAGGAAAACATAGGAAGAACACTCTTTGACATAAATCACAGCAAGATCTTTTTTGATCCACCTCCTAGAGTAATGGGAATAAAAACAAAAATAAACAAATGGGACCTGATGAAACTTAAAAGCTTCTGCACAACAAAGGAAACCATAAACCGGACAAAAAGACAACCCTCAGAATGGAAGAAAATATTTGCAAATGAATCATCGGACAAAGGATTAATCTCCAAAATATATAAACAGCTCATGCAGCTCAATATTAAGAAAACACACAACCCAATCCAAAAATGGGCAGAACACCTAAATAGACATTTGTTCCAAGAAGACATACAGATGGCCAAGAAACATATGAAAAGCTACTCAACATCACTAATTATTAGAGAAATGCAAATCAAAACTACAATGAGGTATCACCTCACACCACTTAG
The DNA here is from genome assembly GCF_059928025.1 of Delphinapterus leucas. NCBI lineage: Eukaryota > Metazoa > Chordata > Mammalia > Artiodactyla > Monodontidae > Delphinapterus > Delphinapterus leucas. The sequence goes on from NC_143129.1 coordinate 70,368,226, forward strand.
AATGGGCATCATCAGAAAATCTACAAACAACAAATGCTGGAGAGAGTGTGGGAAAAAGGGAACCCTCTTGCACTGTTGGTGGGAATGTAAATTGGTACAGCCACTATGGAGAACAGTATGGAGGTTCCTTAAAGAACTAAAAATAGAATTACCATATGACCCAGCAATCCCACTACTGGGCATATACCCAGAGAAAACCATAATTCAAAAAGACACATGCACCCCAATGTTCATTGCAGCACTATTTACAATAGCCAGGACATGGAAGAAAGCTAAATACCCATCGACAGACAAAGGGATAAAGATGTGGTACATATATACAATGGAATATTACTCAGCCATAAAAAGGAATGAAATTGGGTCATTTCTAGAGACGTGGATGCATCTAGAGACTGTCATACAGAGTGAAGTAAGTCAGAAAGAGAAAAACAAATATCGTATATTAATGCATATATGTGGAACCTAGAAAATGGTACAGATGAACCAGTTTGCAGAGCAGAACTTGAGACACAGAAGTAGAGAAAAAATGTATGGACAACAAGAGGGGAAAGTGGCAGGGGGTGGTGGTGGTGGTGTGATGAAATGGGAGATTGGGATTGACATTTATACACTGATGTGTATAAAATGGATGAGTAATAAGAAAAAAATATATATATATATATGCTAGAGGATAATAATTTAAATACTCAGGCTAAGTGGGACATTCTATTAGGGGCTTTTCCATTCCGTGCTTGAACAGAGAAGTATCCCTATTTGTTGTTTCATGCGTATGAAGAACAAGCAGTCAAAACTGTCTCCCACTATAAGGGGAAAAATTATAGCAGATGGCTATTATACCACTTTTGAACAGTGGTATTTCCTTTTATGGGGGTTAATGTTTGAATGTGGCATAAGAATTATTACAAGACATGTTAATACTGAAATGTGCAGCTAACCTTCTGTATAAAATGTTATTTTCTCCTGAATTTCTTATTCTATCTGATCATTAAAAAAATATGTATTTATGGGAATGCCAAAAAAAAACCCAGTAGATGTTGAAAATGGTACTATATAAAAAAATTTAAGGTGGATACTGAATTATTAGAGAGACTAAAAGGGGGTAAAAATGAAGCACATGTGGAAAAATAGTAGCTATTGAAGCTGGATGATGGGTAATGCTGTACTCTGTACTTGTGGGTATGTTCAGAAATGTTCATAATAAAATCTTATTAAAAAAAAGATTGGGTTGACTCTGTATGGCAACAATTTTGGACCCTCCAATAACAGAAGACCTGCTGTTTTATCTCAATCTATATTATAACCTCTCATCTGAGACTGGCGTTTCTCTAAGCAATGGTACCCAAGGATCCTCCAGTTTCCCCTTTCTTGCTTTGGCCTCTTGACACACTGCCGATGCTGCCCACCATTCATTGTTTTGGAGCAGCTTGTATGAGGTTACTGCAGCCCCATGGGCTGTCCTCCAGAGGGAAAGAAGGAGAAATTTCTGGAGGTCCCTGGTTGACTACTTCCCCCTCCCACCTCCCACCCCCACTTCATGGTCAAAGACATTAAAGGTGTCCTTTCAATCAAATATTCTTTATTATCTTTCTATACTTGTTTGGAGAAAGCAAGAAACTGATTTTCTTTTAAACATGATTATATGTCCTCTTATGAGCTCATACTTCAGTTGTCCTTCTCCCTCTCCTTTAAGTTTCCAAAACCAGTATTTCACTCCTATAACAATTACCATGAATCTTGTAGAATTTACTACAGAAATTCCTAGGGCTGAAATATTTCCACTAGAAATATTTCCAAAGTGGGGCAAGTTGCTTCTCCCAAGTGTTTCTCCAGTCATCCAACTGCTGGGTCTCCTCTTACTTTTTTCCTCTGGCACCTTATCATTATCCTACTTTTACAGAAGGCAAAACGAAGAACCAAAATAAACTGGCAAAACTAAAGTGGCAGTAGATTAGAACCTTCCCATAATCACACCAAGACTGTATTTTTTCCAGGCCTTTTGCAAATGGCTTTGCATGCATTTTCATTTAATCCTCAAAACACTCCCATGTAATATATATTATTATGTCACCATTTTGCAGATGCGGAAACTGAGGCCCAGGGAGGTTAGTTTCCCAGGGCCATGCAGCTAATAGGGATCAGTGCAGAGATTCAGACCCAGTTCTGTCTGAATTCACAGCCTACTATTGAACACCATCTAATGGTGCCTCACAAATCCTCATTTATTCACGACTCACATCAATAGTAAACACTCTTCCTCCCCTGCCAGGCCTCTCTCTTGTTGCTGGGTGAGTGACGGTGCTGTTAGCCACCACTGCGGAAAGAAACCTCTGTGACAGTTAGTGGTCTTCGTGCACGTAGGAGACTCAAAATAAAGCAAAATAGCCTATTTGCATGAGTACAATCTGCTCAAATGTCAGTGAACACAAGCTGCGACAAATTTGAAGACAAGGAAAAGGAGGATAAAGCACCGCCACTTGCCTCCCACCCAGCCTTATCTCCGCAGCCTTTGTCCGAGCCCTGGGACCTGCTGGAGAGCACTTCCTGTCGGATAATCCCCATCAGGACAAACATTGCCATAGGACTTCAGCAGATCACTCTCATCCAAATCAGTTCCCGGTCCAAGTTCGACACCCAATCATGAGTGGAATTTGATTTGACATGTACCTGGCTGTGAAAGCCAAGCGCTCGCCCCTACCCCTGCCCCTCTTGACCCCCGTAGCCTCATATGTCAGAATGTGACATCTCAGGGGTCAGCTGTAACTCCAAGCGCACAGAGCAGGAGAAAGATGGGCGATGACAACAGAGGCTCTGGTGCCCGACCCAAGCCTGGCACCAGCACCTGCCTCCTGCCTGGATGGGGGAGATGGGACCCACTGGCTGTGTGTCAGGGAGGCTGAAACCCCACTGCTAGAATCTTTTCCTTGCTTAAGTACCTTTCATCATAAACTCTGAACCACTCAGTGTGAATCTGGATATCAAATAGCATTTTCCCTGGCTGGAAGAACCCAAGGGTGCAAGAGTGTAGACATGAGATCACCAAAGACAAGACAATTCACAGTTCCGCCTAGGATGGCCCCTAGAGGCAAAGCAGGAAGGAGACATGAGCAAACGGGGACAGAGAGTGAGGCCGACTGAGCATTTAGTACAGACCATTCCTGAATTAGGTGCTTTATCTAAGTTACATAATTTTATTGTCACAACCACACTACAAAGCTCAAAAAGGAACCTGCTCAAAACCACATGCCTAGGGCTTCCCTGGTGGCACAGTGGTTGAGAGTCCGCCTGCCGATGCAGGGGACACGGGTTCGTGCCCCGGTCTGGGAAGATCCCACATGCCACGGAGCAGCTGGGCCCGTTGTCCATGGCCGCTGAGCCTGCGCGTCCAGAGCCTGCGCTCCGCAGCAGGAGAAGCCGCAGCAGTGAGAGGCCCGCGTACCACAAAAAAAACAAACAAACAAACAAAAAAAAACCACACGCCTATTAAATAATGGTCCTGGCGTCCAGCCTGGTGCACTGCACAGCACCCTTCCTATTACACTTCTCCACCTGGGGCAAGGAGAGCAGTATCAGGCACATGCAGTTGAGTTCTCAGTTCTTTGCATTATCTCTCTTATCTGGCACCCAGAAATGGGAAGGGATAGTCAAGTTCAGGGTCAGATCAGCCCATCTACCTCCTAAGCCCCAAAGGATTCCATGACAGCTGAAAATCTCCCCTTCCTCACAGACGTCTTAGAGCATCCCTGGAACTTTGCACGTTCCTCACAATGCACTAGGCAGGAGCTTTCAGCTCCGTGAGGGAAGGGCCTTGAGGCGCAGAATGATGACGGCTTCTTGACGAGAGGATGAGTCAAGTGCTTGCAGACACGCCCTGCTCGTCTTTGCCAACATTGCCGGCAACCATATAAATGGTAATGTAGAGTACTGTGTTCCCAGACTTTGGGATTTTTAATTTTTAATAACTCTGAGGACGGTCATGTTATTGCCTGTGTTTTAATTTGCCAGGCAAATATATAAACCACCTCCAGTTATTATCACTATAATTTTATAAAGAAGGAAACTGTATGAAACATGTAGGAAAGACACCATCTCATCATAAAAACGGCTTTTCCAAGAAAGGAACTTGGCAAGCATCTGTGGACATATGTATATGTTTCATATTTTGTCACAGATAAATGAAAATATTATCAAGCATCAGCAGGAGTCCTTGGGCTAACATTTAGGGACCCCTAATTAAGGTGGAAAGACCTTAGACTGAGAGTCAGGGTACCTGGGGTCAATCCCTGACCCCACTGCTAACAATCTACGTGGGCAAGTTACATCATCTCTCTGGTACTTAGTTTCCTACCCCATAGCATGGAATAATAGTACCCACCTTAGAGGGTCATTAGAGGATTAAGTGAAATAATGAGTGCAAAGCACAGATGAGAAGACTTGTCAATTTTCTCCTCTGTAAAATAAGGGAAATAGAAGAAATGAGCTTTGAGATCCCTTCCAGCTCCCTGTGATTCCAGGAAAGCAGCCCAACCCTCCTGACTGAGCCGTATAGCACATACCTAAGAGAGAAGATACTTTCTCTAAGAGAGACTCTCAAAGAGAAAGTATCTCATAAATCTCAGGGCAGATCAGATTTGGGGTGAATGTGAGCAAATTCTCAGCCCCTCTTTCTTTTTTATTTTATTTTTATTTATTTATTTTTTATTGAAGTATAGTTAATTTACAATGCTGTGTTAGTTTCAAGTGTACAGCAAAGTGATTCAGTTATAGATATGTTTATATTCTTTTTCAGATTCTTTTCCATTATAAGTTATTATACAATATTGAGCATAGTTCCTTGTGCTATACAGTAGGTCCTTGTTGTTTACCTATTTTACATATAGTAGCGTGAATATGTTGATCCCAAACTCCTAATTTATCCCCCCGCCCTGCTATCCCCTTTGGCAACCATAAGTTTGTTTTCTATCAGCACCTCTTTCATCCATGATCTTTTCCCAGTCTTGCTAGTACACAAATAAAAGCAGCAAACACTCTCATGTTGAAATGCTAGGTTACCCACCTCAGGAAGCTGAGGGCAGGGTCAGGAGATAAACATAAGAACCTGAAAAATTAAATAACAAAAGATTTCAACCCCAACAGCATACTGGCTTTGAGCCCACTGTTTGCATCAGGACCCCTGAGTCCTTTTCCATCTCACTTCTACACTGCGATGCTCTCAAGAATGTCAAATCTCAAGAGAACGCAGGGGAAGAAGGTAGGCCCGGGGCATGCATGCTGTGCTCCTGCACGTGCGTGAAGGATGAGGCAGTGGGGTGTCCTTGCTTCTCCCTCCACCGTCCTCCCACCTCTGGGCCTCATCCACCTGAAACCCACCAGGAGAGAGGGACCCTACACGCCTCCAGTTGTCTAGTGAGGAGATAATCACTTGCTCTCCCTCTCATGCAGCGATATTTACACGTTAGGTGTATGAGGCCAGAGAGCTTAGGCGGGGACACATTTTCCAAAGCTCCAAGAATGATTTAAAAGCACTACAGGCTCAATGCATCAAGCTCCAGGCTGGATACAGGTGCACTGGTGGCACCTGCCTTTGCCTAACTGTTGGATTTCATCCTGTCTCCAGACCCCATTGCCTCATTGTCACAAAACCTGGCTCAAGTCCAGTGCCTTCCACTAGGGTTAGTCCTGTCAGCCTTGAGAGGTTCTGAAAGCTGACCATCACAGGAGAAAGTCTATGAATGAGAGTGTATGTGTATATGTTCATATTTCTCATCGGGGAAGAGTGAAGGCAGTCAAAGATGCAGCTTGCCAAAGGTCCCCAAGCATCAGCATGTTATCAGATAGTGTTCTGAAGGTCATCTGCAAAAGCCCAAGTGCAGTTGAAGGTCAGGATGCCCAAGGGAAGTGGCTTTAGCGGCTTTCACTAGGAAAGGAAGATGGAGCAGAGCACAGCTCAGAGCCTCGCCACTAACTTACCCAACCTCCTCAACCAGCTGGAGGAAGGTGCATGCAGCCCTCCAGATTCCAGAACTTGGCTCAGGGCTACATAAGAGGATGGAGCTGGTAGAGGGCAGCAGTGGAGGTTTGAAAGACATAACAGAGCTGGAGAATGTTTCATAGCTACCAACATCCGGTTTCCCCTCTGTTCTTTTAAGGTAAAGCTCAAGGAACATCTGAGGAGGGCAGGAGGCAGGTTTCTGAGTCAGGGTCTTTCCTTTTTTATTATTTGCCCGTGTGAACCAGAAGCTTTCAAACAAAACTCAGCAAGTTTTATTGTCTTTTTCTGCACAGCAGAGATAGTTTCTGGAAGAGCCGTCACAATTAAAATGGCACCATAAGAGCATCTACATAGCTATAGAATTAAATACTAAAAGAGATGAAACAGTTCAAGTGCACAAACCATGGTCCCCTCTCCCAACTCAAGCTCCTGCCTCTCTTCCCGGGAAGAACTGACTTTTAAAATACTTCAGGTCTCCACAGGGAATCTGCTGAAGATGCAAGAGTGAAATGTAATAGGGTCTGCTTTGTGCTTGATCACCTCTCTGCCACTGGGGACACGTAGTATTGGAAAGAATGACAGGTCACACAAAAAGGGCAGGGAAAGACGACCAGGGTGACATCCTGGGTCAGGCAGCTCTTCGGTGAGAAATCCTCCTCCAGAGCAGGGAGGGCTCTGCTAGGACCTGCCAGGGCTGAACTGCAGCGGAAAACTCCATCTCCCCTGGGTGGATGTGCCTAAAAGTGGCTTTGGGCAGGTTTGCAATAAGCCAAAAAAATGTATGTCACACATATATTGAGCTGGGGCTGACACGTCAGGCATTGCCCAGAGCACTGTGTTAGTCAGGTTTCTCCAGAGCAACAGAACCCAAAGGTGATATATTGTGTGTAGGTATGTATGTGTGTATGTGTATGTATACATACATACATACATATATGTATACGTATCTGTATACCATGTTTGAGAAGGGCATGAGAACCACACTCACCTTGATGCCAAATGTATTCTTCCCTGTTCCAATTGGTAACAGCAGTACTACCGCCTAATCAGAGTCAATTACCTTTGTTTTCTTTTCTTGCTGTCTGGTCTTTTGCCACAAAGAGTTTAAAGTGCCCAGATAGTAGCTATAGCTTATAGTCCAATGGGACTGGCAATTCTCCTGGAGGAAGCATTTCTTCATTGTGAATTAGACTTTCAACCCACAGAGACTAGAGTTACGGAAATGGGATATACAGATCCCCTAAGTCCGTCACTGGAAGTGATGGAAGTAGGTTCACTTCGACTTCTACACTTTGGTCTCAGATTCATGTGCCCTACATATCAGGGACATAGCACAGGAATGGTCATTGATTTCAGATGCATAGTATATTCTGAAAGATGAGCCCTATCATTTCAAGGTATCATCTCCCAGCTGGTGCTGTCTTCAGGTATCCATTTTATCACTCTCACATGCTAGCAGCATCTGGATGGTGCTGCATATCATAGAGAAAGTGGAACTCGTGGTCATGTGCTCACTGTCACCCTTCCTTTGCTATAAAGTGTGTTCCTTGGTATGATGTGATATTATGTAGACTCCTGTGTCAGTGGATCATATGCTTTAGAAGCCCTCAAAGAGTGGTACTAGCTGAGGTTTTGAAGGTAGGAAAGACAAACTCAAATGTGAAATATCTGTTGATTCTAATCAAGATGAATTATTGTTCTTACAGAGTAGAAAGGATCCCATGTTGCCAAGTTGCTACCAAGTGGTTGGTTTGTCTTCTTGGAATGGTGCCATCTTGGTGAGGGAGGGGCTGGGTTTGGTCTGCACTGCTGCATGGACACTTGACAATTGCGATAGCTAGATTAGGCTTGGTGAGTGGGAAAGCCATGCATGTTTCCTGTCACCATGAACATTCCATTATGCGTCCATTGTGCTGGCACTGGGGTGACCAGTGAGAAAAACAGGCTGAGTCATTCTGTCCACGTGGTTGCTTAGTGCCTCTTCTGTGAGGAATGCTGTCTGGGGCATTAAATAAGGGATGTAAAGTTCTTCCTTCTTTGTACTCACTCCCATACGTCCATCCACCATATGTCCTCCCCAGGTCTCTTTGTCTCTGATCTTGAAATCTTTCTTCTTCCAGGCTCCTGTACCATTAGCCATGGAAAAGCAGAAGTTTCAGAAGCTTGCACCTGATCTTCATTGCACAAGCTCTTACACCACAGTCCTAGGAAGCTTGTGAGGTTTCTATCAAGTACCAAATATATATACTCCAATTATTCTAATTCCAAGGGACTGAGGAAATTACCAAGTGTGAGTCCATGGACCTAGTGAATGTACTGTGAGCCAGACCTAGGACCCCTCCTCTAACAACAGACCATGATAATTATCTGGGTCCCAGATATCACTGTCAACTTGGCACCTGTGTCAAGCAGTCTTCAAAATGCTTGGGCAGTCCTCTTCCCCCAGTATATGCTTACCTGAGTAAATGGCCAGGGACCTTTTGGTGAAGGAATGGGAAAATCATTACCATATACACATACTATAATATTTATAGGGTCTTTCTACCTGGGCACCCAGGCTTTCTGTTAATGGGTTCTGGATCTGAAAACTGACTCACATCTGGAAGCTGGGTAACAGACCTTGACTTTTAATTAGGGTACCTGTCCTCAGTCTTCTGACCATGTATCCTTGGTTTCTTTGACTATATAGATTAAGCAGTGTTTTTATTGGCTGTCCATTTTTCTTGCCCCTAGAGATGTCATGCTTTACTATGCATCTCCATGGCTCTCTAAGAGTGTGACTCACTGGCTGTATTCCAAGCTTGTCACTCATTATGATAATTATATCCAGGGTCAATAAGATGTGGTTATCCAGCTTCTAGGAGACCTCTAGGCATGAGCAGTTCACCATCTCCTGAGACAGCTTATTCCATCATTAGACATCCAATTTTCTGGAAATCCTTTCTTATGCAACAGAAATATGCTTCATGGAATTTCTATCCATGTGACCACAGCTTTAGGTATTTTCAGGTAGATACCATGCAAATCTTCTCCCTTACTTCCCTCACAATGACTAATTCCTCTTGCTTTGAGACTAATCTCAACAGAGTCAGACCTTCACATTTACCAGGAAAATCAGAATGCGCATCCTAGGTTATCTGGAGGGGAAAGAGAACAATGTGCCCCGCTGAGGTGTGGCAACGTAATAATAAAATGATAATAATAAACAGACAACACGCATGGAGTGTTTACTATGTGCCAGGCCCTGTGCAAAGCACTTGACTCACATTATTCTCACAACAACCAGTCATTTATGCAACAAATATTTATTAAGCACCTAAATTATTCTAGAAACTGGAGATACAGCAGTATAGAATACAAAAAAACCCCGCCCTTATAGAGCTTACATTCTAGAGGTGGGAAACAGGCAATAAATAAGATAATTAAGTGCTATATATAGTATGTTAGGTGTTGAGGGTTAAGGAGTATAATAAAATGAGGAAAGAAGACAGGAAATGACACATGGTTTGCAATTCAGAGATCATGTTCAAGAAAGGTCTCACTAAAAAAGTAACTGAGCGAAGACCTGGAGGAGGTAATAGAACGACCTTTGTGATAACTGGGGAAGACCGTTCCAAGGAGAACAAACAATGGGCAAAGACCCTGAGGTAGGTATTATTATCTCCATTTTACAGATGGTTAAATGACTTGCCCAACAGCCACTGCTTGAAGATGGAGCCAGAATTCAAACTCAAGGCTACTTGACATGAGAGCTGGTACATTATATACCTGCCCAGTGATGGAGTGTAAGCGACCTTAGACAAACCAGAAATGCTCTATATTACAGACGGTGACCCAAAGGCCTAAAAGAGGGAAGCAACTTGATCAGATGAACACTTGTAGATAATGGCGGAGCTGAGACCAGAAGGCTGTCATTTCAAATGCACCATCCCTGCCTCCAGAATCCAAACATTTATTCTCTGGCTAGAAATCTCTCCCAAACCAATGAATGAACTTGGCAAAACTTTATCAATGTATTTTACTGGGAGGTATTTTAAAGAGTCTTGTCTTGACCCAACAGCATAAACGATGTCTAGCTCTGATTCCTCTCATTGGCAGTGGGTAACGAGGCATAGTCCATAAAGTTAGATCCTTCTGAACTTGAAAACAGGCTCCACACTTTTCTCACTATGTGATCTTGGGCAAGTTATTAAGCATCTCTGACTCCCAGTATCATCATCCATGGAACAAGGATAGAAATATGTCTCAGGGATGTGGTAGGGATTAGATAAAATAATATGTATACAGCACCTTGCACAGTGAATGGAATACAGGAGATGCTCTAACTGTGTTCACTGTCTTCTTCCCTATGTAATTAGTTGTATTTTCACATGCACAACTCTTGCTTTCTTAATGTATTATAATTTTATTGAGGGTTGAGAGGTCATATATGTAGGTACTCACCACATTTTATATTATATGGTGGTACATAGTGAATGCTTACAAGTGATTATTTGATTGCTGGATTAGTGGGGAAGAGAAAGAAGAGTGATTATTGCTTTGGGATTCTGTTGATGCAACAGTCATCTGGTTGCAACATGTGCCAGTCCACTGCTCACCATAGTTGTTTGGGCCGATGTGACTGACCAGGAGGTATCCTCTTACTCCTTCAAAAGTCAGTATGTGTCATTCTGGAAGACAGACCACTATTCAGGTCGAGGAAGACATTTCTTCAGTCAAGAGAAGAGAAGTAGTTGTCAGCACCAGGACATCCCAGTCCTTAGTAGGTTCTTGCAATTTCCTGGTAAGAAGCAGAATTCCAGTTTAACTCACAACTTTAACACCCTCTACCCACACATCTTTCATCAGGACTGCTATCAAAGAGTCAAATTGACCGATTTCAGTTTTTATTTCTTTTGCCCACCCTCTGGCAAGATCTCAATAAGCAGCTAACCAGCTGAAAATAGGAGGAGAAGGAAAAGGCCTGGACCTAGATGATTCAGGAAATGGCTCATCAGCCATCCAAAATTGAAGTTACTTTTTCATTCGTATAATGTGGAGAAAAAGGTCTCTGTGGTAAATATTAGGAATAATTCAGTGGGGTAACTGTTTATAATTTCTTTTTTAAGAAAGAAAAAGCGAATCATTTGTGTTGTCCTTTCCCCTACATTAGCTTGTTTAGTCCTCATAACAACCCTGTGAGATAGTTATTATTACCCATGTTTTATAGATGAAGCAACTGATCCCAGGAATATTAAATAACTTGCTTGAGATTATACAGCTGATAAATTGCAAACCCAGGAATTACATCGACGTGCTTTTAATTTGAGTCCAGTGGTTTTCCTCTGCATCTCATTTTTCTGCCTCCATTTCAAAAGGATTGATAAAGGATAGTCTCTCCTGATCCTATTATGAAGGGTCAATGAATGTGAAGAGGGAGCATTGTAGAACTATCTTCTCTTTTTGTAAATCGTACAGAGAACCCAGCCTTAATACAAACAGATTTTTTTTAGAGGAAAAAAAATAGTTTTCAGAAGTTAATAATGTATCTAATATTAGTTTGTACTTGTCTCTGAATAACTGAGAAGACCTCACAGACATGATGTTTCATCCCCAGTCACTACGGAGAGGGGGAAAGGTTATCAATGTTCCCATTTTGTGGCTACAGGATGAAGAGGAAGGAAAGAGAAGGTATAGCAAAGCTGGGAAAAGAACCAGTAATTCTAACTTCTAGACTCATATATTGGCCAAGTTCAGCTTGACAAACTTTTAAAAATAAATCAATCTATCAATAAATTGCCAAAACATTCATCATACACATACAGAGGAACAAATAATAAAAGAGAATAAGGAAAATAAGTACTGTTGTGTTAGGGAGATAGAATTATGAAGAAATGTCCCAAGTTTACATATTTTGTAATGATTTTATATTATTTTATTATAATATAAAAGGAAGATATAAAGCAATAATTATATTCACTTTACTGGATGCCGTGAAAGTACCCATTTGTCCAGGGCTAGGGTACTTCTTTCTATCAAATTCCCAACAGGACAGTTGATTGAATTGATGCCCTCGGAAGACAGATTTCTTCTGGGTCAGAAGTACCACTAACATCTTCTCAATGACACATTGTAGGTGGAATTGGTTCTCATGGAATTAGCACCCCGCAGCTGAACAGTGATGGCCTCAGTTTCCTCTAGTACTCCTCAAAATGAACAGTGATGTAGAACTTGACTTTTCGAACTAAAGTCTCTTTGAACAGCTTTGGTAGCAAGGCTTTTCCCTGTGTTTTTATCTTAAAGGCTTGGAAGAGTTTTCTTTCAATTATTTCAGTAAATTATGCCCAATTTGCTAACTTTTATAATTTCTCATTTATTTCACTAGCTTTTATAATTCCCCAAGTAGCTTAGATGCTGGTGCTTAAGGGAGAGAAGAGTTAAACTTTTCTGTCTGCAGATGAAGAAACTGAGGCTTAGAGAATATACTTCTAAATTTAAAGTAAGTACATATCATATCACTTTGGAGCATAGCCTATATCACATTTTTCCAACTATAATTACAGGCTGCCCTATAAAGTAAGTACAGCGGTTCTTCTCCTTGATATTACTGGTTTCCTCAATTATAATATTCATTAGTTCAGCAGAAAGCACTCTAGCTGTAGGTACTGAGGGCTTAAGAATAAACTTGAACTATGACGTTTTCACATTTTATAGTGAGAGACAGACATTGCACATGTAAGAACTTACACATGGACAATTTCAATAACCGGTTCCCATTTCACTTGTTTTCTTACAGGAGGATATTATCCCATGACTTAAAAATCCAAAACAAAATTTATCAAATCAAAAGAAAAGGGAGTCATCCCTGCCTCTTTTCATCTAGCGGAATTCCATAGCTTGAATATGGGTGATGCCTCCCCCAAATTTCTGCTAACTCAGATGGGAGTAAGTGAGGTATGGCATAGAGGAGGAGTTTCTACCTTTGTCTGTGCCTCTATACCTGTATACACTTGAGTGTATGCTATATATATATATATATATTTTTTTTTAGTACGCGGGCCTCTCACTGTTGTGGCCTCTCCCGTTGCGGAGCACAGGCTCCAGATGCGCAGGCTCAGCGGCCATGGCTCACGGGCCCAGCCGCTCCGCGGCATGTGGGATCTTCCCGGACCGGGGCCCGAACCCATGTCCCCTGCATCGGCAGGCGGACTCTCAGCCACTGCACCACCAGGGAAGCCCAAGTGTACGCTATATTTTACAGAAGAATTCGGGGCAGCCAAGGTTGGGCAGAATCACATTACCCAATACCCAGTTACCCAGTACTCAGCTCCCTGACATTTTTTTAGGCTCCCTTTTTCCTCCCTTCTTCTTTCTACGTTTCCTCCTTCTTTCATTTCTGCTATCCTGAGCACTCCAAAGTCATCTCCCTGTATGATGAAGAGCAGCATCTCTATTCTTCTTATGTCTTCACACTCACCTCATAAGGCTGACACCTCAAAAGTCACTCTTCTTTTTCTCCATAAAGATCATTTTCTCTTTAGCAGTTCCTGTTACAGTAATAAATATTACCCCCATTGTGATACCTACAAGATGCAAGCCACTGAATGGGCCACAGAGGCAGACAGGACAAGGTCTAGGGAAGGTACAGTCAGAAAAAAATTGCTGGGAGAAATATGCTATGGAAAACAATTTTACAGTTTCTCCAAAAGTTAAATATAGAATTATCAGACGACCCAGCAATTCCATTCTCAGTATATATCCAAAAGAAATGAACACACGTCCAGACAGAAACTTACTCATACATGAATGTTCATAGGGACACTGTCATAATAACCAAAAGGTGGAAACAACTCAAATTCTCATCAACAAATGAACGGATGAATAAAATGTGGTACAGCCACACAATAGAATATTATTCAGCTACAAAAAGGGACAAAGTACTGATACTTGCTATGACATAGATGAACTTTGAAAACATTATGCTGAGTGAAAGAAGCCAGACACAAAATCTCACCTATTATATGATTCCTTTTATATGATATATCCGTAATAGGCAAATCCACAGAGACAGAAAGCAGCCTAGAGGTTACCAGGTGATGGGGGCGGGAGGAACGGGGAATGATTACTTAACGGGTGTGGGGTGTTTTTATAGGATGATGAAAACATTTTGAACCTCGAGAGAGATGCTTGCTGTACAACATCGTTGAATACTCTGAATACTTCCGCATTGTACACTTTTTAATGGCTAACTGTATGGTATACAAATTTCACCTCAATTAAAAAAATACACATACACCAAAAGAAGAAAGAAAAGGGAGTCATGAAAACGAGAGTAGCCGTTGAGAATTTCCCAGGCTCTCCCTGCAGACTCTCAGGCAGTTTCCGGGAGTTGCCCCACTTTCTCAGGAGATGCACAGTGAGCTCTGTATTCAGGCAGCAGCATCTCATGGAGTTAGAGGCCTGGACTCTAGGCCCCATGTGCTAATTATTATCCGTGTGATTCTGAGAATATCACTTAATATCTCTGGTCCTCAGCCTCCTCTGTCAAAGAAAGGGGTTGGACTAAACAATTTCTAAGTCACTTGGATTACATGAAACAGACTGGTTAATTTAAGCAGAAAAGGAATGAACCAGAAAGATATCAGCTGGTTCACAGAACTTAGGGAAGGCTGGGTAATTAGTCTTGGAAAAAGATGCAACCAGGACAGTTTGGTGGGTGAGTTGAGGAGGGTGGAGGCTGACGGTGGGAGGGGTACAGTGTAGGGGAAGAGGTTTCATTGAAGCGCTGCTGCTAAAGCGAGTGAGCACCTAACACTCTCTCCTGTAGCTCTTTACTCAAGACCCAGAGCCCCAGGACAGAGGCCAGTAGGGTATGTCCATGTGTGCAAATCTCAACCAAAGATAGCAGCCAACTTAATTAGAGCCTCAACTAAGGCTGCCATAATGGTGGAGAGGCTGTTACCAAGCAGAGGGGCAGATGCTGCGATGGAAAAAATAAAGACTTTATTTCTAGTTCTTTTCTTCCTCTTCCTTCCCATTCTCCCTTCCTTCCTTCCTTCCTTCCTTCCTTCATTCTTTCCTTCCTTCTTCTTTCCTTCCCTCCTTCCCCTCTTTCTTTCTCCTTCTTTCCTTCCTCCCTGCCTTCTTTCCTTCCTTCCCTCCCTCCCTCCTCCCTCCCTCTCTCTCTGTCTCTGTCTCTTCCCCCACCACCCCCAACTTTCTTTCTGGCTCTTGCAAATATCAACTGGCTTTTATGCTATGGTGAGATTATATTTTAGGACATATCAGTGAGCTATTTTCTCCCAGACAAATTCCCATTTCTTTCCAGACTCCCAGGAAGATGAACTCATGGTGGGAAAAGGAAAGGGTTGCCCTGGCCGCAGCTGGGTACCAGAAAGCTGGAGAGTGGTAGTGCCCATAAGGATCAGAGCCAGAGAGGGCTGGGAGCATTGAGATTAGAGCAGATGGCTAGGAGAACCATCCACCAAAGACCCCTAGGTATGGCTGCTAGTCAGAGGGGTTTCCTTTCAGTGTTCCCATTAACACATTTTCTTGGCATTAGCCTATGGCTGCTGGGATGCGTGGCTTTTTTCCTTTTCCAAACTGTCCTTATCAGTAATGCAACAATAGCTAATTTAATTAGCTGACCTGAACGGCAGCCAGTTTGAGCTAATTTGGTTCTGCTAGCTGCTCCCTGGTACGTACAGAACTGATAAGCATACTTCCCTCCAGACAAACAGTGGGGGCTTTGAGGGGGCAGAGAGAGGGATAGTGGCTACTCCAAAGTCTGTCCTACACCTGTGGGATTTAGTGCTTGACCAAAGGCAAGTTATTCTTGAGTCGCTATTCCCCAAGGGCCTGTCCAATTTGTCAGCAGAAAGAGATAAAAAAGACAACCAGGAAATTGCAAAGGCAAGGTGCCCAGGATGAGCATGCTGGGGAAGAAAACATTCTCCTTAGCAGAAAGAACACTTGGCCAAAAAGATCTGGATCTCAGCCACTGATTGACCTTCTCCAAGTCAATCCACCTTTGTGTCTCAGCTACCCATGCATAACAATAATATGGAGGATATATGCATAATATATATTATAATATTATATGTATATAATATGAATAATAATTATCATTCCCCTACTTCCTTCACTGACGTGTTGTAGAACTCCAACACTATAATGAGATGAGATTTCTTTGACACATATAAAGGACTATGCCAATGGGAAACGTTTTGGTAATTAGCACACTATTAGGAGTGTATTCTCTGTTTCTCAAGAACAAGAACCAAATACTACTCCTCTCTGTGGCCCCAGCACTTGACATGTGCCTACACAGAGAAGGTGTTCAACATGTGTTTGTTGACTGAATGATAGAGAAATAGGGGTATGAGGAGATGGGTAGGCATAGTTTAAAGTTTGATGAGGTCAGTACACAACTAGCTAAATATCATAAACTGTAAGCTAAATATCATAAACTGTAAGCCTTCTTTTCAGTTCAGTATCTTCATCTTCTCCACCCCTGATAAAGGAAAACTGGTTCAGAAAGACACCACTGTTGATGTCAGATTTATGTTCACAGAAGAGCTGCTCTATCCCACCTGCACCTCTGCCCACCATCCCTACCCCAGGGTCTTCCAGAGCGACCGCCCCCACTAGTAGGTGAAGGACCACACCCAGAGCAGGCTTTTGTGTTTGCTTTGGGGTTCTTTTTCCTTTTAAATACTGCCTTTCAATGGGATACATTGAATTATAATTCGCATCTATTCACAGGGAATAAAGGGCGTATGCTTGAAATGAGCGGATTTGAAAAAGTTGGGACTAGGAAAGATCTAAATGATAATCTCCATTCCTATAACTTTAATATGCTTTCTGATATTGGTTTTCAGTCCAACCTATTTTTAACCATCTGGACGACCGTGTTAACAACTTCGTCTTACTCCACACACTCTGCTGGGAGATCGCATTCATTCCCATGGCTTCCACGGCATCCATCCCGTATGCTGACAACTCACAAGCCTTTATCTTCAACCTTGACCTCACCCCTGAGCTTAGTATGCAGGAACACAACTGCCTGTTAGGAATTTCCACCTGGATCTCCTCTTACACCTCAAAGCCAAGGTTCCCAAAATTGCCCTCATTACCTAGTTTGCAAAGTCTGTTTGTCTTAATTCTATGTGTTTTTGAGTGGCTCACAGTTTCCAGACCATAACCCCAACCTTTCCTTTATGCCTGCTTCTAGGTGTACATTGCATTTATCAATTTTGACTTCTAAATATCCCTTCAATTCAGGTCTTTTTTTCACCACTGAAATTATTTTATTTGTATCTTTCATCTTCTATCCCACTAAAAACAGGAATTTCTCCAAGGCAGAGATTCTGTGCATATCAGGCAAATAAGAAATGTTTGTCCATCTGAACTGAATTAAAATCACCCTTGCTCTGTTCTATCAAATTCCGAATCTTTAATGAAAACCAATTACTGTACTTAAGACAACCGAAGATATAGCTGAGTTTCTCTATTCTACTGTAACAGCTATTCCAATGGACTCTAAATTGACAGGCAGTCCCCAAACTTGGGGTGCATACAGCCTGCTCAGCTGGGACTGTGCAACCTCACTGATTGGCCTACTTTCTGGGCTTGCTCTAAAACTTACGACTCAGACATAGAACACTCAGCTCCCTCTCCAGTGTTTTCCAGGAAAGGCAGAATCTATTCTAGCTGCCTTAATTACTTCTTTACAGATTCCTTGTCTTTGATTTACTCACAGTTAGACCTAGAATCAGGTGTGGATTCCTCTTCATAATGTCAAATTACAAGTACATGCCTATAGTACATTTGAAGTACTGCATATCCCTTAATAATTGGTGTATCAATGATAATTTTTTTTTTTTTTTTTGCGGTACGCGGGCCTCTCACTGTTGTGGCCTCTCCCGTTGCGGAGCACAGGCTCCGGACGCGCAGGCTCAGCGGCCATGGCTCACGGGCCCAGCCGCTCCGCGGCACGTGGGATCTTCCCGGACCGGGGCACGAACCCGCGTCCCCTGCATTGGCAGGCGGACTCTCAACCACTGCGCCACCAGGGAAGCCCATCAATGATAATTTTTAAAATTTTATTAGCTATTTCTCTTTTACTTAGTTACTAATATGGTTTTCATATCTGTTTTTTTCCTAAAACTTGAACCCTAGTGTTAGTGGATGACATCACTGCCTATGGAAAGGCAGCCCAATCAAAAAAAAGGGTCTTGACCCTGACAGCCTCAGTTCAAATTCTGATCCACCACCTACTATCTGTGAGAATGGGTAATTGCCATACTTCTCTATCTCGGTTTCCTCAACTCTAACTGGGTTAATAATGTCCCCACATACTTGCTAGGCTTCTTGTGAAAATGAAAAGAGCTAATTTGTATGTCACATTTAGTATTCTACTTGGCACAATATATGCCAGCTATTATTATATTACTTGATAGTGAGGACCGAAGGACATCAAAGGGGATTTTGATGAAAAAAAATTTTTATTTTAATTGCAAAACTAAGTGCTTACCATGGACAGATTCTGCGCTATTCATTTTATCTATATTACCTCATCTAACTCACACACCAACTCTGTAACGTAGCTTTTATTACACCCATTTCACAGATGAGAAAATTAAGCCTTGTAGAGGTTAAGAAAATGACCACTTAGCACACAGATAGTAAGTGACAGAACTAGAATTTGTACTCTGGACTGAGTCCAAAGCTAAAATTAAATACAAACTAATTATTCCAAGTCCTTATGTCTCTGTAAATAAAACAAAGAAAAAGAAAACACTTGGGGCTTCCCTGGTGGCACAGTGGTTGAGAGTCCACCTGCCGATGCAGGGGGTGCAGGTTCGTGCTCCGGTCCGGGAAGATCCTACAGGCCGCGGAGCGGCTGGGCCCCTGAGCCATGGCCACTGAGCCTGCACGTCCGGAGCCTGTGCTCCGCAACGGGAGAGGCCACAGCAGTGAGAGGCCCACGTACCGCAAAAAAAAAAAAAAAAAAAGAAACCACTTGCATGAATCACAAAATAACTATGCTGAGTGAGATGAGTGAGAGAAGCCAGACCAACAAAAACTATATACTACATAATTCCATTTATATAAAACTCTGGAAAATGCAAGCTAATTACACTGACAGAGAACAGATCAATGGTTGCTTGGGGAGGGTATTAGGTGAATGGGGTGGGATGGATGAATGGAAAAGAAAACTTTTGAAGGTGATGGATATGTTTACTACCTTGATTGTGGTGATGGCATCACTGGTGCATATGTACGTCAAAATTAACCAAATTGTATATTTCAAATATGTACAGTTTATTATATGTCAATTATGCCGCATAAAAGAAACTGTTAAAGAAAAAAACGAGCTACTTTTATACCCTCAAAATCAGACAGTTAAACAAAGAATAATTAATCATTATTAATAACACAGCCCAGTGTTGGGCAAAAAAGAAACAAATCCCCAAGCATCAGGACCGCTGAGTTCACAGGTGGTGTGACAAGATTACACATAGTTAAAAGCCCAGGCTTTGCTGACGGACCTGGCTCTCATCTCTTTCCTCTTGAACTAGTTGTGTGACTTTTGCAAGTTACTTGCCAAAATCTTAGGTGTTCTCACCTCAGGTGAAAACTCAGAGGCAATAAATCCTGCATCACAGTGTTGCCGGGAGAATTAAATGAGGTGATGTGCATACGCCCCTCAGTGGAGTGTTTGGCTCCTGGTAACCCTGGATCAGTATCTGCCGACTGTTGTGGAGGTGTGCAGAAGGTCTGAGTGAGGCTCCGTTGGACTTTGCTGTCCAGGTGGCATCAGGTCCACAGTGGAGGCTAGGAGGAGCAGTTATTCTGGGTGTACCCCAAAGGGTGAAGTGACTGTCACCATACAAATGTGTGTCCTGAAAGGTCTGAGCACTTGGGGGCTGTGATCAATCATTGGATCAAGCTTTCCCTCATGCCCTGGAGGCCCCTCGCCATCATCCTCCAGGTCCCACTCCTGCCCAGAATGCAAAAAGCAAAACACCAGCTACACCGCTGGGCTCAGGCTTTGTGCTTTTCTACAGAAAACAGTCATGCCTTCTGCTTTATTCCACTCCTCTGTTACCGTAATGTGCTGGCCTGGAGGATAAATGAGATAATAAACCCAGAGCCCTGATCACAGGGCCTGGGTCACAGGAGGAACTCAATAAATGTTCATTCTCTGCCCCCTTTCGCCTTATAGATTAGACCTGACTTCTCAGAAATGCAAATCCTTACTCACTCACCTCAGTCTACTTTCAATATCCCTACACAGGAGCCTTTTTACGACCCCCTTAAAGCCACCCAGCATCCCTCTCCTCGGCTAATTGTCCCACAGAGATCGGGGGCGGGGCAAGTTCAGGGACGCACATGGAGGCTTGAGCCTCCCAGCAGAAGAGACCGCCCCAGCAGAAGAGACCGCCCCAGCAGAAGAGACCGCGCAGGTGCTGAGCTCTGAGAATGAGGACCTAATTCATCTTAACTGACGTTGCTGCGCCATCCACTTTCAATGACATGGTAGCCGACCCGTTTATCAAGATCAGCATACTACTCTATTATTATGATTATTTAGCATTTACATAACACTGGATTTGCAAAGTGCTTAATAATTATTTATTATTTCATCTAACTCTTCACTAATGGAAAATCCAAGGGGTTGTCCTGAGTTCACTGACCTCCACTCTGGAGACACCTTAGGCCATTTCCAATAGCTTGCCCAAGTGCCGGCTGTAAAATATTTTAATGAAAAACCAGTTAGTATATATATATATATATATATATATATATACATATATATACATATATATTTTTTCCCCTTGGCATTTGTAATGTATCTACTGAGATAATACTTTTACTTTACAATAAATAAAAATAAGCATTACTATAATAATAAGTCACTGAAGCTATGTCTCTCTAGAACTGATATGGAGCCTACAGGTGTGAACCCCAGGTGTATGGCAGGCATGGAAATCCACCACTCGCATCTCCCTTCAAGGAAGGGCTCATTGCCCAGCCCCGAGGTGTGTGTTAGCTGGGAGCCTCTGGTTGTTAGAGCCTTCAGGGTCCACCTCAGACAGGGACTGAGCATGGCCATGGTCCAAAGGTTGGCCTTTTCTGCCCAACGCGGGACTCATCTAAAAGGCAGGCTTTGTTCCAGAGCTCCTTTTTTTCAGGTGTGCATCACTGTTTGATGGCTTCTCTACCCAATCATGCTTCCTTCCCCTTTTCCTTCACAGATGTAACTCTCCAATAAATATTTTTAAGTCCTTACTTCACCTGAGTGCCTGCTTCCCAGAGAACCTAGCCAGCCATTATGAACCTAGAGTTTATACTCTGACAACAAGCCATGTCATTTTAGGCAAGTGTTTCTGGACTGTAAATTTTTCACCACCCTATTGGGATGACTAACTTTGGTTCTTTCAAAGACCTTTCTATTTCTTCCATCCTATGATACTTATGAACTTAGGTAGAACGGAATTTGGTATAAATTCTGTGCCTTTAGTCTACATGCAAGGGGGTTTTGTGATGGAGGAGGGTTTTGAGGAGCAAACTCAAGACCCCCCATTTTCCTGTCTACAGTAACCTATAATGACTCTACCTTTCTACTGCACATTAAAATGTGCGATAGAGGGGCTTCCCTGGTGGCACAGTGGTGGAGAGTCCGCCTGCTAATGCAGGGGACGCGGGATCGTGCCCCAGTCCGGGAAGATCCCACATGCCACGGAGCGGCTGGGCCCGTGAGCCATGGCCGCTGAGCCTGCGCGTCTAGAGCCTGTGCTCCGCAACGGGAGGGGCCACAGCAGTGAGAGGCCCGCGTACCACACACACACAAAAAAAATCCATGAAAATGTGCAATAGAAAGATGATTATAAGTGTGGATTGATGTGTGTGAAAATTATACTGTAAGAATGTATGTGTATGTGTAAAATAATATATTTAACATAAAACATGCAAAATGCATATAGTTAAATAAGTATCATGATATAGGTGATTTAATACATATACTTACATATATACATGCATTTTATTTATACATAAAATATCAGTCAAGACAGAGATCTGCTGTGACAGAAGATCTCACAGCAGAGAGAAAATACGTAGAAGGTCTCGCTGAAAGATGGGGAAGACAGGACTGCACTCTTAGAAGATCTAATACCTGAGTCTAATGGTCCCTAAATCAAACTATACCCAATAGGGATAAGAAAAAGTTTAAGTGAACCACCCCAAAAGTGGACAGCTCCTTGGACAGTGCACACCTCAGAATTCTGGGGGATGCAGCCCCCCTTATCAGATGCTCAGACTTGTCACCTGCGGAGGTTTGGTTTTCAAGCCCAGAATCAGAACAAAAGGTGTGTGCCTGCTCCCTTCATGTCCCTATTTCTTTTTTTTTTTTTTTACTGTTGCTCTCTAAACAATCTTTGACAAAAGGCTTGTCTCCACCTTTTCCCTGGATTCCTCAGTGGTCTCAGGTCAAAGGTGTCTGCCACAAAAGAAACTGTTAAGAAACTTAATTAGGGTTTTTGAAATTAAAAGCCAATAAGAATTTATTTCTGTAGTAATAATTTTTACAGAAGCTGTCATTGTAAGGCCTAAATGTAAGGTTGTCACTGGACACTGGTCCTGTGAGTCACATATGTAAATGGAAGTCTGTAGTTTAAAAGGTAGTACTGGCTAAGATTTTAAAGCATATTCAACAAAGTTTTATGTAAATTCATGGAAGATTGATTTGTAATTAATGAGGATGGGGATATGGGATATTTGAGAGATATTTTGCTGTAGCTCTTAGAAGCCTGGTGAAAGAAAGTGTCCCTCCCAACTCCCAATGAAGAAGACTCAGCAATATTACTGGGCAAGAGTCTAGACTTAATTCTTTAAACAACCATTTCAGAGCAGGTAGTAAAGGAATCTGGGACTTAACAGAGGGCAGCATGAAGCTACCAAAAAGAAGTCACCCCACATTCACATCATTTACTATTTGGTAGGGGACTCATGGAATAGCACAGAATTACTATAAGTGCATTTCTTCAAAACAGTGTACAAAATTCTTCTTGTTATTCCTTGGGATCAGGTGGGTACCGTGGGAGGTAACATGCCCATCACAGGGAAGGAATCATGATACGTGAATCAACCCTCAGGCAAAATCGCTCTCAGGTATTTTTCTACAAGGCCCTGGACCTGTCCTGTCCTGTGCAAAATATTAATGGCTTGGATGAAAGCAGCATAGGAGGGTGGCTATGTGCCTGGCCTTTGGAGTCACACAGAGCCGGGTTCAAATCCTGACTCTACTACATACTGGCTGTATATCTTTGGACAAGTTACTTAATCTTTCCGAGTCACAGTGTGCTTAACTATAGAATGGGGACAGCACGCACTTTGTAGAGTTGGTGAAGGCAGAATGAAATAATGTGATGTGTAAAGCAAAGTATCTGTCAGACAAAATTCCTTATCTGTGCTATGATAGAGAATGATGTACAGAAGAGCAACAGGAAAGAGTGGTCCTTTCTTCCTGGGAGGCGGTTCCTTCCGACTCTGTGATTTGGGGATTCCATCGGCCTCCTTCACCACTCTTTGGGCAGACGCTAGGCTCACAGACTCACCAAGGACTCCAGATTGGTGATGGAGATTTGGCAAAGCAGCAGACCTCTTGAGAGCCCCAGAAGACTCTGGAAGTAGCTTATCTCCAGACCTGACCTTTCCCCCAAGACCCATCTTATCTACCTATGATGATGCAGGCTCAGTAGGATGTCCTAAAAAGAGATGTCATGAAATCTTTAGGAATATGTTTTTGATCACTTCGTGAAAACCCAAATCACCCACTGCCAGGGCCTGTGAGCACAACATTAAACTGCCAACCTGCTTTACATTTACTTACCCACCATGTAATGCCTGCTTTATTGAGCCAATAAATTGGAGGCAGTAATATTCATTCACCGATCAAATCTACCTGGCTTCCAAGGCCTGGCTGTCACCCTACGTCCTTCCGAGGTCCCCTCAGGCCCTCTGCCTGCTGAGAGCACCTGCTCTCTAAACCCCTGCAGTACCCACTGTGTACACCTGTCATTAGGCACCGACTGTTTACCATTTTGTACTGTCACTTAGCTGGATCCTATGAGTACATTTTGTCTAGTTTTAGACTAGACAGCTCTTGCCTGATCATCAGTTCTCCAGGGATGGAGGACCTGTCTTAAATCCTTCTCCTCTGTCTTCCATTGAGCTTTCCCCGGGACAGCTTATGTCATAGGGGCTCAATTAAATAGGATGGAACAATCATTATAAAACTAGGGTGTTTTAGATAATCAGCTTGATCTGCTTGACAAGCACATGTGAAAGAGGAGCGGACGTGGGATTTAAGACCCCCGTAGAGACATAGATGAGTTTTCTATACCTCTGATCTGTCTCCACACTCTGAACTAAATAGGAGATGGGGAGTAATGCCCTCCTGGTTTCTCATAGTTATCTGTCCAAAGGAACCCTGGACAAGCAAGAATGTGGAAACGTGCCCTTCCAGTGCTAACACATTTTGATTTAGTTTTGAATTTGTTTGGCTAGAATCACAGACTGTCAGAGCTAAAAAGATGCTAGAATTCAGAAGTACAAACTCCTCATTTTGAAGGTGATGAAACTAAAGTCGCTAGAAGCAAAGTAATTTTAGGACAAGGATAACTAAAATTACTTGGTTATAGATCTACTTAGTAGCAAAGTTGAAACTAGGATCTAGATCGCTTGAGCTCCAGACAAGTGCTTCTCTACTTAAATACTCTGGACTCATGTCTGTCCAAGTAGAAGGTATAGTCCTGACAATGGACTTTGGGGTCCCTTAGTTACTAAACCTACTGCTGTCCCTCTTGGTCTCTCTGCTGCAGGCATGCCGGCCTCTGTGCTCTTCCTTGAAATGCCAGGCAACCTCCTGCTTCAGGACCTTTGAACATGCTGTATCTGCCTGGATTGCTTTTGCCCCAGATATCCATGTGGCTTGCTGCCTCAACGCCTTTAGGTCTTGTTCAAATGTCACCTTCTGAGTGAGGTCTCCCCTAGCCATCCCAATGAAAATGACCTGCTCTACTGCCTGCCCCAGCCAAATATTCACTCTCTCCTTTCTCTGCTAACTTTTTAAATTTTTAGCACTTATCACTAAAATTTACTAACATTTTACTTATTTATTTTGTCTATGCCTCTCTCCTTTATTATACTGTGTCCTCTCAGAGGGCAGGGCTTTTTTTTGTTTTTTGATCTGCTTCATTTGGTTATCTACCCCTGATATTTAGCACAGGTCACGACACATAGAAGGTACTCAGTAAATTCTTGTTAAATGAGTGATAGCAGTGCTGATCGTGACTGAAGCCAAAGCCCAAGAGTTGTTGCAAGATTCAGGGACATGTGAGCCAATGGCCAGAGAGGTAGCCCTATTCTGGTCCTTGAGTCTTTCCTAGAAACCTGCCGGAGCCACATGGAGCCAAATCTGGGAAGTTATCCCACCTCTTCCTGGCCTGTTGTAGTTACCCAGGTTCCCTGACAAGCAGGGCAGAAGGAGGCAGACAGATCTCATGGGGTTTTAATCATGGATGTAGAATTGCAACCTACAGGTCTTTCAGTGGAGTCAAGCCCTACTGACCACCCAGTCAACCGTCATATAGCATCGAAAGAAACCTCAGCAGATGAATCTAATGTCTGGGCTGACTGGGGTAGGGCATCCCTGAGGCGATACTTAGGTTTCATTAAAGTGAAAGCTCACGATTAATACACACCAGCGACAAGAACCAACATTCAAACTGCCACAGGCTCATTTGCCAATGTCCAGGAGAGCCCTTGTCATCTGCCAGCGAGGGTCCCAGCCACACTTAGAGAACCACGGACATGTACGAGGAAGCACCGTGCAGTGTCCAGACAATAGTGAAACCCTTCACCATCTCGGCACCATCTGAGTCGCAAGATTGTAATTGGCTCTCAGAGGGACTCAAAGGATCTGAGTCATGCTCTATACCTGGCTCCCAATTGAGCACCAGCTGGGGGAGGAGGGTGCCAGCCCCACAGACTGTCGGGGGCCTCCGTCTGTGAGCCCAGACCTTCCATAAGAGCTTCTCATTAACTCCCAACCACTGTGAATCTTTTAAGGGCCAAAGAAACCCACGACAGAGAATTTCTTCATACCCAGTGACACAGATCCAGGTGTTTCCAGGCATTTTCCAAGCCAAAGTGTCCTATGGTCCCCCTTTGGTCCCACCCATCCCTTGGACCATGTTACTTGCAGATGAACTAGGTTTCAGTGGTCACCTGAGGTCTTGCTGTCCCCGCCTTTCTTACGCTCCACATAGGGCTCCTGTGTTTGGGATAAACCTCTAAACTCAGGTCCAAACACCGATTCAGAACAGGAAGACTTTCCAATAAAGCTTGAACCCTTAACCATGGAGTTTGTGCTGCCCCTCCCAGCTCCCCCCAGCTGTCAGGGTGCAGGGAGGCTGATCTCACTCGGTCTGGGGGCTCTCAAAGCCCTTCCTGCCCTGGGGAGCTGCTCTGAAACCCGGTTACACCGGGGAAAGGAAGGACAGCTCCGTGTGGACACTGGTTATAAAAGTGGCCTCCCTCAGAAGTCACCTCCAGCTCTGGCCAAGCGGGAAACCAACAGCCATTTTCTCAAGCTGCCGTCGTACACGAGCTGAAATCTAAAGCTGGCTGTGAGACCCTCTCTTCCTTCTCTCTCTCCAGATTCTCCTCTTCCTCCAGCGCGAAATGCTTGGGGCCCACCTGAGACCTAACATTTGTCTGTTTTGAGAATAGATGAGTATTTATTAGAATTAAACAGCTGGGAGCCCTGTGATATTTAGACGGGTATTAGGAGGAGTGTATGAGAAGGAGATAATGCTGGGTCTTTTTTTCTGTAAACCAGCCTGGGCTTAGTTACTGAGGGGATTTCTTGGGTCTCCTGTGAGAGCCAGATACAGTTAATTTCCTGCGAAAGCTGCGGGCTGGGCTGCGCTGATATTGCAGTGTTATTTAGAATAGAAAGGTCAGGCCTGAGATTGAATAATCATTGACAAGAAATCCATGGGGGATATGAAGCAGTTGGTGATCAGTGACTGAAACCTGGCCTAAATCCCCCCCTCCTTCCCTTCCTTCCCGGGAATCTGGCTGATCCTGGGGGTTTGTTTATTTTTTTCTGCAAAATGTTTCTTGAACCTCAGAGCTAATGGACAAGGTGTGTGGAGGCAGGGAACAGGACAGCTTTCAGGCCACATTCCAGATGGGAGTATCAACCTTACACACTTGATGCTCTGGCTCTGGGGCCACCCTTTGCCCCGGGCACCTGCGTGTGAATTTTCGTATTACAAATGGTGGCTTTCTCCTCAGCACCTGGAAGCACTCTGAACACCAACAGGGCATTTTTCTCTGCCTTGTCTCTGAGATAGTCTGCGTAGCCCAATCTCGCTGCCTGTCCTGAGTGTGAAGCCAAATGCAGGATGTCGGGAAAGTGCAAGGGGAATCGGATGGATGTGAGGTAGGAGATAGATGGGTCCCTGGGCCGGACAGCTGGTGTTCGTCACATGGAGTAAAACTGAAGCTTTGTTCTCACCCAGACACTCCAAGGACAAAGCCAGTGGCAGAGCTGAGCTCTGCTGAAGTAAAGAGATAAGGTGCCCACTCCTGAGGTCAAGGAGAACTCTCCTGTCTACACATTCACAGGAAAGCTCCTTGGGGGTCATAAAGGGAGGGGGCACCACCCCATAATAAGCGTGGACATGCACCCACACGCCTCTGCGGTGGGACCCATCTTAGCAAAACGTTGCACACGTGTGCTGGGGAGGGTTCTGGGACCAATCAGGTGTGAAAAAAGAAACGAGATAATTGGCCAAAGGTAAACGGAGACCCAGAAGAACTGTCCTATACAAGGGATTTAAATCACCTCTTTACTGCGCTCCTCCTTAGAGAAGACGCCCATACCCTTTCTCTCTGGGCGTGTATTTCTGCCTTGCTTCTGTCTTAGATAAACAAACTGCTTCTCTGTGTGCTCTCCCATTCCTTATGCTGTGTGTCTGATAATAAACTTTGTACCTGTTTTTACAGTTTTTGCCTCCTTGGAACATTCTTACTTTCAAATGGGGGAAAGAGCCAGGGCCACTTTGCCTCTAGCCTCTAGCCCCTGGTGGTCTGGCGGTTAGGATTCCTGGTTTTCATCCAGGCTACCCAGGTTCAATTCCTGGGCAGGGAACTAAGATCTCTCTTCAGGACCGCTCACCGATGTCCCTCCGAGATCAGATGGAGAACCCGCTGTGTGTCACGCATGCACTGCGCCCTTTGAATAGAGTGTCTCATGAATCCTGGCAGCCCTGAGATCCCTGCTTTACAGATGAAGAGAAGGGCTCAGGAGGCTCAGAGAGGTTGAATAACTTGCTCAAGTTCTCCCAGCTCCTAAGCAGCAGAACAAAGCTTTTAAACCTAAGGCTTTCCAGGTGCCAAGTACGCATTCTTTGTCTGAGTCATGCTGTCTCATAAATTTCCTAATCTCCACTTAGACTCTTTCCCCGTTGCTGCCCTCCTTCTCTTTAACCCAGTCACCCTACAGCGCTTCTCAGAAATCCTGATTCTCAATAAAAAATTTCTCTCTTGTTGAAAACCATCAGTAGCCACTGCATCAGAGGTCAGATCCCACAAACTGGATGGCATAGGGTGGTGTCCAGCTTGGAAAGGGGAGAAGTAGGCCAGGGGATTTCTCAGATCCCTTTTGAATCTCAGATGCCATGCAATTTATTTATTTTAAAATTCAATTAATTTCTTAAAACTTTGGTCTTGGAACAATTCTTCAAAGCATAGTTATCTTGCTTAACTTGGGAAACTTAAGGGCAAAAATAATAAATAATCAACAAATAGTCCACGAGCTATCAATTGCAAGCTATCGTCTATGGTTAAAATTATTCTGAGGGTCATGAGTGGTACCAGGTAAGGATCAGTGTCCATGGGCTGGTTAGAATAAGGTCAGGATTGGTGTTATATCTTTGTGGGTAGCTCATAATCTAAGTAAGATTATCAGTAGGGAATGTCATTTGAGGATGACTTCAGGGCACAATGGGACACATTTGGCCTGTTGCTGCCCTGTGTTGTCACAGACTCTTCTGGCATCTGCAGACACTTTCTGTGCTCTCCGAGATGCCATGCCTGGGTAACATGAAGGAGTCTTGGATAATGGACTGGGTAATAGAAGAAGTTTGGACCAACAGACTCTTCCCCAGGGTTGCCCACCAGGAGGCATGAGTATCTTTAAGTATGAATATCCCAGAGTGTGATTAAATGACCTGAGTTATCTGTTTTTCCCCAGGTTATGGAAATTCACCTCCTTCCCTGAGATGCAATTTGATCATCATTGCCCAACTAGTTACAGAATAGTGAGTAGAAACATTTGTTTGCCTTTTATTAAACTATTGATTAAAGAAAATAATATACATTTTTAAGGACAATGATCTGATGTCTGGTATTTACACTAGAAGCTAGAAGTCCTGAGTTTTATCTCCAGATTGGACTACGATTTCTCTGGAAAGAATTGAAGTAGAATTCTTTCACAAAGAATTTTGGCCTTGAGTCCATTTCCTGAAGCTAGAGAAAGTGCAGGGACTTGCCAGTGGGCTTGAGAGTTTGTTTAAAAGGTAAGTTATTTAGCCCAGCAAAAATATCTGCTATACACTAATATGTATAAAGTAGATGACTAATAAGAACCTGTATTATTTAAAAAAATAATAAAATTCACAAAAAATGTATCTGCCGTTATCTACTGTCTCCTCTTGTTCCTGAGCTTCCAGTCCTACACCTCGGCCAGAACTGCTTCCTTCATGCCACCTGTACCTGAACTCTGAGACCTCTGGGACAATGAGATACGGAAAGCAAGAGGTTGCACGTTCTGGAAGAAAATAAAGAGGAGGTATGGCGGAGCGCTCAACAACCCAGACGCTGAGGACTGACCACCAAAGTTTAAACCTAGGTCTTCACTCTGTAGTTTTGGACCCTTAGGAAAGTTGTTCAACCTCTCCGTGCTTCAGTTTCTTCATTTGTAATGGATATCATGATAGTACCTATCTAGATTTGTTGAGAAAATTAAATAAGTGAATATATCCCTTAGAACCATGCCTGGTCCATCAGAAGCACAATATCTCTCCCTGCCTGCTACACATCTACACCTTCAAAGCACCCTCTCTAGCGTCGAGCCCTTTGACATGCAGAAGAATTAATTAAGGGGAACTGGCGGTGATTTCCTACCCATCTGGTTCAGGTGGAAGCTGCAGCTTCCTAGGACCTTAGTCCTAGACCTTCCTCTGGATGTGGTTCCAGAAGCAAACCAAGGGACGTGACTTTGAGGCAGCATGAACCCATTCGTTCATTCACTCAGCAAACACTTGTTGAAAGCCTCCTAGGAGCCAAAACTACCTTGGGCAATTCACTCCACAGTCCCCCCCTCTCAGTTTCAGAATGGGAATCACAACACTTGCCCTGTCGCACTCACAGGACTGTCGTGAGGCTCCAAAAGAATGTGTCAGCACGCATTATAAGTGCTAGACAAATTGATGTTGCCAATACTATAACCATGATGACTGTCTCTCTCTCCAGGGTAGTGGCCCTGCTGCCATCAGATGGCAATTCCTCTGGTGCAGAGCGGCACTAGATCAGATGTATGACCTCAGGAACACTGGCGCCAGGGCACCATCTGGCATCCTCTTTGCCTTTGATGTATCAGCGCGGAACTTTCCCCGTGCAACATCATCAACGCAAGGTTGGTGACACCTTTACTGCCTGACACAATGTAGAGCAGCAGTGATCTTATGCGTTTGAGGACAAAGTGCAGAAGCTCACCTCTGCCTACTCAGCACCTGTTTCTCAGGCTAGAAAAAGCCACAGGTGCTGTCCAGGAGAACGTGGGCACTCTAGCTGCCCCCAGATAGGTCAGGGTGAGCAGAACAGCTAAGGCCGAGCCACGGAAGGATGTGTTTCTGCAAACCCTCCCCCCACCTCTCCCTAGTTTGCTCCTGTGGCTGCCATCCCTGAAGTTTATAGGTATCATTACCTATGAAAAATCTGTTCCATCTGAAGACAGTCGGAGATGGAGATGGGTGGCAGATTGCAATTTAATGATCAGATTAAAATATGCTAAAGCAAACAAACAAATAAATAAATAGCCCAGCAGCCTGGAGCACCACAATTCATTCTGTGGGCAACCGAGACTGGGGCTCCAGAGACCGGCTCGTAATTCACCCCACAGGCAGGTTTAGTAGCCTGTTACTGTATGACCACAAGGAGAAACAACTGTCCAAGAAAGATTTACACTGAATGGCACTGGGAGCTGAAGGGCTCAGAGCCGGGAGAGGAGAGAGAGGTGGGAAAGTCACAGTGGTGCTATTTAATAATGGGAAAAGAATGGATGCTCGAGTTCCCTGTGTCAACATCTTTCCTCCTCTTCCAAGTCTCCTCCTGTCCCTCCATTGACTCACCCCCTGAGTCAATGCCACCACATGGCAATGAAACATAACGTGATTAAGACCACGTCCCAGAATGTAGGGTCGTGTTTCTATTTCTATACATCTCATCAGCCTGTGATCTCATGAGGGATGAGAGTGTGAATTCTTCCTCTTATGATTCTTCCTTTTAGATACCAAGATACTGCTCCACAGGTCAATGTTAGAAGGCTCAAGGAATGAGCTATTACTCCTCAGAGCTTGTGCTCCTCATTGAGAACCTACTTCGCGGGGCACTCTAGAGTGGAGAGCAGGGAGATGGGGAAACACAGCATCCAGACCCCTTGTGGTCCTCACATGTCCACCTCTCTGGCCTCTTTGTCTTCCTTGGGGACCTTCCCTTGCTGTCTCTGGCTTGTACCTGCCAGGTTTCCTCTTCCAAGATAACCTTTGTACCTACTATTCCCCCTTGCCTAGAATTCTCTTCTTATCCATCATTACAGTTAGCTAATTTTCCAGTTTGCAGCCTGAGACACAGTTCCTCAAGAAAACGTTGCTGACCCCCTTGACTAATTCAGCTCTCTTTATTGTGAACTCTCATAGAATGGTATATCTTTTTTCATATTACATATCCAGTTGCAGGTGTACCCCTATCTATGTGAATAATGGATTGATGTTAGATGCCCCTACTAGGCAGTAAGCATCCTGAGAGTAGGGAGAGTAGGGAGAGTAGAGAGTAGGGACTAGGTATTTTTATTTTTGCTTATCATCCCAGCATCCAGAATAATGGCTGGTGCACAGGAGGTTTTCAGGAAACATTTGTTGATTGGAGGAACAGAACCTATCCTTAGGCGTCTCATTATCCTATGTGGAGTGGACATCACTGAAGCCTCCACCTCACCATATCCTATCATTCCACGACCCATCACCCTTTGCCCTCCACTGAAACATCTACAGTTACTACAGTAGCTCATCTCCACGAAGCTGGAATGTAAAAATTGATTAGGGCAGCCCCCCACCAGGGCCCAGCATGGCTGTGCATGGCTGTTGTGTCTGAAGGAAGAGGAAAAAGGGTGAGGAGATCTGAGATAATCATTCATTTCTGCCCTTGGGGGAAACTCTTTTTTTTTTTTTTTTTTCACACTCAGCAAATGATGCTCTTGTACCAATAACAAATGTCCAATGTTCTGCTTGGGACTTGGGAGAGACAGAACATTAGCAAAGGAGGAGCCATTCAGCGAAAAGGACAGAATTTCTGTTTAAGGACTGAAAAGCCAAGTAACAAATGTCACCAAGAGACTCCAGGGAGACAGCCTTGCAGCAACAACCAGTACTACAGAAAAAAATAAATATACCCACGACCACCTTTAATCATCTTTCACGGGGTCTCTTTCACAGGGTCTCCCTCTCTCACTCTGACAAGACCCTTAGCTCTCAGCACTGTAGCATCTGTGGGCAGGTGTCCTGCTGGGCCAGCACCGGGGAAACAGCAAGGGGAGGCCATCAGAGCAGCAGACAAGACCCTGCCTTGCGACTCCTTAAACAGCATTGCAAATAAGAAGACCACAGCTCCATGCCACGGTGGCATGGCTTCTAGTAACTTTCTTTGTTCCTTTATTCATCTGACAGCTATGAGCCAAACTCCATGATAAGCGCGGGAGCTCAGTCTCCTGTACTAGGTTGTAATTGGGATAACGATTTATTCACCTTTTTATTCCCCCTGAATAAAAGTGTTTGGGAACTGAGCTGAAATGGAGGCGTTCTCATTGTAGAGGGAGGCAGATGGAAACCAGTAATTGCAACACAATTTGATGAGTGCTACAAGAGAGGCATATACAGGGTGCTATGGGGACAATAGTCCTCCCTGGGGACTCTGGGGAATGGGTGACATGAGCACTGAGCCTTGAAATACGGGAAGGTGTTCTAGTAGGGAGAAAGTCATTCCAGGCAGAGACATTGTGTATACAAAGGCAGGTCCCAGCAAAGGCAGCTGGGCTTTATTTACACTGGGTTTTCTCGGAGTCCATGCCACCATCCTCTCTTGTCCCAAATACTCTAATTGTCTTCTAACTGGTGTCACTGCTTCCAATCTTATTTTCCTGTGGTCTATTCACAACACTGTTGCCAGTACCATACTGTTAAAACTTAAAGTCTCATCATATGGCTCCTTGCCCCAAACCCTCAGAGGCCTCCAGGCTCATTCAAAGGAAGAGCTAGAGTCCTTGCCACGTCCTACAGGAGGCTCTGTATGTTCTGCCTCTCCCTTGCACTGTTCATTTTCTGACCACATCACCTAATAATCTTCCCCTCATTCTGTCTCTGATTCAGCCACACTGGGTTACTTGCAATTCCTCAAACCTACCCGATGTGCTCTGGCCTCAGGCCCTTTGAACGGGCTGATCCTGCTGCCTGGAACCATTTTCTCAGATATCCTAATGGCTTCCTCCCCTCCCCTCCTTCAGCAGTTTGCTCAAAGTCATCTTCCTAGTCAGTCCTGGACCACCCTATCTTGATCCTCAACAGCAATTCCATCATCCTTTCTTACCTTTTCCCCAGCACTTACCACCATCCAACACACCATCCATTTTACATATTTTGTTTCCTGTCCGTTTCCCCCACCCACAGGCATCTAAACTCCCTGACAACAGGGATTTGGTCAGTGTTGTATCCCTGATTCCTAGACTAGTACCTGGCATGCAGGGCAGGGTGCTTGTTCAGTATTGACTGAGTGACAGAATAAATGAATGGATAGTTGCAAATAACCATGTGTTCAAGCCAAATGCTGGCAGAGCTAGTGAGGTCTGCTAGACACCCCAGGTTCGCATCTTAAAGATAATTAGAAAGCTTTAAATAAATCACAGACTTCCTGTTCAGAAGCGAGGTTGGCAGAGCTGCTCTTAAACAAAGCTGTGCGGTCATGCCACGGTAGTTTGTCTTCATCCCTGCTGCCCGCTTTGAGACCTTGTCTCTCTTCACAACCCCAAGCTTTTTTTTTTTTTTTGGCCATGTGGCTTGCGGGATCTTAGTTTCCTAACCAGGGATCGAACCTGTGCCCTCTGCAAAGGAGGGCGGAGTCCTAACCACTAGACAGACAGGGAAGTCCCCACACCCCCTTTTCTGACTTCTTACTACCCAAGTGCCAGGGATCTCATTTTAAGGGGGAGGATGTGACCTCCCTCCAATGTCTTACTCGGCTTTGATTTCCCCCCCTCCTTTTCTCCCCTCCACCCCTGCTGTCCTGCTGTCCTTTAATATTTCTCCTTCAACCTTTCTCCTCTCCTTTCCTCCCATTTTCTTTCTCCCCTGTCCTTTCTACCTCCTCCCTCCCCTTCTCTCTACCCTCCACTCTTCTCTGTCTTTCCTCATTTCCCCTCTCCCTCCTTCCCTCATTCAGTCTTTCCTCCCTCCCACCTCCCTCCCTTTGTCTGAGTACCTGCTAGGCTTATAAGGTGGTGCTTCATTCTCTGTGTGAGAGACGTCTGGCCCCTTGAGTTCTAACAATTTATGTGGGGAGATAAGATATTTAATAACAATTCAAAGCGGGGCCAAAGACACACCAGAGGACTTTGGGGGAACAGATAACTTCAGGAAGGAGAAAGGCTTCCTAGAAGAGATGGACCCTGCTTAGAGAACAAGCATGTGAGCGGGTTTGTGAGAATGGTAGGGCCATCATTTTGGGTGGCTGATATCATGACATCGTGAGCAAAATTTGCAAAAAGGATAAAAGAAAGGGAGAAGCTTGGAATTTCGGAGGTGCTATGAGAAGACCATTGGCTACAGCTAGCAGTTCTTATTTGCGCTTATAGGAAAAAGGAGGCTAGATTAATGAAGGTCTCTCAGAATTTTATTTCTTTTCTATCCTAGCGTTGTTTCTTTACCTCTACAGAGCAACCTAAATTTATATACATATGTTTTAAGAAAGCAGTTACTAACTGATCTGAGTGACCTTGTTCACTGGCGTATTCCCAGCCCTCAGCTGCCAAGAGGTATTGGTTGAAATGGATGGAATCGAATTTCTGTATGACTGGGGGAAGGGAGAGTAATTACATTCCAGGCTTGGGAAGGCTCTAAATCAACATCATCATTGCTTCTGGGTGTTAGGGATGCCTGCCTAGCATCCTTCCACCTTCTCCTTGAAGCTAGATGATTTAAAATAATGAGGTCATACATTTCCTCAGCAGTTACTTGGGCTTCCTATTGTCCTATCCCTTGATGGGATTAGTGGCTTCAAATCATCCAGTAGCAAGAATGTTTTCATTCTAATCCATATCTGTTCCCATCAGCCCAGCCTAATTCCATTTCCCTTTGGTTTCGGGCTTTGTTAATGGACATGATAATTCTAAATTCTTTCCCAAGCTTGTTAATTGATGAATACGGTTGTTATTCATCAACAGGGACCTAGAGATTTGGGTTGTTTTTTGTTTAATAATTTGTCTTATTGAAAAAGTCTTCCCAGTGGTAGTCCCTCTAGAGGTTAAGATCCTCCTGAAGTACAGAGCCACCGCTGGCACGTAGGAGGTGGTGAAGTGCATGCTTGCTACCTGAAGAAATGTAAGGATGGTCACACAGAGAGCTGCCTGTCTGGCAAGTGTCTGGGATGTCTCAAGCAATAACCTCCTGGGAGAGGAGCCCAGGGGGCTCACAGAATCCTCAGCAGAGATTTTGCTATTGCCATAAAGGAGGTATTGACCATGCAAGGAAAGTCCCAGGGAGGGAAGTGTACTGAATAAAGCAGTAATGTGTGGAGAGGTAAGACTGTAGACCCAGAAGTAAAAGAGCTGGGTTTCTGTCATTGAAGCTTAAGATGCAGTGAACTGACTGATACAAAAGCAAACTTGGGTGCAGAAGACAAATGGTTAATATGATTGATGAGATCACAGTCACT
Organism: Delphinapterus leucas; assembly: GCF_059928025.1. Taxonomy (NCBI): domain Eukaryota; kingdom Metazoa; phylum Chordata; class Mammalia; order Artiodactyla; family Monodontidae; genus Delphinapterus; species Delphinapterus leucas. The sequence continues at coordinate 70,404,536 of NC_143129.1, forward strand.
TGTTATCTGGAACCAGGTGAAGAGGGCCCTGTTTGAGCTTCCAGTCCATGTAGACATGAAGAGGTCTGGGCTCTCCAGGGCTCTCTACTCATTGGTCTGTCCTCTTAGACATGCCTGGTGGGTGATTCAAGCCAGACCTGCACAGAAGGGCCTTTGTCCTCAATTTGAGCTAAGAGTTGGGAGGTCTGCTCCATTCTCTAGGAAAGTTTCCCAGAGCCCTACATCTGGAGAGCAATTTGGCATCTCTTTGACCATTAATAAAAATTGTTTCTTTTTTTTTCAGTTTTGTTGAGATATGGTTGACATACAGCACTGTGTACCACATGATGACGATATATGTATGTGTCACTATATATATATATTATATATATATTTATTATATATGTCAATATATGTAGTGACATATATATATTTCACCGTATATATGTGTGTTTATATATATACACCGTGAAACGATTACCACACTAAGTTGTTAACATCCATCATCTCATAGATCCAAAAAGAAAAAGAAAAAAACGATTTGTTCCTTGCGAAGAGAACTTTTAGGATCTACTCTTCTAGCAATTTTCAAATATACAGCAGTGTTAGCTGCAGTCATCCTGTTGTACATGTCTTGATTCCCATTCAACTACTGCTACCTGTATTGATTAATATGAAGCTAGAAACTCAAAGTAGGTTTGGCCTGGAAGACTTGCGAATAAACCCAAAGGCTAGAATTCAGAGAGCAGAGTATCCCCTGAGGAGAGACTTTACACGTTGAAGCCATTCAAGTAAGACATTAGAGGCACAGCACATCCTTTCCTCCTGGAAAAGGAGAGCCAGGAGAGAACAGGGATTCGCAGAATGTGGCATATGTGAGACAAACTTCAACGACCTCACAGTTTTGTCCAAGACCAGCTCTGCTTATCTACTTCTAAGCATCAAGTTTGTGCTTTGTTTAAAGAATCCTACATTTTCTTAAGTTAGGAACTGTGCAATAGTGAGTGAGAAATGAAGAAAGACACTGATTGAGCCAGAGAGATAACAGGGATTTCCTCAGGATGGACAATATCTTAGCAGCTAGACTAGACTGATATAAAAAAAGAAAGAAAATATCCATAGCTAATAGTTCCTTACAGTGGAACTAGGAAAAAGGAGGACATTCTAATTGTTACTAGTTCAGAGATGGAGATACACCCAGACAGATATACCAGAAGAAAAAGTAATACTAATAATAAACATATTTTTAGGACCTATGTGTGTCAGGCATTATTCTAAGATTTTTGGTTTTTTTTTAAAATTGATATATAGTTGATTTACAATATGATATTAATTTCAGGTGTACAACAGTGATTCAAAAACCTTATCGGTTGTACTCCATTGAAAGTTATTATAAAATATTGGCTATATTCCCTGTTAACCGTTCTAAGTATTAATGCATTTAATCCCCCCCCTACAACCCTATGAGGTAGGTGTTAGTATTATCTCCATTTTATAGGTGAGGAAACTGAGGCATAGAGAGATTAAGCAATTTATCCAAGGTCACAAAGCTAGTAAATAGTTGTAGTATAATGGGGAATGTATATCTGGTCTCTGTCCCTGTTTCCTGACACAGAGCTCCGAAAACCCTTGTAACTTCCTACGTGATAAGAGTGATAGGAGTATCTTTAGTCTGTGGGCCCTTGATATCTTCAGGATGGGGGCTGGTCAGAGAACGACCAAACCTTGTTGAGAAACTTGAAGCTTTCAGTCCCACCTCCCAAACTCCATGTAGGAGGAAGGGCTGGAGATTGAGAAAATCACCAACAGCCAACGATTTAATCAATTGCATGCATGAAGTGATACTGCCATAAACACCTCCAAGCCACGGCACCCACATGCTGGGAGGGTAGGACACCCCAACTCCATGGAGAGAGGATTCTGCATTCAGGACCCTTTCAGACCTTGCGTTATGTACCTCTTCATCTGGATGATCATCTGTATATCCTTTATAATAAACCAGTAAGTATAAGCACATCAGCTTCCTGAGTTCTGTGAGTCGCTCTAGCAAATGATCAAATCTGAGATGGGGGTTGTGGGAACTCCCGATTTATAACTGGTCAGTTGGAAGGATGGGTGACCTGATACTTGCAGCTGGCATCTGAAGTGAGGGTAGTCTTGTGGGGCTGAGCCCTTAAGCCTGTGTTGTTTGATGCTAAATCTGGGTAGTTGTTGTCAGAGTTGAATCGAATTGCAGGACACCTAGTTGGTGTTGGAATGTTGGAGAATTGGGGTTGGTATGAGATAAAAACCTCTCATGTAGTGTCAGAAAGAACCTGACAGTAGCAGAGCTGAGATTCAAGTCTATGTGGTCTGGCTTTTAAGATCTCAGTGAGCAAACTACATGTATCCCTCACATCAAAGGCTCCAGGAAAGATCCTCTGAATGCAGCAGATGGGGGGTCGGTAATGAAAGCAATTGGAGATGCTCCCATGGATGACTTTAAAGGTCTCACTAGGGGACTTCACTGGAGCTCCAGCGGTTAAGATTCTGTGCTTCCACTGCAGGCGGCGGGGGTTCGATCCCTGGTCGGAGAACTAAGATCCCGCATGCCATGTGGTTCAGCCAAAAAAAAAATAAAGAAACAAACACATAAATAAATAAAATAAAGGTCTCACTAGATGATATAAGAAAATGTGGAGACATTTGAAGGGGAAAATCGAGAAGATCCTGGTAAAATACTTCAAGAATTATTACTGAATTCCAGCACAGCAGTTATTGTGTAGAGGGACTCAGACATGTCCTGTGTTATGAAGCTGCTCTACGGAGATGGTGCTCTACGGGAGGACTGGGGAGGGCAGGAACACATCTGTTGGGAAAACAATACCTGAGTGGGTGATGGGAAGACACCTCTTGTGGAGCCTGACTCCACTTAAGGGATTAAAGCTAGCAGGACGTATGTGAACAATGGAAGCCTTGGACAGGTCCAGATCATTGGAAACAATTTTCAAAATAGAGTTTAGAAAAGTGTGTTAGGAGAACATATGTCTGGGACCAACAACAAAGAGAGGGAGCTGTCCACAAGACAGAGAAGGGATGTGACTGGGGAAAGGGTGGGTTACACCATTTTCAACTTTGTTGGCTCTGCTTAAAAGGAGTTGGGGAACAATAGGAGAGAGAAACATTAGGGTGAACATCAAAGAGATTGCAGAAAGGAATGTTTCTGCTGATACGGAAGCAGCACCAGACACTCAAGGCCTAGGACTCCAAGGCAGAAGGAAGGAGAGGCTTTGTGGGCAGAGGTGATAGAGGGACATTACCTCTGTTGCCGGCATTGTGCAATGTCAACCTAAGTTTGGGCTTGGTAACTGGACACCAACTCCAGTGGAGACAAGAGTGGGTCACAGGCTGGAGAAGTTAGAGAAGGAAGAGAATTCACAGTGATACAGGATAAATATATCTGGGATTAGGAACACGAAGCTTAAAGGGAAATGGAAATTGTGATTCATCTTAAATATGTAAATGGATACCAGGGGGAAAGAAGGGAGCCTCAAGTAGCCTGTGGTGGGAGGGGACCCATTTTACATTTTTGAATTTTTCACAAAGACATGAATATTTCAAAGGTCATTCTCTGAGAGAGGAGGCAGAATGCATGGGTTGGATTGTTTGCCCCAGGATACAGGAAGAAGAGAGCAAAATTAACCTCTTGTTGGTGGCTTTTTCTCAACACCGCAGTTGATACTAGTCAACTGGCATTGTAAAGACTGAAGCAAAGATTTCCTTTTTACTTTTTTATGTGTTTTCTGTCTTTCCTGCGCCCTCCCTGTATTATCAAATCCCTGATCCAGTCATTCATTAGCAATAGTCATGTGGTACCAGGATCTGGGTTCTGGGAACTTAATTTTGCTCTAGTAGTCTGGGCTTTGCTTGTGTTTTCTAAATTCTCTGAGAGGAAGCTGATCCTGGGATGTGGTTCATATGCTTCCTGAGTGACTTTTTAGGAAAAGTGGGGTGCCAGAGAAATTCAAGTCTGGATTGATGAACTTTGGAGGAACTGAAACAGCTACCCCCATTCCAGTAGAAGGGACCTCTGCTGCTGCTACAGAAGGAAGAGGGCCTTGACTCTACCTCTGGCGATGGAGTGCGCTTTCTGGCTGACGATGAACGAGCACAGTAGGAGATCAGGAAAGGCAGAGCTGTAGACTAACATGCCTTAGAACTTTTAGGTTATGAGAGAGGGAGATTTTATTTTAAACTTTAATTTCTCTCTGGATATACATTAATGGGAGATTTATATTCACATGTACTGTAGCACTTGGTGCCTTTTATGCTGTCCAGAGGTGCTCACTGTCAATGCTGGTGAGCTACCCTGGACAGTACGGCTGGTTATCATGGGAGAGAGGGAATGTGGGCTTGGAGTGTCACCTGGACATAATGAATGGACCCTATGATCTATCCAGAGGAATCCAGAAGCGTGAGCTAAGGTCTTTTGCATGGATCCCAGGTGGATAACAAGGACAAACATGTGGCTCTTTACCACTCCTCTTCCCGACCCACACACTGCCCAGCGTGGCCTCGGAAGCCTGCCCAAGGCTAGAAGCCATAGACTGTGTCTCACTTTGTCTGACTGACCCAGGCAGTAAATCCATTGCTCTCTTTATTTGTACACTTTCGGAGCTTTTCTGCAAGGCGTGAGAGTAGAACCCCCAGAGCATAGCCTCAGTCCTCTCCCTGGGCCTCTGGTGCAGAGATCCAGGGTAGAACACCTTCCTCGGCTCACCCACTAAATGATTTCATACGACTGAACCCTTGCGCCATCCTCCATGCTGAATGTTTCCAGAAGGGAGGCGATATTTTGGATAACAAAGGGTGGTCGAAACACTGGGATTTTACTTTTTGTTTTAAGTGGGGAAGGTTGTGATAGTCTCTAAGGATAGGCAGGTAGAACTCTATGTTGGGGGAGGGGAGTGCTGAGCATATCCGATTTTGTGATTTGAAAGCTTTAGACCACTATGCTTTGAAGTGACTGCTGGCCACCAGACTTGACCCTTCTAGACATCAATAAACATGGGAATGACTTCCTGACGGAGGGAACAGGCTGCCTTGAGGGATGGCAGCTCTCCCCTCAATATGACCACAGGCTGAGTGCCCAGTCATGAGTTTAGACAACAACAAAATTTGGAGACTGATGAGGGGGCAGTATGGGGTGGATCAGTTCTGGCCCCTTTGTTATACCCCTTTCTGGATCTTCCCTACTGAAGAGTGGCAAAGCCAAGTCTGGGATGTTACTGGAACTGTTTTTACTGGGAGAGTGTCCAGTGCAGTGAAACTGCCATGCGGGCTTGTTTTTGCCCTCACTAATCCTTTTGATCACTAGGTGTGATACAGATGGCCAACTACTCAAGGAGTTATTGTGTGCTGTTGTTGCCAGGAAGTAGCCGCCTAGCCAGGGACCACTTTTCCATCCTCCCGCCCCACCCCCCAACCCTCACATTTAGGAATACGAATATAAGGGAGGTCTTGGTTAAGGTTTTCAAGAAATGGTGAGCCTTCTACACACTCTTTCCCTCCTGCAGGCCAGATGTGGAGGACTACAAATTCCTGCAGGGTGAAGGAGCGTGATGCCCGAATCACCGCATGGAGACAAGGTATCCTGACCAGGAACGTTTGCCGGAGGCTATTACCATTATAAGTGAGAAATAGACTCGTACTGCAGTTGAGGCACTATACATTTTGCTCTATTTGTTACAACAGTTTAGTACCACCCTAAGTAATAAACTAAGTGGCTGAGTTAGGCCCACAATTTTCCAGGCAACGGAAAAAGGAAGTGGTCTGAAACTGCCTTGCATACCCAAACTCCCATAAATGTGCTCCCTTGTTCAGATTTAAAGAGGAGAGGCAAGACCTCCATCTTGGCTCCTGGCAATGCTCTACAAATCAATATTGGCGAGATAGCCTTATACTTTTGAGTCCATTGGACCCTTAGCTAGTCCCTTAATAAAAATAATTTGATCCCTGATGACTCTCCATTCCTTTGATGATGATCATTAGAATCATGATAGAGATGAAAGGGTGAGTGACTGGCGTTTTCAATACAGACCTGCCTCACTGTGGGGCTCTGTGCAAAGCCTCCTGAGAGCTAAGGTGTGAGAATGAGAAAATGATGCATCTGATGCCCCTAGAGAGACAATATGCAGCATGGCAGACAAGCAGCTCCATCCCACTCCATGCATGGGAGAGGGTGTTAAGGGCTGGGATGCAGAATTAGCTGCTGAAGGCTGAAGTGGTGGTCCAGCCAGAACACTCTGAGACATCAAACTCTGTAACAGACCACAACCCCAAAGGTCGGGGCTCAGTGTGGGCACAGACAAACCACTGGGAGAGATACACGGGATGGAAGACATAACACACGGTAGGCGTGTACATCTAGTGGAGTGGCATCTAGCTAGCATACTTCTGAGAGCCTACAATTGGGTAGTGTTTCTAACCTAGATTCCTTCCCCTGAAGCATCTCTTGGCTACCACAATTTTCCTTATGACCAGATCACAGCAGACAAAGAGAAGGAAAGGAGAACCACTGGGCAAACAGCTGTGACTCAGAAACTTAGAATTTATTCTGGAACACCACCCTGATATTTTAATTGGTGCTTGGTGGATGGGAGTTAATCACAGACAAGCAGACAAGATGGGGTGCTCTGCCCTCCTACAGCACAGCTAATATTTGCACATAAAAGATCCTTCTTTTGGGCTTCCCTGGTGGCGCAGTGGTTGAGCGTCCGCCTGCCGATGCAGGGGACGCGGGTTCGTGCTCCGGTCCGGGAAGATCCCACGTGCCGCGGAGCGGCTGGGCCCGTGAGCCATGGCCGCTGAGCCTGCGCGTCCGGAGCCTGTGCTCCGCAACGGGAGAGGCCACAACAGTGAGAGGCCCGCGTACCGCAAAAAAAAAAGATCCTTCTTTCCCTCTCTCCCTCCCTCCCTTCCTTCTTACTTCGGGGTAAGTGACGCAAGGTCATTTGCCCCACCGTCAATGTAGACTTTAAAATGATGAGGGTCACAGTTTAAAGCCACACTAACCCACGTCTTACTTTGGGGAAAGACAAGTTTCCAGCAGGTATAAATTTACACAAAATACAAGTATGCTTTTTTGCAACAAAAGAAACTATTTATTTGGAATATGCATTACCAGTACAAATTAGGAGACTGTAAAACCTACACCGTGTTAGTATCATTAGAGAACACAAAATTTCAGTTGGAATCAAAAGGGACAGAAGCCTGTGCTCTCACAGAAGCAGGAAAGCTTAAACTTTCAAAACCAAAACAGAGCAGAGCTTTGCAGGTTTATACTCTGTATAATAAGAACAGGGGAGGGGGAGCGGGAGAATAAAACCAAAAACCAAAGGAAAGCACTTCAAAATAGTTGAAAACGCCAAAGGAAAGAAAAGAAGTAAAAAGAGAGAAAAGGGGGAAAACATTGGATGTTTTATTAATTTTAACAAAAGGAAAAAAAAGTTTACAAAAAAATAAAAGATTCCAGAAAGCTTTGAGCTAGGGATTGAAACCACAAAGGTGATGTGAAAAGCTTGTCATTATTTTGTTATGACTTAAAAACAAGAGCGCAAGCGTTTGGGTAGAAACACTTCCTAAAGTGTTCTTAACTCTTCTTGCTTGGGTTCTTGCTGCTTTCTGAACGCTTAATCATTTGTTGAATGAAAAACATTTAAATTAAGGTTCCTCCAGATAATATTGCTCTCTTTTCTCCCCTGACTTAACAAAAACATTCCAAATCAAGCCAGTTTGACAATTTGCTTTCGTCAGCTGCCTAAATGAGAGGTTCGCACGAGGCGCACAGCCAATGAATCAGGTGTAACTGCTCAGCACTGTAACAATAGCACTGAGTCTGGCTCAGAAGATCAGTAGGCCAAATGACTCTAGGACGGCTTCCTGGATCTGGCCTACTCAGCCAATGGTGCACAGCCCACCAGGATCTCCTGTGGGATTCTACTGGACGAAAGAAATCCTCTCTAGCTGGAAAGAGTCGTGGAACGTTGTTATTAATCAGGAAGAAAGAAAAGAAAGCATTTTATTGTGTCATTCACAATCAACCGAGGCAAAAACCTTTCCCTACAGTATAAGAAGGTCCCCTGGACCAATCCCTTGAATTGTTAAAGGGCTAAAAAGAAAACTCAAGTCCTTGCCTTTGTTCTTCTCAGGGATTGCAAGAATGCCACACACTCCAAAAAATGCAGGTGAAAAATATGAATCATTGTGGGCTTGATCTTTGAAGTCAACTGAATTCTGAAACAAACAGAAGTACAAGGAAACAGCCTATTCTACAAATGTCATCTTTTCACATCACCTCAAATACATTTAAGGAATAAAAACAAGACCATAATCCTGACAATTAAAAAAAGCCCCCCCCATAAACAAACCAAAAATAACACAAAACAAAACATAGTTTCTTTTTTTATATTTTAAAGAGCAGAAGAAAGAAAAGGAAAGAATTTATTTCTGGGTCTCGAAGTTAATAAACATAATAACGTGTTAGGCTGTACCTATTATGCTCACTATTCCAACCTTTTTTTTTTTTTTTTTTTAGTTTACAAAATGAATTACTGTCACTTTTAAACATTGTGAAACAGGAAATGGATGTGCACAACTCGACACTTTTCTAGCATTCTTGAACTAATTCACAAATGCAAGAAAATAAAAGAAAAATGGGGGAAATGGTGAATGTAGGTAGTTCGGTGTTAAAAACTAATGCAGGAATGATGTGCATTGTCACAGAAAGAAGAGGGGAAATCCCCCATCCTGTTTTGCGTGCTATGAGGGTCATTTTTAAAATTTTTATTATAAACACTATTAAATTCAGACCGCTTTTTTGGTTTTTTTTCTTTATCTGAATATACAAGAACATTCATTATCAAATGTTCATCATCAATACTACAAAGAACGAGACACGAGTCGCAAGAAACAATGGAAAATGTTAATAAAGCTGAAAGAATCGTTGAGTATTTTTTTGTGTTTTTTTAAGTTTTTTTTTTTAAATTTGAGTTTCTGTAGTTTCATCTTTTTTTGGTATCGAAGTCAGGTTTTTCTGGGCAGAAAAATAAAACTCAGAAGGAAAGAGGGGCAGGGAAGATATGTGAGAGAAAAGGCAAACGGTAAATAAAGAACCACCACCACAGCAAAATGAAAAATAAATGTAAAGGTGTCACTTGGCAAAAGTACCGCACAGGAGTCAATTCCAAGCCAGGGGGAGGAGTTAGGGATGAAAAGGAGGATGTGATGAAGAGTTACAAGGTGGGCAAACCCTAGGGCTAGTGTCATTTCTCAGGGGAAATCTGCCAGGGAAAATGGAGCGCTCCCACTTCCATCAGAAAATGAAGGAGTCTTGGGGCACATTTTGGTATCTGTAGGACGGACCTAATACGAATTCCCAGGGAGCTGTATTTCCAGAGGCACGCTACTTTCCATCCCCAAACTTCCGCTGCCAGTGTTCTCATGCTTCACTTAATGCAAAGAGATGTGGTGGCCGCCACGTTGGATGTGATCGTAGGCGAGGAGGGGAAGTCGTGGGAAAGGTACTGGATGCGAAGAGCACTGCATGAAGTGCTAGGTGGGGAAGATGCTGTGAGAGGTGATCAGTGCAAACTACTGCAGGGAGAGAGACTGCCTGTGCAAAGGTAGCACTGCTCTGATCTCTTTCATCAACTTAAAATGGCAATCATTCAACCCAAATCTGGAATCATTCTTCCTGTTTCCAAGAGAACCCTTAGGTGTCCCTTTTGTACTTTGCCCCTAATCAGGGGGATGCGATCCCACCATATTCCTCTGTGGGTAGTTTCAATAGATCCCTGCCATTCAGACAAAGTTCTCCACTGGTTTTAATCACTGTAGAATGGTCACAGGATGGCTCCTTCCAGGAATCCTCTTTATCAAGCCCTGCTCTGATTATGGCACTGGTTAGAAGAGAGTCTTTCTACTGATCTCAGTCATCCAGGCATAATGCCATCTTGCCAAATATTTACTTTTTGCATTTCCTTCAAATACACATACCTTCTAGTTCCTTAGGTTAACCCCCCACCTCCCAACACCCACACACAGAAACATTTTCGAATCATTACTGAAGTGCCATGCAGAATGTCCATGACCTTGTTAGCTGGCCACTCTCACCCCTCAGGGTCTTATACCTCTCCCGGAGGCCTCTCAAACATAGTAGATGTGACAGGGACTAAGTAGTTACAAGGCCACATACTGGATTCAAGTACAAGCTTAGAGAACCAGGTCCCATTTCTTCCAATTTAGAGACATCTCTATTCTAAGAAACCAAGCAGACCAAAACAAACGAACAGAAGGAACAACACTAACCCTTCTCTTTGTCATCACGCTGATGACCTCAGGGTACTAATGTTAACCAGAAGTTAGAAAACCATTTATTGTCCCTATGTGGCATGAACCAGTTTATCTTAGGGATGCTTCTTCCCCTGACTTCACAATTACAGATTGGATATGAATGAAATCAACTTCTTCGGTCTCTCACAAGCCTCTTGGTGAGCCAGGCGTAATAACCCCCATTTTACAGATGAAGAAAATGAGGCACCACCTCCCACTTAGTCAAGTGACAGAGCTGCCATGTTTATTGCCAGCACAGTTGGCTATGAAGAATGTGAACACAGGCGACATGAGGACAGCTTTCTAGTACCTACTCTTCACTCTCAGATATTACCAGGGAATAAAAATCATGGATGATTTCACTGAAAGCATGACCTCCCTGCTCTCCATCACTCTCAGGTCTTCAAGGTAAGCAAGCAAAAAGTTTGCCCAAGCCATGTTCTTATACATCTTTCTCCTCCAGGACAAGAATGTTGGAGCCATATAACACTTTGGATAATTAATACAATGTCCCTAACATAAACACAAAAACAAAACAGAACCAAATCCATTGTAGACTTTGTAAGTACTGTGTGTGGCTCCCTGAGAGCTCCAGAGGTGGTGAGAACAGGATTAGTTTATACTGGAAACCTGGGCTTCATCATGATCGAGTCCTGTGTATGTCATTCTTGTGTGTGCATGCTGGGGGCCTGGAAGCCCCAGGCACATGCTGCTTCTCTGTGTCAGTGACCTTCACTCAGAGTTGTTAACTCCCTCTCTTGGGCTCACAAGGTATAATGCTACGGTTACTAATATAGGTATCTGAATGTGGCACGTGCCTGATTTGGGGCAAGTGAAATGTGTGAGGCTGTGCACATGCCTACATTTGTACGCTTGTGTGTGTGTGTGTGTGTGTGTGTGTGTGTGTGTGAGAGAGAGAGAGAGAGAGAGAGAGAGAGAGAGATAAAGGGGATAGGTAAAGGGTTGCAGGATAAGAACCTTCTACTCCTTAGTGATGCATTCACCACCATGCCTAACTCAGACCTGGTTTTGCAGTAGATTCTGAACACCACTTACTGCACAGTCTCCAGAGACTGTTCCTCTGAAACCAAGAGCTGTTATTGGGAAGATGCAAAAGCCTCTAGGAATTCTGCCCTTCTTGTTCCTTGAGGCTTCTCTTGCTGCCTGACTTCCTGCTGGGAACCAAGCTAGCAGAGGTGAAACCAGAAACTGTGGCACTTCTAGAAGCCCAGCAAAGGCAGCCCCCAAAGAATACCTGGGGCTGAGAAGGAAGAGGAGGAATTGTATTCTAATCAGAATCGCCCCCGGGGAGGTTAGAGCAAGAGGAGGTAGGGCGGCCTGGAATGAGTAGGGCAATGTGGCATATTCCTGCTAAGAGGTAGTGAGAGTAACGAGAGAAACAGAGAAGGACTTTCTGTTAACAGAGGGAGCAAGGGATCCCAGGGAGGTAAGTCTGGCCCCTCAAACCACCAGCATGAAAACATACCAACACTTTTATTATTTTCTTTGTATATTTTTTTCCTCTTTAAATTCCTCTAATTGTTGAAAATATCCTTCAGGGATGTAATAGAGGGCAGGGACCCAGGGAGTCTAGGACAGAGGGAAAGGGGCAGGGAAGGTGATGGACACCAGGCTGACAGCTGGAGGCAGGGAAGGGTGGCTTCTACCCAGAAAAAAAGGGAAGAGAGTATAAAGAAGTGTCCAGATTGGCTGAAACAGCATCCCAAAGAAGAGAAGAGAAGGAGACTCTTATTGTGTGTGCTGATTGCTTCGACCTCCAGTCTGACCGCTTCAGCGTTGAGAAACCCTCCCTCCTGGCCCGGCCCCGACTGGAGCACAGGGTCAGCCGGGATGCGACTGCTGGGAGATCAGTTGGAGGTATCAGAGTGAACACTGCCAGGGCCTTCTGTAGGGGAGGTCACTGATGAAGGGGTAGTAGCATCCTGCCAACCTCCATTAGCCTAGAAGGGAAAAAGGGAGAGAAGTCAGTCCTCTGAGATCGGGTGGCCGTTCTGAGCAGACAATGACAATAAGGCAACTTGGGTAAAGGGCCGAGCACAGTGCCTGGCCCACGGGAACACTCATCCAAGGGGCGGCTAGGATTGTGGTCGATAATGCCCACCTCCCCCACCCTCAGATGAGTTTGGCTCTTCCCAGCAAGCCTCTGGACACAGTACTAGCACCTCGCACTTCTCACAGGCTTTGTAATTCAGTCCAAGCCACCAGATGATCGTTCTGTGTGCTCTAGGATGACGGCAGCTGTCCCTGCAGGCCAAGGGACCGAGTTCTAGCTCTGACCCTGGCAACAATTAGCTATCGGTTCTGGCGAAGCACTTCCCCCTGTTTGGCCTTGGGTTCCCCTTTAGAAAACTTAAAAGATTAGCTCAAATGCTTTCTCGGGTCCTTTCCAGCTCTGGATGCTCCCTGTATTATGGGATCCCAGGCACCTGCTCTATGCAAGGTTCTGTTCTAGCTGCTCGAGGGTATATAATGATGAGTGAGATACAGTTCATGTCCTCAAGTATGGGGATGAGACAAGCAGACGAATGAACTATAATGCCAGGCAGAACCTAATACATGGTACAGCCCAGTTGTCATGAAACTTCAAATGAAGGCAGTATCTCCTCTTGATGCAGTATCGGCAGAGGCTTCATGGAGGAGGGATTCTCTGAGGTGAGCCTTGAAAAGCGGGTGATCAGACGAATAAAACAGGTAAAGCAATGGTGCCAACACCATAAGGACTGGTCTGTGTGACTATATCTAAAAAGGTGGTAAGACAGGAAGCTACAAGTTTGATCTGTATTTGTAGATCATCTTCTAAGACTCTAAATCCAGATGCATTAAAACAATAAAATTGTCCGAAAAGGATTTGTTTTAATGACCACCCCTTTCAAAAAATACCCCACCATTAAATAGCTGAAGAATGATTTGCTACAGTGGTTGATTCATGATGGTTTACATATTTTAAAGCACTGAACTGTAAATGTGCTAAAAGGCCCCTTTTCCCCAGTCACTGGGTTCCTTTGAAGTTAATAGACTCTCGACACTGGAAATGTTAATACTGAACAGACCAGATTTTAGGGAGTCCTGGTAAATTACTTTTATTTTACTTTCCTCTCCTTTTACTCCCTGAAGTAGGTGGGGGTACCTGGGGGTAGGTATTATTATTGCCATTTGGGAGGGACCACAGCTTCCACCCTAGTATAATCCACAGTACTTAGGAGCATGGCTGGCACTTGTAGGTGCCGGTAAACATCCATTCACGTTTCATTCATAAGAAAGCACAGGTGTAAGAGAAAATCAGCCTTCCAGATTCCGACTGAGACAGAACACAGGCTTCCTAACCTTTGAATCGGGCTCCTTTTTCTCTGCCCTTTTCATCCATTTGGCTCTCTCTGTCATTGGCTCACCCAAATGATGCTCCAATGTTCCCAGGAAAGCCAGGCTTTTCATTCAGAGAAGCTCCCACCACTTACTTCAGCATGAGGGTAGGTGTTTCCCCACACACCTCACTTTAAGAGCAGATCTGGACACTAAGCGGGCAAAAGGTCATCCTGGGCAATGCCAGGAACACGGCCCCTCAATCTTGGATTATCGAATAACTGCTCTCAAGTTCAAATCTCCACCTCTTAACTGAGTCAGGCAGCTCTACCCACTCCCCTTTTCTGTTGGACGCCACTTCCCCTGTTGTTTGTTAAAGAGAGATTAGAAAGAGGGCGATGAGGGGAAAATGAGAATTCTTTCTCTTATAAGAGGAGGCTTTGCTATCTTTTGGGGCCTAAGACTCTGTAGTATGATCAGAATCAAGAAAAGAATTCATTCAATTTCCACATTTAGGTTGGTCACCAGAGTGACAATATCTTACTTAGCCTCCCCTCTCAACCAAGAACACATGTATTCTTTTGGTACCATTTTAGGCTGATTGAGAATCATGGTTCTGTTTCTTTTTCCTGGAAGAAAATCCTTTAGCATCATTTATCTTTTCTGACGATAAAAGTAAGATGTGCTTATGTGATATTTGCAAATACAATATTTGCAATTATGCATGCAATATCATGTTTGAAAATAGGAGAATTGTAAAGAACCAAGAGTACTATAGCCGTAATCCTACTACCCAGAGATAATTACTCTTAGCATTTTGATATACATCCTAATTTTTAATATGTGTATGTTTATCAGATAGGTAGATAAATAAATTAATTAACTCGCTAATTAAATAGACTGGAAGGTGTGTGTGTGTGTGTGTGTGTGTGTGTGTGTGTGTGTGTTTGCTGGGTAGCATGGGATTTTAGGAAACTTTCCAGGAGCTCCATAAGCACCACATCATAAAGCAGAGACTGAGGTGCTTATAAAAGAGGAAAAATGTCATGTATCTTAGACTTGACCTGGTATGAGACAAGTAGGGGAGGAAGCTCTTTAAAGCAGCTAGTGTCCATGTCATAGCACGTGGCACAAAGGCATGTCATTACATTGCTCACAAATCACCAGCACTACCATTGTTGAGCCATACTATAATTCCATTAAAATAACAGTAAGTGGTGCCCCAGATGAAGCCATTAGTTAAAAAAAAGGAGCTCTGTGGCGTTTCATTAGCAGGGAATTAGCAAGGCACTGTATATTGACCAGAAGGTTCTAGAAGACTTCTTTTTGAGTCATCTCTGAGCTGAAATAACTCAAACAGCAGACATTTGATCTCTTTCCTTCAAAAGTTCTGTTTTCTCAGACCAGTGCTCAGGATGCCAGAGGGGAGAGAGAGCTCACAGATGGTGGAAACAGGAATTAGTGCAGCCTGATACCAAAACCAGCATTTAAATGATGCTAGTTGGCCTGGTGAAGAAGAGTATATAAAACCTTAAAAAACCTTATTAAAAATAAAGAAAGAAAACAAATCTCTTTAACTGCTTTTTCTTCACTCCCCCTCCAACCACAAACACACACACAGACACATATGCACACACACTTCAGATGGGGTGCCCAACTGCCCCAGTTTGCCCAGGACTCCGGGATTTAATGGAATGGGGGACTTTCAGTCCCAGGTCACCCTATCCCAGGATATCCCAGCTATGACCCTTGATTTCTTGCTAAATTCAGGACACTGTAGCCTATGGGTTTTAAGTTAGATGAATGCAAGTACTTTTTAGAACAAACGAGTCTAACACTGGGAAATGTTGAAGGATCCTTTTCTCTGGAGGTGCTTTCTACCATGGCATATTGTCTGCCGCTGCTCGTGCTGCTGCTAAAGCCTCCGTGAGATCAGAAAGTGCGAGCAAATCCACCCTAACCGGCTTTCCCGTAAATCACTTCGGCCGTTTCAGCTGTATCATTCCAGCTTTAATGTAAGACGTTCAGAGGCTGCACCGTCTTGGGAAACAGCTGACCTCGCTTACTGCCACGTTAACCCGGGGAGCAATTCCTTCCCTCTTCCTCCACTGCGGGTGAATATTAAGTAGGAAACGCCGCCTTTGTGTGTTTATTTATCTCTGGGAACAGTGAGAGTCAAAGATGGTCTCATTAACAGCCGTGTGAGGTGGCGGGAAAATAAGACCTCTGTTTTAATTTTTCTTCTGCACCCCAACTGCCTCCTTCACTCTCCAATGCAAACCAGCCTTTAAAGGGACACACTCACTTTGTAAAATGCTGTTGTTGGAAACCACCCTGAGGGGATACAGGGATGGGAATCTGTAAAGCCAAATATGCCCTTTTTATCTCAAAGCATCCATAATGGGAGAGAGTTCACATTTACACCCAGTTCCTTCAGGTTAATTCTGTAGCCTGTGGCCTGGGAAGCAAGACTTGGTGTAACATTTAATTCTACCAGGGGAAACCTAAGCCGGCAGCAGGCTTGACCTGGAACCTCATGAAGAGGAAGCTAATAGAATATAGAATTAGGACAAAACGCAGTAGATTTCCTAGTTAAGGAAATCTGGACTTTCACAACACAAATTCAAGGCATTTGGGAACAAAATGTTTCAGGAACAAAAATGACTACTCTCTATCCTACCCACATAACTTGATAGACGCCACATTTTGCCAGAATCCCATCTAATGGATAAGGCAAAGCACGCCTATCAGAGGAGGTAGAGGAAGCCAGCCATGGAGCTGGGGATGGAGCGATGGTGGGTGGCAAAACCTGCACGGTTCCTCCTGACATACACAGGAGCACAGAACTGCAGCTTAAGCCCTGACTTCCCTGTCCTCTGTTGCCCTCCTCGAGCCAGAGCTCGGGGGGCCACCTGCCTCTCCCTCGCTGTTGCGGAGCCAGTACCCCTTTTCGCCCAGAGCGGTGGTTGCTGGGCTGAGTGAGAATCGCTGGTCCCATCCTGCTCTTACTCCCGCTCTTCCTCTGAGCTTACCTTAGCAGTACACGGTTGATGCAGAGAATTCATCACCTGATATGACAGCCCAAGCGAGCCTGGCACTAAGAAACTCTCATTTGCAACCCAGAAATACACTGAGGTGCCACAAACCGGCTGATGTCAGCACCGAGTTGAGCTTGATCTGCATATGGGCCAGATGCCATTACCAGCAATGCCTTCAGCAAGGGTGAGGTAGACGTGCTCCAGGCCCTCAATAACCCAGGCCCTGGTGGGGCCAGACAGGAAGAAAAACAAAGAAACATGCATGCATCCTCTCTCCCTCTCTCTCTCCACACACACACACACACACACACACACACACACACACACTTGCACATACATGCACACACACAGCCACCATTTATCAGGGGAGACATCAGCTCACACAGTGGAGTCACACCCTAGATCCAACATTCTTCCACCAAGACAGAACTATGTCTTGCTGATATGCATAGCCTTTTCCCAAGATTATTCTGTGAGCACTTCCCAAGAGATGCTCTGGGATGAAAAAATGCTACTGGAAAGCCCCCTTAGGGACAAAGGATTCAAAATTGCCCTGGGAAATTTTACAACAGTAAACAGACCCACACCTATTCTGGCACCCCTACAGTTCCCTCTCGAGCTGCCCTCAGCGTGATCTTTCACAAATGTAGTTTTGATCATGTCACCTCCCTGTTTAAACCTTCAGTGGCTTCCTACTGGACTCAAGGTGAGGTTCAATGTCCTCATCAGGTCTATCATGTCCTGGACCTTGCTGACTCTTCAACTCCATGCTCATGTTTAATATTTCAACCATATCAGGGTACTTAGAAATTCCCGTAACAGAGCTGCCATTTCATGCCCGTTTCTTTCCCCTTGAATACAGTGCCCCACTCATCCATTTACTTGCCACTATTGCCCTGGCTCTTTTTCAAGACTGAGTTTAAGTATCCTTGCACCTGTATCTGACCCCTGGCAACTTTTCTTCCTCCTATAAGCCCTCCAGGTCATCGCCCCCCCCCCCCCGCACCTCCCTGCCAGGATGTACCTCTATCACAGCACCTGTGCCGCCATATTGCATTTGTTCTTTCACACGTCTGGACCATGAGAACAGGGCCATGGAACTTATCTTTGACTCCAAAGTTCCTACCACGGTGCTTGACACAGCATAGATTTTAATAAATATCTCTTGGAGGAACATAAGAAGAAGTAAATAAACATTTAGTGGCACTGTAACATCCATCCTCCATCGTGGGTATGGACATAGAGAAGGGTATCAGGTCCCTGACCTCCACAGTTCAGTCTGACTACACGTAAAGAGCTGTGTATACCTAGAAAATATTCAAGATGCAAAGCAGAGGTAGCACCAGGGTTCAAGGTAACTTTTACACCTAGGAAGTGAATGTTTCTCTTGCTAATAAGTAGGCATCAAGGAGATCTGGTACTTCATAGCTTAACCCAAACAAGAAACTATGTTTCATGTTTATATTGTTCTGTTTTCTTTTTAGGGAAAGCAATGGAAAAAAACATTGGATACTCCCTGTTGCAATTCCATCTTAACAAGGAGTGTTCTCCACAGGGCACAAGGAGTGGGAAGATATCCCACCCTGCATCTGGAACGGTCTCCTAGTCACCACCTCAGGCATCCTGGGAATCAGACAAATGTACAAAATAGACATAGTCCCAAAGTGGCCTGTAGGTCTTTGCCCATCTTTAGTCTCTCGAGGGCTGAGACCCACATGCAGGTAGAGCTTCCACCATGGGACCTGGGAAAGGAATTGCCAGATAAAATATAGGATACCCAGTTGAATTTGAGTTTTAGATAAACAACAAATAATTTTTTAGTGTAAGTATGTCCCACGCAGTATTTTCATTTGCTAAATCTGGGTAACCCTGTCTGGGAAGAACATGTGCTCTCAGCCAAAAATTTTTTATTCTAGCCTAGTTTGGCTAGAATGAATTTTGCTGCTTTTCCTGCTTTGACCTTCTGCGCCTGTATCTTCACACAGGGAATGTCTTCCTCGTGGCTGTGAGCATCTCTACAAGCCCTTGCCTAGCTTCTGCTTAGCGTCCTGCTATTTATCACAGTTCATTTGAGAATGAGGTGGTGACATACATACACCACTATGTACAAAGTAGATAAATAAGGACCTCCTGTACAGCACAGGGAACTATACTCAATATTTTGTAATAACCTACATGGGAAAATAATCTGAAAAAAGAATATATACATACATATATGTATAACTGAATCACTTTGCTGCACACCTGAAACTAACACAACATTGTAAATCAACTATACTTCAATTTTTTTAAAAAAAGAATGAGGTAGTGACTTGCTCTTGTAAGTGAAATCCTGCTCTGGAACCTCAGCCCACCAACTACTGCCTGCCATCACATTTCCCTGAAGCTGGTCCTCTGTCTGGATTATCCCATGCCGCTGGCTCTAGGATTCCTGTTTCCATGGTCCCCGGCCTATTGGGGGTATCCTCTCTGATTGCCACTTACCACTAGGTCAGTCCCTGGTGACCTTACACCCAAGTCACACCACCATACCCCTTGCTAGTCTGCTTCCCACCACAGCCTCTTGAGCCCTGAGATTTTGCCGTGAAGGTTAAGAGAGATCAGTGGTACCATTAGCCATTCCTGGTAGAGAACAGACGTTAGTACTTTAAGCTGCTCTGAAGAAATAATAGATTTCTCACTGCCAAAGTGAGATTCCTTCCTACTCTACAGAGAAGTCAAGTGAGAGGTTTTTGCCTTTGCCTACCGCTTCTCTGTTCTCTAGGAATCCATATCTTCTTTCATGGCCCAGCCTGAGGGCTACCTCCTTTCTGCAAGTCGCTTCAGGGCAAACCATCACCCACTTCTCTACATTCTAGTACCACTGACCTTTTGACCTTTCATGTTGACATTTAACCACGTGCAGCTTTTATTTATGTAAATATCCATGCAAGCACCAGATCTTATTAGCTGCAATCCTTTAATTCTTAAAATCTACAAACATGTGTTCAGTGCCTACCTCATACTATGTACTAGGCATACTGTGGTAGATATAACACATTTTTTAAAAATGTGATGTCTGCCCTCATGGAGCTTGCTGACTTGTGGGAAACAGACATTCAAAACATATCAAAAGAACAAATATAGATTCCAGATGGAAATAAATGCTATGAGACAGAGGAACAGGGACCTCACTGAGGTTGGGGCTTCTGGAAAGTCAGCCTAAAAGTGAACAGAAAATAGACAAGTAAAGAGTGGGGCAAAGAGCCTTCTAGGCAGAAGGAGAAACCTGTCCAAAGGCTCCAAGGAACCGAAAGAAGGCCTGAAAGAATGGAGCATATAGGAGCACAGTGGCGAGTGCAGCAAGACGGGCCTGGAGAATGGGATGGCTTGATCATGCCAAGAATTGCAGGCTTTGATTTTTATCTTCAGTAAGATGATGAATCATTCAACCACAAGCCGTTAGAAGACAAGGATCATGTCTGATAGAGCAACTGTTCAATTAAGTACTTGAGTTGAACAAATAGAGAAATGAATGCTTTGAAAGCTTCTTTTGGTGCCTGTCCCTGTGTCTGTAAGGCCATCTGTATGCTGGTGCCCATTGTGACTTTGTAGTTATGTAAGAATAATAATAATAATTCTCTTACTTTGGTTGAAACGAATATATAATGGTACATAAACTCAGTGTGAACATCTATTCTTCTCAGGCCAGGAATCTACGACTCAGAAACTAGAATTTGCCAAACTTAGTCCCCACTATATGCCACAGCTTCTGGACATTTCAGGTTTCAAAAGCTTGGGGTGCATGAAGTGCAGAGAGAGCATGGCTGCTACTGATCTCAGGGCGGAAGGCAGATGACCCATGCTCTTAAGTTCACCTTCTGGGAATCTATGTGCTGTTTATGAAGGTGCTAGAACCTATGAACCACAAGACTGGCCTCAGAGAATTCTTTCCAGGGATTCTAATACCTTCTACTCTCAAGCCTCAATCCACCTTACCAAACTTGGTTTTGGACAAGACAAACTGTATTCCTCGGGGGTTATACTTCTGAGACATCACTGTGTGTGGTACCACCTTGTTAGTTAATACAGTTTACCTTACACTGGCGATGCGAAGTCCTGGGCTGAGACCTGTATAGTCAGATGGTAACCCTGATCCATGTTCACTTGGTATGAATGTGAACTCTGTTATTACAAGTCATTATCTCCAACTGTATCTGGCATGCACTCAAGGGCACTCAGTCAAAATCCAACTGCAAAATTACAGCACCATCACAGTGCAACATCCTGCCAGCTCTCAGCGCCACACGACTGAAGTACATGCACATATAGGTCAACTCCAAGATCAAGATCTATTTTGGAACCTTCTTAACTTCATCCTTCCTTAATTCATCTGTTGTGAAGGCCCAGAATTAATACTGCCACGTAAGGCACTTGAGACACAGAGGATGGTCTGGGTTGAACCTTTCGTAGCTTGCACAGGATACGAGGTAGTGTACATTTCCAAGTTTAAGGCTGGGATGCTTTTGGATTTGGATTTCTGCTCAAAGTGCAAACAGGACAGTTACATGTAATGTTTCCATGTTCCACAGACTTAGGGGGGCCTTAGGTTAAATGTACATACAGGAAGTGAAAACTTCAAATTTGTTTTATTTAACTTTTCAGAGACAAAGGAAAATAAGCTCAGCTTGCTTTAGCTAAATAGAGGTGTCTTAGTGCAGAAAACTATTTATATCTGAATAAACATCCTCTACATCCAGCCCTGCAAAACTAAAGCACACGCACACTTACACCCATCCACACACACTGCACAAAAACACACATAATTTCCACACACTTTATCATACTGACGTAGAGCTAATACGTGTTCAGAAAATACTTATGGCACCTAAAAAATGTCCATACACACACAGATGCTGGAAAAGAGTAGCTCTATAAGACAATAGATAATTATATTTACTCATATAGCCAAATCTGGAAAATTCAAGCCAAGGGTATCTTTTTTACTCTCAGTATAAATTATCTGATTGGCTGATACAGACAGCTCCAGATTCTTCACTTTAGTTTCATAACCTTTGATTTTGCCGTGGCTTTGTTGAAAGGCCATTATCTACTCAGGGTACACACAGGAATTGTATACACACCTGAACGACAAACGGTGGCTATCTACGGAACACACACATAACTCGTGGTGTAAATCTTGAGGCTATTTACCATCACACAGGAAGCTAAATCCTCTTACACTTTCCTGACCATCCAAGAGACAGCAATTACCCCAGATTATCAGACCAACAATGACATGTCACGTAAAGAGAGACACCGAGCCAACTTCACATCCCAAAGACTGGCATATTCAAGTACACTTAGGACATTAATAGCAATTTACGTGCCATCACTGAGACAAAGCCACAAAGGCTCCGTTGGCAGCCTCTTATTTTGAAGCCTATTATTTGTGGGAGTTACAGGCTATAATCACAACAGAAACTTTCAAAACCCTTATCTTCCGTGACGCACCAAATCTATTTCAGAGCCATAATTGCTATGTCACCGGAGAGTCTGCTGCTTAATGCACTCAAATGCCATTTAGTGTTTGCAGGGTCATTACAGCTAACAGAAGGGTAGGAGGGAGAGATGGTGGGAAGTTGTGGGGTACAGGCAGACAGAGAATGTTGAGGGGAAAGTGCTAGAATGGGGCATGAGGCTCTACTGTGCCTTACTTAGGGAATGATACTGTTGTTTTGAGAATTCTATGTACCTATGAAATGAAGGCAAGTGCTTGGAAACTACGCACTTAAGAATTCAGAGTTATTTTGACACCATCCCAGATATCTTCAGTGGATGCTGGGGGATAGCCCCTTTTATTCTGAGATTCTCATCCAAGTATAAGACTGGGTTGATTTTTTAAATTTTAATTCTTTTCCTTTTAGATTGTCCCAGCAATCTCTGCAGTGGAAATCTTCCAGCTGTGCTGTGGGCTCAGGAGTCTGACTTGGCTTTTCTGTATGTGTTCTGCCAGGGAATGAGAAGGGCAGAGGGGAATGATGATGGTGAGATGTCAAAATTTAATCATCTAGAAGAATGTGCTACCTTTCAGATGGTAAAAGAAGATGCAAGGAGACAGATATAGCCTCCAAAATATGAGAAAACACCTAGTCACTCAAAATACCATTTTTTAGACCTAAGTTTAGCTAAGATCGTAAGAAAACTTTTAAATTATATGTAGCTTTATTTCTTCAACCTGGCTATAAACTAGCCAATGACTTATTTGGCAACTCCTAATACTTAGGGGAATACTAGACATAGGGTAAATCTTCAAGGAAAGTTTTGACTGACTAATGTATCTCTAGGTTCTTTTTTTTTTTTTTTTTTTTTTTGCGGTACACGGGCCTCTCACTCTTGTTGCCTCTCCTGTTGCGGAGCACAGGCTCCGGACGCGCAGGCTCAGTGACCATGGCTCACGGGCCCAGCCGCTCCGCGGCATGTGGGATCTTCCCGGACCGGGGCACGAACCCGTGTCCGCTACATCGGCAGGCGGACTCTCAACCACTGTGCCACCAGGGAGGCCCCTCTCTAGGTTCTTTTACACAATTCTTGGGTTCTATTTTATAGTCCGGAGTTTTTTCATACACTAGAAATACAGAAAATGTCAAGCCAGTTCAGATTGCAGGGTTAATATTTTTTTTAAGATCGCCACCAGTATCACATATAGATCTGCCTTTAGTTTTCCCAGGATAACAATCCAGCTTTCACTCTGAAGAACCTTCCACAGAAATAGACAGAATGAGACCTGGGGCCTTATTCCTCCTGAGTCTTCCTCCATTGAGAAATAGAATTTTCTCTATTTTCTAAATATTGGTCAAGTAGGAAATGGAATCATACCTTTCTTGTGTAAGAGTTCTTAGAAATCAATAAGAAAAACATGAGCATTTCAAGAATGCATAAAAAAGACTAACAAACAGATGAAAAATGTTCAATCTCATTAGTAAATCAAAGAGAGATACAAATTAAATTAAACTAAAAATGAGATGGCATTTTATAATGTGATAATTGAAAAAGACTGAAAAACTGCTAAGACACTGTTATTGAGAATGTAAGGAAATGGGAAGGATCAAAAATGCTGGTAGGAACCATAAATTAATAGGAGTTTCCAGGAGAAAAGTTTACAATACATCACAAAGGCCTTAGATTTGTTCATACCCTTTGATCTAGCAGCTCCATTTCTAGGAATTTATTCAAGGAAATAATACAAAATATGCACTGAATTTTCCGTACTATGATGTTTACCACAGTGTTATTAATAATAGTAAAAAAAAAAAAAAGAAAACAGCTTAAATGTTCCACAGTAGAGACTGATTAAATAAATCACGGACCTTCCTGGTAACAAGCTCTTATGCAGTTATTAAACTTATGTTTGAGAAGAATGTTTAATGATATGGAAAATATTCATAATATATTTTTAGTAAAATAAGTAGGCTACAAAATGATGTGTTCCATATGATCCTAACTTTTCTACACCCACACAAAACATACTTAGACACAAAATGCTAGGAGGCTGCCAAGCAAACAGTTAGCAGTAATTTTCTTCTTTGTGAATTTCCTGCATTCTCCAAATTTTCTACATTAAATATTAATTTGTAATCAGAAAAAAAAGTAAATGTAAAATTTAAACAAAGTGTAGGAAGGAAAGTCCACATCTAATTTAGGTCTTTGTCTTGTGTGTCTGAAAGGTCGTGGCCAACCTCTACAGCTCATTGGAAAAAAGACCAGTGCAATTAATGGTCAAATCCAAGTCTGAGGAAGAAAGATGGAGGTAAGAGGGACTCTTCTGCCTGGAGAATAGTGCATTAGCAGGTGATTTCACAACTGTCTTCAAAATATAATTACCTGTCAGGAGTATTAATCAGTTGTTTTTCTCATTCCACAAAAATTAAGGTCAAAGGAAGGAGGCTAAACATAGCAATCAACTTAGACAAGATGGAGAGCTGCTTGAAAAGAAGCATTTGGTCTCTTTTTAATTTTCCCTGTCCCAATGCCCAACACAACTGGTTAACAGTAAATTCCAAGAAAATGCCTGCTGATCGAATGAGTGAATATGAATGAATGAATAAATGAAGGAATTGTAGATCAAGCCCAAGTCTTCAGAGACAACACCTGCCCCAGAGAAAAGTATAGGGAAGAGAAGAAACAGCAACAGATACCTGGTCTCTGAACATACGCATAAAAGAGTTCTAGCATGAATTAGTAAAGATTATTGGGTATAAGGTATATGGAAGTTGGAGGTAAAAGATGGGTACTGGGATATGATAAATAGAGAGAAAAAGAAGAAAAAGCCATTGTCTTATGGGAGAGACTCTTTCTGGACCACAGAAACCCCAAAATGTGTAGGGGTTCCAGGCAGGCAGAAAATCCAGACACAAGTTGGTTGTTGGTTTTTCAAAAACAGAAAGAAAAACCTCTTGACAACAGGTTCAAGTAGGCTCACTTCAAAAAGTATGCATTAAGCACCTAGTGTGTACCAAGTCTGAATGGAAGGCTGGGATACAAACTAGAATCCTCTTCAGAAACCTACGGCTGAGAGGAAGTAAAGAAAAGAATCAGAGAAGAATACCCATTCCAAGCCCAGCGCACTAAGTACTATGTAGGAACTAGGAAGAACTTCTAGGAGAAGATAATCGTGATCTAAACCCTGTAAAATGGGTAGGATTATGAGATGTTTTCCCACTGCCACAGGTTCCGGGCCATGGATTCTACTGCTTGAGAATCTTAACCACTAGCAATTGTCTCTAGGAAAGGCCAAGCTTACTAGGACAAGAGGGGTAAAGAACCAACATTAAGAGTGCCAGGCACTTCTCGAACATGCAATCTAGAGAAGTACCAGGGCAGGTACTTGGTGATTTAACAGCAAAAACAATCACTCCAGACAAGGAATGAAAATTGACACCCATAGGTATATTTTTTCTAATCTTTAGATGTTTTTTTATTGCTGTTGTTCTGATGCCCGATTTCATCCCACCAAACTTTTTTTGTTTACATTTTTAAGGTCCTAATTATTTTAATAAAATTAAATAAGTTAAATAAGTTAATGCATGTAAAGTTAAATGAATTAAATAAGTTAATGCATGTAAAGTGCCTAACACATGGGGAGAAGTCAGAAAGTGTTAGTTATTAATACAATTATTAAATGTCCTTTTAGTCTGTTAATTTTCTCTTCTTATTGTTTTATAATTGTTCTTTAATTTACTGCTTTATACCACTTCCTTATTTTATTACTACTTGATCTGTTTTATAATCTTTGTAAGTATGTTCTTAGAGGAGGCTATTTACTTTAACCACTCATTCTAGCTTATTTTACTTTAACCACTCATTCTAGCTTATTTTATGTTGTTATTATCCTCTTTGCTACTTGTGTATTTTAATTGCTTTTAATGTTCATTTTGCCATTTCACATGCAATTTTATCCATCTCCTGCCTTTTTATCATTCCATTGCCTTCTTTCTTCTTAATTTTCTGTTTTTCTTATTTCCTGGATCTTTTAAATTTAATATTTGCCATTATTTTTTTCTATTTATTCTTTCTAGTTTTGTTCATCTATTACCCTTGTACCTGTTGCACTTATTCTTTTAAATTTTTATTCTTTTTAATTATTAAAAATGCCAAGTATTAAGTGTCGACAAAGGGGGCCACTTGACAGGAGTCCTGGCCCAGTGAAGCAAGGTGGCGCCTTCTCATCTTTTTTGTTGGCCTAGGAAAAACTGTTACTTCTATAGTTAATGCCCCAGTTTCTTCACTGCTGATCTTCCATCCTCCAAAACCATTACTTAACATGTATAATTTATTAAGTTAACAGGCAAAATTTTCCTCTTCTTCCGTTTCACTGTCCCCAAATTAAAACTTCAAAACAAAATAAAACCTCTATTGATATTTGGTACCTAGATTCCTGAAACAGTCTTGCCATCTATTTTAGTGAACCATCAAATCTCTCCATGAAGAGACACTTGATCTAAAATCTCTCTTCTCTCTTGTGTATGATCACTGGGTCCCTGGCTAAGTTGGCTAGCCAAATATGACATAATAGTGGTGAAGAGTAAGCTATATCCAGGGAAGGACTTACTATATAAGTTTTAGATTTAATTTTAATAAAAGAACCAACCAGTCTTAAGCCTTCTATATGCTACCCTGAAAGGATATATAACAGAATAGTCATAACTGAGTTCTTATAGTTCTTTCCCATACCAGCCAGGCTCCAAAATATTTATTACTAGGAAACATAACGGATTCTCTTACTGTAAGGTTCTTGACACCTCCCTCCATTAAGCGTAAGATCTAGAGGTTCAAGGGTCCATCTGGATAAAGGGAAAGAACAGAAGCTTTGGAGTTAGACCATCTTGGCCCACACCCTGGCTCTATCACTGATGGGCTATTTGACTTTTGGGCAAACTACTTAACCTCTCTGAGTCTCCATTTTCTATCCATAAAATGGAGATGAGAATGTTTATAAAGACACTGGATTAGGGTACTCAATAACTATTATGAATTAGTATTCTTAGTATGGATATTGGTGGAGGCTCAAGTTATCCCCAGAACTTTAAGCATGTAATTAATTGTGCTTTTGTTCTTCTGCCCCTCTAAAAAGGCACAGAACCCTCAGTAGTTACGCTGGCTCTCTGTAGAACTCCTGAGCTCTGGTGAGAGAGGGATCTGAAACTTCCCTCATGAGAACCTCATCCTCTTACAGAGAGAGTATCCTCAAGGTCTACAGGTCGGCTGAGGCTGGTTTCCACACTCCCAGAGACTGGACCTCTCTAAGCCCCAAAGAGTTTTTAGAAATGTAGAAAGGTTCAAGTCAAGATGAGTTCAAAGACACGTCTGGCTTAGGCTTGAAAAGTTATTAGGTTAGATGAATTAGTGGCGGACAGAGTTGGAAATTATGATGGCCATTCCCCAAATTCTTTAAAAATCATATTATGTTGATTATATAAAGGTGATGTAGTCCTTCCCTTTCAGTGAAGCAGGGGACTGAACCAGGTAACTCCCAGTCCTTCTAGCTTTCTGTGACTTTACAGAGTGCAAGAACCATGTCCTAGTAATATTTGCATTCCTGGTACTGGATATATCAGAAGGTTCTCAATAAATCTGTCAAATAAAGCACTTATTCATTTACTTAACCTGGTTAGTTGTTCCAGACTCAAGTCAGTCATGCCTTCTGCCTTATATATCTGTGAATTTGGAGAATATTTAGGGATCCAAATACTTAATATTTAAAGATGTGGAACAGAATATCCCAAAACTCACTTAGAGCCAGGTATAAGTAGAGATTTAAAAAATGTACCAAAGTTAAAAATAACAATTGGATTTTCTTAAAAAGAGGTCTAATATTTTCTCTGAAAACAAACTTGTTTAAGAACATGGAACTCCTTCCCAGACGGCAAGAAGAGGGCCATCTTCTGAAATCAATACTAACTTTTCCCCACAATTAAATTCAGCCAATTTAATTAGCTTAATATTTACCGAGGTCTAAAGGGGCTATGCCACTTTCAGGAGCAACCACAAAAACAAACTGCCCTTTTGAGGTTGTAATTTTTTTTCTTTATGGAGCAGAAGGTGGGGTCAACTTGAGTCTGGAACAGCTAACCTAATCCTAGCCCAAGGACAGCATGGCTGCAAGGACAAATGTGGGCCCAACTGGACAGGATGCTATAACACATTGATCCCAATGAAAACAGCATGGCGTCATTGTCATGTCAGAGATAGGACTATTTCCAAAAACACAAATTTATCTTTTCCTTATAGTTTTGAAGTATTTCCTCTCCTCCTGTGTTTTCTTGGGAATGGAAAAACATCATGCTTCTAAGTAGAACAGGGATACTGGAAGAGGCCTTTGGCATCATCCAGCTCAACTGTCCTTTTTAGAGTACAGGAGACTGAGTCTTATCGAGAGAAAGTGACTTGTCCACAGTTACACAGGCAGAAAGTGGCAGAAGTGAAAGATGCGTACACACATTATAAATGTGACCATGTTTGGAGTGATTGTATCACTAGGTTTGAGATCAAGAAAATTCTTTGTGACTACTTCTACTTCTACAAAGAGATATGGAATCTCCACAGAAGGATACTTATTTTATTGTAAGTCCATGGTATGGCTTATTTGTGCAGCGGGGAGTAGCTTTCTCAAACTATTGCTGGTTGGTCTTGAATTCCTCTCTTCTGCTATATAGCTTAATTTCAAATTCCCTCCTAAACTACAAAGTTGATTGGCTCCCTTGTCCTAGTATTCAAAGAACAGGAAACGTAATATCAGGTAAAGTGTTGAATGAGACTGAAAGTTAAAATACATCTTGATTGGCATCAGGGTTTCTCCAACTTGACCTGGATATATTATGATGTAGCCTCTTTCCCCGAGGTCAAAAATGCTATTGATGACATATTTATTGAAGGAATGGATGAATGAATTAATGAATACATGAATGCATGAATATTTAAATATGACATTGAATGATCTGGCCTCATTCATCTTCTGTACCTTTAAGGACTTTCACCTGGCGGCTGGTGAAAAACAGTGGATTGCATATGAAATTACAATATTGGGTTTTTTTCTTTTTTTTGCTTCTCCAACTACTGTGGGCTCAAATAAAATGCTGTTCTAGTCTCGAATGCTCAGTTGATACGGTATTAAGGCTGAAAGGCCTCATCATGTAAGAAGCTAAAGGGACTTTCCCTTTGGCTCTGTCATCAGGGAGAGCCAGACTTATAAGCTTCTGGAAGGTGGGAGTCCATCTCCTCTGTACTGCTGCCTTCAACCCTGCAGAGACTGGTTCACCATGTTCAAGCCTATCCTCACTCCCTTTACCCCCCAGACTGGGGCTGTTCACTGGTCCCTGGCTGCAGCACCAGAAGGTACCCAAAGGCAAGTAACTGGGAGCACATCTGAATATGTTTTAATAACTTCAAAATTCACATTCAGCTTGGTAGAACAATTAAAACTTCATATAATTAAAGTGAGTTTTTAAAGATCTGCATATGATTTTAATTATCACCCTCACTCTCCATTCTTACAAGTCCACATGTGGCAACATCTTATTAATATATACTTTAAGTGGAAGGAGGTCTCTCAGAAGTAGTTAAGAAAAAATGAAAATGATGGCAGGTGGCCAAGTATTACCAAGTAAGCCCTGTGATGTTTAAATGCCTGAAACGTGTTCACTTAAACAGTTCTCTATTTTTGTCCCAATGATTCTATATTTTATTTATTTTCTTTGTAAATATCCTTTTGTCCCTTTGCCTAACATGGGAGAAAGCAAAAAAAAATAAAATAAAAACACGTATGTTATGGTTTACAAAGATCAAAGCTTCATATCTATTTTTCCACTACTATAATTATCACAAAGCAAAATCAATGAGACTTTTCTGTCATAAACTGACGTTAATGGCACTTTGCCTTTATAGAGAGAACACTAACCCTTTTTTCTATTTTCACTTAATCTCTTGAATAACGACAATCTTATAGGGGTATCTGTCAACATTTAAGATGTGGCTGGAGTGAACTCACTCCCTTAACTCACATTTTATTTTATTTAAAAAAAATTTATTATTTTTTAATATTTATTTATTTATTTGGCTGCGCTGGGTCTTAGTTGCAGCACGTGGGATCTAGATCCCTGACCGGGGATCGAACCCAGGCCCCCTGCATTGGGAGCACCGAGTCTTAACCACTGGACCACCAGGGAAGTCCCCTCTCACATTTTAAAATAATCAAAAATAATTTCACCCTAAAGACTAACGCTTTCTGCTACCACAAATCTCCGTGAATTCAAAGGGAAAAGTTCATGTAATGCAAGCTCTTCCTCCTTCCCTCAAGATCCAACTGAAAGGGGAAGCGATAGGGTAGGCTAGAAAAGATGGCAGAGACTAACTCAACTGAAAGAGTTTTCTGGAAAGAGGAGCCTACAATTGAGTCTGGTGTCCCTTGAGTGAACAGTAGGAATCAAAAACCATACTTGTAGGACTCCAGAACTACTACGCTGAAAGGACCTTAGAGCTTGTTGATGGGATAAATTTGACAGATGAAGCAACGATACAGAGATGAAGAGACTCGCCAGAAGAAAAGCCACAAGAAGGATCCAAGTTTCCTGACTTCAGGTTGCTGCCACTGTCCACCCGTTTGTTTGTGCGGGTTCTAGTCCCACGTCTGGTAGAGAAAGCAGTGAGAACCCCGTGAGAAACGGTGTTCTTCAGGCTTGTGGCTGCCAAAGGGGAGTGGGGATGGGGGAGGGAAGGATTGGGAGTATGGGATTAGCAGATGCAAACTATTATGTATAGGATGGATACACAACAAGGTCCTACTGTATAGCACAACTATATTCAATATCCTGTGATAAACCATAATGGAAAAGAATATGAAAAAGAATATATATATGCATAACTGAGTCACTTTGCTATACAGAAGAAATTAACACAACATTGTAAATCAACTATACTTCAATAAAATTAAAAAAAAAAAAAAGAAACGATGTTCTCTTGCTGTATAGATGGCTACCCCACAAGCAGCTTTTGATAAGGGGATTCTTTTAGGAAAGAAGGTGCTAAAGAATTCAAAGGGATAATTCTCTTGACAATATCATCACTCCGTAACTTCATCTATTTAATGCTGATCTGACTCTTAATTCTCAGAGAATCTGCCTTGGTCAAAATGTTTAGAAACTTTTTCCAAAAAGAAAGACTTAAGAAGCTTTTTGAATTAAAAAAGATAGTCTATTTGTGGGTTAGTAAGGCATTTAAGAGAAAAATCATTACTAGGTATTTTACAGCTGTTACATAAGATGTGGCATTTTTAAATTCAGTGGTAGCTTGTCTTCTGATTTATTCATTCAACAAACATGTTTTGAGCAACTAATATATGCATTTTGGGACCACATGCGTATTTGGGAATGAAAGACAAAGACTGATTGAGTGTGTCTGTGCATATGTCTATAAGGCAAGGGAGTACGTGTGTGATAAAGTGGAGAGAAGAGAGGAAGGAGGGCTATAAGGAGAAGAATACAAACAGCAAGGAGGATCTGGGCATGGGAGAGTCAGTGTGACTTGGGGAGTGAGGGGGATGGATAGGTAGATGGGGCTGGAGCGTGGAAGACTCTAAAAATGTCCGACTCGGGGATTCAACTTGCTTAGGTGGGCAATAGAGAAGTGCTCTTGATTTCTGGGCAAGGAATGACAAAATTCTGGGGATGTGTGCAGGAGAAAGGAGACACTAAAGGCTGTAACGGTAATTAGGAAATAATCACAATAGCCTAGCTAATGAACCATTTCTAGAACGAGGATGGTGGCAGTGGGAAGGGAAACCAAAGAGTGGATGTGATAGCTAAGTGACCTTTCAGTCTGTCTAACTGACAGAGAAGTGAAGTAACCTCCCTCCATCACTTAGAGCCACTCTAAACCCAGTAAGCATTGCCCGTTGTCATTTGAGAATACAAAGCACTCAAAAAGGTATAATTTAACACAACTTAAAATTGATACCAAAGGAACAGACCGTATCATGAGCAGCCTTTGATTCATTTACCCTGTGTCTTAAAGACCCAGGGTCTTAAACGCTCACTCTGGCTAAGGAAGGGGGTCCTTAGGCCTTGCATAACTCTGTATCCTTGTCAAAAGTGTACCTTTCCATCAGAAGAGGAAAAAGTGACAACTGTGTCCTATCCTATCCTCGTTAGGAACTACCTACTGGGAAAACTGCTCACACAAGAGGAGGAAAAAGGTCAAATTAGAAAGTTATCACTTATAACTTTTCATGCTGCATTCATGTGGAAAAACGTGTGCTTTGCCAAGCCCATTCCTACCTATTTTCTCATTTCCCCTAAAGCAGTCATGAAGGTACTAAGGGTGAGAATTACCGGCCCCATTTTATAAAAGACAAGGTTTGACGCCTGCCCATGGGCACATGAGAGTTAAAAGGACCAGAGTCTCCCAACTCCCAACGCAGGGCTCTCAGCACCACACCTTGCAACCCGATCGCTACGTGGCCTTAGTTAAAGGCAAGCCGTCTGAACTCTACAAGATTTAAAATAGACGCTGGTTGGATAAGATGTGAGTGCTGTGAAAACCCAGGCAGGGGAGTAGATAAAGGCTGCCCAGAAAATGTCCTCCACTGAATGAAACACAATCCAGCCCAGCTGGGAATTCCATTGCTGCCATGGGTTTTGGAATTGTTTATTTCTATTCATTGGCTCAAATCTTTCATTCCTGTCCTTGTCTCTTCTTGTCTACCTCCTCTTCTCTCTCTCTCTCATTTCTCCTAGCAGCCAGTGCCCCTCTCTGCACATACACACGCTTCGGCATCTAATACCACTCTCTAAAAATACATCCCACAAGCTTAGTCTCCTGCAAGGTGGCACAACTTAAAATTGATACCAAAGGAACAGACCGTATCATGATCGGCCTTTGATTCATTTACCCTGTGTCTTAAAGATCCAGAAATAAAATAAAGTTCACAGGGGAAAAAAATTAATGCAAAATGAGAGACTCTTTCAAGTGGCATTTTCCAGCCCAGTTTTTGCGGTGGGCTTATGTAATCAGACATAATGATCTGCACATGTTTGGTTACACTATTTCAGAAATGATTCCCAGCCCACCAGATGACGTCAGAGGGGCCAACGTTGACCCCCCAGAGTCTGAGTGCCGCTCTCTCCTGTGCTACCCAATTAGGAAAGAAAGATACCAAATAGCAGAACTGTCAGCCCCACTTCCTGCCCAGTCATGTAGACTTTCTGCAGTTCTCTTTCTTCTGAGTGCGTCCATAGTCTCCTCCCCACACTCTTATACTTTCCTCATGTTCCTCTCTTCCACTTACATACAGAGCAAAACTTTTTCTGGAAAGACCGATCTTCTAGCTCAGAAAGATCCAGGAAGTGGATAAATGCCTATGTGCTTGAACCTCCCCATACAAACACAGAACAA
The DNA here is from genome assembly GCF_059928025.1 of Delphinapterus leucas. Classification (NCBI taxonomy): domain Eukaryota; kingdom Metazoa; phylum Chordata; class Mammalia; order Artiodactyla; family Monodontidae; genus Delphinapterus; species Delphinapterus leucas. Next base: position 70,438,171 of record NC_143129.1, read on the forward strand.
CTTAATTCATTTGGAATCCATGTTTGAGAACATAATTCTCCACCATGGTATCTTGGATTTTTTCTAAGCAGGCGTCTGACAAGTCAGCCATGAACACAGGAATAATAATTAGTATAAGCACAAGAAGGGAAAAATCCCTCTGCTCTGGAAACCCTTTCTAAAAAAGGGACACAGGTGCCCAGAGTATGTTTAACAGGGTCAGCTCTAACCTCCCTCCTTCCATCCCAGAGAGGAACTTGATAAATATTATATAAACTCAGAGGAGATTCTGCCTAAGGAAGGTAGAAAATAAAGAATTCCTAATTGGAAGGGGCCTTAAAAGTCACCAAGACAGTCATCACCTGGTACTTAACTCCCTTCCACAACATCCTTACCAAGTAGTTAGCCAAACAATGTCTGAACGCGCCAATGATGGGGAATTCTTGGCTTCCAGAGGCAAAAGATCCCTTCTTTGGACAACTCTGACTGCATCTTAGAGAGGCCCTTGAGATGTTGAAGTGAAATCTGTTTCCCTGAATCTTCTACTCAGTGATCTATCCTACCTCCCTTTACATCATTCACGATGAATCTAATCTCTCTCATTGATGACAGCGTGTCTTAAACTATTGCTTACCAGCCAAACCTTCTCTTTAATGGGCTAAGAATTCCTAATTTTTTCAACCGTTCCTCATCTGATGAAACATCTGGTATCCTCTTGCTTCCTTCCAGTCTGACCATTGTCATATATGATTTCACTAATGCAGAGCTAAAAAGCTATCACCTTTTTCATTGCAGATACCATACCTCAATTAGTATAGGCTAGAATTACATCAACACACTATGCCTACCTTTCCTTCCCTCCATCCCCAATTTATTTTAATCCTAACAACAGAAACAACAACAAAAAATCCTCACCATCATCCAATCATAGTTTTCTTAGACAGTTCTGAGCCAATAGTTCTACTGGAGCATCTTATGACCTCTAAAAGCCCAGGAAATCACCTCTGATCTAAAGAACAGCTTCCTTTTCCAGGCTGCCCCCTTGTCCCAGCTTGCTGTCACCGCTGCTGAGATAGCGGACGATTGATCTGAGAAATCAAGTTGGATTGCTGTCCCAAATCTACACTCGATTCTCCTTGTGTCTGTCTGATCGATTTCACTCTGTGCGACATAGCTTGTCGCTATGAATTTTCATGCTAGTCAGGAGCCGCCAGCGCACCCAAGAACAAGTAGAAGATGGTCTGCACCCCTCCCCATCCCTTCAGCATTCCCAGCCTCTGTGTTAATTTTTTTTAATCGTCCTTAGATGGGAGAAAGGTGTTTTTTTTTAAGACCACTGACCTGGATGCAATGGATTTCGGCTACTGGTTTTTCTCCCCAGGTTCCCAGGCCCCCGCTTGTGGGGACGTTTCCTACCACTGTTGTACTAGGTGTCACCTGTTTAGCAGCCCCTCTCAGCTGAACGCATGTGGCCGCAGGTGCCATGCAAACACTGATTGTGTGTGACAGCCCTAGACGCCAGCTGCCTGCATGAAGCCTGCCCAATCGCCACTTTTTTTGAGGGTAGAATGCTGCCGATGGCATGACCGACACAGAAACAAGAAATAGGTGACCGTAAAGCTAAGAAGTCCTACTAAGTGGCATTCCGAGCCCTATGGCTTTGAACTAATTGATAGTGATAGAATAAAAACAAAGGGTGGCGGGGGGAGCCTTGTTTTCTTACACTGATGCCCTGCGGACTGTACATCTGACTGGCTGCGAGTCCGTCACTGTATCCTCCTGTCTGGCTGATAACATGGCGAAGGGTATCCACCTAAACAGATGAACAACAACAGAGAGGAAATTAGTCAGGGAGATGCAGGGAAAGGGAGGCACATCGTCATCACACAGGCTACCATTTGGGCTCGCCAAATTAATGCGATCACTGGAGACATTCTTCCTGGGAAAGGAACCATCAGGAGGAGGCTGGGCCTCCTCTCTATGCCGAATCCACTATCCTTTCTGATTTCAGTAAGCAAGACAGAAAAATGGTCAAAGAAAGCTGGGATTCCCAACACTGAAACTAATTCAACAATGCCGCATGAGACGGCAGGGACTGGGTGACAGAGGGGCTGAGGGTGGGGAGAGTGAAGGGATTTTCCCTGCCCTCCGGATCAGCCCATCTAACCTCTTTGCTGGGGATCCTACAAAAGTCAAGGTTCTGTGTAGAGGGGCTTGGCCAGGCCCCTCACAGAGAGAGCGGTGTGCGACTAACGTTGTCTTTCTGAGGACTTAAATGATGGCCAGCTGTTTAGTCATTTGACCGAAGTCTGACTATATCTCCTCAAACTTGTTTCCAGGCAATGTTTCCTGAGCAGGGCGCCGAGTCACTGGCCAGGTGGTCTCTTCCAGGCATGTAATGCTTCCCGCTCCTCTGGCAGGGTGGGAGCCTGGATGGGCTTGGCTCAGAACTTCCCTAGCGATTCTGACCCAGAGCACAGGACCTCACCCTGTCACATCAGGCTGTGTGCTGACACAGGAGGATGGCTTCTGAGCTCTCGTGAAGGCGAGCTGCCGACTAGGGAGCGCTGAGGGTCTACACTGCACGCTTGATTTTTGTTTCCCAGCATGGACTTATAGTCTCATCACCAGAAACCCAAATCCCTTGACCTCAAGGATGACTAAGAAGATGAGTTTAGTCAACCTGGCTGGGTGTTTTCAAAGGTTAAAATGAAAACGTGAGACCCTAAGGTATGTGCCTAGTCATTCATGACCTCTATATTGGGCAGACGTTGAGTGTGGAAAAGCAACAAACAAGAGAGGGACCTGAAAAGTGAACTGATGGACTCAACTCCTCCTCCCTTTCCCTTTCATGAGCAAAGAATACACTGGGTCCACTTGCCTGACGGGCCTTAGTCACCTCACCCCGTGCTTGCCGCTCTCCTGCCCTCCTAGGGTGACTGACAAGCCAGAGCCAGACGCATTCACAAAGTGTGGACGAGATTCCCCACGACAATGGTTGTCTTTGATTCGGTTTGGTTGTTGGTAAGGTTTTGTCTCTACATCTCTCTCTGTCTGTCCGTCTCTCTCTCTCTGGACAGAAGCAGGAGGTGCCAATCCGACTGAGGGCTCTTGGACGCTAAAGCATTCACCTGGCGGCACATTGGCTGGGTCCCTACCTGTGATTGCACGTTGGCTCCAACCTGGGCCCCTTGGTAAGAATCCCCATTGAGTGACTGCACGCTCATGAACAAATCTCCAGAGTTTGACATGTTAAAAGAACTGGAAGAACCTGGAAAGGAAAGAGTGAGGCACCTGAATCACAGAAAGGAAAAGGCTTAACCCCCGCAACTAACAGCCAAGAGGAAGAACGACATGCAAAGCAACCCCCCCCAAATAAAAACTAAAATCAAAACAACATCAACAGAGTCTGGTTAGTAGCATGAAGAACAGAGCAAGCAATAAAGGGTGCACATCATTCATGTTATGCGGAGCCCACATCTCACTGCAAGTTGCCCATAGGTCTGCTTCCCCTTAGCAGCTTCAAGCTGAGAAAGGAAACATGTATTCTTCTCAACTTGCTCTGTTTGAGTTGAAGACAGTCTCCAGGCCCAGGGTCTCTCTCTCATGTCTCTAAAATTCTAGGATTGGCTGGGGGACTGTGGGCTGGAGACTACAGGCTGGTCAGTGGTACTTCTGCCACCACGATGGAGCACGTGAGCTATCAGCTGGATTCTAAACAAACTAATGCTACACCCATCTACTCTCACATGGGTAGCAGCACCTGGGGGGGGGAATGAAGGCAACGCTGCACAGTAGGGCTGGCCCTGTGATATGAGTCACCAACATTCCTGATTTCTAGAAAGAAGGTGATGTTCCCTGCTGGGTGGCAAACAGTCCAAGAGAATCATGAGGACTGCAAAAATGAGTGAGAATAATATGCTCTTCTCTGCCACCTGCCATTTTGGAGGAAGATGAGACAGAAAATGGACCAGGAATTCTCAAGCATGCATGAAATATGAAATGATAGTAATAATAATAATAATAATAAAGTGAGTCTTCAGAAAAGCAGTTAACTATCTGATCTCACCTCCTAGGGTTGAAACTTTCTCCCAGACTTAGCCTGTAGGCACCACCCGGGTTCCACTGGTTCTACTGTGGTAAACCTAGTCCCCCCTCAACCTAAACACAAGGCCGTGGAAAAGCTTAATATTATTCTGAAGCCATCGTGCAGCTCAGTGCATTAGGAAAGAAAGCTCAACGTGCAAGGTTTGGTTAAAACATGACGTTAGCCTGGAAAAGGAGAGACCTCAGGGACCCAGGTCAGTTCCACTCTATTGTTTCCATCCCTATATTGCTCAAATTGCACTCCTGCCCTTGAATTCTGAGACAGCCATCATCCGTGTGGAATCGCCCAACAATGATTCATGCCCCAGCTCTGACTCTCTTTTATCCCAAAATAGGGATTTGTGCCATCCTAGAGAGCCGTCTCGCCTCACATGAAGAGCTGCAGCTAAGCTGAACAGAAGGTTTTTTTGTTCCATGGCAGGACCACTTAACTAGCAATGACTTCTAAACTCTGCCACTCTCCTCAACTATTCATGGTATCCTCATCCTTCAAAGGCAAGAGCCATTTAGAGGAACCAAATGATTTACTTGAGGACAATTTACTTGGGGACAACCTCAAGTTAAGGAACATCTCCATTCTGCTTTGTTCTTTGGGGTGTTCATCCATATGCAAGGAGCCAGCTGAGTATTTTGCTACACAGACGGATCCTCCACTCTTAACTCCCTTCTCATGGGAAAAAGGGATTGCTTTCTTTGGGGGGCGGGGGACAACTCAAGCACCATCCAAAGAACTATGACATCCTGATTAACTCTGAAACATGTCCTATGTATGTCATCTGGCACACATTTCTCGGTTTAGCTTATCTGAAAGGAATTAGAAAAGTTGGATCTTAGGCAAAATAGGTGCAAGATTTGACCAGGTGTGGCTTACACCCAATCAGTGGGCAGAGGCTTTGGTCTGGACCCTCCTTCCATTAATGTGCTGCAAATCTTTCAAACAGTCCCCCCCACAACGTGTGGGTGAAGCAGTGCGTAGCACAGATCACATTCGTATGTTAAGATATATAAGACCCAGGCATCTATGTCCTAGTTACATCCCTCTCAAATCTTTCTTTCAACCACAGCAATATAACCTAAATATTAAAAGCCATTTTATAATAAGTATTACAACACATGCTCACAGGTAGATGTCATCAGAACCAAGAACCAGCAGCTCTAAGGACCCAAATTATAATTGTTTATATGATATCAGAATTTTTTTTCCCCCAAGAGTATTCAGTTTGAAGCCCAGGTATCTTATTTCTCTCCCAACCAAATACCATGTAATAAACATACACTCTACATGCTTGGTTGATGGTTTATTGGAAATTAGCACACAGACTGAGAAATGGGAGAAACTTCCAGAGGGCTACACTGATGCCAAGGAACATGGCACCCACGGAACCATGAAGGCACGGAATGTGCCACTTACAAGATATACACTGCAATTGACACAGATGATTTAAAAAATATATGTGCATAGATAAATTGTAAATATGTCTGGCTGCCTAATGTACATAGAGATAAATATGCACATATCAATGTACTTCATGTACAAATGCATTTGAATCAGAGCAGTAATTGCAGAAGGAGTCCCTGTGCTTTTGGCCATGCTGTTTCAGCATTTCATTGTCTCTGTACACCCACGTACAACACCGCCATGGCTTCTGCTTCTCTGATAAGTAACTAGAGGCAGTGATTTCACTGAGGAAAGAGACCAGGTGTCACGAATACCGCAATAAGGCAGACACGTCCACACAAACATCTAAGTAATGAGGGGGAGACTCATTCTTCATCTGGCACTGGAAGTTGGAAAGAACTTATCCTGGATTGGATAACCTCCTGGGAAGGATGTGATTCATAGACAAATAGCATGTGGGCTCTCTTGGAGGTGCTGTGGAATTCTCAAAGAACTAAAACAGAATTACCTGGTTTGCTGAGAAGGTCAGTCTGGAACCTTACCTGCAGGTGGCTATAAAGTGATGGCAATGACTAGAAGCACATTTTAAGACGTGCTTGCCAGTTAAAAGGTTCTGAATTTGGCTTGGAAAGGGAGGCAAGTAGCTCGTTTAAGCCGTAATCCAGACAGCTGGGGCACGTACAAAGCTAAACTTGCACTCAACTAGACAGAGAAGTGATAGATCACCTACAGATTCTGATGCATTTGCTCATGCAAACACGATGTGGAGATGTGTTAACAGCCATTTTCATAAAAGACAATTTCCTGAACACTCTGTTTCTACTCTAAAGAGTCTCCAAAAGAATTACATTTGCTCAGGGGGAAAAAAAAAACCCAAACTCAGTTAACTTCAAAATCCAAAAAATAGAATACTAATGATAATATCTCAATCTGGAGCGGGGTTTCTTGACTTTGGCACTATTCACATTTTGGGCCAGATAATTCTTTGTTGTGGAGGAATATCTTACGTATTGTAGGACGGTCAAACACATCCCTGGTCTCCATCTCATAGATGCCAGGAACATCCATCCCCCTACAACTGTGACAGCCAAAAATGGCAACTTTACTGACATTGAGAACCCATGACCTAGAACAAGAATGAATTTACTTTTTCTTCCTAAGGAACTTGAGGTGTTTTAAAAGTATTAGCTCATTATAACTCACAGCATTTTTAGGAAGCAGATGGATGGCAAGTATTACCTTAATTTCTGCAATCTAGAAGTCTAGGTAGGCTTCACACAGATTAGGTGGCCAGTTTGATCATATTGGACTCTGTTGGCCTCCTATACCATTTGGAGGCTCAAAGATAGAGTCTCTTTGCTGGATGTAAGCTTAATTATATTATGCTCACTTCTCTGTTTTTCAAGATTTTTCTCTCCAAATTAAAATAAAACCATTATTACTTTCTACTCAGGGCAAAGTACAAGAGGGAAAGGTTATCTGGTTCAATGGGAAACCAGATAACCTTCAGCAGGTGTGCATGTCCAGGATCTAGAGTTCCAATTCCAGGAGGCCGTGTTTTCATTTTCCACAAGGGAAGAAACATAGGAAGGACGAACACAGCAGAAAACATCAAGGGGATAAATTCTTTCACTGGTTTTAAAAAACAAAACCATGAGTGTTCCGATGGCTTTACTAGAAGTGTCAGTCAACTCTGGATGTGTTACCTCCTCTCTAACCACGTGTACTATACATAAACTTCTCTTAGGAAGCCAGTGTCCAGGGCCTTAATATGATAACCTTCCACCAACCCAGAAAAACACCAAACTTTCTATGAGGGGCATAATAAGAATATGTTAAAGGGCTTGCTGCTAACTAATGTCATGGCTGAATCTACTGTTGTCCTTGACACACACAAACACATACAACTAAGCAAAAGAATTCAAATCTGTGGGTTCTGAGCCTCAAAAAACGGGGATTGCTTAGCTAATCACAGATTCTGCTAAGATATCAATGCTGATGCTATGCCACAGAAAATATCTGTAACCCAAAATATCTGTAAGCCAATTTCTTTCTTCTTGGATATTAAAATGTTCTCCAACCTTCCAAAATAGATAATCCAACCTTCTTAAAAGGGCCTTATTTTTCTGAGATATTAACTCTTGCTTTCATAATCTCATCAAAAATAGGAAATTGAGAAGGTGTCATTTTAGGTCACTCCAAAAGAATTATGGACCCAGGTTATTAACTATTGCTTCAGTTGGTCCCCATTTTTGTTTCTTTTTTTTCAAAACTTAATTTTCTTGTCCTCTCTCTATTCTTCCTCCTTGCTCCATCCATTTTGCCCAACTCTGCTGGTGTAAAATATGAAGCATTCCAAGTATCTCGAAATACTTGTTAATTCCTCACAGGCCCCAGCCCTACGTGATTTTTATGAATTATGCTTAAGGAAATAGGAGGCCAGGCATATATCAACAAACAGGAATATTTAGAAGAGGCCTAAATAAAGATACTGAAGTACTGCTATCCACACAAAAGCCTCTAGAAGGAATAAGATTTACTTGCAAAATATCTTCCTTGCAGTAGAAATGAGTATTTATATTTAGTAAAGCTTCTGGAAAAAACTCCTGCTTCGATACTGAGGATATAAAAAGTTCCCAGGTTCCAGAACTCTAAACTCAACTAAAATATATTTTCACTTCCTAACCTCTTATATAAAACTTGCTATTTCAATTATTATTTACCCTTCGGAATTATCAAAGAGCTGGTATACAACATTATAAACACCCTATGTGCAAAGCTGAAACATTTTAAAGTTCTCCCTCTATCTGTGTAGCGATTTGGGTTGTGTTAAGAGCAAAGAAAAGATAGAAAAACCCATTTATAACTTTTCCTGTTAAACCATTTATCTTTTAAAATTCCACGCTATTGCACATATACAATAGTATTTTCTTTTGTCTCTATTTTAGAAAAAGCACTACAAAGGGGTTCCTCTGCATATTATTTCTAACAACTTAGGCACCACTGGAAAGCTTAGCTCAAATTTTCCATAATAATTTACTCTGTGCTCAGAATAGTCACATGAAGTTTAAGCCACCAGAAAAATTCCTTAGAATACTGTAATCACATACTGATATTCCAAGAGAGCCAAAATAATTCTTAAACACAGACGAGGGGGTTAAAATGCTCACTTTTCTCTTTTCAAGTACTTTAGGAAAGAAGAAAAAGGGATTTAGTAATGAAGGGAGTCCACGGGGCCCTTCTAAAGACTGTTCATAAATCATGCTAAGCCATCTGCGATGCAGATATATCAGGGACAGGAAAAAGTCATTTTGATATCTGTTTTACATTATGATAACCTTTGCAAGAGTATCGAATGTGTTTTTGCTAATGTTGACAGAATTGCACTTCTTCCAAAGAGACAAGTGAAGATGTCTGCCTAGCAGTACAATTCAACTAGTGTTGCTGGGTCTGAAATGCTTAATAATTGACCAGATGGGGATGAAGGAAACTCTCTGGTTATTGAACCTGTTAGCCTTGATCCTTTGTCAATCATACCATGAGGAGAAGAGAAGGAAACACACACACACACACACACACACATACACACAAAACCTCAAAAAGCAAATATGCTCTCCATGGTTACCTAATCTGGAGTGCTGGGAAAAATGAAACTGCATTGAATTCTGCATTGTCTTACCATATCCATGTTTACAAAGCCCAGGCCACTCTTCATGCATGATTCCATTTAAACAAAAGAAAGCTGTGATGGTACAGCCCAGTGACTTGGAGAACTTTATGATAACAAATTAGAAGCATCTAGAAGCTCACAGAAGACATTAGTGTGTGGAGCCTTACATGTCTCCAATAACAGTCTACCACAGGGTAGAAAGAGGACTTATTTTAGTGGGCAAACAGGCGGGGAGGTCAAAGACACCACATACCCCCAAATGTTAGAAATTAGAGTTAAAAGTCATATTATGATCTAACATATTTAATTTGTGACCCTTTAAAGTTGGGGCATCAATTTTCTTAGATATGTACCCCACAGCCAAAATCAATGCATCTGGTTCATTATGGGGAGAAATATCTTAACTAACTTAATAAAGCCTTATTTAGTAAATAAATACTTATTTAATAAGAAATATTTCTGGTTTTCCCTTTAAAAAAAAAGCACCAACATGCATGCCTTCCATAGCATACAAACACCAAGGTTATATTTTTTATGCATTACTGATTATTCTTTTCACATGTGGAAATTAAGAACTGGTGGTACAAGGCACACCCCCAAAATATATTATGTTTGCCTAACTCTGAAATTAGTGATACAACGCACATTTACTAAAATAAAACCAGGAGTACAGCACATGACTGATACTGTAACAGAAAAACTGGAATCTGAAATCATTTGAATTAATGACTGGCAATTTTCTTTGTAGTTTACATAAAGAAAACCAACACAATAAAGCAGTAAAGAACGATAAGTATAAAAAATGGATAGCAATCACCATAGTTGGCTTTGCAGACCAGAACATTTTAATAAGATATTTAAAGAAGAGTGAATATTCCTTCAAAGAATGCATGCTAGTAGATGACCCAGACATCATGTGATAGGAACAGCAAAATAGATAAGGATAACAACTTTATATGAGACAGACGAAATGCCTGAACCCCAAGGGACTATCTCAAAGTATTAAGTCGAGCTTACTCATTAGAATCTCTGAAAGGAGAATTTAGAGGTCTCCTCATCAAAACCAACCAATTTACCTCTGTCCAACTTAAAGAGACACATTAGTGCAAACCCTCAGACAAGTCCATCTTATAAACAGCAAAACACACTGCTTTTTGGAAATGAAAAGAAAAACCCAAAGTCGCATCAACAGTAAAACAGACAATCAAATACGTAAATCAACCCATCCATAGCCTAAAGAATTAAAAGAAAACCCCAGTGTAGGAAAAGCACATATAAAAATGGAGAACATTTCCCCCAATTCAAAGAAAAAACTAACCAGCTGAATTGGGAGTTGACGGTGAGTTAGCTTGGCTTCCATGGGCTGACACATTGGTAGCAGTGACAGCTGTTTTGGCAGCATAAATATTGGCTTCCTCTTGAAATTTACCTATGTTCTTCTTGTACCGGATTCGTTTATTTCCAAACCAGTTTGATACCTAGAGAGGTTTAAAAGAAGACGAGAAAGTTACCAAGTTCATCCTGCACAAATATCACAGAGGAAAAGGAAGAGCTTATGAGAGGGTTGAAGAGGTAGGCTAATTGGTCTCATCCTAGCTCTGATTCTGCAACATCAATTAAAAGATCTGAAGGAAGGGCTTGGAGAGGAGCAACTACATAAAATGAGATTCTCTTGCCTAATATAACACAGTCTAGCAAAACCACTGTGACAAAGGTTTTTCTAGGGAGGAGCTGCTCATTTAACTAGGACCCTTGTAGTTTAGGGCAAGCATTTTAAATCTGCTTACCTCTTAAGTATAGGACACTAAAATAAACCTAGCATTTCAGGAGAAATGCCTGTTACTTACCAATGCTAAAGCTGACTTTGGGCAATCAAAATATACAGACCTTTAAATATTCAAAGAAATCTATATCAACATATGGGTGCTTTCATGGATGGATTAATTTCACATTTTTATTAGTTAAATAACTTTAATATGGACTAGATTCTTAGCTGCATTGTACTACTGACCTTAGGATCAATATAATTCAATCCAATAAATTTCACTAAGTATTTTGTGCAAAGCTTGGTGTTATCTACATGAGGAAAAACTGAAGCCTAGCACTGATTATTCCTTTGAATTCCAGGCTTTAAATGTTAACACCAATACACAAAATAAACGTAATTTACTTTCATTTGTTAACCTATTTCCTTCATGTGGCTCACAGCGGCTGTCCTGGCTTGATTCTATGCCTGTTCTCTTTATACCAAGACCTCTGCCAGACACAAGTGGAGACACAGTGAAATTCAAGTTTTACTCCCATAATCCTGCCTTAGGAAGCAGAGTTTTATACCCCATATTTCAGATGTGATTTCAAACTAAAATATTGTGGTTTTATACAATTACAAAACAAACCATGAATTTGGTGAGAGAAGGAGAAGTTGGTAACACATGTACCATAGCTTACATGTAATTTAATTTACCCCAACAATGGCAGATAAAGAAAATTCTTGCAAAACTACACTTATTTTTAAAGTGCATTAGCTAAATTTAAAAATCTTATAAGGCTATCCCTCATAGACCTATACAGCTCACACTGAAGCAGAAATGCCAAGCCTCTGTAATAAAAATCAAAACATGGCATTGCAACATTAGTAAACAAGAGAGAAAAAAACTCAAGAGAAAATGCTTTATTTATTGTAAATGCTGGTGCCTACAGAAAGAGAGTTATACTGGAAGAGGAAGGGCATTTCTGGGTCCATTCAGGGGCCACTGCCTATCTAATTTCACTCCCAAACTCATGCTTTTCTTGATGTAACTTTCACTATTCATAGGAATCAATCATCATTGTGGTTGGGTTTTGACTTCTAAGTGGAACAGAGAGAGAGGAAAAGAGGCAGGGAGATTTTTTTCTGGGGTAACTGGATGAGCTGGAAGAAAGAGGGAAAGATGAAGGAAGTTTGGAACGACTTTTGAGGAGGAAAGAAAATGCCTGTGCTCTAATAAATTGGCTACATGAGAGGAGGTGAGAAGGAAGAGGGTGGAGAAGGGACCGGTCCTGGGATGATTCCTTTCTACAGGAGAATAGATGCTCATGCAGGGAAGACGCTGGGTCAGTTCAGGCATTTCCTGCATCGTCCACTAGGGGGATGTCCTATGCCCTGAACAATGTACAGAATCGGTGCTTTCATTAATTAACTCACTGTTCAACAATCATTGACAAGGTCTACTATGTGCTAGGCACTAGGGATACAGAGATGACTGACTTACTCCGAGACAGATAATGCAGAAGGAATCACTGATTCTCCGGGGAAAGTTTGGTTCACATTTTGAACATTAAGTTTGAAGAGCCCGTGGGCAGAGCCATGGTGAAGTCCAGTGGGAAGTAAGATATATGAGTTTGGCATTCCAGGAGAGAAGTCTCATGGGGATATTTAAAGAGAAGTATATTTGCAGCTGTGAGCACGGAGGGGGCCACTCCAACTCACTGTGTAGAACAGTGCTTTTCAAAGTCAAGTGTGCATGGAGGGCTTATGAAGACAGATCCCTAGCATCCTCTCCTTTCCACCAGAGATTCTGATTCAGGACTGGGGTGAGACCCAAGAAATTTTTTTTAAATTGAAGTATAGTTGATTTACAACATCGTGTTAGGTTTAGGTGTACAGCACAGTGATTCAGTTACATATATATATATATATATATATATATATACACACACACACAAATATATACGTATATTCTTTTTCAGATTTATTTTTCTCTTATAGGTTATTACAAAATATTGAGTATAGTTCCCTGTGCTATACAGTAAGACCCAAGAGTTTACATTTCTAACAAGCTCCCAGCTGATGCTGCCTTCTGTGGATCACACTCCAAGCAGTACTCCAAGCATTAGAATAGAGGAAGGGCTGTTCTGGGATCAAAGGAGAGGATGGTCAATAGATGGGTTTCTGTGTCTGAGCATATTTTGGTTTGGGAATCACAGGAGGACTCACTAGTAAGTGGATTTTAAAAGAATATGTGTCTTAAAAAATAATTAAGGACGATGGGCTAGGATATGATGAGATGGGGGCTAATGAAAGAACAATACTTTTAGGATAGGTAGAGATGGCAGATTCTCTAAGAAGACTGAGCAGGAGTGGCCCAAGAGGAAGGAGGAAACTCCAGAGAGAACAATGTCAAGAAAGCCAAAGTAGGAGAATTTCAAGATGGAGGGTGATTATTAACCACCACAACAACAAAAACCCCAAAACAGGGCTTCCCTGGTGGCACAGGGACACCTGCCAATGCAGGGGACACGGGTTCGAACCCTCGTCCAGGACGATCCCACATGCTGCGGAGCAACTAAGCCCGTGAGCCACAACTACTGAGCCTGTGCTCTAGAGCCCGCGAGCCACAACTACTGAAGCCCACGTGCCTAGAGCCCATGCTCTGCAACAAGAGAAGCCACCGCAATGAGAAGCCCACGCACCGCAACAAGGAGTAGCCCCCGCTTGCCGCAACTAGAGGAAGCCTGTGTCCAGCAACAAAGACCCAACTCAGCCAAAAATAAATAAATAAATTTAGTTTAAAAAAAACCCAAAGCAACAAACAAACAAACAAACAAAAAAAAAACAAGAAAGATACAGTCAAAGGCATCTCCTAGATTTGAGAACTAGAGATAGAGGGAGATTTAATATATCATGTGGTCCAACCAACCATGACTGGAGATGGGGCAACTAAGACCCAAATAGAAAGAGTGAGTTCCTAAAATCCCACGGTTGACTCAGCATAAACATGCTCCTAGCAAATGCTCGTTCTACGATATCATGTTGTCTCCCACTGGAACTTGTGTGGCAATGGTAGAACAGTCTGGTTATTGTTGGGAGGAAGTGATGTGATGGGGAAGGAAGAACGGTATCGCCCTGGGATGGATAGGGGAAAGAGAAAGGTGATACAATAGATGTAAATAATCATTTTAATGGACACACTATTTGCACCCTGGATTTCCATAACGAAGGATGTGAAGGTTGCTGGAATAGGCCAAGATTCCATTTTTTATTCACATACAATACAGACTAGATCCTGAAGAGTTCATTCTATTTTCAATAGGGATTTGGAATTCCAAATCCCAGAATTTGAATTCAAACAATATAGCGAGTTTCAACTTTAGCAGCAGAAGATCCCATGACCGAAATTCACTGTTTGGGGGTTAGTGATATGGTTTATACCTGGAAACATGCAGCAAGCACCACAAAACATCAGTTCTCTTTACTTGTGGACAATGGGTCTAGATTTGGACAAGAATGGTTAGAAACCTAGATAACAATCAGGCCACCTGAATTAGACCACCGATGTTCTGCTTTCCCAGGGTTGCCAAGACTGGCAACGACCTTCCGCTGGGTCCAAGTACCTGAGGAAGGTCCAGGTTAAAAAGGAGACGATTCTTTCTGCCTTGTCTGAAAGGTGGTTTCCAAGGCTGCTGCAAAAATCACACATAGAGTGCTGGGGAGAGCCCGGCAATCTCTTCATTGCAGATCCCCTGTGTGGAGTTCTTTATTTTGACTAGACCCAATTCTGCTTAGCTAAACACAGGTTGATGGGATCAGCACCCGGCGGGGAGTAGCAGAAGCCAGGATTCAGCTCAAGGAAGTACAGATGCTCAGTTTATACAAAACAGCGTCTACTCCATTTACAAAATGTTAAGTGAAGTTTTTCACTAAAGTAGGCCTCTTCTCCCCAACTTCCCCCTCCCCCTTGCCCTTTTTGGAAACACTAGTACATTTGATTCTCTTGCACGTGACATAATTCTGAGGAAAGCTTTCTCTGAGAGATTTCTTGACTATCCCTACTGGTCTCAACTAGAGACTGGTGGTGGTATTTGAGGTTCAGACCGAGTAAGAAGTTTGGATGGATCCTTTGTGTAGACAAAATGTAGATACATATAAAACTTGCTGACCTTTCTACTTCATATTAATGCTGAACACTCCAGGTCCATAAAAATTTTATGTCACGTACCTTTCCACGTCAATAGGCACCTGTTACGGCTATTGCTCTTTGGGGGAAGGGGGCACTCAGTGACATTTTGTGCAATCATTCCAATGCAAGCATAGTGACACGTTAAAATTCCTACACTCCATCAGTTACAGAGTGAGGACATCAAGAGAGGACGTCTGAGTCCCTTTCATTTAAAAGTTCCATTCACTGACTCTTAAAGTTCCTGGGTTGGGCAAAAAAATGGGCCAAGGAATTGAGTATGCTTGAGAAAATAACATGAGAAATTCAGATGGCTTTCCAAGTACATGTAGAATTCTTCACCCATTTGAAGCAACGGAGAGCTCAGAGGGAAGAACCCTGTCCCTGTTTTTACACTGTACTTAGTCTTCTCCTACTTCTGCTGGCTCCTCTCAAGTTTTTCCAGGTACTGCCTTGGAAACTCTCTTATGCACATCATGTGCTGACCTTGCCATTTTAAGGCTTAAGTTGATGGAACTTACAAGGCATGAAAGTTCAGGAAAGCAAGACCTCCAAGACTCTGCACTGTGACTCCACCAGGGCCAGGCTATGGGCTGAGCCCTTTGAGGGCTTCTTACCTGGGACACTGTGATACCACACTTCTTGGCTAACTCCTCTTTGGCTTCCTCACTGGGGTAGGGGTTGCTGAGATGGGAATAGAAATATTCATTCAGGATTTCCGTCGCTTGCTTGTTGAAATTCCGTCTCTTCCGCCTTCATAAAGAGAAAGGAAACAACAACGACAACGGAAAAAAAAAAAGTTCACACCAAATACATATAAAAAGGGAGAGGAGAGGATCTACGTCCGGGAGAAGACCCTTTTTTGAGTGAAAAGTGAACAAGAGGAGATTTGAGCGAAGGGGTTGGATGCTGAAAGCGTTCTTTAAATACTTCATTGTGTACTGTCGGGACACTAAGCAGAAGAACAAACACATGTATTATACAAATATTTATACAGAGTGGTGAGGGGCATGAAGTTTCAAAATTCCACCATCTTGGTTTTGAACCCTGGCCCAGCTGAATACCAGCTGGGTGATTTGGGATGCCTCTCCGAACTTCAGCTTCTTCAAATGACAGTCAAAAGAGTCAAACTGACCTCACGGGGTGACAGGGAGAAATCAGGTCATACATAGAGAGGACTCAGCACAGTGCCTGGTACATGACAAATACTAGAACTTACTGGGGATTCTTCCTACCAGGTTCCAGGCCTTGGGCCATACCCCCTCAGAGCCATCAATTCAAATTATTCACTTTTCACAACTAGCGAGGTAGCTATGGCTATTCCCATTTACCAATGAAGAACTGAGTTCAAAGGTCACTCAACTAGTAGGTTATAGGGCCAAAGTATCAATTCAGGTCTGCCTGACTACAAAACCCAGCCTCTTTTTTGTATACAGATTGCCTCCTGGCAATTACACAGAGACTCTGTAGCCATAAGTTAAAAATAAGTTGTCTGGACTTCCCTGGTGGCACAGTGGTTAAGACTCCATGCTCCCAATGCAGGGGGCCCATGTTTGATCCCTGGTCAGGGAACTAGATCCCACATGCATGCTGCAACTAAGGAGCCCATGTGCCGCAACAAAGGAGCCCGTGAGCCACAACTAAGGAGCCCCCCTGCTGCAACTAAGGAGACTGCCTGCCTCAACTAAGACCCATAGCATCCAAATTAATAAATAAATATTTTTTAAGAAGTTATTTTCTCTCTGTTCTATCCCCATATAGGTGCATGCAACATTTTTAAAAGGCATGGGGAAGGGGGGCGAGAATGGATGGAAATTAACCCCCTGACTACTTGACCTCCCTTGAAAGGAGAAAAGCAGCACTTTCTAAGCAGGAACAGCTGCTAAATGGTAAAACATAAGCCCACAGAAATCTTTTTAATATACAGGTTGCTAAAATGAAGAAAACCACTTTTTGAATAAAAGCATTTTTCTTCTTAAAAGAAAAAGTGCTAATTGAACTAATTTAAAGTGAGAATCACTTTGTTGCCTCCTCCCTGCTAAGGCCTGAGGATAGCTGGGGTTTGCTTAGGGATGCCTGGCTCCTTGCAGATGCCGGCTGGCCCTCCTTGAGGGGGTGGGGTCTCTATCTTTAAATTAGCTCCATTAGCACTTCTGCCTTTCTAGCTTTTATCAAAGGCTTTTCCTTATGGGGAAAAAAAATTTCCAGAACATCCCTGGTTATGCCAGGATATTGAATTTTCTGATTTAAGCCAACAGAAAGCACCAATCGCCTTGCTAGACAGGAAATTCAGCTAATATTGTATTTTCCGGGTCCCACTTGGATTAATTAACATAATAAAGTGCCTGATTTTACCGGACGAACACCATCTGTCCATAGGTATTAACCACATCTGCCCAGATTATGCCAAGCCCAAGTCACCCTCCCAAATCATGCTGAGTTTCTGGGTCACCCAGCATCAGAAATTGGGCAGATTGGATTAAAAGGCCCAACTAAAAAGGAGGCGTGTATTAAGAGCTCTTGCATGATGGGAATTTGAGGATGGTAGCCGAGTGGCTAACCCGGTCTCCAAGCTAGTCTTTGGATAACCTCTGGCTTCCTCTTGGCCTAAAGAAAACAGTTGTTTTAGGCCTGGGGAAGTGGCCCCTGAAGGCTCCCCTAATTGGGAGTTGTTTGCATTAGCATTACAGTGTATTTCTTGGGACTCTTCCAACTGAGCTCATAGGAAGCCTCTCTGGAATGAGCTGGGGTGCAGGGATGGTGCAGACAGCTGTTCCCGGCTCTCTCCTCCTGGTGACGTGCAATCTTCCTTTAGGTGGTCTCATCTACTCAGATGGATGCACTTATCACCTTGTGCAGTGGCTGTCTCAATCTAGGGCCTTTGAAGCCCCAGAAGTAGGGTTTTGCAGAATTTCAAGAAACCCAGTAAAAATAATATAATTCTGACGATAAGGTTATTTGAACTAAGACACCTGGTTTCTTTGCTTTGGCTGCAAGCGTTTTCAGCTCGGTGAGTTAACATGTGTTATTTCAAGCCAACCAAAAGCTCTGATCATCAGTTATCCAGGTAAACTTAAGAAATGTGGAAGTTGATTAAATTTTAGGGATGGAACCTTTCAAATCACAGTGACTCGAGAGTGTGGAGTGTAGGCGCTGTGCACATATGTTGCTAACCACCAAATGTGTTATCTCTGACCAAATGCCTCTCCTAAAAGCCAACACCCCATTTACTACTGCATACCCCAGACACTTCCAACAAACTCTGTGTTTCTAAGGCTAGTATCACATTTCACCCAAACCAGCTCCATTTTCTTTTCTTTCCATATTATATAATGGCATCACCATCGATACAGAGTTCATTGTATTTGCTAATTTGTTCGTCCATTCGTTTGTTTATTCCTTCAAGTATTTGAGTACCTAGCATGCGTCAGCATCTGGGAGCGATTCTCCATTCTTCTTGTTCTCTTACTGGATAAACACTCTCTGTCCATAGGTATTAACCACATCTGTCCAGATTATGCCAAGCCTAAGCCACTTTCCCAAATCATGCTGAGTTTCTGGGTCACCCAGCACCAGAAATTGGGCAGATTGGATTCAAAAGCCCCACTAAAAAGGAGGCGTGTGTTAAAAGCTCTTGCATAATGGGAATTTGAGGAAGGTAGGCCCCAGAGCAAGTCTTACCAGTTCTATTTTTCAAATCTATCCCTTTTGTTCCATCCTTAGTGTCATTGCTATTTTTGAAATGGGTTTAGAGGAGCCACAGTCTGTCATATAATGGTCTTAGTAGTGTTGTCCAACAGCACTTTCTGCAATGAGGAAAATAAATGTTCTCTGTTCTCCAATATAGCAGCCATCAGCTGCATGTGGCTACCGAGTGGCTGAAACATGGCTCATATAACTGGAGTGCTAAAGTTTTAAATTTTATTTACTTTAATTTTAATTAATTTAAATTTAAAATCAAGAAGCCACAGACTAGACAGTGCAACTCCATACTGATGCTTTCCCTAAATCATGGCCAAGCAACCCTCCTAGAAGGAGAGCATGGACTCACGGCCCTGGTGCACACCATCAAAAGCACGAAATGGCTCCAAAACCTCCTGCTGTAGTCTATTCCATCACATACCAATGTTTATCTTAAAATAAGAATATTTTCCTCCAAATATTTGAGTAAAATGGGGAAGGTTTTTCATACTTATTCTGTATTTCCCCAGTTTGAGAAGCACACACCTCAACAGTGGTCTCCTACCGTTTCTTTGAATTCAGCTCATCTTCAAGAAAATCACTAGAGGAATTCCTCCAAACCATGGATCTGATCATGAAAATAATAATAATAATAATGATAAATAATATATAATAGACTGAACCTTACTATATTATAGCTGAATTACGGTGTGAATACTATGTTCCAGACACTATACTTTTTTAATATATTATCTTATTTATTCTTGTATAGAATTATCCCCATTTTAGAAACACAAAAACTGAGTCTTAGGGAGGATAAGCCACTTACCCCGGGTCAGAAAGGTAGTCAGGGTTGTAGCAAGAATCTGAATCCAAGAAGTGCAACTTGAGAACTTACACTATAAATTACTATATTCCCTCCTTAAACAGCTCAGAGTTTCTGCTGCTTCATAGGACCAAGTTGAAATCTTTGCTGGTACGGTTAAGGTCTTTCAGTGGATCTAGCCCCTCCCTAGTGTCTCATTTCCCTCCAGTCCTACACATGCTCTACATAATTTCATCCAGCTACATCATATGCTTCTCCACTCCCCAAAGACACTCACGGCGTTCACGTCCCCTTGCCTTTTCATACCACCCTGTGTACTTCTCTCCAGCAGCATTTGCCACAAGTTTACATGTGTCTTCCCAACTAAACAGCAAATCCTCAAGGGGAGGAGCCATGTTTCACACATATTTGAAACCCCGCTGCCCAACGCATAGTATGCATTCCAGTAAGTAATGCCTGTTGGAGTTGAATTATGTTGTTTACTTTGCTTCTGTGATTCCTTCTATTTGTTAAACATCACACTCCTCTGAGACTCAGCACTGTCTGCCTCTCCCTGATTTTCGATTCTCTCTCCCCTTTGGGTAAACTTGGCAGATGTACTTCCTGTGATCATGCGCAGTTTTATGCTGTTATAAGAGCACCTGTCCCAGGAGGACCCACATTTACATGCATTTTTTCATCTTTGTTATTCCAGTGGCTAATGTAGCATTTGACAGAGAGTAAAAACTCAGAGAAGTAAATAAATCTAAATACAGTGCCAGTTTGGCCAGACCTTATTGGATGTCCTTTCCTCTTTCTTACCGTCCCCTTTGCTAATCATTTTAGGTAACTCCATCTACCAGGGTGAAGTGCAGAGGTGTACTTCCAACCATGTGTTTAGGTTCTTATTGTTCTCTCTAGCAAGATGTTATTTTTAAAAAACAAGATAAAATTACTGTATTGCTAGAAAACCATTAAAAGGGTTTACAAGTTCTCTCTCTCAAAGAATTATTGTAGTCCTGACAATAAGCTTACCAAGTTTTACAGCACAATGCTTGATATAAAGCTGAAATAATAAATGTTGAGTGAATGAATGAATGAGTGGAATTTTTAAGTTAAACTTTTCTGGCACTATAAGGAAGACAAAAAGGATATGACTTGGGGCTTCCCTGGTGGCGCACTGGTTGAGAGTATGCCTGCCGATGCAGGGGACACGGGTTCGTGCCCGGGTCCGGGAAGATCCCACATGCCGCGGAGCGGCTGCGCCCGTGAGCCATGGCCGCTGAGCCTGCGCGTCCGGAGCCTGTGCTCCGCAACGGGAGAGGCCGCAACAGTGAGAGGCCCGCGTACAGCAAAAAAAAAAAAAAAAAAAGGATATGACTTGAGTGGACAAAACCTGGCCCAAATGCTCAGCTGGGGAGTGTGGAAGGCAGAATCCTAAGAAGATATGTAAGATTCCACCCTAGGGTACATCTCTTTCCCTTGAGTGTATGTGTTGTGTTGAGTGTATGTGTTGGGGGGTGTATGTGTTGGGGGGCACTGTGAAAATAACAGGATATCATTGCTGTGATTAAGTTACCAATCAGTTGACTTTGCGTTAATGAAATGGGAGATGAGGTTAAATCCTTAAAATGGTGACATTCTCCAGGAAGAAAGCAAGCAGACAACTTGTAAGCTGCCTATGGAGAGGGCAGCTTCTAGGATCTGGGGACTTCAGTTCTACAATCACAAGGAACTGAATTATGCCCCTACTGGAATGAGCTTCAGATAAGAGCGTGGCCTCAGCTGACCCCTGGATTGCAGCTTTGTGAGACCAGAGCAGAGAACCCAGGTTAGCCTGCCCAGGCTCCTGAACAGCAGAAACTGTGAGATAATAACTTTGCGTTGTTCTAAGCTGCTAACTTTGTGGTAATCTGTTCTTCAGCAACGCAAAATACAGGGAATGTTACACAGCAAAGCAGTAACATTCAATTCTGCATACCCATTACATTACGAAGACTAACCCTGTTACTAAATCAAGTCCTCCTTGCATTTCGTCTTCCAAGAAATCTTTTCCGTTGAAGCCCTGCCCATCCAATGCATGGTTGAGAGAAGCACATGAACATGAGCAGTGAATGTGTCTTTCTTAGTAAAGTGTGTTTAGCCAGCTTTCCCAATTATAGATAGCACGAGAAGCAATGATATTAGCTACCGCAATCAGGAAGTCCAGGCAAACGTTTATTTTTGAGATGGAAAAACCATTTGCTTAGCCTTGGGTTGGCACTTGGGGTCATATTTTTTCAGCGATACTAAATATACATACCTCTAAGTAAATGCTAATAACAAAGACAAAAGGTTAGTTGTTTTAGTTTTGAGCCTTGGCTCAGAGGCAACGATTCAAAGGTTGCAGCCAAAGCAAGAAAGAGACCCTCTCTTACAGTGACTGTCCTTCTGGTGCCAACTGGAACAATCTAGGCAAAGGCTGGTGGAAGTGAAAGGAACTGTGTACAAAGCTCGCCTAGTTTCGCGTCTTTTAGAGTCTGACCTTCTGCTGGCCACAGCAGAGTTACTGAGAGAAGAAATCCTATGAGAAAATGATTCTGCTCCTCCCTTCTCTCTGATTTCTTTCTTGAAAAGAACCCAGTCTGGGCCCAATTTTTCTTTTTTTTTTTTCAGTATCTGCCAACATAAATGCCAACTCCAGCATTTTAACGAGGGGAGTTACCATGGGGATGTAAACAACACATGCAGAGTGGCAGCGGCCACAGCACAGGGGAGAGACCCAGACACAGGCCACCAGTCACTTGCACTTTGTACCGTGCGGAACGGCCTGCTTTAAAGAAGCCAGGCTGGCAGCAGGCCACGGGGCGAGGGCGATGCACGGCGGGGGGGGCGGGGGTCCTGCTTCAGAGGGCCTGTGCATTCCCCCACTCATCACCATGCTCTGCTGGGAGCAGCTCTCTTCATTTGTACTTTCTCTTGACTTACTCTATGGAATTCTATTAGCCCAGAGATACAGTTTGCTAGCTGGCGTTCTTATTTCATATTCCACGTGACCCAAAACACAATGAATAAAAGGGAGTTTAGGAGGTGCCAGGGAGTTTTAAAGAGGTCTGTGAACTGTAAAGACCACACTTGTGAAGAGAGAGAAAAGTACAGGTAAGAGAGCTGAATACTACATGATTTCCGGGGTGAAAAAATTTAAAAAGCAGAGCATTTGGGTGTCTGAATGAAAAGGAACAAAACTACAGATTATTAAATGGTATATGACCCTGACATACCTAATGTTTCAATAATAAAAATCATAGGTTGGGATTATATTCAGGAATTGAAACAATGAATGATGAAATCTGCATTTATAGAAGATGGCTAATTTAAGATGAACTGTAGATCACAAAGGATATCCACACTCTGAAAACTTATTTATTAGATCAATTATCAACACACTCCCCTAGAGTAGATGAAAGATATGATATCACCATTTTACAGGCTGGATAACAGAAGCCAAAGAACTCAAAGGGATTTGTACAAATCCATTGGTCTAGAGGGTAGGAGGACCAAGAACTGATTATTTGTTCTATAGTCTCAGTTTTTGTCGTAAAGGACCTTTCTATCCGTGATTTCAACTGAATTCTTTGACCTCACAAATTAGGTCACAAGTTAATGTCAGATAGAAAACATCAAATCTTGATTGAAAATCTGGCCCATATCAGACCAGTCCCTTGCCCCTCTACGCCCAAGGGACCATGTCTTCTTCATCTTTTCATCTCTGTGCCCCTAAAACTCAGCCCAGAGTAGGACACATGGTAATCTAGTTATAAATATTTGTTGACTCGAACTGGGTGCCCTCTCTGCCTACATATACTGTGGCAAAGATTCCCAGCTCTCAATCAGAACTTTCTGGGAGAAAATATGTCATTGCACTATCTAGTAAGACCTGTATGGGCCCATAGTTACAAACTATTCCTGTGAAAGAGACACCTAGTGGTATGAAAACAAAAAGTCCTGCTTTTTCTGTCCCTGTAGCTAAGTCATCCTTGCTTCTCATGAAGAGTGAGTAAGCAGCGGCCATAAAAAATACCCCCTCCCATGACACGTTTTCCTGGAGCCGTATAAAACCAATGGTCATCCACCCTCTCAGCACTCCTTTCCCTGACCTAAGAACATTTCTCAGGCTACCACTTGGCTTAGCCTTGAACATGATGACGACGGAGTCTTTGGAGAGGGCCAGCCGTGGATTCCAACCCTGGATCAGTGGGTTCTCCCAAAGGACAGATCCCTCCTGGGGACTCACCGCGCATCCAGAAACCGGGAACGCAGGATCATGACGGCCTCACACGTGCTTTGCTTCAGCTGCATCTGGATGGAGCTGAACTTGCGGTGGATGATACTGACCATCCGCTCGATCTCCTTCGGGGAGATGGGCCTGGTCCGGCTTTGCTCTCGCAGGAGATTCATCACGTGGGTGGTGAACTCATTACAGGCCTAGAACGGCAGGATGACACACGTGGAGTGTGGGGAGGGTCCAAGCCTCAGCACACTTGACGTGAGGCTGTGTAGGTCTTTTGCTAGAGACGTGCGCAGGTAAGGAAAGTGGGCTAGTCTGTGGCATTTTGTCAAATCGGAAAAAATAAATGATGCCTGGAAATCCCTTTCAGCCCATTTGATTATAATTTTGGGCCATGCTGTGGATTTTTTTTAAGGGAAAAGAAAATTCTTACGTATTTTTCAAAATCAATTATTTTTCATGACTTTACTACTATGAAAGATGAGAACATGGACACTAGTATAAAACACACTTCACAACCCTTCACCCCAACGTTAACAGTCAAAGAGAGTTTGGGGCCAAATATAGCATGAACTTTCTGTCTTGCCCTTATCTCTGATATGTTAAAGCTTCCAAATATTCAATTCAGCATAAACAGCCCGAAGAGTGGAATCATGGACTTAAAAGCTCTGATAACTCTTCTGGGAGATTTCTCATCCATCTATTTCTACTTCTACTTTTATCGTAAGGACTCCCTCCTATGCCGGTCTTCCGAAGATCTGCTATGTCTATAACACAAAGGGAATAGGTTAAAAAAAAAAACAAAAACAGCATCCAAATATGAATTAGAGGATTCAGGAGTTATCCCTGCAGAAAGGAAAACTCTCAGGTTAGAGACCAACATACTCTCAGCTCTGGAAGTGAAACTGGAGAGCATTTTTCCCACCTCCTTATTTTACAGTTGGGAAAACTGTGGCTCCAAGAGATGAAGGGCCCACAGCAAAAAACAGCAGCTGAGGCAGGACCTGAACACATCCTCATCCAGGCCAGGGTGTCTGTTCTTTCCCAGACCCTGAATCTGCTCCTCAGAGCACCACTGCCCTTTCTCTTAGTTACTATTACTTATCATCTCGGTAGTCGGGTTTTATTAGTGAACATTCAATAAAATATCTACTCACAGGTTAACTCACAGTAATGTTGTAAAACTGTATAAGATTGTTAACAAAAAAAGGCAACTTGATGCTGTGAGACTTGAAGAACTAAGGACTCAAAGGGTTCAACTTAATATTAACAGTGGAAACACGCCCATTGAGGCTAACACTGCATTGCCCTTGTTTTTTACAGCACCAAGCCCTTCCTAGCTGGCAATTATGCAGTAACAATAACATATTTACAGTTCATTTCTCCAAGAAATCCTTCGAGGTCGGCTGGCCAGAGATACAAAGGCAGATGCATCCACTGGGCTGTGTCTACACTGGGGGCTGGGAGGCCTGGGTTTTGACCTGCCTCCGTGAGTATGAGGGTAAATCCTTTCACTACTCAGTACTTCGTTTTATTTGTCCGAGAGTGGATTTAATCATTCCTAACCCTTCAGCAAGGCTAGCAGTGCCCATGCTCTCGTGCAGTGACCTGCAGATGGAGTAAATCACTCACATGAACGTAGCAGTGGGCTAAGAGCACAGACTGCCTGCGTTCAGATCCTGCGCTGGAACTCACTTCGCTCTGGGGCCTCGGTTAGTTATGTAAGATCCCTGTATCTCGTCTTCCCTATTTGTGAAATGGGGATGACAGTACCTCAAAGGGTGTGGTAAGGACTACATGAGTTACTCTCTGTGTCTGGCCATATAAATTGTGTCATTATTATCTCTTCAAAGTACAGAGAACTTGGAAACCCAGCATAGGATCACGATTGGGCAAACCTCTCCAGGCTTCAGTCTGCCCCGCGGTAAAACTAAAGGGGGTCACAAATACCTTCTTTCTAGGCTGCAGGCATATGCTGCAGACAAAATCCACAGAAGATGAGGTCCAAGAGCAGTTTGCTCTTACTAAGAAAACTGCTACCTAAACACAAGATCTTAGTATAAGCTTCATCTCTCCCCAACCTCAACAAGGGAGGGAGATAAAACCTGGCAGCGAGTTGGCGGCAAGTCTATGAGAAGTCGGGGTGGGGCGTGGTGAGGGGAGGCACGGCAGGCATCCTAAGTGGCCTTCCGGAGAAACGCTTCATCCCCCGCTGGGCTGCAGCCTCCTCCCTCTTGATGGGGGCTCACAGGGAGGAGGGACTGGATGTGAAGGAGGTACTGTCAAGTGCACTTGCTCTCTGCTGGGGAGCCACAGTGCTCGGCTAATAATGATGTGCTTCATTACGGTGAATAAAAATACTCACAATACCTGATGCTTATTTAGGGCATTGGATCCCGGGCCCCTTTCTGCTCTGCCCCAAACAGACAGTGGAGTCTTTTCACCCACTGCTGAGGTGCAGCAAGACAGCTGCTCAACAGCTGCTCGGGAACACACAACAGACAGTGCAGAGGAGTTCCAAGTCCATTTTAGACAGACAGAACACAGTGATCCAGATTTTTCCAGGACCTGAACTACCCACGTCTCCTCCTCAGTTCCCCCAAGCTCGGCACCTTCACAAGCTGTGCTGCTCCCATGTAGCCAGGCGCTCCTGATGGAATTGGGAAGCGTGGGGATGACAATCGTTAATTAAATAGGACCCTCGCCGGCTGAAGGTTTCTGTGACAGAGGAGACTCTGCTGCAGACTGTCCGAAAGATGGTACACCTCCTGGAGCTACCCCTCCAGCTGCCCCCAGAAAGCGGACGCTTTCTGAAAGGAGACGTCCCAAGTTCCAGGGCAAAGGCCCTTCTGGGAGCAGCCTACCCAAGAGAAGTTCTCTTAGAAAATCCTGCTTGAGTTTAAGCAATTTAATCCTAGACTTGAAGCCTCCTTCCTGCACTTCTCTTCAGCCCACCTTCTTCTCTTACTGCTTCAAACTGGATTTGGCTGCCAATTTCAGCAACGAATGTGACTGGGATTTTAAGACTTTCTTGGCTGTGAGTGGACCTGACCCACCTGGGTTCGGCCTTAGAGACAGCCTTGTCAATGCCCTGGCAGCATTATTCACAAAAACTGAAAAGTGAAGAACTCTGCAAAACTACAAGAGTATCGCTTTTTAGAATAGCACTTGGAACAAAATTCAGGTTTCTGGATATCACGGTTTTATCTATTAGAATATGCTAGCTCTTAAATACCTTAGCTTCCAACATGATCTGCTGAAAAAGTGTTTTACCAGCCCCTTTTAATGAAGAAAACAATTTCCTTCTTTTCTTTTGAATGAAAGTCTCTAGAAGCCTTCTTTATCTAATAACCTCAGGGTGAAACAATGGCTGACTCATGTTGGGGTTTTTTTAGGGGGGGGAGTGGGGGATGGGGGAGTAGGGTTATGGTAGCTACTTACTGGAAAGCTAATTGATCCTCTGGTTATCTACCATCACCAAACTAAAATCAAAACAAAACAAACCAAAACAACAGAATCAACTCTTAAATAGTCAGTTTGGTAGCCATCTAGGTACTACTGAAACAGAGACTGACATTTTTACTAAGGTTTCCTATTTTTAAGAAATCTCCCGCAAGGAATGCTTACAGAAAAAAATGAAGAAGATCTATCTCTCAGACATACTAGCTAGAAGGTTAATGGCATAATTTCCTTATAATATGCTATTTACTATAATTAACAATACAACTAATATTAATAAATTATTAAGCACATAGAATATGTTAAACAGTATTCAGTTCTTACCCAGAAAATGCCCAAAGAAATAAGGAAATGATTTTTTAGTGTTTTTTAAGAATAACAAATACAGACTACTACTACATTTACCTAATTTGCTCTGTACTGATGGAGCTTTTCCTTAAGCTCCCAATTTCCAGCATGATTATTATTTAGAATAGGTAGGTATCTATGAGAAGTTTCTGAAGAAGAATAGTTTTTTTATCACTAGCCTCTCTTAGAGAGCATCAATCTAGTCCATGAAAGTAACAGAGAGGTCAAGCCGGTTACTTCATTGTCTACAGACGTCCACACTTGTTCCATATTAAGTGCGGCTGGCTGGGTATTGTTCCAATAAGAGCCCTTGGGCCAAGGGTCAAAATCTGGCTTCCAGGGCCAACTCTGTCCCTCCTTTGGATGTGTGACCCAGATACATCACCTAACCTCTTTGACCTCCAGTTCCTCAGCTGTATCGAAATGGAGATGATGGCAGTACCTGTCTGGAGGACCCAGCCTTAAAATTACCTTGAGGAACAAGTGCAGTTAAGTTGACAAAAGTGCTTTAGTCATTTTGGATGAGGATGGAAGAGTGAGACAAGGGGGGGTTAAATCAAGGAAACAGTCCGTTCGTCTATGTTGCTGGCAACCTGAGCTAAGAAGAAAGCCAGTTTTAAACGCCATCCAGCCTAACATCCATTCCAGTTGTGGGTTTAGGGAGGAAGCCACACTCGTCGTGTACCCCTGGAGTTTGGCATGAGTTAACCTGGATACTAGGTCGAGATAGGTTGTTATGCCAGAGGCCAAGCTTAGCAGTGAAGGTAAAATAGGGAAGGCACAGAGTAGGAAGAACCCAAGAGGCCAGCTGGGGACCTTGTCAGCAAACGTCCCCATGTGTCTTCCCAAGTTATCCCATTAGTTGGGGCAGACTCTGAACCCTAACATTATGGCCCAGGTGGGGAAGCTGTCATAGATCAGCCAGCTTACCTGAGCTCAGCCTCTCCTGGGAACTGAGGAAATGTCTACATGAGCCTACACCGTGTTAAGAAAGTTTGTTCTTTCCCAGGAAGGTGGAGGGTGATGATCCACAGGTTCTTACCACAAGATTGCTTTTATTTTCCTCCCCTTGAACCCTCCCTACACCTGTCTGATGGCTGAAATTCACCACGCTTGGCTTCCAGCTTCACACCTTTTTCCCTCATAAAAGAAGGGACTTTGTAGAAATCCATTTCAAAGGTAGACAGGAGTGCAATAATGAAACGTTCTTCACTTTAAATTTTAAAATGCCTATTTCTATTTTAAAATTTAAATTTTCTATTAAGTTTGCATTTGCCTTCTACCTAGACAGTCATAAGTGGACAGTACAGGGTCTTCCACTTTTTGTTTTTTCTCCCCCTTCTTCTGTGACCCTTAAAAAAGAAAAGAAAGCCATAAACCTAACAATTCAATGGAAGTAAGTTAACTTAGAACTTCAGGACAATGTCACATCCAAAGAGATGACAACAAATATATCTATAAATAATGGGAGGACAGCCTGATGTTAAGGGACTCCTAATAAAGTAGTATTGCTCATACTGACCAGCGGAAACAATATTGATATTTAAATTCACATGTGGGGTCTTCCCTGGTGGCGCAGTGGTTAGGAATCTGCCGGCCAATGCAGGGGACACGGGTTCGAGCCCTGGTCCGGGAAGATCCCACATGCCGCGGAGCAACTAAGCCCTTGCGCCACAGCTACTGAGCCTGTGCTCTAGAGCCCGTGAGCCACAGCTACTGAGCCCACGTGCCACAACTACTGAAGCCCACGCGCCTAGAGCCCCTGCTCCGCGACAAGAGAAGCCACCGCAATGAGAAGCCCACGCACCGCAACGAAGAGTAGCCCCCGCTTGCCTCAACTAGAGAAAGCCCACGCGCGGCAACGAAGACCCAATGCAGCCAAAAATTAAATAAATTAATAAATAAATTTTGAAAAATTCACGTGTGTGTGTGGGGGGGTCCTCTAGTAGAGAGGGGCGCTATTATAATTAGAATACTGTACAGCATTTATATACTGTTCTATGACTGAAAGCCTTTCTTAGCCTTTCCTTCGTATGATCTTTATGGCTCTTTGATATCCTAGACTCCAAATCCACAGCTCTTTGCCAAAAACCCCCAGCTTTTAGGGTATAGTATGTGGACCACTGGATCCCAGAGACCATTTAGTGGAGTGTTAGGACTGGAATTCAACTTTGTCTGACTCCAGGGGTCCCCTGAGACCCTCTACTCTTCTTATAGCGGGAGGCGTGTCTCGTATTGCATACCATATATAAAAAGCAGAACATGTTTGACTCCCATTTGAACTGAATCTAGGTAGAGCGAGGGACTTTAGTGTCCGTTCCCATAGGATTCCATGAGCACCATGACCCTCTGCTCATGACCCTGAGAGCCCCGGGGCTGCATGCACACAGGGAAACACTCCAGAGCTCCAGGAACTGAGTTTTCCTTATATTGACTATGGATGTTTTCTGAAATCATCATTTACAACTTCGACTTTTTTTAAATGGCTTTATCTCTAGTTTGCCTGGGTTTTCAACAGTGGACACCAAGGACTCGGTGGGCTCAGGTTCAGCAAGTGGCTCTGGGGTGAGGCCGGAGATGCTGGACCCCAGATGTCAGTCTCCAGGAAAGGCTGCCTGCCTCGGCGCCCACAGCCCTGAGTTTCCTGATGCCTCCGCCCTTTTCCTGAAGGGCTGGAGGGGCCCAGACCCCACAGGGCTGTGGTTACCTGCTCGTATTTCTCCAGCTCCGTGTGGTAGATTTGCCTGATCTGTGAGAGTTTGGCTCTGTAATCAGAATGCTCCACCGAATTGTCGGAACCGGCACCTCCAGAAGCTGCCGCCGCCGCAGCCGCCGCGGCCGAGCCGCCACCCTTCTCTGGCCCGGCCACCCCCTCCGCCAGCAGCATGTTGTCCAGTCGCATCAGCTGGGGGTCTGTTGGCTCTTCTTCCTGCGCTCCCCGGATACTCAAAACTGCGGGAAGACCCAAAAGAGTGGGGAGGTGTTAAGAGTAACCCAACGAAGCAAAGTTTAACAACAACAAACTTCCAATGTATCGTTTGGCTAAGTCTCAAATTACTTGCAATATGGCATCTGAGCAATGGGTTGGAAAAAGAGAGGAATTGGGGGAGGAGAAAATGCAAGGAGAGATTTGCTTTGTTCCCCAAGTTAATTATATCCCATCATATGAGGTACCTAGCATAGTCCAATTGATGGAGGCAGAAAGTAGACCAGTGGGTACCATGGGTTGCGGGGAGGGTGGGGATAAGAAGTTCGTGATTAACCGGTACAGAGTTTCATTTTGGGAAGATGAAAAAGTCCTGGAGGTGGACGGTGGTGATGGCTGCTCAACAATGCGAATGTACTTAATGCCACTGGACTGTCCACTCACAAACAGTTATAATGATAAGTTGTAGGTTATGCATATTTTATCACAGTGAAGGAAATTTCAAACCTACAAAAAAATTAATGATAGCAATATAATTTTCACTTTCATCCCCAAACTGCCAAATTTTAATTCAAGGAAAAGCATTTCCTTCTTCATTTCTAATTTTAGATTTCTGTGAGGTTGTGGTTTTCCACTCATTGACTTTGTAATATTCGATCAGCCTAAATTTTCATCTCCAAAATGATCTAAGCCAGGCAAATCCAGTTAATTTGGAGTGAAGTGTTAAACCTCTCCCCTGGACTAGGGACTTCCATCTCCCCACATTGAGATCAATCTGTTCCAGGTGATAAGAACTCCATCCTGGTACAAACAAGGGTGAGGTCCTTTTAACAAGCTGTCTCAGGGATTCAGAGAAGCTGGTATTCTGATAGGATGGAGAAGGCTCAGCTCTGTTAGAGGCTCTGCTTTTTATTAAAACACCATGACCATTTGTGGGGGATGAGGGGGTGATTTGGACTGAAAGAGATCAAGTGATTTAGTAAATCAGCAGAAGAGCTAGGCAGTCTCTTTTTACTACCTTCATACAACCTGCCATAAAGTAAATCACTCATCTGAGCCCAGTTTACTTGTCAGCAGCCAAGTCTTTGTTGAGAGCGAACACGAAAAGAATTTCCAATTAAAAACAAACTGAGGGTAGGAAAGGAGGAACACGATTAAAGACAGAGGAGAAGGCGTCCCATGCTGGTTCACATCTTGGGGATGGAGATGGCAGGGTCTACGCGGCCTGGTGGGTATGTGAACACTGGTGCAGCCAGAGAGCCCAGAGCTGTTTCCAGCCAGGATGCATCTGGTGAGCACCACGGGGACGGTGCCAGGTGCAGTTGTCTCCTGAGCCCTAGCAAGGCAGCCCCACAGGGTTGTGACAGGGAAGGTGGATCTGAGCTCAATCCGAGGGGACATGTAGACATTCAGGGCATTTCATCACGTATAATACCAGCATAACTGCTGGCTGTGTCCACATGCTCCTGGCTTCTAACAGGCATGACAAGAAGCAACCTTGGAAGCTGTTTCAAAGGAAAGCCCGATTCCTGTGCTAAAAGGAAAACGGCAGCTTTGCTTTCATGAAACAGGAGACAGTCAAGTGGAAGGTCAAGCCATGTGGACCAGGGCTGGCGGTTAGGAACACGAGGATTAAAGGCACGGGGTAGGGACACGTGCCCCCCACACCCCATGAAGTAAGAAAGGACGGGAGGAGGGAAAGGAGGACGTGGGGAAGGCAGTTAGCTGGGGAGGAAAGAAGGAAGTCCTCCCTGACGCCCAACAAGCCACACTTCAGGACCCAGGTTCTCCTCTTGCATCTGAATTTTTAATATTTTGCTGCACTAAAAGAAAATTGCTACATCGTTAATGGCACAGGTTAGGGGATCCTGGAGGTTTATTTTGTGGACCTTTTTCCAATGACATCCTTTTTTTGTAATGGGAAACTGTCCCTTTGATCTTAGAATAATAAAGATTTAGTCATGTTATTCAGTTCCTCGAATTTATTTACTCAGATCTACAAAGTCCTCAGAAGAACATATCACTAACAAAGGTTTCCTTAAGAAAGGAAACGAATGCAGTACCCATTTCCTGAATACCAGTCCCTAAAGGTGGGGAAGAGAATGTGACCCCGCAAGGAGCTAGGCTTAGAGCCCAGGAACCCTTCCTTCCTGGCCTGTACAGCCCAGTGAATTCTTCCAGGTGAGGGCATTTACGTGGGGTTTATGGATGTCTCCCCAGTGAATTTTATTGAATGAATTTTAATTACTTTACCAACGACAAATATCTATGGGCCATTTACAAATGAAAAAAGAAAAAGAAGATCAACTCTGAGCCATTCTGTAGTTGTTGCACTTTTGCTTGATCATTAAAAAACTGGTGCTGAGGCAAAACTTGACACTAATATGGCCAGTGTATCCCAGAAGAGGCTGCAGACTTTGGCTGACGGGAAACCTCCCCAAGATGCTGAGGCTGGTTAACACCGGAGCCGGGCAGTGATGCCTCCAAGTGCTTCTTCCTCATCACTCTATAACAATCCTCCCTGACAGATCCAGCACTGACAGATCTTGTGATGGTTTCCGGTCGCAACAATGGTAGCAAAGCAAAATATAATCATGTCATCTTAATGGTGAAGACGCACTTTCCTAGGGCTACCTAAACACTGCGTTACCTGAGGTGGTGATGAGCATCGTCAGACAGCGCCTGTGCCTAAGACTGACCTGCTCACCCCATTAGCTTGCTCCTCTAGCAAAGTTCAATTCATTATGAGAGGAGAAAGAGAGGCAAAGAGACAGGCATGCACAGACCAAAGTGCTGGCACTAGTTCCTCCAGGTACCAGGTAGGTGACTAGGTGGGCATGTTCCTACTAGTATTTCCCATGTGCCCAATATTTACCTCTGAGAATATTTTCCCTTTCCAGCCTCTCTCAGTTGCACCCACGCCCATGCCCCACCTTTTCGTTTAAACAATCAACGGGAAGCACGAAACGTCCACACAAACTCTGTACACCTACCTAATTAATATTTTTCTTGGTCTTGAAATCTAACTGGTTTTAAATGAAATAAGAGAGCAAATTGCTAAAGCTGGCCAAGGACACTGAAAGGATACAGCGTTAACCCCCTACCCACCAAAGAAGTTCCAGGACTAGCACAGAGGGTGAAGCCGTAATCTATACTGACTCTTATTATTCCCCCCCTCAGGTACGAAAGATACATTTAGTTGGGGGAAAAAAACACACACACGCAGAGTAAGAGTGTTATCATTTCGCTTAGCTTTTATATAATTTGATGAATCCTGTAAACAGATACTCTTCAAAAAGAAATTTGGATTCACTGAGATTTAATATAATTGATTTCTAAATGTGGCCAAGAAGAAATTGGTATGCTAGAAATACAATGTACCATAACATCAATGGTGCTTGCATTTATATTCAGAGTTCAGGACACATAAATTGGCCCCAAACCAGAGATCTGAAGAAAATAAAAGAACAGAAAAATGTGGAAAAACAAAAAACCCAACAGTCTTCTCCAAATTACACCCTTTAAATTATACTCAAATGATTGTGAAAATATTAATTTCAGAGTATGTGTCAGAACCACCACCATAACTATCCACACTCACACACACACACACACACACACACACACAATATAAACAAAAGAAAACTTTCCTCTTCCACTATTTTACATGGAAGATTCTGGTTCTGAGGGTCTTGGACTGTGTATGTGTGCTGGGCAGAGGCCCGGATGGACCAATAAACAACACTGCATGTACAGGTTTCTGCCCAGAAGGAGCAGCATCCGTACCACTATAAAAATGGGTGTTGGGGCTTCCCTGGTGGCGCAGTGGTTGAGAGTCCGCCTGCCGATGCAGGGGACACAGGTTCGTGCCCCGGTCCGGGAAGATCCCACATGCCGCGGAGCGGCTGGGCCCGTGAGCCATGGCCGCTGAGCCTGCGCGTCCGGAGCCTGTGCTCCGCAACGGGAGAGGCCACAACAGTGAGAGGCCCGCGTACCGCAAAAAAAAAAAAAAAAAAAAAAAAATGGGTGTTGAGATTCACTGGTACGAGAAACTGTTCGGCCAGGGAGTTAAAAAAAAAAAAAATCCCACCAACATTAAATAAATAAACGAAAAGGCCGATATGTCTAAGCAGAGTGATGCTACCCATTTACTGCTTGAAGCCGGCACTCTGGCAAGTAGGAGACAAAATGATTATTTAAAAGCTCCTTTTTTATCTCTGTAGCACCATGCAGGTCTCAAATGAACCTTTCGCCGGAACACCAGAGATGTTAACACTCACCCTCCAAGATCCAATTTCAACCAGCGGAGCTGTTACCTAATCCAGCAACCATCACATATGATCAGGTTCCTGCTCCCCTGATGGGTGTCCTGCGCCCTCCCTAGCCCCCGCCCCTCTATGCTCCCCACCCAACAGCTTTTACTGAAATAGGTTTTAAAGGGAAAATTCCCTTGTTTATGCCAGTACATACAGGGTTTTAATAGTCAGATCTGTACACTTCCACTACCAAAAATGAAATCAACTGCGGTGGATTTGCTCTCCACGGAGGGTCACCCAACAAGATATTTAACCCTTTCGGTAATCATTCTTCAATAGAGTTTCCTTCTCACAAATCTAACCCCTCATGGAAGAGACCGGCCAAGACAGGTAAGTGATGTATATAGAAATTGTCACATGCCCTTTAAAAAGCACCCGATGTTATGGTCTACCTTGCTGCCATCACTGGCCCTGGGGTTCTTTGGTGAACCTCCCAAGATAAGGAGGCTGTCAGAGCACTGTCGGAGCTGCTCTCACAACTGGTCTCCCGCTGTTCTTTATTTATTTTTCTTCACACAAGGAGAAAAACAAACCGAACCCAAAGGCAGTTTCCTAGATCCTTGGCAGGAGGGCCACGAGCGGGTTGTTTTGTCCTTGGCTGAGCTGTGACATGGATCCGGAGCAGCTCCAGACAATGCCCACTAGAGGGCACTCTTTCTTCACCAAGGACTGGTTGGACTGGGAGGGTCCGGCTGTTTCCTGTCCCAGGTTATTTCAGAGCTGGGGAAAATGCCCCCCGCTTAGATTCATACTTCCACGTCTGGGGCAGGCAGCAGGGGAGGAGGGCAGATCTACGGAGAGGGCTGTCTTCAGATTCGGACAGCAGTCCAGGGACCCAAAGCTGGGCTGAGAGATAGAGAGAGATGATAGAGATAGACAGCCAACAGACAGGCGGTTTGGGAAAGGGCATGAGGCGTTCTCCCCAGGATGGGAGCCCTCACACTTTCTGGCCAACCTCTTTGCTTGATTTGAAGGCACAAGACTTAACCTCCTTGCAATTGTTCCACTGTCCACGAGCTGTTCGTCAACATACATGACCAGGAAAGCTGGGGGAGGGAAGCTCTGCCAGCCTCACCGCCAGCCCTGCTCTGCCATCTCCCGGGGGGTCAGAACTTTGGACAGAAGTACTGGGACAGAAATCCGTTGTCCTTGCATTTTTTAGAAATAGAGCAAAGTCCCTGTCTCCTGAAAATATCACAGTTAACACCTTTTATTTGTTCAGAAAGTACTTGTGCGCAATGAATTGCATCACCTTATAAAACATGAAGGAATATTCCAAACTTAGAGAGTAGATAACTGCAGGTTACAAAGGCAAAGTAATTTCCCCCAAATCAAAGCAAACGGGACAAGCCACGACTAGAATCTAGGTCTTCAACTCTTAGATGCTTTACCCTCTACTACAACGTTAGGATTCTGACTGTCACGAATGGTAGCCAAGTGGATGCTATTTCAATTCTGCATAGGTGTGCGTGCATGCATACACACACAAACGCACACACAAACTGTCTTTTGAGGCCTAGGTCATGACTGACACTCTAGGCAGAAGACAACCAGGTATGAGGTAGGGAAGGAAGTTGTTCCTACTGACTTCTTAATTTCTTTACAATTTCCTCCAAATCTGGTCCTCTTCAATTACTTCTTTCGGCCAATAGGACCATCATGATTAGAGCCACTGAGCCGAGTGATAGAATGCCCTCTTCCATCTCAGCCAGAAGAATCCACTTACTACAGTCCCATCCTATTTCAAATCTCAGCTCAAAGTCCTTCTCCATGAAACCCACCCAGACAACAGCTAAAAAGGAGCTCCCTTGCCTCTGAGCCACCAGGGCAAGTACTATCTACACCACAGCCACAGCACATCTCAGAACAACCAAGGTCACACCTGCTGCCTTGAGAGCAAGGCTGTGAGCTTCTGAAAAGCAGTGACAACCTGTCCTACATCTACGTATCCCCCCCTATGACCACACAGAGCCTCTGGCACTGAGCATCTATTCAAGCATCTCTTAATATATGAGAAAAAGGGAAGGAGGGAAGGATGCAGGATGGTACTCTCCGATGCTCTCTGCCTCGGTCCACTGTCCTTGGCGAGGCAGTTCCTTAGATGGGCTCTTTCTCCCTCTGGTCCAGTCACAAGTTGGACCAGAGTCAGCTACTAGTAGAGGGCCTTTCCCTCTGTCACCTCTTCCACCCCCACTTAAAAAATCTGTCAAATCAGCCTGAAAATTCTAAGTAAGCAAATCTACACGGTCATTAAGCCAGAGCCTCCGGAACGCGCAGCCTGGTATGTCACCAGTAAGCCAACATTATCCACGATGAAGGCTCTGGGCTTTGGGGAGAGCCTGGCACATGACTGGTACCTGGGGAAGAATTCCTGGGAGGGCTGACAGTGGCCCACAGTGAAGGGGCCACACATACCATGTCACCCAAAGTGAGCCCTCTGAGGAATGCTCAGTTCACTTACATCACTAACTGAGGGCCTCTGAGGTGCCAGGAATGAGGTGGGTGCTGGGATTTCCAAGAATCATCAGACATGGGCTCTGGCTTCAAGAAGCCCAGGGTTTAGACTCCTCTAGTCCCTTCTTGCATGCTACACCAACTGCCCTGAGGCCTGTGGTGGGCGCATCATGTTGTCAGAGTAGGTGGTTGGCAACCAAAAAAGTCCCAAGGGATACACACACTCTCTTCCTTCCTCCAGTTTCCTTCATTTCCCACAAGCACATCTGTACCCACAAATCATAAATTCCTAGCTTGAGCTGAAAAATAACGACGACATAATTTGATTCTTCTGAACCAAAGATGGGACCGACATCTGATGTCAGTGGCTTGAAGCTCAGGGTAGTATGTCCCAATGTTTTTCACCCCCTAATTCTCAACCCCTTCGTTTGTTTGATGGACAAGCGTTTTCGTGTGTTTTGAAAAGAGTCTGTCCAACCAACAAATGGAAACGATTAGCAATGTGATTTCCTGAATTTCACAAACCAGCATTAGAGATGGCTGTCAGTCAGTGCTTCTGGATAGCATGGAAGAACGAGTTACCACCTGAGTGGAGACCATCCAGCCTAGATGGAGATCTCTGAGGCTACAGTTGCCTGGAGCAGATGTGTCAGATGAGAAGGCCAAGTTCATGGAGACTTCAAGTGTGACAGCCACCCTTGGACTGCCAGCTGTTTGTCTCTTAGCCCTTTAGAAGCTTAGGGACACCAAGGTTGGGACCCACGGGTCTAGGGTTTCTATGGCATCACCAGGGGTTTAGACATGAAGATAAGATGTCTCCTAGGCCTTTCAACTTTTCGTCTTGGTTTGTTAGGCAGGTAGACCAAGCAAGGAGACTTGAGGGCTTTAGTCAGTTGACAGCAAGACTTTGAGATTCCTCAAGCAACTCATCCCACAAATATTCATTGAGCATCTCCTATGGTACCAGGCACTGTGCTGAGTTGCAAAACAAAATTGGTCGAGCAGGGACCTTAATGACACACTCATTTCTTCACACTTACCATCCACTACTTCATGCAACGCTTTCTGAGAAGTTTTAGGGCAGGAGGTGAAAATACAAATATATAACACTCTCGAGATGGTTTTACATATTTTTGTTGTGGTGGTGGTGGTTTATATTTTTGGGTCTTCTTTAGAGAAACATGCCTTGCTTTTCTTGTCATCCCTTTTTCTGGGCCAGGCTTTGGCAGCCCTGGTCACATGCATTTTCTACTTCTCAGGAAACACTCGGGCATGGATCCCGATCACACGTCCCCTGCTTGGCACACAGAGCCTCCTGGGCCAGCTGGCAGACAGCAGGCTCATGTGCTGGGCAGCAGACTCCTGCCTTCCTGGACAGGTGCCGGCTGCCTGGGTGAGGGGCATTGGGCCTTAATAGCTCTAGCTTGGACTGCTGCACGGGGAACCCCTTGGCCTAAAGAGTTATTTGCAGAAGTTGGTAGGAGGGCATGAGGTCACACTGGGCTTGGCCTCAGACTGCCATGCTTAAAGGGGTGAGAGAAGAAGAAAAGCTCCCCGGGGAGGACCAGCACAGGGTGCGAGAGGCCCAGACGGCACCTGGTAGCTCATGATGCAAGAAACGGTTTCCTACCAAGTTGTACATAAAAAGCATGAGAAATTGGGAGCCACTGGTTGGCAGCTTGCTGTGCAATCCCAGAGATGCAAGCTTCTCCCTACAATGGTAGCTTCTCAAGGACGTGACCACGGAGAAAGAGAGATTGCTCACTATTCTCTTGCCTTAAGATGCAAATGTTCTGTAGCTTGGAGTCTCAATTAGGCACCTAGCACACTGCCTGCAAGTGTTAATTCATGACAGATTTCCTCTGCCATTAGATTTCAATATCCTCCCAAAGTGTAAGGGCCCAAGCCCTCTTCTGTCAGCTCTGTAACATGGCACGAAGGAAGAACACTGGTTCAAAGCCAGGTCCAAGGCTCCCACTGCATGACCTTGCCTCCCTTAAGCTCAGTTTATCACCCAACAGTCAATAATAATATCAACCACACCACGATTCTTATTAAAGGATTAAATAAGGTTATTTTTACAAAAGCACATGTCCGTGCTTGGTAACTGGTAGGTTTTCAATTGTTGGTTAAATCTAAATCAATTCCATCGATAAAGGTCCCTTTGGGAAGAATAAGAAAGCAAGATAGATTTAGGGTTAAGAGTTTGGTTTTCATGTATTAGGAATCAGCAAGGCAGAAGGAACCAGGCTAAGTTAATGAGTGTACAGACATACACACACGCACACACGCACACACACACACACCCTACCTCACTGTGCTGGGCTTCCAAGGCAAGCTCAGACTGACACCATCAAGCCCAGGAAATCGATCCTCAGCTCAAAGAATACATTTCAAAACGTCTTCTTCTTTTTCTCCTCTTTCCCCCTCTTTATGTTCCTTTCTTGCTATTCTTCTCCCAAGCACGTTAAGAATCCCACTTCCCCTGAAGCCTGGTGCGTCCCCTCTTTACAAGAGCCCCCGGCTTTAGTCTGCCTGAGCCAGAAAGCATCCTGACCCGGCAGAGCTCACACTGTAAGACACAATCCTCCTAGAAGGCTGAAAAGACCCTTCTGGGAACCACTCAGCTCTGAAGCAATCTCACCTTGTGTCAAGACAAGCTAGCCTGGATGTCCTCTTTAATGGTTGCTTTCAAATTTCCATTAAAAAATAAATAAATTATAACCAGAAGGGAGCAAAGATTCTATTCATGATCAAGGTTTGAAGAAATGTGTTTCAGTTTCGGCTTTTGGGTGGGATTCAGACCTCACAGTCATCCCTTTCCGCCGGGGCATAGAGAAACTCCACACTCAAAATATTAAGATAATTGGATATTGCCACATTTGTATCATGTGTGATCTTATCATCTTGACATAATTCCACTGTCTTAGGACACGAATGCTTTTCTAGCTCCTAGTGACTAGCAGTGACTTGCACATTTTCAAGTTCAATCATAGCAGAATTTTTTTTTTTTCCTCCCACCTTCCAAACGATTTCCTCAGAACTAAGTTTGAAAAAAAGAGCATTTTGTTCCCACAAAAATCTTTCCGGTTTTTGAAAATTACAGAATAATTCAACGGCAGGGTTCCTAACACAATGTGCTGTTGATTTTGAGGGGTCCTTACAGAAGATAGTGATAACTTAGCTAACTTGTTCCATGATTATTTCCAATTCCACAAATCACAGAAGACGCATACTTCTACTAATAGTACACCTTCATCCTCTGGAGGAGGCTTACTCTCTAACAGGCGGGAAAGGGACACCTCTGCCAGATGACCTCCACAGACAGAGGTGTGCAGACCAAGGACAGAGGGATGTCATTACAGTTGGCAGACAGCAAATTCTAGTCAGGGTCAGACACAGGGCCTAGAATCAGGAAATGAGGTGAAACATTCTGGCTGTCTCCATCCCTTCGGCCTCTTTAACTTGGTCCTTCTACTTCTCCCTCCACTGGAACACAATTTCTTTGAGTCTATAAGAGGATGGAAAAGACTCGTTGAATCTCAGGACTACCGTTACCACTGCAACTAACGCTGATAATAAGAAGATCACTTCATGTAAATGTGTGCTTTAACTCTACTAATATTTTTCTTGAGATATGAGATGTGATGGAGCAGGTGTCTCTCTCCCGTATGGGACCTAGGAGAGGGGACAGCTAGGAAAAGGGCCTGGCAGAGAGCTTTGGTACAAAGATGAAGGAAAAGGATGATCTGCTGGTTTCTTCCAACACATTCCTCTCCATGGACACAGAACACTGATTTTTAGTTAAGTTCAGGGTCACTGGGAGGAAAGACAATTTCCAGCTTCCCTTGCAGCTAGATGTGGTCATGCCTCCAGTGACAAAATTCCAGTTAGTGATAGATGAGTAGACGATAGATATAAAACTCCTAGGAACGTCCTGAAAAAGAAGGAATGCCTTTCTTGCCTCTTTCTCTCTTTTCCTTTTGCTACCTGGAACATGAATATAATGGCTGGGGCTCTAGCAGCCACTCTGGGCCATGAGTTGACCTGGGGAACAGAAGCCACACTAGAGAGAGAAACCAGATAGAAGTTCTCATATCCTACAGACCAGTCTGTGGTCACCTTCAGACTATATGAAAGTAAGAGAGAAATAAACTTGCATTTTGTTTAAGCCAAGTTGTCTTGGGAGTTGGGGAGGTTTTTGTTTTGTTTTATTTGTGTTTGGCAGCTCAACCAATCTAAGCTAATATTAAGAAAAAAAGAAAGAAAGAAAGAACTCTAGAAGGCAGAGTGATTTCTTGTTGGGTAGAATGTTACAGAGGAAATTAGAAAGAGGCAGATTTAATAACTAGAGGCAAGTCACAGAAAAACCTGAGAAGCCACTGGGGAGAATTTCTCCCTGCAAAAAAAGAGAAGGTTTAGAACAGATAGAAAAAGCCTTGATCATTAGAGGGGCCTCTCTTGGGTATCACTCAGGCTATTAGTGGAAGTGGGAGAAGATCTGGGAAGCCTGGAGTTTGGAGCGGTGGAAGGAGAGGCCTCCCGGTCAGGGTGTTGGATGGCCTGGAGGAGTGTAGTCTGAACCAGGAAAGAGAGGGGTGGGTGGTGAGGGGTGGCTGCGTGTGGAAACCAGCCAAGAGTAGTCTGCCGCCTCTGTGACGAAGGAAGCAAAGTGGGGATTCCATCTTGACCAGAGGAAAGCTAAGGCAGGCTAAACTGTCATCCTAGAAGCAAATGTAAGAGCAGTTGCAATATGTGAGACCAAGTTCTAACAGATGATTTTCGGCTGCTGGAACTTGCCCACCTACATACAGCTTGTATTGGGATATTTTCCTTACACCACAGTAAAATAATGTTTGTACTCTAACCAGCCTGCTGGATTTGCCAGCTCCAGAGAACTGGAAGAGGGACACAGGAGAAGGGAAAGAGAAATCCCAGTGCGGCCCACTTAGAGAAGAAATCACCTCCATTCGCTTTGGTGGTAGCAGAAATTCCCCAGCGGAAGGACTCCGGTCTATTTATGGGCATCCCAGGTCCATTTCAAAACACCTGCCAATTAGCTTTCCTTTTTCCATGACCACAAACAACACCTGTGACCCCGGACAGTCATCTCACAAATGTACACAAGGTCAGTCAGGGTCCTTCAGGGAGAGTATGTGAATGATGCATCACCACTCTTTACAAAAACCACCCGGAGCACATGTCTTGCTGCTAACGAGTCGCTGATGTCATTCTCAGACACCAGGGGCTGCAAACTGCAGGCAAACAGGCCACAGGAGAAGCAAGAGGCTTTTTCTGCTTCTCAAAACTTTCTGAGCAGCCTCTGAAAGCACCAGTCTTTTACTGATGAGGAAGGTTGGAAGGCAGGACAGGCTGCTGGCTGTGTCTAGATTCTCATCCTGGGCAAGAGGATGAGAATGCTGAACAAGAAATGCTGGTTGTGGTGGAGGACTGGGGGGAGGACGCTGAGATGATGAGCTCCAGAATGCAAAACACGCCTTCAGTCATCACTAGCCTGGTCTCACCATAAAAGAGAAACGTGTCATGGGGACCAAGAAAGGTCTTGGCTTAAGAGAGGCGTGACATTTCTGCTCTGGGGAAGAGTCCATGAAGTCATCATTTCCAATCTTTCCCGTCTCAGCACCTGTGCCCTTCCTTGGGGAATGAGCTCCGCATTGGCTCTCAGCTCCTGGGCTGTCCTCCACGGTGTCCCCTCTTCCCACCAGAGTCCACGTGGCCGAGATCTCGAAAACATAAACACCTGGCAGTCAAATGGGTTTCACTTTTCTTGCACTTGAGTGTAAGCGTTCAAATTCTACCCTGAGCAAGCATTCTCAAATGCCGATTCAAGTTTCCAGGGGGACATCTTAAAGGAGAAGTCGATTTCAAGTAAATGATTGCAACTTATCGAAAATAATGTGCTACTTAGCGTCTGCGGCAAACATCCTGGCAGGCAGCAAGGGGAAGCAGTGCTGAAGCAGATGGGAGCGATTAGGCTCTGATTTTCAGTCGGGCTTTTTCTTGTTGGTGTTGCTTTTACATCCTGGTAAAATCAGGATGTAGGGGAGAGAAGAGAGAAGGGTTCTCTGGACCATTCCTTCCTTCTGTGTGCTTGAGATGGAGCCCCCCCCCTCCCACCAAGAACTCTCACACAGGAGGTGCCCTCCCTCTGTGGGGAGGTACGGTGGTCATCATGACCACCGTCATCAAAAAGCATTTAGCACCACGAGGCACTCGCTAAATACATCAACGGTTGACAGAGAGACAGATGATGGAGATCTTAATTTTCCTTTAAAGATCTGCCTCCCTGAGGCTGGGCCTTATTTACTGTGGTTCTTACTACACTTATCTGAAAAGGTATCTTGTTTTCTCTTCTACTAAGTGAGCCGGCATCTCTCCAACCCACAAAATATCTCTTAACTGTCCCACCAGGCTGATGTCACCATGGTCCTACTCAGGCCCCTCCATGACGGTACATCACTGGCAAAGTGCATCTATTTTGCTGAGGACACGGAGGTACAGAGTGCTGATTGCCCAGCAAGTCCCCTGCAGTAAAGAGAGGAGACCCCACCCGGCCCCACTTCATCAGAGGCCCTTACAGGACCTCGTGCTCTTTGGGGTAACAGATACACAGTCATCTCAGAAGCCAACTTTGCTTTTCTCTTTGGGAGCTGCTTGCTTTCCAGTGACACTCTGACTCTGCCAGACTGGTCATGTCCACTTACGTCTAGGGACAGCCTTACAGCTCCGTTAAAACAAAAATCTCTCAGCCTGCACAAAGTGTTGCCAGCCTGCACAATTTCACCAACACGGCCGTCCCAACAAGGACCCAGGCTGGTCTCTTGGTCAAGCAGTCACTCAACAAACATATGCCGAGTACCTACTCTCTGCTGGGTCCTGTATTTCAGCTGGAGAGACTCGACCAGAAATAAGAGAAGTCTGTAGAATCACGGGGAAAAGAGAAGCATCGGCTGATAGCACAAAGTGAAAGTAACAGGTGTGTGGA
Source organism: Delphinapterus leucas (assembly GCF_059928025.1). Lineage (NCBI taxonomy): Eukaryota > Metazoa > Chordata > Mammalia > Artiodactyla > Monodontidae > Delphinapterus > Delphinapterus leucas. Next base: position 70,482,524 of record NC_143129.1, read on the forward strand.
CAAGTGGTACGGGAGCCATGGAAACAGGGATATTTTCTTGCGGGGGAATGAAACTTCAAAGCAATTTGCCAAAAATAAGCTCATTTGCTTGTACTCTCACCTGAACATTATGGGGTATTATTAACCCCTTTATTCGGATGGGGGATGGAAGCACAGTAGATTCAGAAGGGCCCGTGGGCACACAACTAGTTCTGCAGCAGACTCACTGCCAGGGCCTTCCCTCTACATCCCAGCCGCCTCCAATCTTAGCCGGGCCGGAGCCCTGAGGAAAGCACAGGGCTGACCCAGGACGCTAGGGCCTGAATTAGCAGCTGGCAACTTTCACAGGTTGGAGGTCAGTGTGAACTTTCATGCTGCCTTTTGCAGAATTTCATTTCCTCTGCTCTCCTGAAAGAGGCTAAACCAAGAAAAGCTACTAACGACACACATGTGGTTTTCCCAGCTTCAGTGCCCTCTGCCCTATTATGTCTTAAAGTAAACCGAAAAGTCACAGAATTGTTCATACACCAAAACCATCAGTTTGCAGTTGTGCAAACCTTTTTCTTTTTAAGCTGAATTTGTCTTCACTTCTTGTGACAGGAGATGTGGAAGTGAAATTTAAGGTGCTGTGCTGTTGCTGTTTGGTAATGTGTGGAGATGGGCTGCTGGCACGTGACCTTGGTTTCAAGGTTTGATATCACACGGTAGGAGACACCTTCCAGTTCCAGGTTCTGTTCCCAATTTGCAAAGCAGAACTGCAGGGCCATCTCTCTGCCTTCATATGCTACCAAATGACACTCAGACCCATAGAAAAATGAGGAGAAAGGTTCTTTGACGTCCTCCAATGAAAGAAGCGCTTAGCACTCGCATCAAGATGGTTGAATGTAGTCTTCTCTCTCTTTTTGAAATTAGACAGAGATCGTTCAAGTCTTGTTTATAATATGGGGTATGAATGTGGAATAAAAGCAAAATTAAAATGTAAAAAAGATGGCTGAATGTACATATATATATGTATATATATACATATATACATATATATACATATATATATATTCATTTTGCCTGGATAAAATAAAAAAGTTATAGAATTATTCTCAGCCTTTCCTTCTCATCTTCAAACATTATCTCAAACCCGTTATGGAACCATGACAACGTAAGGAAAACAACTAGCTAATTTAAAAATTCTGTAAACCAATGCAAATGCTGTGTATGCCGTTTCCCCCCAAACCGACTTTGGTTCCTGGAACCCTAAGGTTCCACTGACCTCCATGCAAGGCCAATTATTTGGATTATTTTGGCACTTATTAACTATGCTAGTAAAAGCTCTTTTAAAAAAGGGATGGGGCACGGTGGCATTTGAAAGTGGCTGATGTAAGCCCTATACAGGGTATAAAACTACTACTTAGTGCTAGCTGCCACCTGATGGTTTTGCAGGGGTGGGTGGACCTACACTCTTACACTTTTAAATTCCCTTCTGTTTTCCTGCCCCAATCTAAATACTTTTGCTACTTTTGCTGCTGGTCTTAAAACTCAGGACGGCAGCAACACATTTAAGATGAGACAGTTGCCCAGCCTTGAAGTGACAGGGATGGAAAGAAATATGAACAGAATAAAAAGCAGAGATCTTCTTAATTGCTCTCTGCCTTACTGCTATTCATGCAGCTCTGTGTTTGGTAGGACCCTAGACTCTCAAAAGGCATTAGTCTGTGCTTATGTCCCGTGAGAAAATGCTCACAGCTAGTTCTGCGGTCAGAGGCAGAGTCTCTGGGATTGCAGGATCACTGTTCATTTCTTCACTCTAAAATAATCCTGAGATTATCTCAAAGATGCTAAGGTGAATTTCAAGGTATGGTTTTCCCAGACAATTATTTTTTTGATAGCCAAGCATTTACTCAGTTCATGTGTAGAAGTGGAAAGACCCCATTACTTGCCCCTCCACCATCTAAGTGACAGCACCCACACTCTCTCACATACACACTGGGAACATAGGAACGTACAATCCTGGGATCTCGTGTAGATACCCTGTCTTAAATTTTAACTGAAATTTAGAAGTTCAAGCCATGCACACAATGATGGGTATACTAAAGGCATACGTTTATCATCCCTTAAAATTAAAGAAGAAAAAGTTAATCAATGCATGTCAAAGAAACTTTTCATTGCTGAAATTAGACTTAAAAACTTTGCACTCGCTTTCCACAGCTCTGTGTTACTGTACAACAACCCTCTGTGTGGATCCTTCTGGATTTTTCCTAGGAGTATAAATTAAGTCCCGAAGAAAAAGAAATCCCCCAAGGGGGTACAATTTATCCATTTGGAGACTATGCTGATCTTTAAAAGACATCGATTTCCCTAGAAAAGGTAGAGAGGGAAGGAGAGATAAAATAACTCTCAAGATGTTTGTGGATCAAGAAGCATTACCCTGGGAATTCCTTGGAGGCCCAATGGTTAGGACTCCTCGCTTTCACTGCCGAGGGATCTCTGGTTCGATCCCTGGTCAGGGAACTAGGATCCCAAAAGCCATGTAGCACGGTCAAAAAAAAAAAAAAAAAAAGAAAACAGAAGTGTTACATAGACCAGATGCCCAGTGGTTAGGACATAATACAGTGGCCCTTCCTCCTAAATCATATGTCACAGTGTCCTTCCTAACATGTGACTTGGCTTTGCGGTGTTGCTGTCCTGCCTTTAGCTGGCCATGCCCTTTACATCAAAGGAAACACCCATGTCCCTGGGGATTTGGAGTCTCTGCTTCCTGGAAAGAATAGCAGGAAAGGTGCATGAGAAGGAATACACGTGCGGTGAGCTATGATAAATAGCTAACAATTTATATTTATTCTTGGGTACAGCTCTTCTTTACTGAAATACAGTAATTAGGTTATTCATTCATTAAATCAAAAACATCACTTCTTGAGGGCTTACCATGTGCCAGGTAAGTACTATGTGTACTGGGGACACAGAAATAAAAGACAAAATGCCTGCCCTAAAGGAATGGGTGGTTTCATGGAGAAAAGCTGACAAATAAATAGAGCATTAAAATGCCCTGGTGTGGAGGAAGTTTACCCTCCAAAAGGCCTCTGCTTGTGATATGATCACAATTAAGCCGTGTTGACATTCATCCTAATTTCCTTACTCCAGCAAAGGCTGTCACATATTCAAATACACAAACAGACACCAACATATGCTGGCGCAGTGGTGGACCGAAGCCAGGGACCAGGTGTTCACATTTACCTGTAACTGTTTCAGCCTCACCTCATCCCCACGCCGTTAAGTACAGCAACTGCTTGCAGGACTTAAACAATTAAGAGCCACTATTAAAAAGAACCTCAGCTCTGCATCTGAGGACACAACACCCCACCCTCTCTCCCTGAAGAGCTGCTTCAGTGAACGGGGTGCAGGTAGGGGGACCTCGAGAGTGCAGCCAGCATCCATCCCACCAACATCCCCCGGCAGACAATTGTAACAAATGCACTTCCTCCTCTGTGAAGAATCAGGGCTTCATAGCCTGCACGCAAGCCACAAGCTGCACACCAGACCAGAGATGGGCTGGGAGGGAGAGACAGAGGTGGTTTCAAGGCTTTTGTGGCTTTGAAGAAAACATCTCTGAATGTGAGAAAGCATTCAAATGGTCTCTGCAGGCATCCTGGCCCTGTGGTTGGGCACTCTTGGGTCTGTGGCTATTGAGTTCATCTCAGGCTCAACTTCATCCCACCGTATTCCTCTCTCACTTAGCCCTCGAGACACCCCACCACTGGGATGGCCCTGCAAACCTCATCAGAAACGTGAAAAGCCTGGGGCAGTGATCTTTCACCCTTGATCTTTGACAGGGCGTCCTGAAGGCAAAAGTCTCAGACTCTTAAAATCTTATCTGGTTCCTTCCGGTACCAGAGAAGAAAAGTAAATATTTAGCCACGGGCGCAGAGGTTGAGGGAACAGCAGCTGTAATCAAGACTCTGTTTCTCACCCCTCCCAGATCCGAGGTGAAGCCTGATCCCCCCCCACCCCTCCCTGACCCCTCTATGCAAGCTTACCCAGGGCAGTAAAGCACAGGCTCCAACCAGCAATAATTCCACATATAAACAACTCTTGCTAGGCATGAAGCACACACCAGACAGTAATCAGCTTATCTAATAGAACAGGCCTCTCTTCCTAACGTAGAGGAGGATTAGTAGGCCTGAATTACAGCCGTGAAGTGTAATCAAGCCCTGATCGACACTGGCAAAGGATACTGTATATTCCTGCTGGGCCACGGGTTGTTGGCGCGATGTGGTATACCTACAGGGGACGGAAAGGAAATGCCTGCGATGGTAATTACTCTGGGAGAAAAATTAGATTAGAGCTGGTGCCCATGGCCTCCCTCTACCCCTTCCAGTCTTTGGAAGGTCTTAAAGTTACTGCATTTGAACAGATTTTGCAGGTCCATGAAAAATATACTCTCCCCCTAAATCGTAACTAAGGGTGAACTCCTCCCTCGCTTTTGGTCACAGAAGCCACTTCAGCGGTATCTGTGACACAGAGCCCATGCTGTCTCTAACCACAGTGAGGGCTACGGCGTGGTGCTGTGCAACTCACTGGGGGCTGGAGGCGCAGGGGGGACACGGCTGACACGGAAATCACAAAGGAATTTGTACTGGGCCTCAGAAATCCAAGGACGTATTGATAATTTAAGAAACTCATTCTCACTTTGAAGATGCTAAACCAACCCAAACCAGCTAGGAGCTGCCTTTTCTATCTCCCGCCACAGAGACTTCTCATCTCATTTGGGAGGCCAGCATTTAATGACATGCTTGTGAAAAGGACATCTTTATTTAGTAAATTCCATGAGAGGAGACAAAACTTTTTTTAAAAAAATCTGAATTTGTTGAAGCTTCCCAAAGGACCCTGTACCTGACTTAAAAAGGAAAACATCTTACTTAAAGTTTATTTTCTCTCGCTCTGTCACTTCTCTGTGAGGAACTTCCTGTCACATCCTCTTCAGAGCAGCCCTCTAAATTCAACAAACCAGTGGCCTTCTCTTCTAAAGGATAAAGAATCACAGCCCCCTTTGAAATTCTTCATCTGTCCTGCCATCTAGCCTTTTCTCCTATTCGTGTTTCTTAAAGATCAAAGAATCCAAAGTGGACCTAACATTTTAGGAAACTGCCTCCGCATAGCATGAGGAATACTAGGAAAATCCCTTCCTGACCTTCCTGAGTCCTGGACCTCCCTCTCGAGGTGGATCCACTGCACTGACCCTGCAAAGATGCTGGTCACCTCTGCCCTGCCCCCAGAGGTCCCTCAACAGGCCTGCTTCTCTCTCATCCAACCTCACCTCAACTAATTCTTTCCAACACCTGCTTTTCCATGTGTTTCCAACACCTAATTCTTTCCAGTACACTTAGCAGGTGTCTCATGGCGACTTCATGAATGCCCTCTAGAGATAATCCACAGGTGAGGAAGGAGAAGCAAGGTGGGGGGGGGCGGGTATAGGTAAAGGCTGTAAAATGATGTGTGTGGACCACTAGTCCTGCCCTTCCCATCCTCTTCCTCACCAGCTTATCCCTTAAGACACAAACCCCCCAAAACACTCTCCACACTTAAACACAGCGTGGAAATCCCGCAGCAGAGATGTTTAACTCTATGGTCTCTGACACGAAATTTTGAAGCCAAAACTGTCAGACTGTTCAACAATTGATAAGTGCACAAAACTAACGCTTAAAGCAATTGAATAGACTACAGTATAACTGCCAGTACACATGAGATACACATGTGCCTGTAGGTAAATGCTGAGTTGAGTGGTTTCCCCAGTTCTGTCTATCAGGGGGCAATCTATCCACCAAGACTTGAAGATAAGAGGCAGCGTCTTTTCAAGGGCAGTTTGTGGTAACTGTATTTAAGAGCTGAGTCGGGGAAGAAAAGAGCTCTAGTCAATGAGGGACGTGTGCTGAAGATCCTCTGAGAGATGAAAATTCATTCCAAGACGCAACCAAAATAATTCTAGGGTTCAAAATTGTGCTGCCAACACAAAGGCTGAGAACCACTGCTCTTAGTGAGACAAAGCCACCAAAGGCAAGAAGGAACCAAGCTCTATCGAGAATGTCCTTGGTGATGAGTTAAGCTGACCTGACCTGACGTTAGCTTTGATAGCCAAGGAACAGTTCGGGCTGAAGCCTGGAACTGGATGTGATCAGATCTGAGAAATCAGACACTGAGTATGAAACGCCTCTCTGGGTCTGAGTCAGCGGCATCTCCCCTCTCTGACAGGCCCCACCACTTACCTTGAGCTCGGTGTGCACTCAGGGGTTGCCTCAATGATGAGTGCCGCTAGCTCAGCTCAGACTTCCAGCCAGCCTCTGTGTCATCTTTGGGGCCCTCCAACTGGCCTTTCAAACCTCATTCTAATATCTCCACCCAAAAGAGTGTGCAGGGCTGCAAAGTATTGTCCCACCATGCCAGTCCTCTTGAGGGGTAGTGTGGGCAGGGGAAGGGGAGTGGGCAGTGCTGTTCACGAGCCATCCTCCAAGCCACATGTCCAGTTTCTATTGTAGCTTTCCAAATTGATATGTGATCCTGATAATGAGTCGCTCTTTGCACCCAAGTGAGTTAACACTGTCTGCAAAATGGGCCCGTTGCCTCTCCCTTCCAGGCCTGGTGTGAGCTGTATCGACACACTCCCCCAAAGCCCTCTCAAATTTATTTTCCCAGCTGACATCTTATATTTTCCCATCAACAAGCATGCTGTCAGAGTGGCTTGTCAGTGGTGTTGCATCTTTGGCTAGGATTTAAACTGTCTAAAAGGATTTTAAACCGTATGCTCTTTTAAATACAGACTTTGTTAAATTAAAAAAAAAAAAATTGCATCGCTGAACCCCAAAGGTCTAATGGCAAAGAATTCGGGTAGAGTAAACCTGTTACAAATTACATCCTGTGGGGGAAAGCACTGCATAATTAGAAGGTGTTGCTGCTGTAGGCATCTGTCTGTTGAGTTTCCTATCTGTAGCTAAAATGAATCTCGCAGCATCTTTCTGCTGAGTTTCCTATCTTTAGCTAAAATGAATCTTGTGAGAGCCACCAGGTGCTTTCGTGAACAAGGGTGATCAGACAGAGGCACAGCTTGAGTGCTTGAGATCAGTGGGGTTTTTCCTGTTCTTGGGGTAGGGCCCAAACTTGAATTCAGCCCTACCTTGCCCTACACAGATCTCGGGTTTCTACATTCCATTCTCCTTCCCTCATGTTCGCCCAGCCCCCCTTCCGGTCTGGAGGCCCGCTGGGTCTCAGGCAGACAGGTCTGGCGGGGGCAGATGGGTAATTTTTCCTTTCAGCTTTAATGGCTGCTATTAACAATAAGTTGCCCTGCCCTACTGATGGCTCAACTTTCAGCTTTTTCTCTGATTGCCTATGAATAACACTGTGTCACATGAGCTGTGTTTAACAGAGGTGTAATAAATGCCAAAGAAGAAATATTACCCAAAATAAAAAACAGTTTGTCCCCGTGTGGCCAGGATCTCATGACTCACAACAATGTTCATTTCAGCTTCCAGCATAATTTCCATTTGCATTTTTTTTTTAAGGGTCTCCAGGGGCTTTAAAAAAGATGTTTAAGAGAAAAGACAGAAAGACTGTAGTGATTGTCAAGTTTGGGGATTTCTGCGCTCCAGAAAAACAGTTGCTGCCTGCAGACAAGAGACAGACTGACAAGAGAGGAGAACCCTATGGACACAGAGGACAGAGAGAGGCAGGCAAGAAGCTAATTACTGATGGTCTGCCTTTGGTGAAAGGCAGGCTGCCCTCCTTGGTGTGGTTCAGAACATGGGCTTTGGCGACCAGGAGAAAGAGATGGAGGAAGGGAAGGCTGGACCCCCCTCTACCTCCCTCGCCCCCCGTACACACACACACACACACACACACACACACACACACACACACACGTGCAAACTCACACCCTCGGGGCAAGAAAGGTATCAAGTTCTCATTTAGTTGCAGGAAAACTCTGTTCTCCTTTTGATAATAAGCAAAAAATACCGCTATGTTTTTCAAATAGTAGCTGGTTAGAGCTATTCCGATCCCGAAGAAAAAAGCAATAAAATCTGAAATCCCCTGGTGGTCCCTTGGTTGAAAACGTGGGCAGGAAGTATTCCAAATCCTCAAGGTTTTCAGGGAGAAGGAAGATGGAGATGGAGGGAGGGTGGAGGAGGGCTCACAGAGGCCTGGGAGTGAAGTGTGCTCCTTGTGTGAAAGCTGGCATCTTAAGGCAACAGGATCAAGAGGTATCTACTTTTAAACTGGCTTTGCCTTTGAAAGGGATCAGCTACACGCTGCCCACACAGCAGTCTGGAATGAGTGGATGCGTGAGCCCCGCTGGTACTGGCCTAGGCCTCCTCACCTCCTTCTCTGCACATCTCTCCTGCCTGTGTAATAAACACCAAATCCTCACTGTGCATCTGAGTAAGGGGATTTAGAGACATCAGCCGTGGCACTTGACTTCAGAAAGGCACTCTGCTCAGAGTTTCTGAGCCGGCAGTGTTAACTGGTAGAGATGGTGATGAGCTCCAAAAGTTATGGCCCAAAGAATAGACGGGCAAGTAGGACAACTGCCTGGCCATACCCTACAGAAGGCCCAGGACGATGGTGAGCCCACATAAATGCAGAACGGCTGCAGGCATCGTCTGCAAGACAATCCGGGCAATGAAGCATGGCAGGAAAAGGGAAGAGAGTGGCTCCAGCCTGCCTTGGTCACTACGGGAAGAGCATACCCACCAGCCTGTGAGGCCGAGGGCAGCTGGGGCACAGGAGGTGACTCTAGTGATTGTACTGAGTGATTGTAGTGATGCCACAATCAAGAGGTGACTACAGGGACTTCCCTGGTGGTCCAGTGATTAAGACTCGGCGCTCCAAATGCAGGGGGCTGGGGTTCGATCCCTCGTCAGGGAACCAGATCCCGCGTGCTGCAACTAAGACCCGGCATAGCCAAATAAATAAATAAACAAATATTTTTTTAAAAAAAGAGGCGACTACAGACGGAAAAGCACTGGTTTTTAAGTAAGATCGATGTCCTTGGTCTGCCATGCTTGATATTTGTGATCTTGGGCAAGTCATTTTACTTTATTGATTAAAAACCATAGCTGGGACACAGAGGGTTCCTTAGGTCATTTTTAAAGGTCTCGGTTGTTAAGGCACGTCTCTGGAAAACCAGCCATTGTCTAAATGGGAAGAGCTCGTCAGACAGCCTTTGAACAGATTCGGACGCCTTTTCTGCTATAGCGCTTTACACACTACCAAGATCTTTCATGTTATCTCACCTACAGTATCTCATCTGAGCCTCACATCCATCTTCAGAAATTGATCTTGGATACCCATTGTTTTGGAAACTGGCTCAGAGAGGGGGAAATCAGCACAGGTTTACACAGTTCATGCAAGTCCAGTTCTTCAAAGTCCAGGCTCTTTGCACAATCCTGGGCTTACGCCCTGCTATTCGGAGAAGCACGGACTGTGTGTGTACGAGCAGGAGGAGGTACTGGTGTCACGCCAGTTACCATGTTGTGAGCTGGAGTGGGGAGTACAGAGGTAGGGAGGTGGGGTAGGTGCAGGCAAGTGGAGAGTGTGGCAAGATACACGGACACGGCGGAAGGCAGTGGGGCAGGCTGGCAGCGACTGGACCCAAATCCCTTTCAGTAGTTCAGCGTCTCATCACTTATGTAACAGTTATTCATAAACCATTCCATTTTGTGCCATGGTAATAAAACTTGGCTCAAGGTCCACATTTGGTTTCCTGAATTTCCAACTCAAACCCTAGCTTCCTGGTTATAATGATATTATTTGCGTTTGTACGGCACACACAATACCTCATCTGATCCTTATGACAGGACCAGTTCTATCAGGCCCACTTAATAAATGACAAAGTAAGACTCCATTATGCGAGAGATGGAGAAGAGAGCATGACCCAGGTGCCTTAATTAAGGGCAAGGTGTTTTCTTTCTTCTTCTTTTTTTTTTTTTTGCTGTACGCGGGCCTCTCACTGTTGTGGCCTCTCCCGTTGCAGAGCACAGGCTCCGGACGCGCAGGCTCAGCGGCCACGGCTCACGGGCGCAGCCGCTCTGCGGCATGTGGGATCTTCCCGGACCAGGGCACGAACCCGCGTCCCCTGCATCGGCAGGCGGACTCTCAACCGCTGCGCCACCAGGGAAGCCCGTGTTTTCTTTCTTTATAGGGTCTTCTGAGCCTAATTCTTTCCTTGCTTCACACTACCCCTCTCAGGGCCTGAGTCAAAGGTGGAAAGGCTTCTGAAGTTAAAGAGGATTGTGTCTTCTGCTCAGCTCTGTAGGGGCCACAAAATGAAATGAACCAGAGTACAGTTCCACAATCTGGGCCAGTCTCATTCATTCAACCTCTGTGGGATTCTTCCTGATCCCCCAAACTTTAAGCCAGCAAGTTCGAGTCATTAGTAATGGAGTCCAACACGTATATGCAAGTTGAGGCAATGGACCTGACGTTTAAATTAATTTGAGCGGACTTCTTAAGGAATGTGCTCTTAACTCCTGCAACTAGGCTGACGATGCTCAGGGTCCGAGGTGGGGCAGTGAGTCAGAGTGGAGTGGCCAGAGAAAATGACAAGAAAGTTAAGTTGGTCTGCTGGAAGAGTTGATATGCTTCTCGCCTGACTGTGCCACACTCAGCCCAAAGTGACTGTCCTTGCTGGCTGGAACCCTTCTATCGGGGACCACTGGGTTTCATACAATGGAGAGGTGATGTGGGTATAAATCCAAGTCACATTTCGGAAACATTTAAGGGAGTAAAAGCTAAGTTATAAAGCAGTACTCAGCCTCCACGAGGACCTAGTGGATACTGACAGAGTCCCCCCTCTGGATGACAGGGTTCCTACAAGGTGGAGAGGTTGGTTTACTTTGCAGGCCCTATTCTCTACATCTCTGGCGCCCTGTGTTGGAATTGCAAATAGGGTGGGTTATCTAGTGAATGAGGAGAATATAGCTTTGGACTTAGCCTTTAAGTTCTACCTCTATCACTTATTGGCAGGGAGGCCTGGGCTGACATCTCGGAGCTTCTTTCCTCAATTGTAAAATAAAGTTGGCAGGGCTCTCCGTCTACAGTTCTGGTGAGCCCCTAGTATATGGCCTGTGTGAAATAAATGTTAAGGTTTTTTTTTTCCCCTTTTCATGTCCCTTTTGATGGTATGATTCAAAAAGAGTACTAAATTTTGGCTTAGCCTGTCCCTGAATGAGAAAAACTGTCTTTGTTAAGTGGGCACACCCACTGATGTGAAGATAAAGGGGGCCAAAAAAATATATATGTATAAGTAGAAGAAGATCAAAAACTACCCTCCTCCTTCAGAAGATGCAGAGTTAAACCACATTCCGGTTCAACAATATGAGTCCTTCATTTGAAATCTTGTTCTATTTAAATACCCCGTGGTTTTCGCAGCAATTTCATGTTTTACTTAATTGTCCAGAGTGGCAGATGTGATTTTTGTATAAGTTTCTATCCCATCTGTTTTTGCGCTAGAAATATATGTGGAAGGTGCTGGGACTTCTACATAAGGAGGGGCCTTATCTACACTTATAATAACATGCTTACGAACTTGAAAATGAACCCAATCTGAGTTGGCAGTGAATACAGAAGGCCCATTTTTTGACGTTTGTGCTGCCTCCCACTTCTCCATTCTCTCCTCTGCTCCAGATTAGAATTCTTCAGGAATGACTAATAGAGATATCTTTCCTTATGCAATGGAGAGTTAACACGTTCCTGGTACATCTACACAGACAAGCAGATGCAAGACACACCACCTCCATCCTGCACCCTGTACGCTGCTCCTTTCCAGCCCCGACATGGGCATATGCCTCCTCTCCACTCCTGTTTAGGGGAGCTCTGATAAAGCTTCTAGGATAAAAGGTATTCCTTGTATTCTAAGCCAAACGTCCACACTGGGCTGGCTTTCTGAGCAAGGGACCTGTGCAGTCACACAGGGCCCCATGCTCGGAAGGTCCCTGCATTTGGTTTAATGCTCTGATGTCACCATCTTGAAATTCTTAATAATTTTTGATCCAGGGGTTCACATTTTTGTTTCGCTCTGGGTCCCCCAAAATTATATAGTCAGTCCTGCTTCAAAGTATATTTTCTTATTAAAAACTATTTTGTAGTCATGGAAGCAACCTAAATGCCCATTGACAGACGAATGGATAAAGAAGATGTGGTACATATATACAATGGAATATTACTCAGCGAATACAACCCATTCATAAACTGGAACCCACTGATAGGGAATATCGAACTCTAGAAAAGCCTTTACTTTTTATACCCAAACGGGAGTCAGAAGACTTGGGACAAGGCCACATCTCTGCGTCTCGCTAGTGGCGTGACCTTGAACCAATGTGGTGCCTCTTCTCTCTTAGCCCCGGATTCTCTCATTCATTTCTTTCAGAACCCTTCACAGAGCCCAGGAAATGCTTGGAACAGGGCTTGGTTGGTGTTTCTTGTTTGCAAAACGGGAGTGACGATGACGACGATGATGATGTTAATACTAATAATATCTGTACCTCAGTAAGAGAGGAAGTGAGGATAAAAGAGATAAGGAAACGTAAGTGCTTAGAAAACTGTAAAGTGCCAGGCCAGGCAGATATTATTCTTACACCTGCAGACGATGATACTTTGTGTTTCTACAGCCAGTGCTCAGTACGGCTGTTCCTCTAAGGTCTTCTCTTTAGCCCCTTCCTCCAGCCACCCTTAATGTGTCCTTCTAGGCTCTGCTCAACTCTGCATGTATGAGTCTCCCCCTTCTCTGCTTCTTGATATCTTCTCTGAATGAAAACATACGGCTCCATAGTTACTGTTGACACCCTACAAGTCACAGTTTTATTAAAAATCATCGTGGCTATCAGTTGTTCCACATACTGTTTTCTCATTGCCTCTGAGAGTTATCCGTCCAAGGGCTGGGACCACATCTTACCCTTCTCTTGTACCCCTACAGCATTTGGGACTTTGCTAGGGGCAGGGAACAGGTTCATAAATACTTCCTAATTTAATGAAACAAGGTAAGCAGAGTCAATGAGGATAGCCCATAAAGCCATTGCCATGATTTTGCATAACAGTATTTTAAGGGGCATTTCACATCCTGACGGTGTATCTGACTCACAGTGACACAAGTTTCCATGGTACCCTGGAAATAGGATGGTTTTATAATCAGACGAACCTAAGGTATATTCTGACTCCTCTGCCTCTTATTAGCTGTCTGACTCCGGGCGAGTTAGTTAACTGCTCGAAGCCCTAGTAAGTAAAGTGGGGAGAATCACATTTATCTCACAGGATTGCCATCAGATTAAAACGAGTTAACGTGTGTGAAGTCATTAGACTAGCTTGGCACACAGAAGGCACCCAATAAGTGAGAGGTGCTTTCTCCCTGACTTTTACTAGGTGAACTTCATTTTGAACAGTTATGACTCCACTAGCTGTTTGCCTCCTCCTTCCAAATCTAGCACCGAAAGAGAGCCGTTATCAGGAGCCAATCATCTTCACAGGTGAGGCCAAGTTCCCCCTTTCCAAGTTTCCAAAACAAATCAGAGCAAACAGTATCCTATTTTCTTCAACCAGAAAAAATAATTAATGCCCACCCTACCGCACATGTGTGCACGCACATGCACACACACACATACACAAACCTGCACGTATAATGCACCCAAGACAAATTTTGTAAAAGATAACATTTAACCTTGCTGGGCAGTGACAAAAGTCATGAATGAATTAATAGCAGGACTGTATGTACGTATGTCTTTAACCTGCCTGCCACTTCTTGTCGAGACATTAGATCTATATGCTCCTGAAACTGAGGCCTAAGTCAATATCCGTATACTATTGATGACCATACATGTGACCACTGGTAGAAGCTACCATGCTGGAAAGGCCAAGGTGGAGGAAAAGTATTTTAATCTGTAACTACATGGATATCTGTCTTGCTGTGCTGGAAAGTTCCTTCCCAGAGGAAGAAGCTCAGTTCACAGAAGAATTACAATTATGACAACTTACAAAAATAAAACAAACGCCTTAAACTTGATCTTTAGACATCATAAACATGGTCAGTAGTTTCAATAATAGTAAAGAAATATACTGACCTAAATATTTGATACAGGATTGTGAAAAAATTTTGTATCTAATATTTCACTATGCATTTCAAATCCTATAACGTATACATAGATCTGTGTACCAAAGTTGCCACAATTAATAAAGTATTTTTCCAGGTAGGAGACCTGTAGCTATTGAGACAAATTCCAGTAGAATTATAAAGGCAAGATAAAAGAAAAATTGCAGCTGAAGATATAACAGAATAAGACAACTAAATTATGGGACCAAACATCTGTGGTCTAAATAAAGTATGTGATGGTGCAGGCAGCACCATAAAGTTTCTCCTGACATTCTGAAGAGACCAGCAGTGCTCACTCATGAGTAATACGGTCATCTCCACATTACTGCCACAAAAACGTTAGAGCAAGCTACACTGACAAATATTCTATACGGATGTGTGACCTAAGGAAAATCATATTAGGAGTCTAAAGTGAGATACAATGTGAAATATTATACATAGATACACAAACACACACAAAATGCTTCCTGTCATGAACATATAGGCGCCCGATTTTCATCTTATTCTTTTAAAAATATAAATAAATGAAAGCCACCAGCCAGCCGTCAGTACCTCTGAGATGTGATGTGTGTACAGTCTGTCTCTCAAAGCTTTTGAGGCTGTTGATACAACTGATAGAAGTGCCCAGGGAAGACGCCTACTCACTCAGCTCATGGGCAAAGACTTGAGGGACACTTGGGCTACAAAGCAAAGAGTACACGCCCAAGTACTTAAAAACTTGGATTTTTTTCCTCCAGAGATACAGCTAGTAGTAAGATGCCCTCTCCACTGAGGCCGTATGGAACATTTAGGTTCCTTGACCATTGGCAATAGAAGAACCAAGAAACTGAACCTATCAATCTTCACAATCCTTTAAATCATTCTTTTATGATTTAGGTGGAAGTAATACCAAGGGGGCATGTGGATTTGGCAGCTACCTATTAAAAAAAAAAGAAAGAAAAAGAAGAAACCTCTGCTGGCAGCACAAAAAGTCATCTTAAAGAATTTATACCAGGGCTTGAAGGTCACTCCTATCTCCATGGATTGGTCATCCATGGTGTGATTAGAGTCAGACCTTTTCAGTGTCGCTGTTCAAAGCATACCACCTCCTCTTATCTGATGTGCCTCATCATGACTATGCTTAGTTACACCAATTTAGTAAACATGCATTAACACAATCAAGATTCGCCTTTGCCTTTATAGCACACGGGTTCTCTGGTATAATATGACCCTTATATTCCAAATCAGATCTAGACAATAAAAATGACTAGCCAGGGCTTCCCTGGTGGTGCAGTGGTTGAGAGTCCGCCTGCCAATGCAGGGGACACAGGTTCGTGCCCTGGTCTCGGAAGATCCCACATGCCGCGTAGCAGCTGGGCTCGTGAGCCATGGCCACTGAGCCTGCGCATCTGGAGCCTGTGCTCCGCAACGGGAGAGGCCACAACAGTGAGAGGCCCGCGTACCGCAAAAAAAAAAAAAAAAAAAAAAAATGACTAGCCAGTCCATCTTCCCTGGTCAGGGGAAATTTGGGAGCTAAGGCTCTCACTTCTAAATCCAAGTGCAGTGCCATTTCAGAAACTTGCCCTGTTTCTTGGAGATAGCTGAAACATTTCCATCCAGCTGCATTTCCAAGGCTCTCTTATAATTAAGTATAGTCATGTCAATAAGTCCTAGTCAATGGGATACAAGCAGAAGTATGAGTAATATTCTACAAAGTCCTCTTGAAAGAGAATAAGTCCACCCTTCTTCCATTCAGATGTATGGGATAGCTGGAGCTCTAGTAGCCATCTTGGATCAATGAGTATGTCAAAAGATTACACTTGTCTTATGTTTCTTGAAATGGGGTGAACAGTGGTTTCTGTTACAGTTGAACCTAATCCTAACGCATTCACACTGGATTTGAATTGTGATTTTGGTTAAGCTGTTTAACCTAAGTTTGTTTTCCAATCTGTAAACTAAGAAAAATAAAAACCTATCTATTCAGAGTTATTATAAGGGTGAAAATTGAGACAACGTATATGAAAAGTACTTGGTACACTGACAATTATTGTACCAATATCAGTATTGTTGCTATTATTTTCCAGTTTACTTATTGCCAGAGAAAAGTAGGTCAATGACTGACAAATTACAACTAGCTAAAAATAGGAACTCCAACTTCATTTTTCTTGCAAGATTTTTTATTAACAGAAAGTGAGTCCAAGATAATTAGTTGTATGAAAGTGACCATAGGTTATTAAACATTTCTAATTGTTGTGTTCCTAGAAAATTGGCTGCCAAGAAGTTATTTTAGCTACCTGAAAATCAGAGAACAACAGTATTTCTCATTCCATTTAGGTCCAAAGTTTTTGCCCCTTGCTCACCTAATATCATTTGGATAATAGAAGCCAAGCCAGGAATCAAGGTGGATTGAGACACAGGGAGGAGTCTGTGTACAGAGCACTTCAGAACCAGGTCTTCAACTACAAGATCACCTCCAACAGGTGCGGTAGCATAAACCAGTAAGAAAATGAAGCACTTTATTTTTTATGATATGTCATAAATCTGAAAAACTTCGCTTTCTGTTTTGGGTTAATTTTCACCGTTATCTCTAGAGTTAGGTTGGATCCCATTTAGCTGAGTAGGAAAACGAAGGAAGACTCTGAGCTGAGAATTATTGCCACTTGCATGAGAAAAGAACAGAGATCCTTAAGCCAGGCTGCTTTTGCTAGGGCATCACAGCTCTTACCATAACCTTCTGACGCTTTCTCTTTTCAATTGGCAATGTCTCTGTAGGCTGCTTTCTCTTTCCTTTTAATGACTTAAACTTACAGAAATGTAGGTGGTTAGGAGATACTACAAATGTATATCCCTATTTAGCTTTACAAGAATAGAACATCAGAGTGAGGTGGAAACAATAACAGATACGATCATGCAAAGCTGGTTTCCAACAGTAGGTGAGGAACAAAGTGAAAGTTTTAAAAAATTGATCTGTATAATGGAGCATCCACATAAACTAATGAAATTTCAGTCAATCAATCAATCAATCCAAGAGAAACAGGGTTAATGTTTTTCCCCCCTTCTTTCAAATTACTGGTAGATATTTGAATCAGTCATTCCTCTAAGCTAATCTGTAACACTGCATGAATCTGGGATTGTGGGGGAAAAATCTTACATGGATCCCAAATAAATATAGCCTGAGGTAAACAGCTTTACCATTTTCTAAATGCTTTACTATTTACTAAAAATGTTCATAAAAATAATGCCCAATAAAAGAAGATATGCAACGTTTACTTTTCAAGCTTTCAAAAACACACCAAACCCAAGTCTTTCGGCACACAGACACACACACTTAAAATACTACTAGTATCTAGTAAATATGTGCATATAAGATTGCACTCATAAGTTTGCATAATTTACTATACACGTGTGTTCTATTTTTATATATTGAGTTTTAGTAAGCAGGGTATACATGTTTCAATGTGAAGAAAAATCCTTGCCCCTGACCGCCAATGTGTCCCAAAGTGGAACGATGTGAGGGGACAGGACTTTTTAGGGTACAGAGAAGGGGAATGGTTTTACTCAAGGTTCTTGACTAAATCACGGAGTCATAGCTAAGGAATAGATGAGAAATAGAAACTAAAAAGAAAAGGGCAGGGGTTGGGGCAGAGGCCACTTGTACTTTTCGAATACAGCCCGAGTCCAAGTGAAGGGGAAGAAAATATCCAAAGAAATAATTACGCATTTGGTTTCCAATGTGAGTGCAACCCAAGTACTCTGAGGAGAGATCTAATTGGGAAACGTCCGAGGAGAAAAAGAGGCAGTTTGAGAAATTCCTACCCATCAAGCTTTATTGTGTTATTCCAACTAAGCAGAGACAAAAAGACAAATCTCAGCTCCCTACTTTCATTTATAATTGAACCAGGTCCAGAAGGATGAAGCAAGTACCATCTGTAACGCATGCTGCATTAGCAGCCGGGAGAATGAAATATTCAAATTACTCTAGGCTACCTCGCATAATGACAGGAGTACAAAAACTGACTTGGAATCAGGGAGGGGATTTGAAGAAAATAAAGTTTTTTGGGTTGTGTTTTGTTTTACATTGTTGTTGTTGGGGGGCATGAATTAACCTAACAAAATGTTATTCTCAAAGAGAGAAAGAAAACATAGACCAAAGCATGTCCCGGAAAAACAAAAAACTTATCATCTGTTTATTATTCTCAGAAAAGCTGAAGAAGGGAAGGAGACAGGGAAGGAAGGAAGGAAGAGAGGGAGGGAGGGAGGGAGGGAGGGGGGAAGAAAGGAGAGAGAAAAAGAGATGGAAAGAAAATGCTAGCCCAAACTTTATCAGTTTGGAATTCCTCTCGCTTTAGATAAGATGCCGTTGTTCTAGTATTTTGCTTCATGTAAATAGGGGCACTATTTGGGGGGAGGGGGTGGGGGAGGGGAGAGTTGGAGCTGCTCATTCAGATACTGTTAATCAGGGCTGCTGAATTGTGTGACATGGTAAGTGGCTCTAGCCCCTAGCAGTAGTCAAGATGGAGTGACAGGCTCCATTTAAGATGTCACTGCATATAATAAAGTGTAAAACTATACTTAAAATAAACGAGATAGAAACAATAAACTTGACTCAGTATTTGAACTTTCACAGACACACAGAGACTGGAGGAAAAAGCATGTGTGCTTTGGGACTTTTCAGAGGGCCCTGTTGCTACAGCGCTTTTACAGCTCTCATTTTTAGGGGGATCCAATCTGGCTCCAAGTGGAGGTCAAGTGGTCATATCTTATCAGGTGAAATGGGCATCTGACTAGCTCACAGCCAAAACCCTCTGGGGGGCTCAGGAGCACAAGCCGGTCCAAGGGCCAGGCTTGGAGTTACCAGTCTTCCCTGAAGAGTGTGTCAGAAAGGTAGTGTCAGCACCCTTACATCTCCTGCTTCCAGAAGATTCTCCTGGCTACTCTCTTCTGTGTCCCCTATTGTTCACCTGCACCAGGGGGGCCTTGCTGCAGCCTGGCTTCATCTCTTTAAAACGTTTAACACAACATTATCAAGGCTGGTTGGCCCCAAATTGGAATGATACTTTTTTTTTTTTCCTCCAGGCCCTGCAATTACTGTTACATGTGGGGGTGGATTCAATGTCAAAGCAAATGTTTTCCTTATGTTTCTTTCTTTAAAAAAAAAAAAAAAAACCATAAATGGGAGCCAGCAGACAAAGCTGAACCAGCCACCCAGGCTTCTGCGTCATCGATGGGGTACTGAGTGTGGACTTCCTCGTGTATGACTTGGAGGCTTCAGCCCAAGGGGTGACCCGCCCCCCAGAAACCTATGTTAATGTCACCCATAAGGGCAGAGCTTGGAATGAACCACTCGTTGCACTGCTATCACACCAGTTACTGGAATTTGGATTCGGCCAAATAACATTCTAATTTGTTGCCTATATATTGCTTACCGCCTCTGCCTTCCATGCCACCCCCCACCCCTGGCAATTATATCCTACGTTACTTGAGGACAACCTTTAAAAACACTGTTTTTAATTGCAGTGCAGAGTACATTAAATAAAAGTACACAAATCATAGATGCTTGGCCCCATGAATTTTCACAAAGTACATGCACCCCAGTATTCAGAATCAGGATCAATAAGGAAAATATTATTAGCACAGTCCAAAGTCCTGGTCACCCTCTTCCAGTCACTATCTCCAAAGGTAACCAGTATCCTGACTCCTCTTACCCAGAGGTTTGTTTTGCTTACTCTTGAACTTAATTTTCCCTTCCATTTCCTCATCACTCCCACCCGGCCTGGCACTTCCATTCACTTAGTAATTCAGCAAGTATTTCGTGAGCACTTTCTATGTGCCAGGCACTGAACTAGGTGAGCACATCAGGCACTCAAGACATGAGTGTGGAATTGCCTAAACCGAAAGCAAAAAGAAACAGATTTTAGTTTTAAGCGTCTTGCTGTTGGCATCAAGAGAGCGAGAAAAAAAGTCATCTAGCTAACACACTTTGAGGAGGCGAAGTATAATTTTATATCAGAGTTTGCACTCTTGTCTTGCACTTGGCTGATTGTTGAGGAGGAAAAGAAAGGCTGTGGCATGCGTTCTGATGGTGACAGAGGAAAAAGGCAGTGAAGTTTCTACTCGACCACAGGCCCTGGAAGTCTTTCTCCCGTGCTCTGGCAGGGACCCTCCTGTCATCTGCTTTTCCTATGTCCTCCACTCCACGGAGCTGAGATCAATTCCTGGCATCAGGGAACATCTAAAACCTGCCACTTCAGAGTCCGCCTGCAGCTCGCTATGTCACTTCCCACCAAGCCAGGGTGCAGTCATTCGGAGTAGGAGTTTTACTAGCCATAAGCACGACACCATGTGATGATATATTTAAGCAATTATGAGCAAGAAAACAGTGGTTGTCTGAAACAACCAATGAAGTGGTAAAAATAGTCAACAGTGTTTTGTGATCGCAAAGCCCTACCTGCAGACTTGTGAGTCTGTAAGAGGTGAAAATAATGCAGGTTTGGGGGGGGGTGGTAAGTTGTAGGATCAAAGAGGAAAAATCGCTGTGAACCATGAGGTGGTCATAGATGAGGGTCTAAGTGGCCAAGGGGATGGATCTGTGTAGATTGGCTGCCTAACCAACAACAGAGTTCATTTTGGCCCCAAAGTCTAATCACTTCAAAAGCCATGAGATACCATTTTAAATGATAAAACCAAAAGTGCTGCAGTGAAAACCACTCAAGTACAGGAGTACTTACTCAGTCTCATTAGATCCTAATAGACCCCAAGGTGCACTCTGACCAGCCCACGGAAGATGTAAACCGTGGCCTTGGGTTGTAGTCTGAACTAGTCTGGTGGTTAATGAACCTCAGGAAGTTTTCCTGGGTCAATACAACCTAGTGTGTTGTATGTAGTTTCACCTGAACGAGAGCTTGCTGGGCTACAAAACAGTAATTGTGTGATTCAGAGTTTTTTTGCTTTTTTTTTTAAGGCTGAAACCAGAAAAACACCTTTTAAAACTCTTTTCTTCATTCTCTGTCAGGACCCAATTGACTGCAGAACCCACTGACTTCACTGGCTAGACATAATTTATGTGATTAAAAAGGTAGATGAGATAACACCTCAAGTCCTGACACCTCTTTCAATAATTTGAAAATTAAAATATTTCTTTGGGATCGCTATTTATATTATTTTAATCAATCCCTTTGTATTCCTTATTTGGTCAAACTTCAGACAATAATAGAAAATATGAATCCTCCTGAGTTGAAGAGTGAAAGACTCTAATATAGGATCAATTATTATTAGGTTACACTGACTCAGAGCTTTCCACGTGTCATGCCAATTTTTAAAATTACAATATTTCGTGACTTTTTTCCATTTGTACTCTTTGGAAGTCGTGGTCAGCCCATCAAAAATATCACTGCACCTTATCAAGTTATGTCCTTAAACCCCAACGTAGTTTATATATGCCTCCCCTACAGGAATCTGGGTTCCAAGGGGGATAGGGAAGATAGTGATGGCCTCTGTCTTGTTCATTGATATGTCCTCTGTTCTTAGTGCAAGAAAGGGTCATCTTTCTCTTGACCACCACGGCCACCACCAACAAAAAACCCACCTTGATCAGTCAGTTTCAGAAATGTGGCTAAACATCACCTCTGCTCCTTGGATTCCAAACTCCCTGCCCTACAACTCCCAATGCATCGCTGAGCTCAGATTGTCGAGCTCTTCCATGAGTTGCTATATAAATATAAAATTGTTCTCCTTGTCTAGACTTTATCTTTGACAACTATTTGAATCATGATTTTTTGCTATATTATCACATTAGGAATTCTCCAGGTCCCAATGTCTACCCTTCGTCCCCGTGCATATAGGTTCATGTTGTGATAAGCCTAAACACATATATTTATATGTTAGTATACAGACATGCAGAGTTTGTACTAAATATATTACCTTCCTCCATTTGTCTTATAAACACTGAATCTGGTGAGCTAAGAATACCAGGAATTTTCAAATCAGTTTTCCTCTAGTGAGTAGATTTTGTGGTTCTGGTATTTTCACGAGAGAGGCTTCTATTCGGAATTATCAAAATGTATGTGATGCTTTTTTTGTTCTGGACTATGTATGTATGCAACATTAGGGTACCTTAAGACCTCGTAGCCAAGTGCATTTTTTTAAATCACAGCAAAGAAAAAGTAATTATAAATACGGTTGTGAGCAAATGTAGGTACAGTCTTTCTGTGTAAAAAAATGTATAAATTACCTCTCTGGAGAAAAACACTCTACTAATTTTTAACATGTTTTGCAATGCCCGAATTCAAGTGGTCTTTTTAAAAACTGAGGTTTCCAACAGAGGCCACTATTTTCCATAAGACTACGGAGGGTACGAAATCCATAAGCCATGTCGTGACGAGTACTTGGGTTACACAGGACAGTGTGTGAGAGAGGGATGGGGGGGAGGGCTAGTCTTTGTGTTCGGCCATTCCTGTGCAATGCTATTCATATAATATGACAATGATGGCTTACATCAAAAGCCACAGTGCAAATAATCCCCTTCTCCATGCCATCCCAAAGCAAAAGCTGGCCCCTAAAATGAGGGGCAATGTGCCAGCATAGATATTCCTTGTATGCCAGCTAGCTCTGTACAGAGGGGAAAGCAGGGGAGAGTTTTTTTTGTTTTTTTGTTTTTTCTGAATTGGGTTTTACAATGAGTGTTGACTGGCACCAGGAGGCTACCTTGGGCCCCCAGAGTCTTCTTAAAACCCTGGCAGCCTGCCAGGGGAGCTCCAACTTTGCAGCCCAGAGACAGCCATGCTGGCAGCTTGTCAGGAGCCAGGGAGTTACATGGCGCCCTGGGGGTAATAATATTTTCCAGAACGCTCAAGCTAATAGTCCCATGATGGGTGATTCAAAGGACTATAGGTATGTTCTTCCCCGTCCGCAGTCTTGGGACTCTCATCCATCTCTGCAAAGTGCTGCACCACCCTCTGCTGACCTTGATGGCAGGGTTGGGGACACAGTCTTTTGTTTCACTTTACCTCCACACTGAGGGTGTTCCGTTCAAGCCAAGCCTGGTTGCTACTTACCGTCACGCTTTGAATTCATTTATTTAAGACAAGAATATGTAGGACATGTACCTAGAGGCATGTTTTTATATCTTCTTTAAAAAAAAATACTACAATGACATATACATAAATACATGTTAAAATCCACCCAAGTTTAGTAGGATATCTAGTTCACACATTGGTTTCTCCCCAGATCAATGCGATGGAATCTTCTGTTGTTTCTCCGAGGGTAGCTGCAGAAACTGACAGTTGACTAGCTTTTGTTCTTCCACCAAAGTTCCACGGAGAGAAAAAGCTATGTTTCATCTCCCAATGTCACCTTAAATTTTAATCTTTTAATTTCTCTCATCAAGATGGCTTTTAATTCTTAGCATTGCATTCAATATGATATAGAAATTTGTAGGGCCCTCTGTTTACACTGTATTGATTAAAAAGACAAAGGCAGAATAACTGAGTTCCTTTGAGTAAGCTTTCAGATAAAAAGATCCACAGGGCCCTCGAACCTTCCAGATGAGCTGAACTACTTCAGAGGACCTGTCCTATGATTCACAACCCACCTATCACAAAAAATGATGAAGTAAACATGCCCATAAGCCAATCTGTATTATCCTAATATGTAGATCTCTCTCTCTCAAACACACCCCTCTATTTGTTTTCGAACAATAAACTGCATTTAGTTACTCCGTTGAAAAGGAGGGTAGTCATTTCTCTTTACACAACGACTTTTTCAGGCCTTGCAATGCAACTACACGGAAACCCACATACAGGTTGATGCCAGTTTTACGTGTTGAAACAAACCAGTCACTCTTTCTCCTGCTAAGCAGTTAAATTAGAGAGTCTTCAATTAATAACAGCTGAATATTCTGTCACATTTAGGAAGATGTATGGTAAGACAAGTGAGTTGTGATGTATCTGACAGAAATGATAAAGGTTCTCCCGACACAGTCTGGCAGATACTTGGCTCCTACAGCGGCTCTTTCTCATGTTCTAAAACGTCAGCAGCACAGACCCAAGATCTAGCACCGGCTTCAAGAAAAGAAACACTCCTAAGTGAGCAGGGAGATCTCTGACAAGTCCTCAAAAGGTGCTCAGCCTCTGCTTTTACTCGTGAGCGCACAAGCCTGTGTTCCTGTCCACCAGAGAGCCGGCCACGGAGGCAGCAGGGCAGCGGGTGCACTGGCATCAAGATGCTGGGCATGCAGGTGGGGCGCAAACCCTAACCCCCCACCTGCCCCATCCAGCTTTGCTTATATATTCATTTCCCCCCAAGCCCACCCTGTGACGACCCAGGGAAGGCGCTTTTCTTATTCGACATCTACCAAACCAAGGCAAAGAGTGCTGAGCCCCTCTCGGCCACACTAAACAACAATCTCTCCACTCAGGGGTCTTTCAAGGCTCCTCCGGCCACTCTACAGGGTGAGGCAACTACTCAAACTGCATTATTCCTGCTTCCAATACTGAGCGCCTTTATCCACATTCTTTTAAGAAACTGTTCAGGCCCAAATTGAAAAGGAAATAAAAGAGACCATGGTAAAATTGCTAACAGACGGGGAGTAATGGAAACACTCCGCGACACAGTTCTATTGCGCTTTTCCCCCAAGACGGGCCAGCCAGCCCCGTGGCCCAGGGGAGGAACCACTCTCATTTCCAGGAACCAAAGGGGTCAAAGCCATGTACAGGCTGTGTCACTCACAAACGGAGCTTCCAGAACCACACAAGGGCAAATGTGGTCTTAAAAAATAATGCATTTTTCAATTCCAAAGAACTCCTTTTCTAAAACTGAAGGATCATCTCACAAACCTGGGGACCGATGTACCAAGAGCAATATAAAACAGGGGGGTACAAAGTCCTGCTACAAAACAGTGTGAGACAACCAACACCAAAAGAAGCAAAACCACACAACAAAAGAACAAGGAGAATTCCCATAACCATGCTTTTGTACAGAGAAAGGATTGAAGCAGTAGTCTAGGGGCTTTTTTGATATAAAGACTAAGAGTTGCCAATTTAACTTGTGATAACTATGTTCAAAATTGAACCACACCACCTAAACAGAATCTCAGAACCACGCACATTTGAAAACATTACAAAATAATTCAAAGAAACAAAAACACATAGACAATATCCTGCACTTTTTTACTTTCCATTAAGAACTTTTGAAAGCTAGAAGAGATAACAATACAACTTTTCTCTTGCAGCATATACACAGGATTCAGGTCATTTTTACAGTTCGCTCACCATACCTGCCTTAACAAAAACTGCAAAATACAAACTTACTCACGTTTCCTGTTAGGAAATCAAATTCATCTCCAAAACCCTTTCAAGTTACATTCTTTTGAAACTTTTATGTCAAAACACACATACGCACACACAATTTTTCCCTTCAAGGTACTTTATAGAATTGAAACTAGTTCTAGGGATTCTTTAACCATTTCCCAAGTGCAGAAAATACTTATGTAGATGTGGAAGGGCACACAGGAGGACCTAACCTCCCCTGCCCCAGTGACAAAGGCCCCAACATTACACAGGCAGCACCTCAGCTGATTCACTGCGCTCCAATCCAGGTCAGAATTGCCCCTTCAATTCTTCCATGTTCCATAAAATTATTATTATTGCCGATTTTCCCATCTACTTTATTGGCAAAATGCCTTGGATTAATAAAGACCTCATGGTGTTTATGAGCGGAAGATCACTTTATTCCCTTCATACACCCAATGACACTGCGGGGCAACAGGCCCTACCACTTAGTTAGATTATATAACCGTCAGGAGTTGGTGAGGTTTTGAATTTATATTTCAATTCATATTTAATAGACCTTAATTAACAATTCCCCCCTCTCCTCCTTCTGCATTCTGCATTCTCCCCTATGTCTTGTTTCTCAGATCTTGTTCTAGAAGGGGAATCTGGCTCATGGCATTTGGTAGGGGAGCACCTATGTACTGGAGGTCATTTTCCTTAGAAATGACTTGGCTATGGCACCACCGGAAGGAAATGATTGGGAGAGGTGGGTCTCTTTCTTAAGAGTTGGTTCTCTATCTACCTGGATATCTAAGCACTGGAGGCACCAATACCCACACCACCACCCCTCCAAAAAAAAAAAAAAAAAAACTGAAGGGAGTTAAAATAACACACTAATTGCCGACTCCTCTGACTTGTTCATTTCTTGGGGAGGCACCTGAAAACCTCTCACAGCACTTGAAAAAGAATAGTTGACTTCCGCAAACCCATGAGACACACAAAGGTATAGAGAGCCAGTTTGCAGAAGTAGTGGTTCTCAAACATTTCGGGCTTGGGACCCCTTTACAGTCTTAAAAATTATTGAAGACCCTAAAGAGTTTTTATTTATATAGATGATATCTATCAATATTTCCTGTATTAGAAATTTGAAACTAAGACATTTTTTAAATGTTTACTAATTCATTTTAAAACAACAATAAGCCCATTACATGTTAACATAAATAACATATGTAAAAAATTAATTTTAAAACAAAAAATTAAGAAGAGTGAGTTTGTTTTATATTTTTGAAAATCTTTTTAGTATCTGACTTAATAGAAGGCAGCTGGATTCTCATACTTGTTTCTGTATTCAGTCTGTGGTAGTATCACATGTCATGTAGCCTCTAGAAAACTCCACTGTACCCTCATGAAAGACCAATGGTGAAAAAAGCAAATAATCTCTTAGTTTATCAAAATGGTTTTCACCTCATGGTTCCCTGAAAGGGTTTGGGGATCTCCAGACTATAATTTGAGAAATGTCCCTTTTGAAAATTTCTAAATGTTTTATGGACTAACACAACAGGCCTGAAGTAGGTGAATTCCTCCTTTGCTTCCCCAGTCCCTACCCTGATCATCTTAGCTAATGACATGATATGTAAGCCGCTGGCTGCAAGTCACAATGAAGACACATCTGAATATAGTCTTTCTGTCCCATAACTTAGGTGCTAGGTCTTATAGAACTTTCTTACCTAGGATGTAAGATAAGGGATGGTTGGAAAAAAAACACACACACTGGAGGAAGAAGAAAAAGGAGAAACAAAGACTTTCCTAAGCAGGCAGACAGGCAAGAGGATCCCAGACTATTTCAGATCAGTTTCATTCCTACCCAATAGGAATAGCTTGCCCAGACATCAACCATGGGTATATTTGTTCTTTTGTGGGCTTTTTTTCCCCTTTTTAAATGCTCTTGTTTGAGAGTATATTTTAGTTGCTAAGAAACTAGTTTCTTATTGTAGACTCAGTGAGAGTAAAGATAAAGCAACTGTCAAAATAGCATGTTATTTTGACAGTAGCCGTATCATAACCATAAATGAGACAGTTTATCTGTACATTTTTACCCTCACTAATGGGATCTAAATACTGTATTCTCAGATATTTCATACATACACAAAGACACACACACATGCATTTTAGTAAGAAAGGCCATCACACAGTTAGCAATGAGCATTCAGGGAATACATACACACAGACACACAGACACACAGACACAGACACACACCCCACCAGCCTCCCAGTTTGAAAGCTCCTTTTAAATGAAACTTCAGAGAAGTACACGTACTGTACTGTCTTTAGCTCAGTGTGTACTATCTTTGAAGTATTTTTTAAAGGTAATACACATTTTCCCTTATCAGTAATATTTTTAAATCCTAACTTTTTACGTAAAGCAAAAAAGGTGTGGGTATGTTTGTATCCATTCAAACCATCATTCTTACATACTGATTCTTGATCCAAGAGATGATGGTACCCACTATCAGACAGGGTAGACCTTCCATACTAGCCTGCTTGGTCCATGGTTCTTCTAAACCATATACTTGTGCTTTGATCAATGACAGATTCATTTCTTCCCTCTTTCTCTCACATCCATCCATCCATCCATCCATCCATCCAATCATCCCTTAGCTACTGCCCTTTAAGGCTTTCAGTGGTTAAAGGATCCAACCCTGCTAATAACAATATGTTCATGTGAAGGAACAAATCTACCAAAAATCTCCAAAAAACAAATATCTGAATATGTACCTCATTTCATTTTTGTTTTGCTGACAAGTAGTATCTGGCAGAATTTGAATCAGGAAAAAAGCAAAAATAAATCATTATCTCCCTGTGTCTGCCCAGGTTTGACAATAATAATGAATGCTATTCGACATCACTTTCACCTATTTCTAACTAAGACGATGATTCTTAAAACTCTATCTGAAATATATTAAGCAGGCGTTTAAAATAATGATTTGAAAGTAATATAGCAACATGGAAAATTCTCAAGAGTGTTTTAAATTGTGAGTTCAGTAAGCAAGACACTTATACAGATATCAGTTTTAGCAACCTAATCTGTATCTATACCTACCTACCCACCTACTTACCTATCTGTCTGCAAATGGATAAAAACTGAAGAGGGATAATAAAAAGTGCAGGGAGTCACTGTATTGGGGGCATAGGACTAACAGTATTTTCCCCTTTGTTTTCCAAATTTTCTGTTGCTTTAATATTGTCTTGATAATCATGTAGAGAAGGAAGGGTATCTTAAAGGGCTTTAGTTGTACTTGATTTTCCTGACTTCTGGTGGCTTGAAAAGTTTCTGCAGAGGGAGTGAGACCTACTCAGCAATGTCAAGGTGAAGAGTAGGCTAAAATCAAACCTACTATCAAGTTGTGATTTTTTTCTCTTTGGTGTCCTCTTCATACTTCTGATCCCACTTGACGTAGAGAAAGATCTCCTCCTGTCCTCTCCATCACCCACCACTAGCCCCACTCCCACTCCATCCTGAGGTGCTCCCATGAGGTCATGGTGTTCTTTTCCAACCCCCATTGGATATCTGATGCAATGTGTTGACCTTGCTCCTCGTTGGAGTGAAGGAGAGATATCATGGTTGCTTGCTCCCCATGACCACAATTCCCATTCCCATCAGGGTTCAGGGGTGCTTCCTCTGAATTCAGCCAAACTGCGATGTATAAACATTTCTGCTGTGAGATTTGAAATTTGCGAAAAACATTCCAAGAAGACAAAGGCTTCTACAAAATATGTGAATCTTCGGGAAAGAATCTGCTCTTTTCCGATTGACCCTTTTAATGATGTATTATTTAACCTCAGGTGATAGAGATCACAGAGACTGCCATGACCTCTTCGAATGGCTGTTAAGCTGACCTTAGGCAACAAAGCCAGCAGGAATCAGAACTGATTAGGAGGATTTGCTACCTCTTTCTGAAGAGGTTGGCTGTAGAGTTCTTATTTCCACTTAATTATCCCTTGGCCTGTCCTCGGATACACATGACTGCTCCTAGAAGCCAGCAGGAAATGTGAAGCAGCGGAAGTCAGTGGAACCCCAATGAACTGCCTCTCTCTCCCACACTGGAGACACACACACACATATACATACTCCCTTTGTCTTGCACAACAATTATTTACAGTATAATATAATATTTCTATATCTTGTATTTTGAATAGAGGATTTGGATTTGATGCTCTTAGTTTTCAACATTTTGCACCTCAAATCCTGCTAGTTTGTATTATCAGCAGTACTTTTACTTCTCCTGACAAACCCAAAATAAAAGAGAATGAAGGGTGCCCATACCATTTATCACATTGGCTAAATGTCTTCATTTTGGAGTTAGAAGGGTGGGTAGACCTTTTTTCATGGATTGTTTGACAGGTAACACTCTAATCCTCACGATCTGTTTATATATTAGGAGATGGAGTAAGAAATGCTTCTCTTCTGATTTGTGAACCTCTATTATCCAGCTCTCAATCTCCAGTTTAAACAAAATTCTAAACCTTCCTGGCCCTGGCATGTCCTGGTACACAATTCCTCCACGAATATGCCAGTAGTCACTTCCTTTGTCTCACTGCACCTCATGTCAAGTCCCAGGAAACTTAAGCATCACCACGGTCTAGAAAATTTCTCCATTGAAAAGAATTATTAATTATGTCACAACTGCTCTAATCCTTGGCCCAAGAAGGGACAGCAAACAAAATCCTGCTTTGCCCACTCTTCATGTGGAAACTAACAAGTATTTTCATTTCCAGTGAGCCCATATCATTAAAGATTCGGAAAGGTAAGTTACCTGTTTACGATTACACACAATCGATGGCTGTTGTAATCTAAGAGCTAGCGAGCGACCACAAAATATATAAAAATGCACTGTCATATTTCATCCATAAGAGGCCAAGAATATAAACACGACCAAACTTATCTTTGTAAATAGTTTTAGTCCTATCTTTTTGTACTTTGAAATATATATACATATTACATGAAATACACACACACACACATATATATGTATATACGTGGTCTGTACATATATAGATGTCACATTTACATAAGTAGGAGAGTTACAAAACATAGCAGCCTGGACCTGCTAAAATAAACAAGATCATTCTCAAATAAACTAGTATTTTAAATCTGGAAAAAGGAGTCAGTAGTATTTAGTGGTAAGAGAATAAAATTTAGAGTCAGGAGATCAGAATTTGAGCTGGTGTTCAGCAACTTATGAGTTAGGTACTCCCTGGAAACTCAGTTTGTTTACGCTTCGATTCCTCATCTGCATAATGGGAACAACAATAGCTCCTCAAAGACTTGTGGAGAGAAGAAAAGGAGAAAATGCAGTGATTTTCGAAAGAATTTTGTGAAATATGAAATCCTTTCTTTAGGATTACTTATAAGCCCAATATGTAAAAATAAAGCAAAGTGGTCCTACTCCAGAAGAAAAGTGGGATCCTGCAGAAGCTCACCTGCCAGCCCTCATCTCATCCCCACCCCATGCACCGATGCGGAACCATGAGGATCCTACAGAGCTCTTTTTTTTTTTTTTTGCGGTACGCGGGCCTCTCACTGTTGCGGCCTCTCCCGTTGTGGAGCACAGGCTCCAGACGCGCAGGCTCAGCGGCCATGGCTCACGGGCCCAGCCGCTCCGTGGCATGTGGGATCTTCCCGGACCGGGGCACGAACCCGTGTCCCCTGCATCGGCAGGCGGACTCTCAACCACTGCGCCACCAGGGAAGCCCCCTACAGAGCTCTTTGCAAAAAATTTGAGATAATCCATGTAAAAGTGATATAAAACTGCTGCTGTTAAAATGAGGTAGGAAGAATCTAGGTAAGAGTCACTTAGAAAATAAGACAACTATTCATCATAACTTTCTCAAGTTATATTTAAGAATGTTACTACCACTTTTACCTATGAATTCCATGCTAAGTGACTAAGACATAAGTGGGGTGCCTTCCGTTACTATACCGGCTGCTCTGAACCTCTTACACAATCGAGATGCCAGACACAAGCAAGATACTTCTCAACACTTTTGAAATGTAAAAGCCAACTTTCCTAGCTTTTCTTTGGCTTTAAGAAAATTAGATTTAATACTTTACTTAAAAATATACACGTTAACTCTGATTATAGGCTTTGCCTGCGTATTTTTCCTAATAAAACAAAGCAACTCACATTTAGCTTATATATCTATCTCATATTGAGCTTACATATATATCAGCTAAATGTGAGTTGCTTTGTTTTATATACACACACACGTGATATTGTTCTGTTATAGAACAATCATATGCTTTCCTGGGTAATGCCAAGGGCCCTGTGGGAACAACAGATCAATAAGTGATTGTTTATTCTGATATTTACGATGTACGATGGAGGCCAATGGAGGAAAATCTTTCATAATTGCATGACTCAATAAGGTCAGCTCTGGTTGGATTGGAAAGTGAAAGTATTTGGAGGAGAATGGAACTCAGGAATATGTCATTAGCTACATTTGGTCACATATGCAACTATGAAGGCA
This sequence comes from Delphinapterus leucas, assembly GCF_059928025.1. Classification (NCBI taxonomy): domain Eukaryota; kingdom Metazoa; phylum Chordata; class Mammalia; order Artiodactyla; family Monodontidae; genus Delphinapterus; species Delphinapterus leucas. Next base: position 70,514,396 of record NC_143129.1, read on the forward strand.
CACAGCAGAATTCATTAAGAGACTTTCCCGAAGGCTCCTGGAAAGGTCTTATCTCAGACGGGCTCTACTCTGCTAATGACTTTGTAAGACATTTCATAGTGGGAGTAAATTCCCTGGCAGAAAATGCACAGAAGCTCTGGCCTAACCTGTACCTGGTTGACTAAGTTTATCACTAATTGCTATTGAATTGATATTGTTACTATTACTTTTACCTTCTTTCACTGCTTTAAATTTTAATGCTCAACCAGAAGAGCCAAAATCACTTTACAAATTTACTCTGTTGACAAATGGTGATGTTTAAAAGGCACCTCATTTGTAGTTCTCCGAGCATCTTCCAACGTATTGATTATTACAGGACTTTGGAGAAGAAACGGTATTATTAGCCCAATTTTATAGGGGCAGAAATGCAGGTGTAGATGTAAGTGTTATTATTAAGATGAACTAGAATTTGTATAGTAAGGGCTCGAGTCTTTATAAAGCACTTTTATTTAACACGCAGCTTGTGATGATAAAGGAAGTCCCAGAGCACAGTCGTGGAGAGACAGAATTCAGTAACTCTAATTTCCAGGCCATTGCTCAGTCTGTGGCCTGTGCTTTCCTTAGATGTTTCACTGTAAAGTTTAAGTTTCCTGCTTTGATATTTTTCCTTGGAGAGGCAATGTGTCATAGTGGAAAAAATATGGATTTTAATATCAGCTTTGCCACTCACTAGGTATGTGACCTTAAGCATCTTTCTTCATCTCTCAGACTCAGTTTCCCCAACTTTAAAATGAGAATACAACTGTTCACTTGCAAGTTTGGTGTAGAAAATAAAAATATGACTTTGTATGTTTGGTGTGGAGAATATGAACATTGCCTTGCAAGCTTAGTATATTACATGGAATACAGTCTTGCAGATGACAGGTAATCAAACAGGATGCAATTCTTCTTTCTCTCCTTCCCTCACCCACTGTCTTCTCAGATAAGATACTAGCCCAAATAGCTCAACTAAGATTTGGGACTTATGTAAAATTTTTTCCTATGCTGCTGAATAAAATCTCCTCAGATTACCTATGTATCGCCAGTTCCTGATTAACAGCTACTTTAGAAAAGAGGTGATGTCTGTAACTTCTACTTATTAACCCTTTCAAACTTCTTCCTATGAGAGAGTGGGGAGAAGTTATTTATTAGGCAACCACCAGGTATCAGCCATTGCTCTAACCACTGGGGATGCAGAACCGATACAGACAGATCAGGATGTTCTCCCAAAGACAAGCCCCGGGCCCCGTTGGATTGTTGCAAGGAGGCAACAAGGCAGTAGATTTGAACTCATCAGGTACCCTGCGGAGCTATACAGACATCAGAGTAACCGTGAGTGTTATTGTTATTTCACGTAAGAGGAGCTGTGTTCAATAACCACTTGCTCATTGGATATATATAAGATGTTGTGGATGGAAGTTCTTCAGCAGTAAGATATCTCAATCCAAACGTAAGGAAGTAAGGAACTAAGAAATAGACAAGAGGGATTCTTCTAAAGTTACAATATTAGGCTAGAAATAAGCCTAAGAAGCATACTTTGCCGTTGAGTCAGACATATGAGCTTGAACTGCTGACTTCAATTTCCCAGCATCAAATACATGGGGATTACTGGCCTGTGTCCTCTGGGTATTCCTGAAATTCTGCCATTGTTCTCTGATGTTCTGTGACCCTACCTCCTGGTGTATCTTCTTGGAGCTCTGGGACAAATGTGAAACAAAGTTATCAAGATAATCAAACGTGTCCATATGATCCCACTGGACCTCAGTTAACTAACCAATATCCATCCTACCTTTCCTCCTTAGAGACAGAAATCCAATTTACTTAAAGAATATGCCCAGGTAAATAATTACATTTCTCAGCCTCCCTTGAAGCTAGGAGTGGTCATGGGACTAAATTCTGGATGATTACATATATATATGTATGTATTTATATGTATGATTATATGCACGTGGAAGCGTTACATGAGAGTTTTAAGAAGGCTCCTTAAAGGGAATTAACTCAGGGCTTCTCTGGTGGCACAGTGGTTGAGAGTCCGCCTGCCGAGGCAGGGGACATGGGTTCGTGCCCCGGTCCGGGAAGATCCCACATGCCGCAGAGCGGCTGGGCCCGTGAGCCATGGCTGCTGAGCCTCCGCGATTGGAGCCTGTGCTCTGCAACGGGAGAGGCCGCAACAGTGAGAGGCCCGCAGACCGCGGAAAAAAAAAAAAAAAAAAAAAAAGAGAACTAACTCAGATGAGAAGTATGCACTTTTTAGCCTTCTCCTTCCCTCCTTCCTGCCTGAAATATTAATGTGATGGCTGGGAAATCCAGCAGTAATGCTAAATTACGAGGTGGTCTTGAAAATGGACATTAAATGTAGAATGATGCCTTTATAAGTCCCCTGGTTCTCTGTTCACTCACCTTTGGAATTCTATTCCATAAGATATTGTTTAAGCCACCATATTTTTAAAATGGTGCCAGCAGACAAATATAATCCTAAATGATACAGTGTTAGTAAGCTATCTGACAGAATCCTGGATTGCCTTGCAATCAATTTTGGAAACATATATGAAAGATCACACACAGTCTCATAGATGGTACCTATAAATTCTGAGGGGTCCAGCACACATGGTTACACAAAAGTACAGGTTCAACATATACCATGTCCAACAGCGGCAGAGGGAAGTAAGTATTTGAGTAAAAAGATCAAAATAGCGGATGGCAAGGGCTAGGAGTGTTGGATCCTTGAGTCCTGAGGAAGTCTCATTAAAAGGAAATCAAGAGAGAAGAAAGGAACACTTCAGCATGTCAGGGTCAACCAAGACTCTGACTGCAGTAGAGAAAGGAAATAAACAAGAGATCAATAGAACCGTTATAATTTTGTTATCAAGGCAATAAATATTACTATGACCATGGCCATCTTATTATGTTGCCATTGATTGGATGTTTGTGTAGAAGGAATGCAACAGCTAAAATACCACCAGGAGCACCCCTTTTAGGCTAGCTGGGTTGGTCCATCACTAGACTTGCCCTGCTAGGAATCTTTTTCACTGGCTTACACTGCTGTTTGCCGGAACTGACCCTGCAGCAGGAAAGTCAATCATACTATTGGAGTCAAAGCCTAGTTCCACTCCTTCTGTCCAGTAACTAGTATGCAAAGCCACGACATCTCTGCTCCATTATGAAGTTATTCATTACTATTTCACATTCATCACTGTCAACTGCTCTACAGTCACTCTCAGGATCATGCCTCTAGCATTTTCAAGCAGCAAGCTGGCTAAGACTATTAACTCCCATTCTGTAGATATCCAAATAAAAGGCCAAATTTGGTTAAAACGATCTCCATGTGGTCTTTTTGGGGTCAAGCTGCAGTTCTCTGATTTCATTGTTTAAAAGTTGGAGGTTAAAACAAGGTTAGTAAAAAACAGACTGTTTTTATGTAGCAGTTTCCTGAAATTTAATGTAAATATTGGTCTCAACGTGTCATTCATTCACAGTTTTTGTTTTTGTTTTTGCGGTACGTGGGCCTCTCACTGTTGCGGCCTCTCCCGCTACGGAGCACAGTCTCCAGATGCGCAGGCTCAGTGGCCATGGCTCACAGGCCCAGCCGTTCTGCGGCATGTGGGATCCTCCCGGACCGGGGCACGAACCCATGTCCCGTGCATCGGCAGGCGGACTCTCAACCACTGCGCCACCAGGGAAGCCCTCATTCACTGTTTAAAATAAGTCTACTACTGTACTGGAAGTCCAGTTTTGTGATCCTTAGTGTCAAATATATGATAGGTCTTCCAGTCCATAGTAATACAGATATCTTGAGGCTGAAGGCCTTGAAGGTTTTTCTCCCCTTACCTCAGAATAAAATATCTGCAGTTTTCCCCATTCTGGAGTTTCTCTACAACTCAATTGTACCTTGAGTAGGAAAGATACTCTTCTCTTCAAGAATCCCTGAAGACTGCCTCTCAAAGATTGGGCATTTTTTATTTAACTCTTACATAAAAACTACAACTTCCAGCTTTTCTTCTTGCCCATAAATTTGTATTTTTTTCCAGGTGGGGTGTAGTTTCACCTAGAAAGGTTAAAGAAATTTCTACTTTAAAAGAATTAAACCGTTGGCTGTTAGCTCCAGGTTTACAAGTCCCTCTTGGAATGGATGGTGACATTTCTTTGCTGTTAACATAGGTGATTTTCACCCTAGTACTTCATTGTGGCTTTGGTGGTTTATAAATCAAATGCAAACACACACACACACACACACACACACACACACACACACACACACGCTGACTCCAGCCTCCTAGGACACCAGCCTCACAAAGTTGTCTTCATCTAGAGATCATAACTATGGCAATGACCAGGGGACTTATCAAAACACTCTCACCATTTGTTAGAGCAGTGTAGTGAAAAAGAAAGAAAAAAAAGGAAGGTTGGCTAGCATCCCACCGCTGCAACCTACAGGGACGCACAGCCCATTTTTGCAGTTACTTCCTTGCAACGATATTACATTTAAACGACAGAAACAAAAGACTATACGACCCCGTATATCATTCTTTTACTCTTGGATCTGAAATACATTTTACTTCTAGGACCCCTTCTGGCTGCTTGTTAACAGGAATTGCAATTTATAACCTTAAAAATCCATCCAGCCTTCTTTGGCATAGTAAAGGCATAAATCTGAGTCATACGATTTCTGGATCACTATGAAGAATTTTACCAAAAAGTCCTCCTGGGCCACTAAATCCAGAGCTATCTTCTTCATGGCCCATGGATGCTATTTTCACTCCATGAGCCTCAAATACCCACAATGACTACTTGGCCAATCTCCTTAGTGATGTCCTAGAAAATGTGCCCATCAGTCTATTCCTTAGCTAGGATAGGCAAAACTATTAATCCCACATAGTAGCAAAGAAGAAGAAGGAGAAAGAGCCCCTCTACTAATACCAACACTCACACATATATAAATTACTGGTTCTTGTTGGAGTTTCATCTTTATATTTTTACTTTGGCTGCCATATTCAATAATGTTCCAAGTATGATGGTTTCAAAATCTTTATCCTATATCTAGTAACAGAGATCAAATATCAATATCCACAGGGAGAATTAGTTTTCCTGTCTTCCCATTGAATTTTACAAATATCTATATTACAAAGCACTTATTATGTACAGGAAAGAGCTGATTTCGTATCTGTCTTCCACATTAACTGTGAGTTCCTTGAGAGCAAAGATAATGTCTTATTCATGCCTGGCACATAGCAGATACATATTCAATATTTTATGAATTAATTAACAAATTCATCTTTGTATCCCAAGTACCTCAAATAATCGCTGGCACACATCAGCTACTCAGAAAACATACTAATTCCATAGTACACAAACCCTTAATAGCGGGGTCTGAGCTTTGAAGGGGTCTTCCCTCCAAACTGGCACCAGGATGGTTTTTTTCCATCCATTGGTCCTCTATCTGCCATGGTCACTTATTTGTAATAGAGCTGGCTACCACTGGGAGTAGAGTTTATGGCCACTAGACTGAGTTCCCTAAAGACAGAACTGACTCTTTTCATAGTTTTTATTTTTTCCATACTACAATTTAAAATGTATTTTCTTCATCATAGGGTTCAGCACATATAAAGCATATGGCGTGAAGTAATGGCTCACTACGTTTTGTTGTCATGGTCACAGATCACTGTAAAGATAACTGTGACCCATGGGAACTGGACCCATGACATTGGATCCATGAATAAGATGCTCTCATGGCCTCTGCCAAATGGCCACAGGATTTTGCCATCACCTCATTCTTCCCTACATCCCATCCCTAGTCCTTCGCTGTACCTCTTATTTCATCTCCCTACATTTGTATCAAATTGTCTCTTCTTCTGATATGAACATTTTTAAAATGTAACCTATCTTACCTACTCTTCAGTCACTGAGGCTAGTTGCTACCATATCTTTTTCCACAAAGAAACAGAGACTTCCCATTAGGTGCATTTCTTTTAGCTATAAACCTCTAGTATTTGTGCCTAGAGAAAATAGACTTTAGAATTAAAATATAAAACGTTAATCGTATATTTCAATATAATCTTATTTCACCTCTTGAGATCTCAGGTAAATGAATACTAATGTGCAAGGAAACACACACACACACACACACACACACACACACACACACACAGCCACTTCATAAAGGCTGCAGCAGGAACTGTGTCCAATCCCAGAAAAAGAGACGGCGCTGTGCTGCTTAAATGAAAAGGAAGAAAAAAGGCAAGAGGGAAAAAAAGTATAATCATCTAAACTTTTAAAGACAGCAATTTAAGCAAATTGCCATATCTGCTTTTAGAAATGAAAGGGGAAGAAAAATGCTCCTTTCTTTTGATGTAAAATTGAGTAGGCCAATGGCTGTGACAATCCTCTCAATAACCACTAACAAAAGACCAGTTTGGGTGGTTAGGGAAGCCGCTCGATAGCAGGTATTCATTGAATCTTGGAATAATTTCGCTTACCACAAGCTGTGAGAGAGAACCAAGCATGGTGCAGAATACAGCCCGCTAGGTAACACATCAGCAGCCGAGGTGGAAAAATAAAACCCACGACCAAATATTTCTTGAGCTTTAGTGCGTGATTATTTACTCAAAGGCAGGGAGCTGAATGTGGAGCCCATTTAAGGCATATGAACAGGCAGGATGGTTTCAAAATAAAATTGAGTATGAATGTATGTCTATGATTGATTTACACCAGGGAACCCTTACGTGTTATTTAAGCTATTTTACCTTAGACTACAGAGTGGTAGTGAGTTTTCTGAACTGTAGCTCCTGGGGACTAGTTTCACTTATTCAAGTATTTATTGAGTACCTATGGTATGCATGACAATAGTAAGATGCACCTTGACTGTGAAGAGGAGAAGACATGCTCCAGTTCGTAAGGGACCTATACCAAAACTGGTATCCCTAAACACACCAACTATCACACCAACTAGAAACAACTGAAGAGTTAAAAAATACTGTCGGGCTTCCCTGGTGGCGCAGTGGTTGAGAGTCTGCCTGCTGATGCAGGGGACACGGGTTCGTGCCCCGGTCCGGGAAGATCCCACATGCCGCGGAGCGGCTGGGCCCGTGAGCCATGGCCGCTGAGCCTGTGCGTCCGGAGCCTGTGCTCCGCAACGGGAGAGAGGCCACAACAGTGAGAGGCCCACATACCGCAAAAAAAAAAATACTGTCTAAAATGGATGGCACTACAGTATAAGGGACATGAGTAAGAGCAGAAAGAATGAGAATTAAGGAAGTTCAGGGTGGAGTTGATTAGGGAAGGTGAGAAATTGGGCCATGTAACACGTTGAGTAGTAGAGCTGGTTTTCATGTTTCCTTTAAGTAACTGCACATTCAATGAGATCAACTAATAATTAAGACCTGTAGATTTTAGGAAAGGTTTTATTCTAATGTTATTTAATTTAAAAAATTGAATAATTTGAACCGTTCATCTGAGCATAAACACAGCTTTATAGAACATGCGAAGCCTACATCCACTGGCCATACCTATTTGTATCACTTTATGTAATATCTCATTTAATTTTTCCTGTGTGGAAAAGAATGTACAGTCTCACTCAAGAAGAGCTAGAGGTATAACCACTTTGAAAAACAGTGTGGCAGTGTCTTATAAAATTAAATATATAGTTATTATATAACTTAGGAATATAAGTCCTAGGTGTTTACCTAAGAAAAGTGAAAATATATGTCACACAATGATTTGTGCACAAGTGTTCATAGTAGCTTTATTTGTAATAAAGAGCCCAACTGGAAACAATCCAAATGGAAAAATGGATAAACATATTGTAGTATTTTCTCACAATGAATACTACTCGGTGACAAAAAGGAAAACATTACTAAGTCGAGCACCAATGTGGATGTATCTCAAAATACGATTTTTGAGATTTTATATATAAGAAGTCTGACACAAAAGACTACATTCTGTACAACTTCATGTACATGAAAATCTAGAAGAGACAAACTATTCTAGAGTGGCCGGGGATCAGGGATAGTTGTGGGGACTGATTGCATAGGGGCATGAGGGCATGTTTTGGGGTGACAGATGTTCTCAATCTTGATTGGGGTGGGGGTTGGAGGAGATACACATATTTGTCAAAGCTCATCAAACTGGACACATGAAATACAGTTACTTATGCAAACTGCATCTTTTGAGTTGATTAAAAATAAAAATAAAAGAAATAATACATTGAAGTAAAAACTCTGATATATTTCCCTAACTTCAACCTAACTTATTTCTTTATTTAAGGGACTGATCCAGTCCATCTTTAAATACCACTAATGTTATATTGTGATTCACGTCAATCTAACTTCAAACAAATGATCATTCAGAGGTCTGAAAGTTTAATAACCCAAGGCTCAAAGAAGGAGCTTTTCTCGTGGGGCTCTGCCATCAGGTGCTGAGAAAACACAGAGTGGTTAAACTTCCAGGGCCACTGAAAGTAAAGGCAAGGAGATGCTTAGGTACCACTGTCAGGTAGAATCCACGTGGACACACACCATCCCTCCTTGTCTCTTTGAATCTCTGTCAATGGCATCACATCCCATTTTACCTCATAATCCTTCCTGAATATCTACAGAGAGACTTCTTATGAACTGAAAAATCAAAGGCATTCACATGACATCTATTTTCTGGCTCCACCATATTCCCACTCTACTTTCCTTCAATAGAGTGAACCTCTAGGCTTCATTTAAAGAGGGACTACAAGGAAACTAGACCATGAGAAACACACGGTATTTTCATCATCTCTTCTCTACCTTGTTCTCTTTCTGATTTTTAAGCAAGTTTTTCCCTCTTTTCTCTTTCTTTCCACGCTGCTTTGCTGACTTTTTCCCTATCTCTCTCCTGCATCTGTCCATCTTGTCTGCCTCATACGTGGTTGACAATTATTATTTTGACTTTCGGTGCCTTTCCTGGTTTGAGCCTTTGTTAAAATCTATGTATTTTTTCTGGAGGATAATGCATATGTCACTGTTCTTCGTGTGGCTTTTTCCCTTTTCTTTATTCGGGGAGCAGAGGAATGGATTTTTCTCCAAGAAGGAAGATGAAAGGAGGAATTAGGTTGAGACGAGAGAGCGTGGAATAAGAGAGGAAGGTGTCAATTAAAAAAATGAACCCCACTGCATCCCCCTCTTGACAGGTGGGGTGAGTGGAGCTGACAGCCGTCACATTAGCTGGCTTTGGTGGAACCCTCATGCCTTGTGGTCCCCTGAGCTCAAAAGGAGTGATTCCAGGGCCGGCGGACACACTCACACATTTTTACTTGGCGTTCCAATGCTTCCCCCGCAGCTATTTCTAATAATGGTAATTATAATGATTTGAGGCTTAAGCAGGGCAATTCCGGCCTGAAGGCAGATTGTAATGAAGTAGTCAGGGTGAAGGGAGGGGAGTGGGCAGCGGTGGGAAGAGGCTGCATGGGGCACTTTCAGGCCTTAAATAGCTTTGTCTAGTCAAGTGCAACCAGGGCGGCCTCATCCGTGGAGCCCAAAGTTTTGTCCCGCAGGATATTCAGAAATCCGTTTCTGCTGGGGAGGGAGGATCACTTACATCCACAGACAGGCCACGCTGACTCCTGGGCAAAGCAGCAGCTCTGTGTGCCGGGACATCCACAGCCCGTGGCCCTTGGTGGCTGCTGCTCTCTTGACTGTGGCTTGAATCACACAACACTTGGCTCGGTCCAGCCCCTCCCTATTCCCTCACCATAGATAATACTGTCCTAAGAGCCTTGGCCAGAATCCAATTACTGCTGATATACATCTTCCCTTGACTCCAAATGACTCTTTCTGCCATTGAAGGATACCCTGGAATGTTGAAAACTTGTCCTGATTGCAGAGTTAATGGTCATGTGGTCCTCGGCTCTGACGGAATGGCCTTAGGGACAGCCTTGATGGGTCTCTCTAGTCATCAGTGTTACCCCACCTCTCCGCTCTGCCCTTATTAAAGCCATTCGTTCTGAAAGCTAAATGAATATGTTTCATCTTCAAGTGCTGGAAAACAATAGCAGGCAGCCAGCGATCAGTATAGAACAATGCGGGCTTAATCACTGCTATTCTCTTTCCTTCTCCCTTTCTCAATTGCTTTCTTTCCAGCTTTGTTGCTACTATGAGCAAGGAGGCCCTAATACACAAGTTCACGAATCCATCTATGTGGATATAAGCACACACATATGGGCAACATACAAATCTCTAATATTTACAAAAAACTTCTGAAGTACAAAAACATACATCTTCTATATATGTATACTGTATATAACTTAATCTCATAATTTAATCTCATTATGTCTCTTTTAATCTCATTATATCTCTAGATATAATGTGATATGCGTAGATTATGCATATCTAGGTATGCTTACTTTTGGCCTCTCTATCCATTCAATAAATTCTTTTGCACCAAGTGTTGAATGAATACTTACATCTAAATACTTCATTTTACAAAAGCAATGTATATTTTTTTCAAATGACTGTGGTGTTGCAGATATGGAATATATTTATATTGGAACTGGAATAGAGATGAGCTAAAGCTATAGTGCGTATGTAGCTTATGCAACACAACATAAGTAATTGCATAACATATAATCAAATTAAGCATTTACACTAAATTTTAACTGAAGATGTATATTTTGTAATAGCATTAATGAATTATTGAATTAATGAATTTGGAAGGTTCCATGTTTCCCTTTTCACCTAATGTCTATAGCTCTTGCTATCCAGCTTGGAAAATGATGTCACAATATTATCTCTTTATTCCACATTTCCTTACTTCACAGATATTCCTGAAGTAACTGAATTCATTGGCAGAAAAGTATATAAATATTCCCGTTCCAGATCACAGTACCATCATAGGTAATTTCATCTTTCCATTCGTAGCCCCTTACGTGCTATCCAGGCACTTAAGTAAATACATACCACCGCAAGAGAGAAAAGTGTTCTATACGTCAAACTATATTTGTTACTCATGGTGATGGTATATTATTAATTTTATCACACTGTAATTCATCACTACAGATGATTTAATACCATGTTACCCTCAGGGCCTAGTACTGTGTGTGACATACAACAGGCATTCAAACAGTGTGTTAAGTGAACCACTTCTGTTATATCCATTTCATATAATGGGCAAAATATACCCATTCCCTAACTTCAAGAGTTAACACATAGTCCTGGCAGAACACATTATCTGATGGTGATGGCTTACAAATCACTGTGAAGGAGAAATTCAAATCGTGAAGCTGACTATTCAGCCAAGAAATAATAGATTGCAGTTAAGTAATTCAGTATTGTAGTTTTTATATTTTCTGTATTTTACACATGCAAATGAGTTGTCCGTTGAAGTTGGTTCTGGTTCATTGTGTACAGGAAATGCTTCCTTTAAACCATCACTGGGAATCTGGACTTTCAGCAATATACTTCTTACAACAAAATTCCAGGGGAAAACAAGAAAGCATATGACTTCAAAACATACAGTTCTAGCATTTGATATATTTGCTCTGTATATAAAGTGCAAACCCACTGAAATTACATACATCCGAATGTCCATTCAAATCACAATGCACAAACATGTAGTGAAAAGTACAAGCACACACACAAAATGAAGCCACACTTACGCAACATAGCAACATAAAGTAAGTAAATACCTGCAGGGGTACAAGTAAGCCCAACAATCCATTTGCACATTAGTCAACTAAAGAAAATAAGTAATAGAATATTTCTGTGGACATAGAAAGAAACATATAAAAGAGTTTATTTTTTAAAACAACACAGTTTAACTTTATGAAAGTTATTTTCCTTTAATTGATCAACAGGTTTAGTGTAAGATTTTAAAATATTTAATAAAAGTTAAAATCTTACTTATAATTGATTCAAATATAAAACTGTTTAATATTTTTATTTTTTAATTTATTGAAAAATTTCATTGGCAATAGTAAACAAATAATTTCAATGTCTCTTTAGCCCTCAGTTACGGTTCCCTTTACACTTGAGCAGTATCCTTTGGTCAATTTGAAGATGATCTTACTTATGTCCAAGCAGGTTACTTTTTATAAAGAGATGGTAGTATAGAGAATAAAAACATACCACATAGTATTCCAGCATTCTTTTTCTGCATCAATGACACATCTTTTGGAATTTCACAATAAAAATGACCTTCTTCAGACCCCACTTGAAACAATCTAGTCATCCTAGGATTTTCTTGAATGACAAATTCAAAGACCTGCCTCACCGCAACAGAAAAATCCTCCTTTGTAAGGGTAAACGTTCCACAGGAAACAAGAAAGACCCTTGAAAGTTGTAATGGTGGGTATCAAAAGATGCACATGACCCAGGGTTCCATGGTCCAGAAAACAGAAATAACATTGTGTTGATGGTAGCACTACATCCTTATGGGATACAACAATGAATGAGATACATGACTTGGCATCAAGGAGTTCTTAGTCTAGTGGGTGAGTCGCAAACATCCTGAGATTGATGGGATCAGCCAGCAAGTATGCAGAATGAGATCCATCCATAACCCGTCTGAGGTCAGAACTCTAGGGAAACACCAACATGTAAGGGTCTGATGGAGAAAGAGAAACCCATTAAGAGGAACAAAATAATGTAGAATCACAGAGGCCCAGGGCGTAGGGCTTCTGAGAAGAAGTCATGAAGGAAAGTATCAAATACATCAAAAAGTCCATTAAGATGAGAACTGGAAAATATACCTTGAACTGAGCAACTGCGGGGCCTTGGTGACATTAAGCAGAGCAGTCTCAGTCAAGGACGGAGACAAACGAAGACTGGAGTGGTTGAGAAAGTACCATTTCTGTCTTTGATGATTTGAATGAAATGAGGAAGGGAAAGGCTGTATACAGATGGAGAAAGATGGAGACAAGGGAAGGTTCCTGTAGGTTAGAAGAGACTTCAGAATGTCCACGGACTGGAGGAAAGGAAACATCTGAAAGGGATAGAGTGACGTCACAGAGGACAAATATAATGATGGGCAAAGCAAAAGACCAGAAGGGAGAAGAGGCTAGTATAAGGGGCACAGGTAGAAGAATCACCTTTATATAGAAAAGAGAATATCTCACAGAGAAAGTCTAAGAAAACTGGATATGTATCCAAATGGATACATTTGGAGACAATGTGGGGGGAGACTGAGGGATTTCCTGATTAAAGGGTTCAATTTTCTTCATGCAGTAGAAGGCAATGCCCTCTGCTAAGGAGGAGGCAGAACTCAGGACTTAAGGATCGGGAATATTTTTTAATAGTCACTAGGGTAACTAGCTTTCCCATCGTAGACAGGCAGAGCTGAAAGCCCAGGTGAAGCGGAGGAACTGATGTCCGGGGTGGCGCTAACCCTCATACTTGTATGATTAGGTCCATGCGGTATGCTCATCGTCCCTTTATCCACTCTCTACTACAAAACAAGACCATGTTTTAAGAAGGAAAGGTGGTACTCAGAAAGAAATGGATGACCTGGGGCTGATTTCCAGCCTCCTCTTTTATTTTTCTTCCAATTACGTATGGTGAACCTCTCCTGTGTCTCAGCACCTATGTGAAATGTTGGCTTCTTACTAGCTCACAAAGCCAACGGTGTAATAATAGAAAAAGAAGACACACCTGGCTCCCACAATTGCGGGGGGTGGGGGGGGGCAGGCTGGTGCTTTGTGCATCTCTCTGCAGGTTGTCCAGGCCATCTCCCCAGCAACCTCCCCGTCCTCCTGGTTGCCCACTCTGTAGGGAAGTGCCTGGTAGCTGATGCCCTGTGAGGGCTGGAGTGCTGACCCTTCCTGCGCCTTTGGCCCTCCTATCCCGCTGGTGATGCTGGAAGGTCAGGAAGATTTGTGGGAGCAAGGGTCCAGGCGATACACGGAGACCTGCCTAGCTCACACAGGCCGCCAAGCCATGCTCACTTCGGTGGCAGACTTCATAAGGCTCCGCTCTTTGACTGGCGTTGAGTTTATGTGAAAGTAATTAACAGTAATTAATCCTTAATTACAGTAATTAGCCAAGTCGCAGTAAATTAAACCACATCTGGAGCAGATGAGGGCTTCCGAATGGGAGGCAAAGAGAGGCGACAATCGGGGAGATGCTGAATTCATCTGACAGCATCTGATTAAGTCTACCTGTTGCTGGCGGCCTCATTTGCATGTTGTTTTTGTTTGCATTTCCCAGTAACCCTTTCAACGGCATTCACAGTGTGGACCTCTCGGGCCTGCTTAACTACCAGTTAGGCAGCCCTGCTGCCATGAGATGAGGGAGTTCCTTTGTATCCAGCAGGGTGGTTGGGTTTGCCTGGGCTTTATTTATATGTTCCCCCCTTCTTCCTACAAACAAAAATATAAATAGCAGGGACCTCATCAAGTAACAGGCTGAAATCAGAGGAGAAGCCAAGGGAGTTTTTTTTTTTTTTTTTTTGGCTGATGAAAAGGGAAGATGATATGAGCCATTAACATGTGTGATGGGAGAATGGAAGCAAAGGGTGGGAAAAAGGCAAAAGACACTTGCAAAAGTAGGTCAAGGGGGTCATCCCTTGTAGACAAGTTCCTAGAGTTGATAGAGAAGGAGGCCAGCCTCTGAAAGACATTGTTGACCACATGTCACAGACTCAGACATGAGTAGACACATATGTGTACGTACGTGTACACACACACACACACAGAATGCATTGGCAAAAAAACACTGGAATTCTCCATTTTTCTGACTTCATTCTGATGAGTGCTACCTATCTGTGCATTACATTTTTGCACATTAAAACAAAGGAATACACTCAAAATCCCACCATCCAGAGACAGGTGCTGACAAATCTTAAAAGAAGAGAAAATATGGCCCAAAATTGCAATGAATGGTTACTGAGTTGCTTCTTTAACACCAAGGGAATGGAGCCAGTTGAGTCCACTGGACTTTATGTCCTGTTGCTGTACTAGACTTGACCAAGTTCACGCAAAGCAGAACTTTTTCTGGGTAGTGAATCTTGGAGCCGGACCTGCAAGGTTGGTCAGACCCCAATTTAGCTGCAGTGGCTAAAGCGAGGGGAACAGGGAGAGCCATAGACGCCTTTGCTCCAGTAAGACCTTTCAAGGGGGAGAACACTGAGCCTTTCTGGAGGGATAGGAGAGGGCTGGGGGAAAGGTGAGAGGAGATAATCAGCTCGCCTCCTAATCTTATACCTAACCCGGCCCTTAGACCAAAGAGGAAAAAGTGACACTATTTCTTCCTCACCATAAATAGAGCAGTTCCAGGAGCCACACCTCCACCTCTCGAGGTGGCAAAGGAGAGGTCAGGACGTCCACATACCAGACTTCTGGGCACACAGTTGGCATCAACAGGTTACAGCCAACAAGGCACGAGCTTCAGGTAAGTGATCTGGCTGTGGGGATGCCTGTGCACCACTCCATCCACGTTTGCTTTTCTCATCAAGGCCATCAGGTCTGGGACTGACAGTTAGGGGCTATATTCATGGAGCAGAGCAAAACTAACTGACAAGAAATGGGTTCACTGACTCCACACTCTACCAGGCGGAAAGACCCTCCGTTCCTAACCTCCTCCAACTCTCTACTTTGCCTTCTGCTCCCCCACAGTGGTTTACTGTGGCCTTTAGATGTTCTGAAGCCCTCCAGGATTTATCCCAACAATAATAAGTGGCTCTGCTACTTACTACGTGTGTAACGTGAGGCAATTTTAGAAACTTAAGTCTGTTTCTAAATATGGAAATAGGGGATACTAATGGCACCTTTGTCAAAAAACTACTGGGAGGATTAAATGAGGCAATGAATTTAAAGTGCTTGCCACAGTACCTGATGCACAGGAAATATTCGGTAATGTTTACTACTATCACTACTACTACTACTACTATTACTACTTACAACTTCTTCTTCTTATTATTAATATTATTATCATTATCTGTCCTTTGCTTATTGCACTACGCTGAGAAGCAGCACAGTGTACTGATTAAAACATAGACTCTTGAGCCAGATCGCCTGCTTACGTTGACTCAATATGCCACTGATTAGCTGTGTGACCTTAGGTAAGTGAGTTAACCTCTCTGGGCCTCAGATTCTTTAACGGTTAAGAGAGGGATAATACTTATATCTACTTCATCTACTTCTTTTAAATGCATTAAATAAATTGCTTAAAAAGTGCTAAGTATAGTAAATGCTATATAAAAGTTGCCTGTTATTTACTATTAATAATAAATAATTTTTGACGATAAAAATAGGAAAACAATTTTTTGATGATAAAAAATACTTTTCGATGATGATAAAGATGAGGAAAAAGAGGGAGAAAAAAGTGAAGGCACAAATATGAGCACAGGGATAAAGGGCAAAAGGTAATTCAGTAGGTCAGTTCTGACCATTTTCATAGCGAGTGAATCTATCGATAGGCTATCATTTAGCGAAAAACTCACTTTTTATCAACGAAGGCATTCTGATGATTTGAAGCCGACTGCCCAAAATTTACTTCCTAATTACTGCAGGGATTGAGTCACATATTTTATGTTTGCTTTTTTAAACCGCTAAGGGCAGTTACCAAATAGCCCTGGATGCTGCCTGGAAAATTCTGCCTTGAAAATGCATGTCAACCACCTTTATTCAGATGGCCTATAAAAGGGCCTGTAAAGAGAAGCGGCTCTTGCAAGCAGAGCAGAAAAGAGTATAAACACTTAACACAGTGCTGGGGAGCCTACCAGCAAGAGCCCTACAATTATCTTGTGGTTTCCTAGAAGTTATAATGAGCTGATCCACTTGGCGTATCAAATTCCTCCTGGCCGGTTTTGTAGTTCTCACCCATGCAGAGACACGGCTCTATGAAGAAAAAGATCAGACCACTTAAACTGAAATATGTTGCAGTGGGTGGGGAGAATATAGAGAAAGAGATGCATCCTGCAGTTAAAAATTAGTCAATGACTCTTAACTGGTGTTGTAAAGTTAAAAACCAGAGGCCCTGAGCAAAAAATATGCCTTTTTGGGAAAATAAACAAATCTTTGGCTGGGCGAGGTTCCCTCCTTCTGTTGAGTGAAGCATGTTAGTTAACACAAATACCCAGATTTTCTGCATTTCCTCCAATTTCATTATTCAGGCCATAGCGAAAACCAAGATAGGTTATAATTCTGCATAATGGGCTACATGCTGCCTGTGAGGAAATATTATAATGGTAATAAATAATTTCTGAAAATTACGAATGACTTCTGTGTTTTTGGATTCACTTTGGAAAACAAATTATTGGTTTGCACAAGAAATGGGAATGTGTTTGTGCAGGACCTCGTCAGTGCTTGTGGGCACTTTGTTCCTTTCTCTAAGAAGCACAGTCTGAAATGGTTCACCTGTGTTAACTAGAGCCACCCCAATTCTCACCAGGATCAGTTGGAAGGAGCCAGCTCTGCTTTTTGTTCATTTGTTTCTTTTCTCACATCCCAGAAGATGATGAAGGGAGAACACAAATGCTGACAAATTCTACTAAAAACATCAGTGAGGTAAAAGCCTCCCTTCTCAGATCTGGGACAGTGGCCCTCATAGGTTGGGGGAAGGCGGTATTAACTGTTAATTTGGAAGCTGGGGCGAAGACCTCCAGCACACAAACAAAAGTCAGTTCATGTACCAGGTACCTACACCCAAATTCTAGCAGCTGACAAAGGCAAAGAGCCTCATGGCATGTGTGGCAGAGGTCACCTCTTCATGTTCCAAAGTCATCTCTAGTGCATGAGAGGGGACTGCTGCCTTCTGCTCCGAACTAACTCAAGACCTTACCATCGGGCTTCCCTGGTGGCGCAGTGGTTGAAAATCTGCCTGCCAATGCAGGGGACACGGGTTCGAGCCCTGGTCTGGGAGGATCCCACATGCCGCGGAGCGGCTGGGCCCGTGAGCCATGGCCGCTGAGCCTGCGCGTCTGGAGCCTGTGCTCCGCAACAAGAGACGCCGCGATAGTGAGAGGCCCGCGCACCGCGATGAAGAGCGGCCGCCGCTTGCCACAACTAGAGAAAGCCCTCGCACAGAAACGAAGACCCAACACAGCAAAAATAAATTAATTAATTAATAAAACTCCTACCCCCAACATCTTCAAAAAAAAAAAAAAGAAAAAGAAAAGAGCCTCATGGTCACATAAGCCTGGGCAGGGCAGGATTAACAAGGTTAAGCTTGCCTCTAAAAAAAAAGACCTTACCATCATAGGTGTGTGTCTGCAACACTCTAAATCAATCTCTAAATCTCAACAATAAAAACAACTGCAATTGTGTGAACGGATGCTGCTGCCAGAAGACCCACCCAAAGAACGACGACGTCTCTGCTCAGAACCACCAAGTGAAGGTTATTTGCCCAATTTACTTTCAAAATCACATTAGTTCTTGCAAAATGGACTTTATTAAAATACTCTATATAGGAATTGTATTCTTTTAAATTATAACCAAATGTAGCTTTATTAATGCCATACAAAACTGCACAACCACAGTCCCTGTGTTCTGGAATCTTACAATCAAAACCAACAGAATTACAGATTCCCTAAGATCGTAAGACAGACATTAAGGGCACACATTAAACAAATACATAAATTAAATAAGTTAATTACTGAATTTCATTACATGTTCATTATGTACATGCCAAGGGGTGAGTGCAATAACTCATTCAGGAGCTGCTAAAGGGTCAAAATATTTATCCCTGGGGGTCTGTGACAATAAAGCCTAAGCTTGGTGTTGAGCTTTAGCAACACTGTACCACCATATTGCACTGCTCAAGCATCTGACCAAAATGAAGTGATCAAAAAGAGTAGCTGGGGGCTTCCCTGGTGGCGTAGTGGTTCAGAGTCCTCCTGCCGATGCAGGGGACGCGGGTTCGTGCCCCGGTCCGGGAAGATCCCACATGCCGCGGAGCGGCTGGGCCCGTGAGCCATGGCCGCTGAGCCTGCGCGTCCGGAGCCTGTGCTCTGCAACGGGACAGGCCACGACTGTGAGAGGCCCGCGTACCGCAAAAAAAAAAAAAAAAAAAAAAGAGTAGCTGGAGGGAACCCAGAAAGCTAAAGGGAAGGGCTTCTTCCTGCATTGTGGAAACACTGGAGCAGCTCTTAGAGAAAGCGAACGCTAAGATGGATGCCCATCCCCAACTCTGCCTCTGCCCGCAGACACTCTGACGGTGTCACCGCCCCTAGATGTGCCTCAGTTTCTTCCTATGTAAAAGTGCACTCTGCCAGCCCTGTACAAAGAGTGCAATGAAGACACGAACAAAGCATACCTATGAAGAACTGCTTCATAGGGTGAAGTGCAGGGCTGCTTTTACTAGTAAAGCATTCTTTTTTCATTATAGGTTTTAAGAATTACCTCTCTTCCTAAAAGACTTTCTAAGGACCAATTTTATACTCCATAGACCTCCACCTTATACTCAATAGACTTCAAACATAGGGCTGATTCAATGAGGTAAGTGGCCAGGCTTACAATTTTATATAATTCCCTGGGGTGGTTTCAGCATGCATCCACTCATATACCCAGATGTGACCAGGCTTTTTTGGTTAATTCATTGGTTCCAGCCATATTCATGGAGGAATGCCACCTGGTTGATTAAACCGATCCTATGGTGATCTAACCTAATCACTGTTGCATGGCTAAAATAACTAGGCTGTCAGGGTCACTGTCCAGTTACTCAGGTGATGGACAAGTAGACCCAGGAGCCATCATTCCCATCCTGTCCTAGTCTCTCTACACTAAACCCATGGCAGAAAAAGACCACAGTCTCTATAACTTTAATTAACTTACTCAAATCAGAAAGATCCCATTCCCTAGAGGAGGCAGCTGCGGTTTGACCAAAATGTTGGTATGTAAAAAGAGAACTCACAAATAAACACCGTGCAGAAACTGCATTCCACAGTAGTCTCAAATGATTTTTAATCTTTTCAAAAACAGATTAAACTTGTAAGAATAAAGGGCCATATAAGACACCACGTAGTATAACACTTTTCCAGAGATAATATCCAATCACCCAGGGCAGTCAAAAATTTTCAACTAAACACAAGAGAAGGAAATTCCAGAAGCTCTTAGGTAGTTACATTTCATTTCCAAATCCTGGGGTCATCTAAGACTCCCTCTACCAACCGAAAAGTAGGACAAAGCAAATCCCATCATGGTGCCAACCACTCCAGTTGCCTTGGGCAAGTCACTTTAATTCTGTCTCTTGGCTTTCTTGCCAAAAACATGATGGATAGCTACTTCAGAGTAATGACTTACTTGCGTAGGCAAAGTGCTTTGAAGATAGGAAGCCAGAATATCACAGGACCATTATTTTTGCCCCGAAATGCGTTTGTTATGGGTTGGGCATCAGATGTTCCTTATTTGTGCATTAGTCTGAGAATGTTAGACATGCAATGGTTTAAGGATTGCTGGGAGCAAAACGGAACCCTGAGATGTGTTTATGGGTAATCAGTCAGTCTGGCAAACCACCAGGGGCTGAAACCTTACCTGTGGGGAAGCAGAACGGTGGTATAGAAGTTAAGGTTGTGCAAACAAAGGCAGGTTAGGGGAAGCATGCAGGTCAAGAGAGAATAAAGAGAACTGGTGTGCAGGACACTGTGGCATATGAGGCCCTGAATGACTAAGGCGGTCTCTCACTGGCACAACTTCTTCCTGGGGTTTCTGGTTAAGTGTGTGAACATGGGGCAGACGGCGAACCACTCTGTGAGAGACAAACATTCTGAAGACTCAAGAATCTGAAGTTAACGGAGGCTCGCTTTAGTCCAAACCTTGGGGGGATTTATGCATTATTAGTCTGTATCACAGCTTCCAGGCATTTGTCCCTTTAGAACAAGAACTCTCAAAGGCCTGCCAAAGAGGAAGGGACAAATGCAGGTCCCTGTTTAGCCTTCCTCCTCTCTGAGAGTCTCCACTGGGGGAGAAAGATGCCACGCTTAGGAGGCTAAAACACCAGAAGGGATTTTCTAATGAAAAGTGGAACCCAAAGGTCCCTCTGCTTACTACGGCATTTGTCATTCAAAACCAAGCAGCACACAAAAGGACCAGAGTAGGCATCGCAAAGATACAATAAAGGGATCCCAGTCAATGTCTGCAGAAAACAGGCAAAAGGCCCAGCAAGTTATGTCATCATCACCGGTAATAAGCAGAACCACGGTGCTCTTACACCTCGAGAGGTGACAAAGACGAGCATCACAAACTAGCCTGAAAGTAGCAGAAAAGAAAGGCAGAGTGGTTCCAAACTCTGTGCACCAGGCCCCATCTCTGGATGAGGCACTTGGGCTCCTTCCCCTTCACTTTGTTGCTAAAAAATGGCACCGAGAATACCTTTCTTCAGCTATTGGAAAGGGCATCTGCGAGGAAAAAGAAGGTACTAGATGTGAGACGTAGCATCACTGTTGTCTAGAGGAAGTTGTTTGCATTTCCCTGTGTGCGTGTCTGTGTGTACAGAAGAGGAAGCGCACTCCTGAGAGAGAAATCTAGGGGCCAGGAAGCTCAACAGAACTCCAGAATTTAGGGATGTGACTTATGTCTCTGCCAAGTGCAGAAAAGAGCAAAGGTTCTGATGGAGGCTGAACAGAACCCCTGTGCCACAAAGATCCGTAACCCAGTAACATCTGACAGTCTCATTTCCCGTTAAAACAAGATTCTTCTGGGGCTTCCCTGGTGGCACAGTGGTTGAGAGTCTGCCTGCCAATGCAGGGGACGCGGGTTCGTGCCCCGGTCCGGGAAGATCCCACATGCCGCGGAGCGGCTGGGCCCGTGAGCCATGACCGCTGAGCCTGCGTGTCCGGAGCCTGTGCTCCACAACAGGAGAGGCCACAGCAGTGAGAGGCCCGAATACCGCAAAAACAAACAAACAAACAAAAAACAACAAGATTCTTCTGGGGCCGGGGAAGGGTGAATCAAAACCAATTAAAACGCTTTGGAGCTTCTAAGAAGCTTAGTCCAAGTTTTAGATGAAAGTACCTTGTTTCAGGTAAGCCTATGTGTGCAGAGCGACCCACAGACTCACTACACCTACCCTGTGAGCCGATTTACACTCTTTGGGGATAGAAGCTGAGTTCAGTAAACACTCCCCACACTTCAGCTCCTTCCAGGCTGTGGGCTCTGGCCCTTCTTCTCATCTGCACGGTTCAAATTAATTATACACTTTAATTTCATGAATTATTAATTTGATTCTGACTCGGCAGCTTATGGTTACCCAGCGCTACAGACTATACAATTCCAGCTTCATTAAAACATCACCAGCTGCCTGAGAGACAGACGCTAAATAGGGGAGAGCAATAATAAAATCAAGCTTCCGGCGCATAGCAACAGAGTCTTCCCCAGCCGCAGGCAGTGCAGGGCTCTGCTGTCTGGCTGGCCCGGGCAGAGAGGAAAAAGTCCTTTTAGACACGTCCACGCCCCTTCTCAGAATGTTTCTTGGCCTTCCACCAGGTACGCAACTTCAGGTGGTCAGATGGCATGATGGGGGGTAGGGTGTTCATCTGTCTACCTCTCCCTCTAACCCCTTGCATTTGCCTACCACCCAACTTGAACTCTTTGAGGACTGTCACGGCTCCAGGCACAATGAGGCTGGCCACCACCCCGTGTCTGCCAGTGCCAGCTTCTGAGGAGGGTCCACGATGGCTTACAACCTAGCAGTCAGGGCAGAGCATAAGCCTCTAGGGAGTGAGTCCAAGGAACTTCTTTGCCCTGAGTCTCTCTTCCCTCTATTTGGCTGTTGGGTTTAAGAAGGGACAGCATGGTGATTGGAAAGGAATTGGGTTTTAGTTGCAGCTTGTAATATGCCCAGAAGTCAGTTACCTCACCATTCAGAGATCATTTATGCCTAATGCCTAGTCTAGGGTCTGGTACATGATATGGGCTGAATTGGTACAAATTCTCTTACCCCCCGTTTGCATTTATCAAATGAGGGAATCAAGTTCATAATCTCTGAAGTTCCTCTCAGTGATGATTTCTCCATGTGGAAAGATTACCGTTCTTACAAACCTTACGATGCTTGAGCCAGATTTGATAACTGTTCCCCAGAAAGTCCATGCTTAATATTAGCAAGAAACATTAGAAAATCATATATGTAAAACTCAAGAAGAGCACTGCCATAGGATTTTAGCTGTATCTTCTTGGAAAACATCCTGGGCAGTTACTCTCGGAAAAGTCCTGGTCACACCTGTTTTCAAAGAATGAAGAAACCACTGGCTGCTAAGACAAGGTCTCAGCTCCACCAGGACTATGGAAGTACAAGACAAAAGGGGAAGATGACCAAAAGAAAGGAGAGAGTGAGAAATGTTTCCTGAGGGGGGATGGGAGAAGAAGGGAAGAAAGCGAAAGAAAGAGCCACCCAAGCACCTTTCTTCTTCTCCCTTGTATACAAAAAGCCCAGTGAAGAATGCAGAGTCCTCTGTGGGTTCATATACTCCTTGAAATAAATAAAACCACAGCATTTCCTCCCAGCAACTTTGTGGCAAAACAATTTGTAGAAGGAAAAGGCTGGAATTTAGATATTCCATTTAGCTGCTTCAGAAATCTAAGGACCTTGAACCTTGTGGGATTTGAAATCGATAGAATTAATTAAGGGAGATGTCCGGCACTCTCCACTAAGTAATCAGCAGGTACAGTAGACCTGAAAGTCTATAAAGAAAAATGGAACAGGATGACATTGAGGGAGGCAGCAAGGATTAAAAAATGAGCATCCAAGTGGGAAAGGCACACACCCATTGATCGCGGCATAAGAGATTAAGGCTTCGGTGAGCAGCAAGACGCTTCTGTAATGGAAAATGGTTACAGAGCACAAGAGTAAGCCCTGCAGGTATCTATAATCAGTGACAGCCAGGCATAGCCACACGGGGGACCGACCACTTGCCAGGGAGCCTAGAGCTGAGAGTCAGTCCTGGGGAAAGATGCAAAACTGGGTTTAAAAGAGAATAGTATCTTACAGGATCGTGTATGATTTTTCACCATGCGATAGCATATTTATTGTTTATTTCCTTCATTAAAGTGGAAGCTCCACAAGGAAAAGGATTTTGTCTATTCTGTTCGTGTTGTATCCCTAGTGCTTAGAGTACAGCCTGACCCAATAAAGATGCTGAAAAAAGTTTTGTTACATGAATGAGCATCACCTGTTAAATAAGAACAAATGAATGAAACATTGCAAGTGAATATAGTATATGTAATAATAGATGTACCCCCTCGCTAGTCCTTGGGTGGGATCCCCCCTTTCCCTGGGGCAAGCCAGCATCAGGTGGAGAAAGTGGACCCACAGGTGAGCTATTGATGAGAAGCCAAACGAAATGTTCAGGATTCTTACCTGGGGAACAGGAGTGGACCTTTAGTAACTCCATCTTTCATGCTAATAACAGCAAATGGAAAGGGAGAGAATCCAGATAAACATTTTGGAAGGTATTCCACAGCAGAAAACAATGGCACTTGCCTAATAGAGCACTGCTGCCCAAAGAAGTCAAATGTCTCTGCTTTTAAGGCCTTATGCTTCTACCTCCATTCTCTCCTAATCCTATACAGAGGACAAACAAAAACACCTGCCACCCAATTTTACAGATGGAGTCACTGAGTTGTGGAGCAGTGTACCTAAAGAGAATTCTGGCCGCGTTGAGAATCAGATAGAAGAGAGTCTTAAGTGCCTCTAGCTCCCAAATTCATATGCAACCCAGTCAAACGCCTGTTCAAGTGCCCGTGGGGGAGAAGCAGAGAGTCCCACGTTCCTGGGTGCACAGCTGACCTTTCCACCACGAACCGCAACTGGAAAAAGCCCCCTGCACGACAATGCCAAGAGGCAAATTCCAGAAATAGGAATAGACAGTCTGCATGAACCTGAGAATGCTTACAGACTCTCGGGATTAGAGAGACCCTTACAGGCACCCACACCTGCCCTGATTCCCTCAGCCATCTTCTCACGGGTTCAAGTAAAGAGATGAGGATGCCTATCAAAGAAGTCCTGACACTCTTTTGGAGAAAGAGCTCCCCCACACCCTGCCCAGGAGGGTTCTCCTAAAATTTGTCTTTTGTTGCAATGAAGTTACAATCACTGTGAACAGACCTCAGGAAGGAAACCACAGAAGCCCTAAGCCCACCATAGCTTCAGGAAAGGAAGCAACTCCCTTGGACCAGAGATCACAAGACCAAACAAGCAATGTTCCACTGTGCATCTCTGTTACCTTAACAAACATCTCACCACCTCCTTGCTATTCCTACTGAAGAAGACAGTGGTTGGGCCTGGGGGCAGGGGTACTCAAGCACCAATGATAATATTTCTCTGGGTGAGCCCCTGGCAGAAAGCATGCTCGAGGGGCTCCTGTTTAGGTCAGCAGATGCTAGCCTGATAGGTAGCAGCTTTTGTACCCGTGACTTCTTCCAAATGAAGTTACAAGGCACCGGGGCTCTCGGATACATCACACAGTCCTAGGAGCTCTCCTTCCTTGGTGGACAGAACTACAAGGTGGGGAGTAAAATGCTGACTTTCACTGCAGAGTTCAAATGTCAGTCACGTATCCAAGAGAGCCTCAGAGGGATCAGCACGACAGCATAAGGATCCTTGGCACATGGGAACTTCACACAGTAAATGATCCAGCAGGCTCTGCCATCTAGGAGTTCAGAATCCAGATAGGGTGAAGTTTCCCATGAGCCCAGAGGTCTTTAACAACTCCCTGTTGTCATTAGCCCCATGGGACTATAAAAAAAATAAAATAAAATAAAAATATGTAGAACAGTGAAGGGAAGATTTTGTGAAACAGAAAACACAATCTTTCATTGTTTCCCCTGTCTTAAAAACACAGCGTTGGATCCTGTCTGGACATGGGGACTTTCCAGTTTGCATGTGAGGCTGGACATTTTGCATTCAATACAAATTAGTTCCTCAAAATCAGACTCAATTGTCATAAAATGTAGGGAAGTGTTTTCCCATGGGGCAAGCATTTGTGGTAAAACTGGAAATGTTCAACTTGATTCTAATGCTTTACGAAAAGGTCAGCGTGGGATTCCAGAGCTTTACCTAGAGGATGTGAACTCTGTTTGCAGGCAGGGTGAAATGGGGAGGGTCGGTGTGCCCAGGCTCGTCATGTCCACATCGCTCTGATCACATGTCACAGGGCCAGCAGCAGGCCGTGTGCTTCCGAAAACAAATGAACGCACGCATACACACGTACACACACACATATCCCATGTAATTTCAGGAGCCAAAACACTTCCAAATTCAATGACAGGAACAGCAGGCCACGGCTGGTACGCCCATTGGACAAGACAAAAACAATGTTGCTATGGCATTAATCTAAAGCCCTGGGCTTCAGTGGGGCCTGGAACAGAATCACCTGGGGATCTTCTCAAAAACACACATGCCTGGGCCTCCCCACATCCAGAGATTATACCCAAGACATGTACAACTTTAAAAAGGTCTCCAGGGAGTTCTAATACGCCATTCGTCTACTCCCTGGTTTCTTGTAAATACGATTTTTACAATTTGAATTAATAGCCTAAAGCTTTCAAATACTCAGGCCAACTGAAAAGGGCTAGTACTTCCCGGCGTCCAGGTTCCGGCTGTGGATTCGTCAGAGAACTGCATCACATTTGGAATCGGGGCTCGCATTCCACACGTTACCCTGTTCGTCAGACCATTAGCCTCCTAACGTTCCCTCACACAGGATGAGGTACAGACAGAAGAGTTTCTCCCTACCCCTACACCCCCAGATTTAAAGCTGAATGAGAGCGGGTAGAAAAATGGCTCATCATGGCATTGCCTGCTCCTGGGACACCACCCTGAGCGTGTGTCCGTCTCATAGGCCAGCATGCCTGGGTAGGTCTCCTAGGCAGATCCTGGTAGCCCTCGGCTTGTTCAGTTTATCGGATATGACGCGTCTCTGGCTGGGAGTAAGGCTGAGTAGAATTCTGAAACACTTTCGTTATCAACCAAAAGTTGTCATTTGGCCAGTTCCTGAGGGTCAGCCCCTCCTCTTTCAGTAAATCCAAGCGTGATTCAACTGGGCCGGGTGGGGCAGCTTTACCATAAGGACTGGAAAAACAGGACTGCAATTCAGCTTCAAAAGACCTAAAATAGGCCTTCATTGTGATTCACGTTTGTCCATTTGAAAATCTGAAACCCTGAAACAGACTTCCCTCTCACAACCAGTCCCTGCCACAAAAGTAAGACTCTGTCAGTAGCTCCATCATCTTTATATCAAGTCTGGATGGTCAAAAGCATTACTGAGTCTCTGATGACCTTCAGCCAGGTAACCTCTGTCATCAGCTTTGATTTCACCAAGTAGCAAAGGTGGGCTTAGCTCATCCCCAAAGCCCGGGCAATCCAGGGTTTGGCTTTTCATGTGCTCCTAAGTCAATGCCACACGAATCCTCACCATGTGATAACAGCACAGTAGATCTGCAGAATCGTCTTAGAGACTACATTTGCCACCCAATTCCTAAATACTCCTGGTGGGCAAATATTCCTCTTAGACCTACACATACCAGAGTTAGTCCTATAGGAGCAGCAAGCAAAACAATGAAGGTCACCACATCTTGACCACTCAGAGTCAGAGTTCCCAAATGTGATCCAACTGGGGGCTTCAACTCGTAGTTGCTGATTTTCACCCAGGCACGTTGGGGGTAACAGATCCTTTTGCAAAACACAATCTAGATTCCCCAAAATGACCCTGAACATGCTACAATGCCAACACCACACGATATCATTATATATTAATCTATATGTATGAGTTTAGAGTAAAAACATAAATAAAAAGGTAAAGCATGCTGTTACTGGCAAGTTCACATGGAAATACACTAACATTTTTACTAAAGTGTGCATAGCTTAGGAATCAGGCTTAGACCTAACTCCCAACTCCATGACTTAAGTGTGTGTGCCCTTGGGCAAGGTTCACTATTTTGAAGCTCAGTTTCTGAATCTACACCAATGGGGATAATATTACCTACCTTGATTCTTCTTTTGCAGATTAAATAAAACAGCAAATATGGTGTCTGACACATAGTAAGTACTTAATAAAAGACTGCCAATATGGTAACAGTTACCATCACTTTGGTTATTAATAGAGATTACTCTCCTTGAGATCATGCTAGGTACGGTCTGTTAGCGGTGGACAAGAACTGGATAGGGGGCAGATAACATTAACTGCACTTACTGCTCTGAAACCACAGTCTCCCCCTAGTGGAAGCCTATTAATTTGTTTGTTCTTGCACTCTGATGGGTTCAGCAAGGCACACCCTGTTTCCAGGCAGGGCTGCATGAAAAAAAAACTTTGTTTTGTTTCCCCCTCGGAAATGAGCCCTGGTCCATGCAGGGGATGTATCCAGAGAGCGTTTGTCCTAACCTTCTGGAGCCAACACACACCTGCCCGAGTAGCCGGGATGCTGTACTCCCATCGTCCCAGAGCTACTCAAAGACCATCCCAGTTGCCGCTGGAAGTATTTCTAGCTGCATTATTTACTTGAACACCTGTCTGACAATCCTAGACAGCGCTCGGTCTTGGAAGGGAGGGGCCACCGGGCCACCCAAGATTCCTTCCCAATATGGCTGCATTTGCTGGTCTGTATTCATCCTGCAGCCCAGAAGGGCCATCCTCTTCCCCAAGTCTGGTTCTGCTCATACCATACACCAGTAGATAGATGTCTCCAAGAAATACCTCCAATGTCATGTTCTTAAACGCTCTCAAGAGACCCATGTACCTAACGCCATGCTGATGTGGATCAAATAAAGAGCGTCTAACTATGGCAACTAACAACATATTAACCACCCTCAGCTATCCTTCCTGTGGTGGCATGCTACTAGCCAATATCATTTCCTTCATTTTTACCAATAGGAGAACAGATAGAGTGAGAATTGCTAGGAAAGCACAATCCTCTTTCTGATCTTTTGGCCTTTGTTTATTTGGTTCTTTTCAAATGTGATGTCCATTCATCTGCCTTCTGCTGACTCCAAACCTACCTATTTCTCAACTCATTGTCCCAACTCCTCTCCATTGCCATCAATTTCCCACCACCACTACCCTGGAACGAAACGGCTCTCTGCCTCCAAGACTGAATATTGTCTGTATCATAGGATTCACTATTTTAATTATGTTCCATAGCGAACGGTCATAGCCGGAGTGAGCTCAACAAATTGAGATGACTGCTTTTTAGGTCTTGTGAGAAAGCAATTGTGTACGTTTTGCCTTTTTTTTTCCCTTTAACAGTTTCTAACTCAGTACCAGGCACATACCAGCTGTTGAATAAAAGCCTGAAAACTGACTGAAAGCCTCCTCTCAAAGCCTCACTGCAACCTGCCTTCATACAAATGTTTACAGGTAAGATTCTCGCTGCCGGAGCTTAGGTTTGGCTCACCAGGCCCTGCTTTCTCTGCACATACTGCCTTGGGCTAAATTGCCTAATTTTGTCAATATTTAGGTTTCATATTCTGTTCAAGGGGCTAAGGATCTTATTATTTATTTAACTCACAGGAGTCTTAAGTGACTGCATGTTTATGAAAGGTTCTGAGGGCCCGTGATGAATGATGCTACATGTGTACAGAGCCCCACTGCCTTACATATAGATCCGCGGGTGGTGAGTTCAGTCATACACATAAAAACACTACTTGGCAGCCACCACGCACACCATTTTCCTATGATCTGAAAACATCTTGCTGGCATAATTCATAAGCAGAACGCCTTTATATTTAATGACCCAAATATGCCAGCCACGTGCCTCTGAGAAGCAAGTTAGAACCAATAAAACAGCAACAATTTTGTTACAACCCCCTACCCCCAAATAATCTCTCTGCCTTAGATTCTGACCTCTCTGAATGGCTGCTCTCAGAAGCCTAAGAGGGCAACCAGCCTTTGTGGGAGGTCATCTCATGGGTGGTGATGAGAAGAGGGTTGGAATCAAAGGGCCCTGGCAGTGTGAGTTATAGGTCCAAAGATACAGATTTTTAATGGACTGACAGAATTTATGCTTTCAGGGGAAGACTTTATCCTGGCCAGGGTTTCTGAGTCAGAGGAACAAACTCAGATAATTCACAGACTGAGAAAGAAAACTAACAACAGTCCCCCAGTCCAGCTTCCCACATCGAAGGCACGGGCTAGAGAAGCAAAAGCGGACCTGTGTACATTGAACTCATCCACTTACTGAGTTCCTACTATGATCCAGGTATTATTTAGGCACTAGAATATAGCAGGAAACAAGTTAGATCAAGTCCCCATCCATAGTCCCCTATAAGTTCCCCTTCTATCTTCAGGAAAAATGAAAAGATCCCACAGCAATCTGCTGGAGAGGGTTCTTGGGTTACTAAGAATGGACTGACCCTGCTGCTGAGAACCTCGAAGTCAAAGGACCCTCAGATCACTAAGCCTTCCGAAGGCTCCGTGAACAACTAATTGCAAAGAAAACAAACAACCACAACAACACTTCCATGATTGTAATCAGGTCTCTGCGGCACTGAAAGGTTCTCCATTAGAACCACCAAAGACGACATCATCATTTTTCACTGCTTTTCCTGAAAGAGATTTAAGAAATGAATGGCTAAGAATGGGCACACAACTGAGAAAAATCATTTAATGAAAGAAGCATCGCTTGAGAAGTCCAATTAAAAGTCGTATTCATTCATTCAGTCAATTATTCAATAGTCAACATGTATTGAGCAACTCTGTGTGCGAAGCACCGGAAGAGCTTGGTGCCTTGGGAAATACTGAGATGGATGGCAGAGTCCCAGCTCTGGAGGAACTTAAAAATCAATTGGGAAATTACAATGCTCATTTTACAGATGAGTAAACAGTGGCATGGACACTTAAGGGATTTATTTTAAATGCTTCATCCTATAACTAAATCATAAAGTCATCATATAGATGGAAAACACTGAGCTGGAAGGTAGGACGTCCTAGTTCTAGCCCTGGTCCAGTCCCTTCTTTGGTGCTCCAATCTCCTCTGAAAAATAAGGAGGCAGGTCTTTAGAGGGGGTCCCTACAGCTCTGAGATTCTAGGACTCTACAACTAGTGACCAATAAGGTTTGGTGGTTAGAACTGAAGAACTAAACCTTTCGACAAAGGGAATATCTTTTTTTTTGCAGTACGCGGGCCTCTCACTGTTGTGGCCTCTACCGTTGCGGAGCACAGGCTCCGGACGCGCAGGTTCAGTGGCCATGGCTCACGGGCCCAGCCGCCTCCGCGGCATGTGGGATCTTCCCGGACCCGGGCACGAACCCGCGTCCCCTGCATCGGCAGGTGGACTCTCAACCACTGCGCCACCAGGGAAGCCCAAGGGAATATCTTTTAATAAGAATTATTATTTAGCTAACTTGCAGTCCTACCTAAAGGAATATGGAAGCCATTCCATTCTGTTGGCATTGTTGTATCTCTTCTTAGAACATGCTTAGTTCTAGGTGGGATATGTCTTCTACGGACTTTCTAGCTGGTATCTCTGCCATCTTAGCAACAATGGCAAAGGAAGCTGAAGCCCTCCCCTACATCTCCCTTCAGTCCCTGTTAATTGTTATAACACAGGGTACTAAGTGTTTGCAAGAGCTATGTTGCTCCGTGTAAGAATGACTGCTCCAAAGATAATGTAACCAGTCTGTGTGTGATGTGACAAATGCAGGTTTGGACTATGTGTAAAGAACTCTTAATTAAAGGTTTAATAGACAGAGGATTGAACGAGATCACATGCAAGGTCCCTTTCAGTATTAGCTTTCTATATTATATTACTATGAATTTTGTGAAGATAATGTAAAAGATTATCGAGTTACCCAGTGAATCTCAAGCGTTAACTCATTTCTATTCCACGTGTGGGTACTAACTTCCAAAAAAGAAGAATAAAAATTAGTGTAGAAAAACCTCTGTTTGGATTTTTAAAGACAGACCATGTAATACTTTTATTACATTTTCAGATTTTTCTCAGAACTTGGGGGGGTGTCTCCTAAATTGCCAATCAGCTGGCCACTTTTGCAGTATGTGAGCTATAAAATCATACGTGTGAAGATCTAAATGACAGAAAGATTAGGTTTAAAGCCTTTTGCTTATATTTAATTTTTTCCTTCCTGCTTCCATTTGTCCTTAACACTCTTATTTTTTTGTTCCTAGAGGCACAGGTGGTTCTTATTTCAGGCTGCATGCATGGTTCTGCTATTCAAAGATTAATGAATAAAGGGGGCCTTGTAAACAGATTAGCATGATAATGGTAATAATGCTCTCTGCTGCCTTCTGTGCCTACTTCAATCTGTGTGCCCCTGTGAACGCCTCCCCTCCCCCGTGCATGGGTCTCCTTGTCCCGCTTTCCCACCACCTGATTCTACCCTTTCAGTCTTAGGCAGACAAAAGTGAGTCAGGAATCAGGCAGCTGCTCAGAGAGCAAGAGAGGACAGGAAGAGGGGGCAAGTGATGGAGACAGACAGACAAGCAGAGTAGACAGTAAAACACCCAATGCGCTTTAGGATAAAAAGCTTTAGGCAGAATAAACAGACAAAATACAAGACTTCCACTGTCTAATGCAAACAATACCTTCACACTTGCTTCTTCTTAGGACATGTGCTGCCTGTCACGATTGTATCTTCCCTCCTACTTTTTATTTTCATCACACGCTTGACATCCTATACTTGCCATCATATACATACCTTTGCATCTCAAATTCCTAATTCTTCTAGAACCACACGCATGTCAAGGAAGGCCCAGAGGTAACTTGTCCTTTTGGAGAATGAGGTCTAGAAGCGAAAGCTAGCTGTCGATTTGGTTTTTATAGGGACAAGTTCAAAGGGCCTTTCCTTGAAGGCTTTAGCGAGAGGCAGAAATCTGGACCTCTCTGAAAACTTCCAGCTCCCCCCTGGGGGCTGAGTATCAGCTATTATTCCGTGGGGCCTCAGTTTACACACCTCCCTGAGCCTCAGTCAGTCGATGTCTCAATCTCCGCACCCATGGACCTTTCCGTGGGTCCTCTCCGCACCCGCGTCCCTTTAACTCTAACCCACTGTCTGCTCTCCACACCTGCGTGAGGATGAGCTGGGCAGGGAAAGTGACTCTGGAGGGACGCCCTCAAGAGGCCCACGATGTGACTTAAGTCCGATAGTCAAGGTCGGTCCCTACAGCAGGAGAGAACGTGGAAAGCACCCAGCACCCATGCCTGCTGGCCCAGACGGAGACTCCAGCAGCTGGGAGACACTGAGCCGAACAGGCCTCGGGGCCCACACACCAGGCCAGGAAACTCAGCCCCATCCCTTCCTTTGTCTCCTAAGACCTGCACGTGTTTTCCCTCATTTGAGGGGAGCCCAGAGCACGGAGAGCCGGGCTCACCCTCTGCCTCTCATGCTGATTAAAGTTCCCCCACTGCCTCCCTCTGACCCCCATGGGGGCACCCACCCCACCTCCTTCCTCTGTGCCTTCTGATACCAACCGGGAAAAGGGAATCTAAAAATAAAGCCGGGGCCAGAGTGTGCACCACTCGACTGGGCTCCCGTGCTCACAGATCTGCTTATTTTGGGCCTATCTCTCCCCAGCGAGAAGACTGCTAACAGCCTGTTATCAGCCAGTCGGTGAAAATGTGCTCCAGCCTGATTAGGCCTCAGTCTTTGCCAAGGTTATAAACAGCCGTTATCGTTTTCCCGAACAGAATAATCCGGACAGTATCAGCTCAGAAACATATGGGCCACACAGAGAAGATAGCCGCTGACGGACACTTCATTTTAATTGTAACGAGTGGGTAGCGGCAGCCTGCAGACGGCAGACAGAGAGCTACCCGATTGGCAGCAAGGGTTTTTTTTTGTTTTTTTTTTTTTTATAATCCCTTCTTCCTTCCCTGGTTTCCAGTGCCTAAACGGCTTTGATATTCTGGGTGGCATAATGAACTAGACCCTGCCCCAGATGTTACCAGTTACCAAGCATGACCCTTCCCTAGAAGGCAGATGGGACCCTTCTGATTCTCTTACAGGCGAAAACAACAACAAGAAAAAACAGCAAAGTAGAAAGCGGGGGCCGGTGATGGTGGTGGTGACCGATACAGTTCTTTCTACCCTTCGGCCCCCAGTTCAATTTCAATAACCCATCCTCTCGCCGCACCCTGATCTCCTGCCCCACAGCCAGGCTTCTTGTTCAGAGACCCACCCCCCAACCCAGCCTAGGAATGCCACATCCTAGTGCCCAGCAGAGAGACAGCCCTCCATACGTGGTGGCTGAATGTTTCTAACAGAGCGTGTATATTATTTCCTTCAACTTTTCACAGGTAGACATAGACATCAACCAAGATTACGCGTGTGTGTGGGAGAAGCCCAGGTTTGTAGGGATTCTGTGTCCTGAAAGCAATTTCCCCAATCTGCTTTCTCCCCCTCCTCTTTTGGGACCGACTTGTTCCTCAGGCTTGTCGCAGAAATTCAACCATCTGTAGCACTGGAGGGTAGGCAGGGGGGTATCCCCAAAAGAGAAAACTGGGATGATAAAAGTTTCGGTGAAAGGGTTCATCTATGTTTCCAGGTCAGCAGACATCGCGGTTGCTGACAGCTCAGCCCTGGGTCACTGCTGCTAGCCCGTGGCCAACACCACCACCTCCCCGTTCTTTCACAGGGTGATGCAATCTTTCCCCCTCATGTGTCACTAGAAACAGAGTGGAAGGAAGAGGGAGAAAGAGCCGATAGCAAGAGGGTAGAGCGAGATGAGCGTGTCTCTCGCATCCTGCAGCAGACTCACTCGGTGGCACCTGTCCTGTTGTTCTTGCCGTTGCTGTTTGCTGCCTTACCTGGGCTCACACCTGGCTGGCCAGATGGGGTCAACAAGAACAGGTGGATTCCAAATCCGAGGAAGATAAGCACGGCTGTCCCCACCTTGGACTCAGCTGCCACTCTTCACTCTTCTGTTAGGCATCCACATGTGTCAATATTTCAAACAATTAAACACCTTCAACGTGGTCTTCCTTTCCTGGCCCTCTTCTGTTTCCTCCGTAAACCCTCAAGTGGCCTTTCCCTTTTACCATAGAAAACCAGCACCTTCCACTGCCCATGCACACACTCAACAAATTCAACAGCACTGGAGGAGTCCCCCAGTTTAAATTCAACTTCTGGTGGCCTTCGAATAAAGAGGAAAAGAGAGAACCGAAAGGAGAAAAAGGAAAAAAAGATAACTGAACCAAAAAGAAATTCCCTCCAACCACAATGTCGTCCTTCTTTTCTTGACATCAGTTTCCAATTCTGCAGAGAAAGGATATTGCTTTGCCCAGGAAGACACGGTAACAATAGCTGATATTACTGAGCACGGGTGTACGTGCCAAGCACTGGTGGATGCGTTCTACATACATTTGCTGATTTGACCCTCAAAACAATTCTACGATTCACACCCAAGTGACCTGCTTCCTGGCTGCATCTCTACAACTCCAGCATCTCCTGGTCCTGAGCAGCTCACATCCAGGAAGCATCCTTTCCCAGGGGCCTCTGGAGGCCCACGACTAGCTCCACCACCACTCCATCCTCGTGCAATCCTCTCTCAGATTTACAGGGGCTCAGGGGAAGCCCACCCCCCAGGACCGACAAAGCACTCTGGCCCCAAGCTGACTTCTGGTATTTCACTGTCAAGTGAAAACTGAGTCCGTGGTAATGTTCCTGTAATAATATCAAAATCAAAAAGAAAAGAGGAGGGAAATTCTGCTGCCAGCTGAAACGAGCCTCAGGCATATTTTTGTTTTCTTTTTTTTTCATGGCTTTTCAACACCTGCCTTCGCTCTCCCACTCTCCCAACAAAATATGGCTTAGGTTGCCTTGCAGAATTATCAAAAGACTGGCCAGCAGATCTCTGCAAGAAAGTCTGCAGTGGGTGGTCTGTGTGCAATGTCTTGGTGGTCTTAAGCTCAGTCCCTCCAGACCAAGTTTCAAGGTTACAGCGGTCTTTCCCTAATTGCCATCAGAAACTGGAAATATCCTAGAAACATGAGAATCCCCCTCTGAACTCCTGAGTCGGCTCAGCGGTAGTTTATTCAACTTAAAGTGTTTTTTTCCCTCCCCTTTGCTATTTTTTGTTTTCTTATTCTTTCTGTTTCAATGGACCCAGCTTTGTTCTTCCACACTTTCGGGCTCACAAGACTAGAGGATTTCCTGAGACAAGCAGCTGGGCCTATTTTTCCGGAGGGTCTGCTTCTCATTTTGTCCATAGCCCTCTTCTTCTGAGAAGCTTCCACTGTCATAGAAAGAAGGCCAGCTCTCTCAGGTGGAGCCTTCTGGGTAGTCGATGTTGACAAATGTGATCATTTGTCAACAAGAAGTTGGTGGGCTGCAGCCATCCTGTCCCCACTGCACTGCTGCACTATGGGCTGCTGGGCCCCATGAGGACTGTGTCCAACCGTCTCAGAGCATCTATGACACCACTGCCATTGCTGATGTGCTTGGGTGTCCCCATAACTGTGACAACCTGAAGGACCAGGGCGCTGTCTTCCTCCTGTCTTGACCCCTAGCCCCTAGCATGGAACCCAGCATAGAGTAAGCATCCAGTAAATGCTGCCTGAAATGAAGGGACAGATTCAGCCCAAACCTGCCCAGTGGGTGTTCAAGGCCAAGTACTTTGGAGATAGCCTAGATTCCACATCTGGCTCTACCACACTTCTAACTCTGCCTTAGCCTCAGTTTCTCCATCTCTGAAATGGGAATAATCAGAGTACCTGTGCCATAGATGTATTGTGAAGATGAAATGTGTTAAAAGCACTTAGCCCAGTGCCTGACACATAGAAGTCACCTGACACATAAATGTTTCCTGCTTGTGAATAACTACCCCTTATTCATCCCCATCCACCCCTTCCAGAGCTGCTATGGTAGTCGACGCGCTCTGATCAAAGAAAGGGCTGCGTCAAGGACCCCCGGTTCGGATCTCCATTGTGCTGGGGCTCCAACGGTCACTTAGTCACTCAGCCTCGGCCTCTGTGGCCTGCCTTAGGCTGGGGTCACTCCACCTCACCTAACTGACTTGCAGATTGGCTATGAGATAGCACGACCTACCAGATGTGGACATGTGCGGAAAAGCAAAATCCAGACTCTCAAATCTGCTGCCAAGTTTTGTTCTGGCAAAGCAGTTCGAAGTCTAGCACTCCATGGACCTCGCTACATGCCCCATGGCGCCTGCGTCTCTCTGGGGCTCTGCCAGCCCCTGCCTGCCATGATCCACCCCCCACCCCCACCCCACCATCAAGACAATGCAGAGCATCTGCTTGGTCCGCAGTCCTCACCGGGATCCCTGCTGGAAATTAAACCAGCTTAAGGGCGAACACCCAGACGACCTCCCTCCGGCCCACAACGTCACTGCAGCAGGACACGTGGCTCCCCCCATGGGAGCAGCAGCTTCTCATTTCCACATCCTTTCACTGTGCTTCCAGGCTCCAAAGCCGTTGGGTTTTTTTCTTCCCCTTTTTCCAAAAAGGGCATCTTAGTTTGGAGACTCTTAAACCTATTTGCGTTCCCAAGATAAGCTCTTGAGCATAAAATTCATTTCAGCACGGGGGGTCTCTTCCTCTTTTCTTTCCTTCCTTTCATTGTGAAGCTTTCATGAATTCATAAACAGCCCTAGTGGTTTTAGTATCAGTGTCTTATATGAGGCGGGCATTTGTTCTCTCTATTTCTCTCTCTCCCTTTCTCTGTCCTTCCCTCCCTCCCTCTCTCTCTCTCTCTCACACTCACACACACACACACACACACACACACACACACACACACCCCGCAATGGCGTTAGCCACAATCCTGTTCTCCTCCCTCCCACCTCTAGACCTGTCCTACCCCTGGCTCAGTCAGCGCTCTCTTTCCTGGCCTCCTGTGGGAACACTGCCACATAAAATAACAAAATATTCATATGGTAAGCCACGTTAAAACCTTGGGAAGATTTAAGCCTGGGCTTCATGTCACGGACACTCCCTCTTGTAATCTGTATTCCAATCTCGGTGTCAGTGGAGCTGTGATCAGAATATCCAAGGTCTCATAAAAGATTCAGGGCTTCCTGACTTCCCTGACATTTGCTGTTTCATGTTGCTCCTGCTGGTTCCCTTTCAGCCTCTGAAGAGTTCACAGTCCCTTTCAACTCGCCCCCGAAGATGGCAAACTTGCCGAGAAAGTCTAGGAACTCAGGACAAGTATAGGACCTAAGTCGTCCTGGGAATTTAGCTGTGACTGGGGTTAGGGTTCTTTAGTTTCTTTTGTTGGCTTCTTTTGTTTGGTTGAGGGTTTTTCTAAGATGGCATTGCTGCCGCCTCCTCTGTGGTACCTGGAAGTAGGATTTAGAAATCCAAAAGGGTAACAAGACTTGATGAAGATTTTCCCTCTTCACCCTAAATGCTTTGGAGGGGTGGGTTGCGGATGCCTGACTCAGTGTGTTCACATCTTTCAGGTTCTTTTTATGATTTAAATCATAATAAGACCGTATTTATTATCTAACCTCGACTGTATGTATTATCTAACCTTGAAAAGCATTGAGGCTATCATTTGTAGGGGTGGCAGTCCCTCAAATAGGGGCCAACACATTCTCTGATGGTCAAGTTTAAAGGCAGGTATGTTACGTGTGTGTGTTTCACAACAAACACCACACTGGCATGGACACAGGTAGTCTAAACATTCAAGCAAGGTGTATTATGATTCAAGGAAGCCAGATGTAACTAAAGGGGTGCTTGTGAACAGATCTTTTGGTTTATTATGAGAATCATCATAGGTGTCTTAGCCAGAAGCACAAGCAGATTTCTAATATGATTTACTTTCCATTCATGCAATTTATACCTAGCTTCTCAGAAACACATTTAGGGAATAAACTGAGTTACACCATACTTCTTAAGGATGTCACACATCTTCACAAAAAAAAAAAAACCCTGATGCACCTACAGAGATGGCGAGAAAAGAAGAAAAGACACATTGTCATATGGCTAACACTACCCAGCCATCGGAGGCCAGAGGGAGAGAAAAGAACAACAGATTCAAGACACTTTCAAGATACCACTTAGTAAGTCACAAGTGTATAGAATTTTTAAAAAGAAGGAAAGGGGCTTCCCTGGTGGCGCAGTGGTTGAGAGTCCGCCTGCCGATGCAGGGGACACGGGTTCGTGCCCCGGTCCGGGAAGATCCCACATGCTGCAGAGCGGCTGGGCCCGTGAGCCATGGCCGCTGAGCCTGCGCGTCCGGAGCCTGTGCTCCGCAATGGGAGAGGCCACAACACTGAGAGGCCCGCGTACAGCAAAAAAAAAAAAAAAAAAAAATGTAGAACTCCAAAGCTCAGGCAATCAAAAACTAAATGCCTTTTAAAATTTAATCTCTTTTGAAAACATATTATCTTAATTATTTCTGTAAATGCTGTGGCCATTAGGCAAATTAACACAAAACCCCAGATCAAAGTGCCATTCACACACAGACAACTTGCATAACATTAGGTAGCATGAAGGTGAACAGGTGCTATAAACAACTTCTTGGAAAGTTTTTAATGTATCCACTAATAAAACCTTCTGAAGAGGTTAAAAAAATGCTAGAACACAAATTGATAATTAAAGGCAAGTTGATGGTACCTCAAAATTAAAGCTGTCAAGTGAGAAAATTATAATCAAAATTGTCTGTCTCTGTACTTCTCAAATCCTTCCCTGTGTAGTCACATAATATAAACATATATATGTATATATATGCATATGTTTCTGCATATGCATATGAAAAATCAAAGAGGCAAACACATAGCGGTGAATCACAGATAACACAAAAAGAATATGCAATCCAGTTTCATAAGCAGATATACCTATAAACACACACCCTCCGACACAGGCGGGCAAACAGGACATTTCCTGTTATAGAGCAATGTAGTTCTGAGAAATCATATGCACGGTTTTTGAGTTCTGTTACGTTCTTTGGAGAGTACATTATTTAAGAGAAGTCCACAGTCAGATATTTCTGGAAGTAAATAATCCTATCATTCATCATGTTTGGTAACTATAGGGTTTTTTTCTCATTACCAGACATAGCCCGTATTTTTTATTTAGAGTAAAATTTATTTTTTTCAAAGACATAATACCGTATAAAAGCGTGCTTCTCAACAGGGGGTGAGTACGCCCCCAGGGCACATCTGGCAATGTCTGGAGACATTTATGGTTGTCACAGTGGAGGAATGGAGATGCTGCTGGCATCTATGGTAGTGAACAGGGATGCAGCTAAACATCTTCAGTGCACAGGATAGCCCTTCTCAACATAGAATTTTCTGGACTAAAAAGGTCAGAGGTTGGGAAACCTGGATATGGATTATCACAAACATTTCAAAATTCCTCAAATCATGTCCTTCAAAGACTTGAAAAATGAGAAGCTGGAAAACATAAAAGAGAATTTTTTTAAATAGTATTTTGATTATGAAAAGAACAGTTGCGTTTTGTAGATGCTACAATATATTACTTCACCTAAAATATGTTCTTTTTTAAATTTTATTTTTATTTACTTATTTATTTTAATTGGGGTATAGTTGCTTTACAATGTTGTGTTAGTTTCTACTGTATAGTGAAGTGAATCAGTCATATGTATACATATATCTCCTCTTTTTTGGATTTCCTTCCCATTTAGGTAACCACAGAGCACTAGGTAGAGTTCCCTGTGCTATACAGCAGGTTCTCATTAGTTATCTATTTTATACATAATAGTGTATATATGTCAACCCCAATCTCCCAGTTCATCCCATCCTACCCCCCCCCCACAAAGTGTGCTCTTAAAATCTACCACCTGTAGTTGCATTACAGTCAAACTGTGAGAAATGCTGGAAAATCAGCAAGGATCTCAGAAAAAAAAACATTTACCCTGAGACACCCTTCACTGAACAAGGAGAGTATCCTAACCAATTGTGTTAAAATCAAATAAAGTAAGATATAACAAAAGCTAACTTTTTAGCCAGTGAAAAATAGACACGTCTGGCATTTAAAGTCCTACATGTGTGTATCCATCCAATTCCATAGCATCAGAGCTCTGATGTTCAGTAATATAATAATATTATTTGTGCGATCAGTCAAGGTATAAAATGTGCGTACCCTCAGTCTTTAATATTAATAAGTCTTGTAACTAGCAGTTTCTCGCAGCTCCGAATTCTTGAGCACAACTAGAAAGGGCACTTATCCTGAAAAATCTAATAAATTTACAGTTTTATATACTTCCTTCAATTGTAAAAGTCTTGTTCAATAAACTTTAAAATGCCACTATAGAGCAATAACACAGACAGTATAAACCCAGCCCTGGGAAAGCTGTGCAACCAGAAATTGTTCCCCTTTCTGCTAGAGCAATAAAGTTTTATATGTTTGAACTGACTGTAAAAAGGTTTGAATGTTGGCAACTGGGGAATAATCTGTCTTCTTTATAGTTATTATCATATTTCCCACAAGACCCCTTGGTCTGTGTCAATCCTTCTTGTATATGACACCTTTGTACTGTCAGCGAAAGCAAGACTACTTTACTTTTTTTTTTTTTAACTATAGGACTTGTATCTGTTTTCCTTCAGATTACAGCTAACAGGAATAAATTATTTCTGACAAGCATCTATTGCAGCATTTTACCAAATAAAGCCGGTTGTGAGCTGCTTTTCCAAGAGTGGGGGGAGGGGGGGGAACCTCCCCTCTTCTTCTCTCTCTTTCTCTCCACTGATTCAAATGCAATTTAGGGATGGGTAAATTGGAGGAAATGCCAATAAAAAGAGATTTGTAGGAAAGTTGCTCTGAACGCCAGAGCCCATTGTAACAAGGTGGCTGGGTCCTCAGGAGTGCTATTGGACGTGTGTGGAGGAGAGGTTTAGGGAAAGGGAGAGGGGGAACCATCCCTTTTCCTTCCAGACATGTCTCAGGTCTGAGAGCAGCTGTGCTGCTGGGTTCAG
This sequence comes from Delphinapterus leucas, assembly GCF_059928025.1. Classification (NCBI taxonomy): domain Eukaryota; kingdom Metazoa; phylum Chordata; class Mammalia; order Artiodactyla; family Monodontidae; genus Delphinapterus; species Delphinapterus leucas. The sequence goes on from NC_143129.1 coordinate 70,556,148, forward strand.
ACAGAAAGCCGAATCCAGCACAAGTGGCTAGAGCTTCCCAGACTCTGATGAACAGCCAGTGAGGACACAGTGGCTCTGACCAGCAGGGGCAGACACCCAAGCTGTCCCATGGAGGCTTGGGCTCTTGGTTAACAGGTCATCTCAGATGAAACGAGTTTAGGCTCACGATAATCAGCAAAGAGTCAGTGTGTGTGTGTGCGTGTGTATTTATGTGCGTTTGGGAGGGGCAGTGTTAAGGGGCAAAGGGTCTCTTCCCCTCTCCCTCTCCCAGCCCCACCACCGTAAGTTAACAACAGATAAAGGAACCTGTACCCAGGAATCCATGACACACAACCCAGCTTGACTAAAACACTCCCCTCTCTCTCCCAACTCTGCACCACCATTCTCAAGTGCCCCTACCTTCCCGCATTTGGAAAACACAGCGGAACAAGTTAGAGAGGGATAAATAGATACTTGCAAACACCAGGTTTTTAAACATCAAAAGACATTATATGGCCGGTGGTCCATGGAACTGGCACAAGAAGTCTCTGCACTTTGGAACAAAGTCTCTCTAAGAGACCATGGGAACAGGATGGCCAGGCACATGGAGACAGATATATACATATATGCCTGTGCATACTCATCGTATAGCCCTGTGAGGGCACACGCACACTCAAACACAACTCAGCCAACTCAAAATGAACAGTCAACTCAAATATGGAAGTTCTGGTGCGGGAGGGTAAATGCAAAATTATATTCATAAATATAGCAAATCTATCAGAATGGGGCCATGCAAATAAAATTGAGTAAATACGACTCATCTCAGTGACCCTGGGAACAGCCTGAGCCTCACGCTCATGAAGGTGAGCTCAGGGTGTCCTCTTTTTCCCCCTCGTTCTCCACGAGTGCTCAGGGCCACATTCTGACACATTCTCCTCACTCAGTTCGCACAACAAACATTCTAACGTACGTACGGTGACACCAAAAAACCTCATCACCATAAGCGCCTCATATATCAGGAGGCTCAAGGAGCACTGTATCCCGTCTTACTCCCCACTCCACCCCAGAACTGCTACAGACTACACTTGTTAACAAAGGTGGACTCTCATGCCTCTTAATATCCCTTGAAATGGCAGCTGCCTCCTGGAAAACCATGGATCCATACTAACGGTTTTTTATTCTCTTCAAAATAGGTTCTTGGGCTTCCCTGGTGGCACAGTGGTTGAGAGTCCGCCTGCCGATGCAGGGGATGTGGGTTCGTGCCCCGGTCCGGGAAGATCCCACATGCCGCGGAGCGGCTGGGCCCGTGAGCCATGGCCGCTGAGCCTGCGCGTCTGGAGCCTGTGCTCCGCAATGGGAGAGGCCACAACAGTGAGAGGCCCGGGTACCGCAAAAAAAAAAAAAAAAGGTTCTTGATATAGGTCAAAAGTTCTTGGGTTGGGTCATATATCACAGTGATATTAATAAAAGGACAACAGATGCTTTTAAAAAATTTTGGTATGTAACACAGATATAGAAAAGTACACAAATCACAAAGTGTACAGCTCAGTGAAAAAATACAAAATGCTTTACAAACGTGCACATCATTTTCCTGCAAAGCCCATGCTAATCATCTCTGTATCCTTCTCAATTTTTCTATGTGCTTTTGAAGTGAGCACCTTCACCACCAGTGGAATGGAAGAGGAGTGGAGGTAGAGGTATTTCCCAAAGAGTAAAGTACGTAACACAGGCATCGAATTCATCAAAGGTGTTCATGAAATGCAGATTTCCAGGCCACAGAGAAAACCTGCTGAGGCCAAGCCTGTGAAGCTGCATTTCATAAACAGCCCCAGGCTGAATATACCAGCAATGCCCCTCCTGAACCCCAATCATTCCCTTTTTCAAAGATGAAGGGCCTCAGCACACACACTTCTGAGATCATAGTTGGTGAAGTTCAAAGACTGGCACTGTGTTTTGACACAGAAAAGAAAGGGATTTAGAAAAATAACTAATCAACAAGGGAAAAGAATTGTCCTGGAAGCTCTGCGTCATTCTGCCTTTCCCCTGAACTCTGTAGTCTGCAAATCTTACTATTCTGGGCATCCTAGTGGAATTTTAAAAATGCAAAGAGGCAAGAGTCTCCTGAAAAGGCCAGAAGTTGGATCTCTCCTCCTCTTCCTTTATTATTGTCCTTTTTATAAATTTTAAACAAATCCAGGGATTTGTACCTCACTGGTCCTAAAATACACCTTCCTTCCTGAACCCAAAAGGAGTTGGTTTTTGTCGGGACATATTTCAAGACAATATCCTGGGACCGCAGAGGTGCTCAGGAAGACACCACGGTAGGGCCGGCGTTTAGAATAAGTAAGGAGCAGAAGGAACCCACTAGCCCAGGGAAGACTCTCATTTAGAGGGTCTGGTGTTACTGTTCCCAAGCTTATAGATTCTCTCCATTATCTGATTATATGTGGAACTCGACCAAAACACAAATAGAGCAAAAAAGGCAGATCAGTGGGCATTAGGTATTACTGCTACATTCTACTACTTCTCAACTATCAATTACTGCAAATGCTACTACTACTACTATAACTAACAAGTTCTGATGCCTGCTATGCGTGATGCATCATTCTACACTCTGTAGATGCATCACTGCATCTAATCCTCAGAGCTTCTCTTACTCAAATGTACCAACAATATTATTTCGTGAGAGACAAGATCCTGTCACAGGTTAGTACCATTTTTCTTTATACATGGATTTCATTCCCATTCCATTCAAGGCTGAATGTAAGGATGTCTGAGTGTGTAAACTAGACAAGTGCAGGAAGAGAACTTTTCTGTTAAAAACTGTCAATAAGTTGAGGAAATAACAAGAGAGGCTATATACTAGATGCCTTGGGACAACCAAAGATACCTTCTTTCTATAAGGAACAGCTAGTCTAGTGAGAAAAACCAGAAAAAGCAAAAGAAAGCTCTATGTTATAAAAGCATTATAATGAAGTAGATGACAAATCATCAAAGCAGAGGGAAGTGGGAGGCCAATTATAAGAAAAAGTATATACAGGATATATCCTTTTTTGGAGAAAATGTTAATACCCTTAGCAAGAGAGTCTCATGTGAAACAATCAGAGAAATACCAAATAACTGTATATAGCCAGCTGTTACATACAGTAGTACAAATCTGAAGAATCAAGAGAAGAGAAGATTCAACGCAAGTTGTAATTACTGGGAAAAAAATAAGAAGCAGCAAAGTCTGAAGGATGGATAGAGACTCGATATACAGAGAAGACAAGAAAGCATCCCAGGAGGAGCAGGGGGACAGCAAGGCAACCAACTTGCCTAGAAGGTCTGGACCCATGGGTGAGAAAGAGGAATAGGGAAAAGGACGCAGGGAGAAAGACTGTCCCCTCACCTCACCAGTGGGCACCACATGCTAACGTCAGACTTGGAGCAGAGTCCAGACCACGGTTGACCGGGCCAACCAACCTAGGTCCTTCTGCTCCTGTGGAAATACTGAGGATCTCTGAAAGCTTAAATGACAATCCAAAAATCCCCAGAACGTGGACCATCTTAAGGACAGGGTTCCTAGTGACATGACCTCAGAGGCAGCAACTAGATCTCAGAGGATGAGGTTGGGCTGAGGAACATCTTCTATAGAAGAGCTCCAGAGAAAGACCAAAAGCTGCTAGAGGTGAGGCCTGTGCTTCAGCAAGAAGCACTTTCCAAGCTAAACGAAGGACAATGATGGGCATGGATTAAGGTCCTCCTAACTCCAAAATTCAGTGATTCTGTGAAAGCTCTGAACAGGAGTGTGAGGCATGCCACAACTCTTAGGTGACTGCGGTCCCCTGCAAGAGTTTCCGAGGCTCCCACTGACCCGGTGCCTACAATATAAACATCCATCCAGGGTGGTGTCCTTGCTGATGTGGCCACCACTGAAAGCAGAGACACACTTTAACATCAGACAAGAACAGCACTGTCTGGGTAAAAGCATGTGAAGCTGCTAGCTTGAAAACATTAATTTCTTGGGTGAAGTTCTTTGCTGGATCCTTGATACACAGGTATTGTTTTGTCACTAACTGCAGAAATAATGGTAATACTTTGGTGCTTGCGTAATGTTTTATAGCCTGCCCACACTTTCATTAGTATGAGTGTGTTTAATCTTGATAATAAATCTATGAGGTGGTATTATCCCCACACCATAGAAGAGAAAATTAACACCCAGAGAGGGTAAATGACTTGTTCAAGGCCACACAGCATGTAATCACCAGAGCTAGATGAGGGCCCCTATTAACCAAGTCCTCACAGTCTACTAAATACTTGCCATGTGCAAGACACAGGGCTGGCCACCACCAGGACACAAAGATGGGTCGTAAAGGTCACGGGAACCCAATACAAAGGGAAAGCACCTTGCTCATGGAACCTGGTCACCATTCAGTTCACTTCCCTTCACGTCACCTAGGCTGGCTGGACTCCTTCCGTCATCCCACCTGAGGCCGGGTCTCCCCCTGGCATGCTCACCTTTATTACGTCTCCAGCGCAGGCTCTGTACTACTTGACAAGGAGGTAATAAAGAGGACCACTGTCTGCCCCTCTCCCTCCCATCTCACAGCAAAGCCCCACATCCCAGGCAGTGGGAGAACAGCCAGGCACTGGCTACATAAAGTGGCAGGGAATCTTCTGGGGCCACTAAGGAAGCCAAGTAACATGAATGATGAACTTCTCTCCCAGGGAACCAGAACACCCCTCAGCAGTCCCCAGTGGAGAAATCAACAGAGCCCCCAGCTCCCCCAGCATGCCTCCCTGCTTCTCCATAACCCAGCAATCAGGGCATGTTCTGCTTCCTGCAGCCCCGGGGATCCCGAGCCCCTCGGGAGCTGCCAAGGCTTTCTGATGTACAGGCTGCTGTTAATACCGTGTTATTAAGCACACATTTGTCTCCACTCCTCTGTGCACGCCTGCTTCCCTGCCTGAAGAAAAGCCACACGTGTGCTCGCACAGAGGGACACGGCGGAGGGCCCTGGAACCCACAAAGGGAAATCAGCATGCCAAGGGTTAAGCACAGCCTGTAATAAGCATCTCTGTTCCGGCATGTGGCGAAAGCCCATTACCTCCTGCCACATTACCTCATTCATTTCTTATATGCGGATGGTTTATTTTCCCATGAGCACCCTGGCTCTCAGTATTAAGTCCCCTCCTTCGCCTCTATTTCTCTATCCATCACATTTAACACTCTGACAGTAACAGTCTATAATGTTTCTATTCTACAAAACCGCTCTGTCAACTCCAGGCTTCCAGAGCAGCAACTGAGGAAAATAAATAACATCAACGCCAGGGACGACAGCATCACAGCTCCCTTTCTGCTGGGCTTTTTTTAATTTTATATTATTCTAAAAAGGGAACAAAAAAAGAAAGGGGATGGGGGAAGGTAGAAGCAAGGAAGAGAATTTCCTTCTCATCCAGTAGACAGACCTGAAGGGGTAGGCACGGCATTTCCCTTCCAGGCAAAGAAGTGATTTCCCCTCTCTGCTCTCAAATGCCCGGACCACCCCCCTTCCACGTTCATGGTGGTTTATGGAAGCACTGGTATTTACTGCACTGCATTCCCTCTACCTGCCACCACAGAAGCAAAGCAACAACGTCGAGTGGGTACAGGGCACCCCATTCACAGTGTAGAGTGATTCATAAATTCTTGTCATCTTTTCTGGAAAAAGAGTCCATGGAGGAGATGCAGGCTGACCACGGGTCTGTAACCTTTGTTCTGGGGAGACACCCAGGGAACAGAGACTCTGGAAGCCAGGAGCAGGTAGAAAGGTAAGAAAACATTAACTCCTGAGAAAGAAACCACTCTAGAAAGCTGCCCCGTCTCCCTATTCCTAGGGGTTTACCAAAACTGGGTGGATTTCATCTTTTTAGATATAAATCACTTAAAAACATGTTATCTTTCCTCTAGCTTCTTTAAAAGATATCCAGATAGATAGATAGATGGATAATCTTGAACATAACTTGGCTTCCTCTTCAGAACCCAAATCATTCGTCATTATGAATGCCAATTATCACCCAGGCCCACTGCTAGGTGGGAGTCTGCAAGCCTGTTTTACGTAAACTCCATCTGCTGGGCTTTTTATAGTTATACTGAGCCTCGCGGAGTTTCCTCTTCTTCGTAGGTAGTACAGTGTTATAGTTCACGTGGCTGTGGTACCAGATCCTGGAAGCCAAAGCTGACCTTGATTGATGGGTTGTGGGACCTTGTTTCTGATCCCCTCCCTGCTGGGTCCTCACCTGTAAAATGGAGACAATCGTGTTTCCTAGCTCCTGGGGTGGTTGTGAGGATTCCCTGAGTTAATACCCATGAGTGTTAAAGACAGCGTCTGCCAGTAGTAAGTGCCCAGTAAATATTAGTGATGACCATGCATATATTCTAGCAGGGGTGGGGAAACCAGGCAACCATCCAGTTAGAATCATGTTTGAAATAAGAGTCAAGGGGTTTGGCGGGGGGGGCGGGGGGGCACGCTTTGGGCACTCTGTTGAGTCAATTACACAAACTGATGTGCTCGGAGCCTTTACTGGGTCACGTAGAGGCCTTCTGTGCCAACGGCCCCTCGCTTCACGTGGGGGAGGCTGCCAACAGTGGGTGCTGAATGGTGAGATGTATCAATAACCACGGCGAGATTCATTCAGGACCAGGAAAGAACGAGGGGACGGAAGACAAAACGAGAAAAACAACTAACGGCCTTTCACTGAACACAGCCAAACACAATTCTGTGATTCCTTCTATTCATCTCCTCAGGGCTGTTTCTCAGAGAAAGGGAATAAGAGGTACTGTGTATGAAACTGCCTCGATAGGTATGAAATACTCCGTGCATCATTCTTTTTACCAACAGGACCATTACTATTACTCAGCTTTGCACCCAAGAGCAGTTAAAAGGCACTTTGTTGTTGTTTTGTTTCTGTTTTATGTTGAGTTATAATTACTTCACAATGTTGTGTTCGTTTCAGGGGTACAGTAAAGTGATTTAGCTTATATATGTGTATGTAGACATACATACATATATTCTTTTTCAGATTCTTTTCCATCATAGGTTATTACGGGATATTGTATATACTTCCCTGTGCTATACAGTAGGAACTTGTTGCTTATCTATTCTATATAACAGTAGTGTGTATCAGTTAATCCTGCACTTTTAAACCTAAAGGTATTCAGAGGTGGGCATCTTGCTTTCTCCCTCTGCTGCTACATAAGGGGTCATGGAATTTCTTTTTTCCATCTCAGGTGTGGTAGAATGGAGAAAAGGACAGGTTCGGGGCCTAACCCTCTCGATAATGGGTACCATGGGGATTCACTCACATCCACCTCGACTGCCCAGACCCACTCCCCACCAAGGGGAGGTCAGACTCCAGCACATCTCAGCCTTACAACTACGCCTGCATTCCAACTGAAGGGGCCGATGAGAGAAAAAAGTTAAGGCCAAGTGGAATGGAGTATTTCTGATACCCGGAGGCAAGGAGGAACTGGTTCCCAATACTTCATTTCTTGTCTGGTTCAATTCTAAACATCACAAACAACTTACTGAGGAAAGATTACTTCTGCTTTTATGACGTTTGTGTGTTGCAGGGCAGGGCGGGTGATATAAGGACTCTACTCAGACTAACTGAATTCATTTCATTATTTTATTTTATTTTTTTAATTTATTTCATTTATTTATTTATGGCTGCATTGGGTCCTCGTTGCCGCACGCGGGCTTTCTCTAGTTATCGTGAGCGGGGGCTACTCTTCATTCAGTGTGCAGGCTTCTCACTGCGGTGGCTTCTCTCATTGCAGAGGATGGGCTCTAGGCGCGCGGGCTGCAGTAGTTGTGGCACGTGGGCTCAGGAGTTGTGGCTCGCGGGCTCTAGAGCTTAGGCTCAGCAGTTGTGGCGCACGGGCTTAGTTGCTCCGCGCCATGTGGGATCTTCCCGGACCAGGGTTCGAACTCGTGTCCCCTGCATTGACAGGCGGATTCTTAACCACTGCGCCACCAGGGGAGCCCTATTTCATCATTTTAAATGATCATATTTCATTAGTGCCACTCATAGTATTCCTTGACACTTTAATCTTTCTATTTTGGTGACAGAAAGGCAAAGGTGAGCTCATGGCACCAAAGGTGTCCCCCCTAGGGAAGGAGTGAGCCTTTCATATAATTTCTTTCCAACCTATGTATAAAGAAGGCACTGGAGGGATAATACATAGGCAGGCACAGTTCCTGTGTTCAAACGTTTGTAATTTAGTGAAGAGAGAGGAACTTAGGCACAAATGACTAAAATTAAAGGTTGAATCAAGGGTTGAAAAATGACAAAATACATGCTAATAAAAGCTATAGGTATTTGTTATAGGAACAAGGTAGAAGGGGTAATTAATCTGAATGGGGGTCTTAGGAGAGCTTCCAGATTTTCACAGAAAGAGTGATTTTGGGGAGGCTACAGAGCTTTCTTTTGGTCATTAAGCATTCAGCTGTTAGAGTCATTCAACCTAGGTTCAAATCCTTATTCTGCCAATTCCTACATGGGTCATTTAGGGCAAGCTATTTAACCCCTCTAAGCTCAGTTTACTGGTCCATATAATGGGGACAATGATAGTATAGGCCTTACAGCTTTGCAGGGAGCATTAAAGGAAATAATGAATGTAAATAACACAGTGTCTGTTAACCCCTAAGTTAGTAGTAGCTATTTTTATTATGATTATCCTTCCCCAAACCCTATGAAGTAGGTGATGTTATGATTTCACTTTCAGTATTGAGGAAACAAGCACAAGACAAATTAGGTAACCTGCCCAGTGTCACATAGTAGACGGAGGATCCAGGACACAAATTCGGGTCAGTCTGACTCCAAAGTCCAAGTTTTTCTTTCCCATTCTATTTTATTCAGATCGACTGCAAACTCTGACTCCTCACAGAAAGGAGGCCCCAGAAACTTGAGAGCTAAGTCTTGGAATCACCTGCAAATAAAGTATGATTCTAGGAGATCACACTTTGTCTCTAGGGAGACAAAGTCAAATGAATGTCAGAGATGTAGCCCATAAAAAAAAGTGAACAATTATACAGAAGCAATCACAATATTCTAGGAAACTAAATAATTTGCCCCAATTTGGAATGAACGGAACTCTAGCCAGCATCCAAATTCCCTCCCTTTCCTAATTTCCTTGCTTTTATTAACGCCAAGCCCATCCTCCCAGGTCACCAGATTGGAAAACCTATAAACACAGATACATAGAAGTAAAGACGGATGACATCTCAGAGCCTAGTTCAAACTTGCATACAACGCAGCAGAAGCTTCTGTGACAACCCTGGCAAAGCCTCATTTTTGACAGTTACAGGCTTAAGTGGGCATCTGTGACCACACCTTCTGGCTATTTGGGGACAGTTATAATTGTTAAACAGTTTTTCATTTCATTGTACTGAGTCATCTGTCATCTCAAAAGTTAATAAATGAATTAAATGATTCAGTCATCCTTGAGTCGTACCTATCCTTCAACCTCCTTCTCTAGGTGGTCATCAGGCTCTGCTAATCTTTCTTTCAAAATAGCCTGATCCTTTTCATTCCCCGAAATACCATTCGTTTATTTAGACCCCGTGTCCTTTTGTCTCCTGGCTGAAGTTCCTGTCTTCAATCTCTCTCCAGTCTAGTACGCCCTGCACATTTTCACCAGACAGAAGGTCCTTAACTCTGGTTTCAGCGTATGTCATCTGTGCTCAGGGAACCACTGGGCCTCCATTTCTTACCACTTATCTAAACCCTTCTGCTGGACACACAGTGCCACAGGATCAATAACAACCACATGGGCCTCATTTTACCCACTGCATCCTCTTCCCAATATTTCCTCCAATTTGGTCTAAATGACCATTTCAGAGGACAGTCCCACAAACAGACCATGCATATAGAAACAGGTGTATCGAAATTTTATGGAACGTGTCTAGGGCCACATAACCACACATGGATGAGCCAGGACTTGCTTTTCAGATTCCCTGTCTAGGGACATCAAGATAGGATATGGTACTAAAGGTGCCTGACTCTGCAGGATGTTGGGGTCAGTGGGTAAGATGGTATCTATATGACTCCCTCGTTCATACGATGAATGATTATGGAGCACCTACTATATGCCCAAGCCTGTCCTAAAAAATTGGGAGAAGAATATAAAAAGGCAATAAACTCAAAGTACTTACAGTCCAATGGGAAAATAAACATGTAAAAATTAAAATGATGTGCAAAAAATAAAATTACAAAGACTAATTAATCTAAGTCGTATATTACCTTGAAGGAATATACAAGGCAAAATGAACACAAAGAAGAAATATCTAACACTGGATCGGAGTACTCGGGCTAGGATTTGCACAATTAGCAATAGTTTCACCATGGGGATGGTAGGTACGGGAATTCCTAATAGAGGAGACGATTTCTGAAGTATGAGGGGAAAAAAGTAGCAGGTTTTAGGTATTTGCAGCCTGTGATGAAATAGAAGAAAATGGTAGGAAAGAGCCCTGGAGAAATTGACAAGGGCTAGATCATAAGGTTAACGTAGGTTACACTAAAGTCTTCAGGGTTCATCCTGAAGACTTCAGCCTTGCGTCCATCATACCTGCACACTCAATGATGATCAGATTTAAAGCATACTCCAGAGGGTATGCCACAGAAATGCACAATTCCCAGCAGGCTATAAAGCTACGTCTTCTCTTCCACTCAGGAAAGCATATGGGACTTCAAGTGAGTGAAAGTGACATTTTTATGGTGATAATTTGAATTAGTTTAAAATTTTAAATAATTTGCAAACCTCAGGTCTTAGACTGTTATTAATATCAAAATTACTTGTGACATACTTCACAACCGATCATGGCACGATAGTTTTGAGATTCAGGACTACAGCTTTTGACATTGGGACTGCCAGTGAAGAATTCTCAATAGGGGTACGGCAAGCAGGTTTGCATGTTAAGAGTGTCATGGTGGGCCTTAGAAAGGATGGATAGTGAGAAGATATTTGAGGCAGAGATACCAGCTAGGAGGTCAGCTGTCTGGGTGAAAGACATGAGGGCCTGACCTAGGACAGTGGCAAATGGAGAGGACACATGATATGGGATATAGTTGGGGTGTGTTTGTTTACTTTTGTATTCCCTCACCTGGTACCAACTCTGGCATAAAGCATTCAATAAATTTTTACTGCCAGAATCAACACAAATTGGCTAATGATTAGATGGGGGGCAGGGTAGGCTTAGAAAAAAGAGTCTAACACAGATAGGAGGTTTCTGGATTGGGCAGATGAAAGAGAGAAGGAATAGAGGAAGAAGATTTGATGTGGACCAAGGGGCTGAGGAGGTCTGCCCTGGATGTGCAGAGTTTGAGGATTCTGTTGAATGTAGACGCAGAGATGCCCGCTTGGCAGTTATACACGCAGGCCTGAAGCTCACAGCATCAGTCTGGATGGAAAACACAGGTTTTAATTTACCACTTGTTCAATAAATATTTACTGGATATTTGCTTTGGTTCAGGCATTGTGCTGTTCAATGGGGATGCAGAGGTTGGCAAGAAAGAGAAGTCCCCTGTCCTCAGGGAGATTACAAGTAGATACATTTGTGAGCCACAAGTATTGAGGTGATAAATGGAGTCATGGGCAACGGTGGGGAATATCGCAGCGGTGAGTCGAAAGAGATGCACCTCTGAGGTTTGCTATGAAGCAAATCAGGATGAAACGGAAATCAGGAGAGGTGAGAGTTTCACTGAGGAAAGATCATTAGTAGTAAATACAGCATGAGTCTACAACTGAAAAGAGGGTAGATCGGATTTGTTAGCTGGGAGCTCCCATGTCCTGGAGAGGCAGAAATCTCACCTCAGCAGAAGCACAGAAACTTTCTAGAAGTTAGAAATCTTAGAATCAATGGGAGGCGGAGGGGGGAGGTGCGTAGAGTCTGGCATAGCCCTACCTGAAGGCTTCACGGAAGTAGGACCTGAGTCAGGAGGTGCAGAAGGTACACTGGACAGTTTTAGACAAAATCGAAACAGAACATGGCACATGAAAAGGGCTGGTCTCAGAGAACACTGACCTAACTCTTCTGAAAGGCAAACAGGGAAATAAGATAACCTCTGATTAGCGACTGGTTGCTAAAAGAAAGGTATTGTGGTGTTCAGGGCAGTAGATCTCCCTCCTGGAGTCTATGGTCAGATCAGTTCTTCACTGGCTACGTGATACTCAGGAAAAGGCCTTGCTCTTAACTAGCTGGGCCTGGAGAGCACAAGTATGTGAAAGCTGCAATGGAATGACAGATATACTAAGTAAGAACACATGAGAACAGCTGAAGGCGCAGCTCTCCCTCCCTGGCTGTGAGGCAGCCCTAGCTAGAGGTCAAGGAGAAAGAGTGGAGGCAGGGGGCAGGGGTGGCGACATGGGAGCTCTTCTAAGCAACGAAGGTAGCGTAAACATATACAGAGTAAAGGAGACACCTACCTGAAGGATGCCATACAAACGTCACACTTCACCCTCAAAGACATATGTCCTGCTCTACTAAATGTACAAGACCAACAATTTTTGGCATTTCTCCATGCCAGATTTGTCTTCAGGTCCTCTTAGGTATTACGGTAATTGTAATACCTCCGTGATTCCTCCGGAGGCACCCAGAGAATAGCAGGCCCACCCTAAGGACCAGGTTAAAGCTACCATGCTGCCTTCCTTCCCCCAGAGAGAGTCTGAATTGCAGGGCTGGTTCAGAGATAATGCTTCTTGTAGCTCCAAGTCAGATCTTACTGGGAATATAAGCCTGCCGTGTTTCAGTGCCAGTGGGGAGGGCCCCTAATCCCATATCTTCTCCCCTTCTGCAGAGACCTCAGTACATACACAGTTACTTTGGCAAACAGAGGTCCCAGGAAGGACCCCAATCACACAGGCACCCCTCTGGGGATTAGCACAGTTGGGCCAAGGCTCACAGACGCCATATGCTATGGTGAAAAGAACCCAATCTGGGTTTAGTCTTCATGCTACAACTTACTAACTCCATGACTTTGGGTAAGTTACCTAACCTCTCTGTGCCTTGGTTTCCTTATGTGAAATTAGAACATAATTAAAATGCTCCCCTATAACACATGGTTGCTGTGAAAATTAGGTAAGTTAATGCTCCCTGAAAGGTCTTTTGATTTTAATCTTATTTTTAAACACGTAATACATTTACAATATAAAAACACATCCACGACGTACATATTATGATTCCCATATGCTGCTGAGTCTTGGGCCCAGCCTTGTCTCCATTCCCCCATCCCCACCTCACCGCTAGCCCCTACAGGTAACCATTTTTATTCCTTTCTTGTATATCTTTTCAGTGTCTTTTGAAAGGTTGTTTTCAGTGTAAAGTGCTCTATAAATTAGTGATCATTATTGCAGTAGGAAAGTGGGCTGGGAGGGGTAGGATGGGATGGATGGTTGTGTTATCTATAAGGGGCCCCATCTCCTCCAAGAAAACCTGCCTCATTATTACCAGAATCAGACTGATCCCTCTCATTCATTCATTCACTCATCCATTCAACCAACATTTGGTGAGTGCCTGCTCTACTCAACGTACTGGGGCTAAGCACCATCATAATTCTAGGAACTCTAGCGAAGGTTAATAAGTGCATCTATGGTACTTTTGAGTTACATCATCCTCATTTACACTTACCCTCACCCTCATGCTATTTTTCTGCCTGGGTATAAGCTGCCTATGGCCAGTATACCATATAAATTTATATGACCATATACCATATACATTGTTAGTATTTCCAATAGCATATGGTCTGGCGCACACAAATACATATAGTAAATGCTCAAACAGACCTGTGTACTTGAGCCGGTATGGGCAAGAAGTCCCATTAGATGATTCCGCCATAGTCAGACAAGCAATTTTGGGTTCAGCAGCCTTTCTACCAGCCCCTGAGAAAATCCAAGATGGCCTGCGAGTCCTGGGGTAGGCTCTGGACCGGGAGGATACTGTAGCCTCAGGTGTGGCTAGATGAGACCGAGAGAACAGTCTCCAGGTTCTTCCTTGGCAAGTAGAAGTGATAGAGCAGGAAAAGCAAAAGGAAGGGAGCTTAGAGCTGCTTAAAACATGGTGAAAATGATCAAGGAGAGAAAATTCATCCTCACAAGGAAATGTTATAGGCCAGCTGTTCTCTGGTGTGAACTGTGTTGCATCAATTCACAACACAAGATATTCCAGCAACTACTGCCCCTGCCCAGACAGGCAAAATACTTCCTTTTTAAGATCTAAACACTCTCAATCACTTTATAGCACATCCTTGAGCTGCCCTTCAGAACCCTCTGCGTTCTTAAGGATTCCTCCTCATTTTGCCACCATGTGGCTTTGTGACCTTCAACTATAATGTAATGTAGCCTCTCTGTGTCTCCACTGCTTCATCTGTAAAATGGGCATGGCAATTCCTGTTCTCCCTGTATGGTGCTCATGGGAATCAAATGGGTTAACATATGATTCAGGTGTGCTATAAAAACAAAATGTATCACTGGTATTAGAATAAGTATGAGCTCTGATCCGGGGGGAAAAAAAGGTGTTATTTTTAAATGAAAAATTTCAAGGTAAGGACCAACTAATCACACACACAGCAGTCATTTCACAGTCATTCTTTTTCCTTCCTTTTCTGATCTTCCAACCCTAGGGAGACCTTTCTGGCCTCTTCTCACAGCAGGCCTGACAACCACTTCCAAAAAAATATAACATTAAAGGTTAATTCCAAATGCAAGCATAGAGTCCTTAATATTCCTCCCCCACTAGCCCTTTCATTCTGTCTGTCTGTCTGTCCAAGATGTCTTCCTTCCCAGAGAGCACAGCCCCCTCCCTTTCCAACCCCCTGGCCAGCATCCAACGTGGTGGAGATGATAACGGATAATGCAAACCTGCTGCCTGCAGACACTGGAGAGAGAGAGCACAGAGGGGAGGCCGAGGAGGAGCCGGTCAGGATGCATGTAATCAGAAGGGTTATCTAATGCTAGTTTCATTCTAATTGAGTCAGTACCATATGTCACCCTGCAATAACACTGCAAGCAGCATGCAACTGAATACATATTTAATTCACATAATGGGTACAGCAGTAGAAGTAATCAAGGCAGTTTGCCATAAGCCATAAAGAAATGTAGCTTGTTCCTATCAAGAAACATTTGGCACTTAGGGAGAGAACTGTATCACCAGCGAGAGGGGAACTGCATTTCTGCAAAAGCTCAAGGGGGAAGGGGGAGGGATGGGTGTGGGAAGCACGGCGTGGGGGTGGGGGGGAGAGAGGAGGAGACGGAGAAAGAAATGAAAGATGAAAACACCAAAGAAATGAGAGCCAGAACCTCGACCCATGGCGAATGAAAATCAATGAAGGGGGCTTCCCTGGTGGCGCAGTGGTTGAGAGTCCGCCTGCCGATGCGGAGGACACGGGTTCGTGCCCCAGTCCAGGAAGATCCCACATGCCGCGGAGCGGCTGGGCCCGTGAGCCATGGCCGCTGAGCCTGCGCGTCCGGAGCCTGTGCTCCGCAACGGGAGAGGCCACAACAGTGAGAGGCCCGCGTACCGCAAAAAAAAAAAAAAAGGAAAATCAATGAAGGAATATTATCAGCGGATCGTTGGCCATTTCAATATAATTAACAGTAATGGATTTATTGGCAGAAGCTTAATGATTTAACGTTAAATGTGCCCCAGAATTTCCTGTGCTGTCATTCCCTCCTGGGCCAACCCACGTCCCGGGAAATGGATGTATCTATGGAAGGTTAAAAAAAATTTTTTTTTCACATCTCTTCATCTGGATTGGCATCTGACAGAAACCTGTTCGCCCATTCCCTTCATTTCCTCCCTCCAGGAGATGATTAATACTGCTGGGCAATGCTCATCAATATCTTTGCACAGATCAACTGGAGTTTTCATTAAACTCATATTAATGTCCTAGATACACAGCTGTGGACAGGTTATTCTTAAAAAAAAAAGAAAAGAAAAGAAAGAAAGAAAGGAAAGAAAAGAAAAAGAAAAAGGAAACCTGCACCTCGGTTAACTATTCGCCTGGAATTAACAGGAAACCTGGCCCCTTCCCTCATTAGGGCTTCTTCCACCAACATGTTTTGATGTATATTTCATGAGGATAAACAAACATTCATTTCACTTTGGGAAGGTGTTTGCTGTAATGTATTGTCAGCGTAGCCAGCAATGAGGGGACATTAATTTCAATTCTGGTGTTTAAACACTTTGGCGAGTCCCTATTACTCATTCCCCAGCTCGATATCAGGAGCCCCGGAGGAAGGTCGCCAGCTCTCCAAGCGGCCCTGGGTGCCAGCGGAAAGCAAGGCTCCACCCTCTAGCTGGCTGGCTCTTCTCAGAGGGGACTGTTACCCACCATTCCTCAGTTAGATGGCGACACGAAGGGCCACTCCTTCAGGGAAGACCCAGCCTACACTACTACAATCTTTATGAAAAGCTATGTGCTTACAAGTTTGGAATGGAAATGAAACTCTATTTTTTCTTGGCCTAAATCTGAGGATGCCAACCATTTTATGGAAAAGAGCAAAGCCTTGTAATCTAGAAAGGTAAATTTTGGGAGACGAATGGGAGAATGGAGATAGGGTCATGTGTCATTGATGAAGACCTTAAAATAGATGCAGAAGAGGTGGTGGCCACTAGTGCAACCAGAGGGACTCATGGTGGCAGCTTCCAGCCACCCCATTACCCATTAGAAATGTATGTGTCAGCCTTTCCACCTGCAAAGGATCAGAGATGGAGACCACATGTATCACATGAGAAAATGTGCGGATGAGCTCTGCAAAGCTAGAGGACTAGACAAATAAATAATCACTGATTATTATTCATTTGTAGCTCCATTTCTGATTGCACCTGCAACTTTAGCTAAAAGTTCTTTAGCAATGCACCAAACCTCTCTTTCAAGCTGTTACTGATCTATACATGCTCTCAAATACACCAGAGAATCTATTTATAGGAGCTAGCAAGCAAATACTTCACCAATCTAAGGAATCCTTTTTAATAATGTGGATATCTACCCATAAGTCTGAAGGGTTATTTCCAGTTAATGATAAACTATCTAAAGGTAGTTGCACATGCGTTTCAAAAATACAACCCTGACTAAGGCTGAGAAAAGGAAGATGAAAAGATGACATGAGATGCTTGGGCCGTGGAATGAGCCAGGAAGAGCTGGAAGAGGCAGGCATCCCCCCGACAAGGGGCTCTGCCACAAAGACTAGTCCCCAGAAAGCACCATGGGGGTCACAAAGGGGAAGCGCCCAGGGCTTCTGTTGGGGGTAACCCGACACACAGGGTCTCAAACAGGTGCCTACAGCAGGACACAGCTGGGGCGAGTTAGTGAGATCCAAAAAACATGAAACCAATAAGGAAAAGGAAAAACCCACCTGGTTCTTATCAAAGTTACCTCTTCCTTAAATGAGCACTAAGTCCACACTTTCTCCGTGTACAGATTCCTAAAAAGAACCCAGAACTGAGTACCAGAAGCCAGTGCTGGTTATGGTTACTAGACAAATGTTCAACCTCATATCGCCAATAAGACACACAAAATGCTCTTAAAACCTTGCACATGTTTCTGGCTTTATTCAGATGCACACTGAAAAGCCCTATAGTCACCCAAGCTGGGCTGGTGCATGATAGTAACAGTACATGTGGACCATTGGTTCAGATCCTAAAATACTTCTCTACCAGTTGATAAACAGCTGTTCCTCAACCAACCTCTCTACCTCCAAGTGCCACCCTCTTTTTGCCCCAGTGTCTCCCCTGTACTTTCCAAGGACTCAGCAGCTGAAGTGTTAATATCCAGCACACAGAAGGCAGTCCTGTCTTGAGGACCCTGCTTTGTCACTATGGCTCTTGTCCACTCTGCCTGGCTGGTGCCCATGCCACCCTGGCTGTTGTTAAACAGTCTGAATACCACTTCTGCATCCAACAGTTATCAATGATCAACGCGTCCCTCATTTGTCAAACAAACTTAACCAACACTGAGGATGTTCCTGGCCTGCACCCAGGGAACCAGGGAAAGCAAGTAGAAACCTTGTCTCTCTCACTGACTCACCTCTGTGAACCCAAGGAGGCATCATCAAGCCCCCCTCCCTGCTTCCCCGGCCCTGGAGGTAAAAATGGCCGGGTTAGATGCCTACTGCCCAGCCCCCAATTCCTTTCTGCCTTGTAATTTCTTTTTTTTTTGCGGTACGCGGGCCTCTCACTGTTGTGGCCTCTTCTGTTGCGGAGCACAGGCTCCGGACGCGCAGGCTCAGCGGCCACGGCTCACGGGCCCAGCCGCTCCGCGGCATGTGGGATCTTCCCGGACCGGGGCACGAACCCGTGTCCCCTGCATCAGCAGGCGGACTCTCAACCACTGCGCCACCAGGGAAGCCCTGCCTTGTAATTTCTTAATGTACACTTTCTTCCAATCATTCTGGGGCAGCCAAGGAGAGTTCTTGGGGTCCAGTTGTTCCTGATGGTAGCAGCTGGCCCTACCTCTCACCCTGCCTGATTCGCATCAGATGGGCCAGCAAAGCTTCCCAAGAGCCAGACCAGACAGGTTTGGCAAAACAGAGAAGCCTGGTAAGATCTGGATCTCTGGCACAGTGAAGAGACTGGGACATTGGCAACTAGTTCTGCCATAGATCAAATAGCCTATGTGTTGAATAGCGCACCCTTGTAGGTTCCAGGTGACCTAACACTTTCATCTAAAAAAAAGTAGAATGGTAATCACCATAATAATAAAGAGCATCTATTAGCAGACACCTATCAAGTTAGGGCTTTGCATATATCCTCTCCTCTTACCTGCACACGTTCCCCACCCTGTAGGTAGCTTTCCTTTTTATAGGTGAATTAATGGAGGTCCAGAGCAGGTAAGCAACATGTCGAAGCGATCAATACTAAATGACTAATGCAGGATTCAAACCCAGGCCTGACTAACTCCTAAGTCCAGCCAGCCTCTTCCCACTGGGTGGCGCTGCACTCTGTGACACTCTCCATAGGCGACGGGCACCTAATGGTCTCCAGCCAGAAGGCTGCAAGAAAGCCATGGTCTGTGGTTTTCTCCAGCAGGAGGGAGGGCATCCCACGTAGACAGAATGCACACAGGCTTCAGGATCATACAAATCTGGGTTCCTGTACAGGCTTCATCTCTCGCTTCATGTGCCACTTTGGAAATGTTACTCTAGTCCCAGTTTCCCCATCTGAAAAATGGAGATGATGCTGACCTCATGGAACTGCTGCAATCACTGAGAAAATGTTTATCATAGTCCTAACATTGTTCCTTGTACAGAGTAGGTGTTCAATAAATATTAATTCTCCCCTGGTCTCAGAACCCCCTTCCTTTTTCAGAGAAAACAGAATTATTTCATGCATTATGTCAGGGCTTGAAGAGCTAGGAGGGAGGAAAGAGTGGAGCATGGGACCTAGGAGAGGATGAGTGACCGCTGGCTTTAGATGTCTACTGGGGGCAAGCTGATTATACATTCCTTCCACCCCAGCAACCATGAAGGCGTCCCTAATCTGCAGGTGAGATAAGACCCTCCTCATTCTGGAACACTCTGATAAGCTGCTGCTATGCTATTTTCCTGGGCTAAAAGCACATTTTTCATGAAAATAGAACTAAAAATAACAAAACAATAATAATGCAGAGAGATCTAGGAAAAGCCATTTCCATCTCCCAGGATAGCTGTGACAGCAGGAAACCATCAAAAAATGGGCTTCAGAAAAGTCTCAGTAAGACTGGGAGATCCTGCTAATGCTTTTGGATTACTAGACATTTCTTAACAGAGCTAGAATGCTGGATTTGGAAGGCTAGGTTCAAGTCTTGGTCATAGCATGTAACATCCTGTGTCCTTGAGGAAGTCACTTAACCTCTCTAAGACTCAGTTTCCCAATTGGTCATTGGTTCTAGGAATTTATGTCTAATTCCTAGGGTTGTGGTAGTGATGGAGTGAGATAATATATCTGCAAGTGAGTTTTCTTTTATTTCTTGCTGAAGTTCAACACGCAAGACGAAGTGGTTCTTAACCATAAAATACTATATAAAATTGATTTACTTTCTATACTACAGATATGAGTACAGGCAAAAGAAGGATATATTCTATAAGTACGTATGTCTAAGAACAAAGAAGTGCCATTACGAAGTGCAGAGCATCAAATCCCTTTTTTGCCAATACAAGGTGGCCTTAGAAGGACTCTGTCTTGGAAAGCTCATAGGAAAAGCACCTCCCCCCGATGTTAAGTGATTTCTGGGCGTGTGCAGTGATAATCCTCTGTCCACATTTATTACACTTAGGAAGTAACATCTACATATATCTTGATATCCAGTGAGGCCACTCAGGTCTATGAATCTAGGACACTTAGAGAAACATCTAAATACAGTCTTCTCAAACCAAGGGCTGGGTCAAAGAAGTATCCGGTCTGCTTGACCACATGGGATCCTTCCTTCCAGCATCTGCCCATTCTGGCTTCTAGAAATTTTAAAGCATCTTTTAAACCTGCTTCTCAATACTTAGGGCAAGCACTAAAGCACAGATTTCCTTTGTTCTCCCTCAATTTTTCAGAATTCATAAAGCATAAGAGAGATCAAAGAATAAAGACAGTTCTTTTATTTCTGCAATACTTTCACAAAGCATCAAGAAACAGGGAAAACATGATGATAACGCTCTCTGCCAGAGATAGGTAGACAGATCTATAGACACATCTACAAAAAGCAAACAGTACCCTCGCTGGAGCTGGAGGTCTTCACAAGGTTATTCACATGGTTGCTTTAAATGTAACTCTAGCTGTTAGATGTTCTTGTACATAAACAAAAGGAAAGAAGTCTTAAGAATAAACATAAATCTTAAGGTGATCCTCCATCAATACTAAAAGGAAGAAAAGGGGGCACACTAACTACAACACAAGCACAAATCAAAAACACACCTGCATTCCCCCATCACAGTAAATCTCCGGACTAGGTTCAGCAGTCCTTAACTAGTACACCTTGCGACTGATCCATACTCTGCGTGTGTGTGTGTGCGTGTGTGCGTGTGTGTGTGTGTGTGTGTGTGTGTGTTAGGAGGTGGGGTGGTGGTTCCTGACACATAAAGCAAAGTGATACAGCAGAAAGATTCAATTCAGATGATCTGGATTTGAATCTCAATTCTATCACCACCTATTCAACCCCAGGCGAAGCACTGAACCTTTTCAGTCTCAGGACTGGCCTTTGTAACATAGGGAAAACAAGGATATAAACGCTGCCTATCTAGTATATTGGGGGTTAGGATAACAGCGGTGAACAATGTGGCCTGTTAAAAGGAGAATGGTCTTGGAATCACAGGGCCAGGGTTAAAAGTCTGATTTTGGACACTTGCTATATGACCTAGGGCAAATTCCTTGGAATCCTGGTTTCCTCTTCTATAAAGTAGGGCTCTACCTTCTGCCTCAGGGCACCCTGATGGGGATCAAATAAGATGACACCTGATATGATATCTGGGAAGCTGTACACCACTACACAAAAGCTACTGTGATTGACTGATAAAGGGTCATGCAAAGGTAAGTTATTATTATCTGCTTACTGATACCTACCAGGCAACTTCTGAGTGTTAAACCAAAATTTGATGATGGTCATAGAATCACAGCTTTCCCTTCATCCTCTTCCTCAGGACATGCTTAGTGAACAGCTCTCCACATCAAAAAAAAACTCACAGCCTGGGTTCTTAGCAGAACTAGCATGCGGGGAAAATAAGTAGAAGGACAAAACTCGCCTGCCACCACTGTGAGCTGCTCTGTCCTTGCAATTATCCTATCTACAAGGAAGGAAGGCGCGAGGTGAGCAAAAGGGGTATGGGAGGAATCCCCTTCTTCCAATTCAAGTTGTTTCCTACTGACAGACTCCAATCCATGAGGGACTCTGCCATGGCAGCGACTCCCAGCACTTACATCCCCGAGCACACCGGCCTAATGACCCTGCCACCAATTCCATCAGCAGTCTGAGGAACGAGGTGCTATCTAATAGTAAGAGAAAAATAAAGAGCAGAACCTGGAACTTGGTTAATCTTGGGGCACGTGATTAGTTTTTTTAAGTTAAAAATATCCAGCTCGGGGCTTCCCTGGCAGCGCAGTGGTTGGGAGTCTGCCTGGTGATACAGGGGTTACCGGTTCGTGCCCCGGTCCGGGAGGATCCCACATGCCGCGGAGCGGCTGGGCCCGTGAGCCATGACCGCTGAGCCTGCGCGTCCGGAGCCTGTGCTCCGCAACGGGAGAGGCCACAACACTGAGAGGCCCGCGTACCGCAAAAACAAAAACAAAACAAAACAAAAAAACCCAAAAAACAAATATCCAGCTCATATGTAGAGTTGATAGTTGACAAAAACAGCAAGTATTAAGTGACTAATGGTCATCATTCCTAAAAGAAAAGCTCTTTGAGGTCAGAAGGTTTCTTTTCTTCTGTTTTGTTTAACTGATGTATTCCAAACACCAGAAGAGTGCCTGGCATCTAGTAAATGCTCAATAAATATTTATTCAATGAAGGGATGGATAAATAAATGGAAGGACAAACAGATAGGCAGATAAATGGATGAACAGGTCCCTCCTGTGGGTCCAGGGAGAGCCATACGAAAACCACTCTTATTTCCAAACACTGGCAACAAAAGTGAGTGATTCCAAAAATCCAATTTATATGCTACTTTCTCACCAATTCAGAACAACCATAAAGGCCTGTCTAAATTAGTGATAGCTGTCTAAGAGAGTATATTATATAAAAGTAGGATGACTTCCTTCTAATAACTCTTACCATTGAGCCTATAATATCCGAGACAGATCACATCTACTTTAATAAATCTATAAGAAAAATTTGTGATTATATTACCATTGTATGTAAATGATGCTCTAACAAGACATAATAATATAATCTTATTGAGTACTTATATAACACAAAATATACTTGAAGGTGCTATTCTGCTTGAGTGAATACTTAGAACATTCCCTCTGAAGTCTTTTTATACTATTAATTTATTTAACAAGTTTATTTATTTGTGGATAAATATTTTTACTACTAAAGACAAAGGTAAATTGGAGTTCACCAGGACCAAAGATCAAAACTTTGCCAACAGGGCTTCCCTGGTGGCGCAGTGGTTGAGAGTCCACCTGCCGATGCAGGGGACGCGGGTTCGTGCCCCGGTCCGGGAAGATTCCACATGCCGTGGAGCAGCTGGGCCCGTGAGCCATGGCCCGCAGAGCCTGCGCGTCTGGAGCCTGTGCTCCGCAACGGGAGAGGCCACAATAGTGAGAGGCCCTAGTACAGCAAAAAAAAAAAAAAAAAAACAAAAAACTTTGCCAACAGCAGAGTTTAAATTAATGTCTTTTTGCAATTTGATTTTCATTTACTTTCTATGTCTTGGTCTGGAACAAAACTCAACAGGCTGTTAAAACTGCATTTCTCTCTTCACAGGCATCTAGGACTGCCAATTAGTTGCAATGTATCTTTGAACAGCTCTGTCTCTAAAAGGCAGCTATAATTAACCCCATAATTCCTCTCTTAAACTATCAAAAGTAAAAAGATTTATTTTAAATGTCCAATTAGCTTTTCAGCTTATTTACTTCCCAGTTTTTATTCCCAATGGTTTATGATATGTATGATATATATGTGTATATATATGTATATATACATATACGTGTGTGTAAGCATACACACATGCAAACACATACACACACACACACACTTCATTTTCTATTACCTGAGCGTAAAGCAAAAGAATACAACCAGTTTTCTTCTCCCTCACAATTTATTGCAAGGAAAAGGTTTAAATTTAGAAATGCCAGGCTCACACATAGTAGGTGCTCTATAAATATCTGTACAATTATAAATTAAGAATGAAAAACGTATATATATAACACACGGAAACTCAAGGAATTGAGAGTGTTCAGCCTAGGGAAGAGAAGATGAAGGGAGAAAAAAATAATGGTCTTCAAATATTTGAACAGTCTTTGTGCAGAAGAGCAATGGATTTGCTTTACACTGTGTCAAAGAGGAGACCCCAGATAGATGGGAGAGAAGTTTCACTGAGGCAGATTCAGTTCATCAAGAGAAAAAAACAGCTTGTTTAATGTATATAATAGCCTAGCAGCTTTTTATTAAATAATAATTACCTCAAAGGCTCCTTTAAGATAGAAAAATTCTGTGATCTTACTACCGATTTCTAGAAGTATTTAGAAAATATCCAGATGACATTAGCCATCCCTGTAGTTGTACTGGTAGGTCCATTGGGTAGGAGTTTAATACTGAATCCCTTCTGAATCTGTAATTCTAAAATTGTAATGTCCTCTCTTTCAGATACTCCTGAAACAAGCTTAAGGGCTTTGCTTTTTAGAAAAAAAAAAATCAAATGAATATAATAAATGTTTGCTTTATGATCTACTAGAATATAATATTTTAGTAACTAATTTCTAGTTCTTTATGGAATACCTATTGGACCCATCTTCCTAGAAAAGAGACTTTCCTTCTGCTTTCATTAAACCAACGAGGTCCACTCGACCCATGGTACAGGGGCCAGATTTCCACATGGGATGGAGTAATGCATCTGCTCCATTCTGTGGGCTCATTTCCACCAGGAAGGAAGAAACTATTAGTTAATTTCACGTGGTCACTGGTATTTCCAATGGCACCTCCTTGGTCCAACTAAGATCAGATCAGTGGGCTTAAAAAGCAGGCATTTAGAGTGAGAAGACATAATTTGTGAATTTCATCCCATCACTTCCTTTCTCTGACCCTCAGATTCGCCATCTTTAAGATGGGGCTAGGTCCATGTTTTTCCTGAGAACCTACTTCAAGGGGGTGGTTACAAATATCAAATGAGAGCATAAATATTAATGGAAACCTACAGTGCTCTTCACAGGTGGGGTCCTGTTTTCTGGGTAAATTTTTAAATAACTATAAAACATAAAGTAGTAAAAATTTTGTCTTTAATGACTTAGGCAATAATTAAATGAACTTAACTTCTTTTGATTTTCCTTAAAAAGCAACATTAGGTCTCAGATCTAGTAATTTGGGATTTTTTAATTGTGCTTGACAGTCTGATGATCTCATCTGGTGACTTGATAAATAAAAAGACCAAAAGAAGACTGTCTGCTCGTAGTAAAAGCCCAGACAATTGCACACGGTGTCCATCACCTATTTTCAACAAAGCCCTTCAACTATATCATAAGTACGTCTCTCCACCTGAGGTCCCTAAGTCCCGACAGCCCCACCACGGCCATCTAGCTCTCTGGCATCCACAGCAGCAGACTGTCTCCTTCATTGTCTCATGAAACTTTTTCTAGCCCTTTCAGAGTACAAACCAAGTTCGGCCAGGGTTTCCCAGTCTTCCGTCTCACCATCTTCTGCCTGGTGATCATTCACCAACCAAATAAAAAGCTCAGCCCAGTAAACAAATTATTTGATGTGATTAATTAAGAGTATAGCAAGCCGGGGCTTCCCTGGTGGCGCAGTGGTTGAGAGTCCGCCAGCCGATGCAGGGGACACGGGTTCGTGCCCCGGTCCAGGAAGATCCCACATGCCGCGGAGCGGCTGGGCCCGTGAGCCATGGCCGCTGAGCCTGCGCGTCCGGAGCCTGTGCTCCGCAACGGGAGAGGCCACAACGGTGAGAGGCCCGCGTACCGCAAAAAAAAAAAAAAAAAAAAGAGTATAGAAACCCACGTAACCTTTAGGGGGAAGATGAAGAGTGGGAGGAAAAGCTACGCATGTTTTTTATATTCATTGGCAAAAGCCCATTTCTCAAAACATCAGTATCAACACAAGAAGATATGTGTAGAATTTGATTCCGTTTTTTTCTCCCCCTGCCTAGGTGAGGACAGTTTCCTCACCATGGACGTGATTTCTTTGCAGTCTCAGATAAATCTAAATTAAAATGAATTTAGAGCTCCTCCCGCCTCCAGACAGGTCCCTCCTAGAGTTTGGAATATGCCCTAATTAACAGATGACGTCAGTAAAGAAAGCAGCTGTCCATAAAACTATCCTACAGACTGAGGGTAGGGATGGGGGGGGTGCCAAAGGTGGGGCTTGTGGCAATGGTGCCCTTAACTTTGGTCTCTTTAGCACTGTGTAGGTAGTGGCAAAGGTTGAGGCAGAGGAAATGATCTCTAGAGGATAAAAGGTCTCCCACTGGTGAGCTTAGAGGCAACTGAGAAAAAGGTTTCCCCTTTAGGGGTCCCCAGGGACAGGGAGAACTAATGCCCTGGATTGGACTAAGCAAGAACCCACCCTCCTGTCTTTTCTCCTTCGAGCCCCTCTGCCCTACTCCCAACAAATGCCATACAACCAAACAGCTCAACACCTTTTTCACCTGAAAAACTGTGAGTTGAGAAGGATGACACCATCAATGTCTCTCTCTCTCTCTCTCTCTCTCTTTCTCTCTCTCTCTCTCTCTCTCTCTCTCTCTCTCACACACACACACACACACACACACACACACACACACACACGAGATAAGAAGAACCTGAACACATGCCCAAGCATCATATTTCAGTCTTTGGTTAGAAACTTTCTGACAACAAAATCTGTCACAGGAACGCATCTTCTTTAATAAAGGGTTCTTTTACAGGGATAATTGTTAGTGTATGTGTTAGCTAATGAAAACCAACAGATTACAAACATAGTTCAAAGGACCACAGGGATGGGGGCTGCTTCACCCTCAATGGGTGGTGGCAGCCGAGGGACTGGTTCCTGAGATTTTTCACCTGAGGCCCCCGCCACTAGCTCATGTTCTCAACTGTTGCATGAAGAAGGCCAACAGCTTTGCTCGTCAAAAATGCAATCTCCCACACATGGAGGGCAATAGCACAAAACTATTTCCTTTCATTGCCAAATGAATTGTATTTGGTAATCTGAAAGCATCATTAATTGTAGAGACACAGACCCAAGAAGGATCATGCTTTTATGCCAGTTGGGATGCAGACAGAATGTGGATACAAACGATCTGGATGTTGCCAGTACATGGGGAAAGGATGCAGATCTTGGGAGCTGAGTTCATAATCTGACTTGAGTTTGCCTTTTTGATGGTTCTACGTGTTCCACCAAAGGATCTCCTTGTCCTATATAAATAGATGTATCTATGTGCAGTAAACAACTTCATTATTAACCCCCTTTCACTTACACCTCCTTTGTTAGGAACTTGCAATGGTTCCCCACTACCAACCATGTCAATCCTACAGTCCTGCCTGGAATGCAAGGCACCATGTTGAATTGGGAAGAGCATGGCTTTACACAGACATGGGCATGGACACCATCACATATACTTTCTGTAAAATGGGCCCAATAATACTAAATCGATAGGGTTGTTGGAGAATTAAATGACAAAATACATATGTGAACTATCTACTTTAAATTGTTTTTGCCTCCTCTCCAGAATCTGATCCAACTCATCCTACCCATCTTAGTCCATTCAGACTGCTATCACAAAAACATCACAGACTGGTAGCTACCAGTCTATAAACAAGAGAGATTTATTTCTTACAGTTCTGAAAGCTAGGAAGTCCAAGACTAGGGTGCTGGCAGATTTGGTATCTGGTGAGGGCCCACTTCCTGGTTCACAGATGGCCATCTTTTTGCTGTATCTTCACATGGTAGAAGGGGTGAGGGAGTTCTCTGGAGTCCCTTTTAGAGACCACTACGCCCATTCATGAGGGCTCTGCCCTCATGATCTAGTCATCTCCCAAAAGTGCCACCTCCAAATGCCATCCCACTGGGGATTAGGTTTCAACATTAGAATCTTGGGGGGACACAAGCATCGTCTATAGTACTACCTTCCTCTATCACTACTTTAACCCAAATCCTATACAAAAGGCAGGCCAGTTTCCTCCCTGTCACCCCCTCCCCATGCCAAATTAATTCCCACCTCCATATTTCCTTAGCGCTGGTTACCGTCTCCCCTTATTACCCCCATTACCTCACCCCCCCACCTCAGCTTCATGAAGCCGACTTTAATTACCATGAACCCCAAACACCCAATTAACATCACTGAACGTTACCATCTGCAGTTTATGTATTTTAGTCCAGTCTCCCAAACAACAGAAGCTCCCCTAAGGCAGAGATCAGTTCTTTTATGGACCCCACAGCACCTTAAAAATTGTGAGTAAACGGTGCAAATACACGCACTTTATAAACTGTAAAGCAGTATATGCATGGAAGATATTCATTCGTACTTGCCACAAACTATGGAGGTTTGGTTATTATTCCTGTTGAGATCTTAACAGTACCTTCCAGTTGGGCAAGGGGTAGAAACTAGACCAAGAATCTTAACTGGAGTGTCCAAATGGGTGTGACGGTGATCAAATGAGCCTGATATGATACTCTGATGCAAAGAAAGGGAAGAAACAAAGAAACAAAAAGCCCCACCCAGGTAGTCACTGCTATGTGTGAGGCAGACCCTATGAGGCAGCATGTCCACCCACTTAAAGGCAGACCTCAGGCCCTAGCTTAAGGATCAAGATTGAAGCTTTAGGAAAAGGAACTCTGGGCAGCTAGGAGTGAGTTGGGCAGAGCTCTTTGAAGAAAACAACAACGCCAACGTGTGTTATGCACAATAGTTGAAGAACCTCAACATCACTGAGCTAGAAAGCTGAGGGGCAGGCTTTGAACCCAAGCAGTCCCACTGCAGAGACTGTCCTCTTAAACGTTTCACTATAATCCATTTCAAGACTTGGTGTCTGAGCCAAAAACATCCTAGACCATAAACTCTGTACCCAAGGCAGCCAAAGTCCAGGGCTTGAGATTTTGTATCCTCTTGTCCTTAGGAACCATCTTGCTTCACCTGGGTGCTCTAGTTTCCACCTTTATACACAATCCTGCCTCTCTGCCTTACCTTCTTGGTTTGACCCATTGCCCTACTCGGATTTGATATTAATTTTATATCCTGGTTCCCCTGTAGTTCCATTCCCTGTTGGTCTAAAGCTAGCCATATCCTACTTCTACTACAAAAATCCAGTACCCCAAGGGTTCTGCTTGTTTAAGAGGGGATCTGAAAACAGAGAGAGAATTGAAAGGAGAAGCCAAGGCAATGGGCTGGACAAACAGAGCAGTTATAAAAGCATGTCATGGGCTCATGGAAGCTCTGGTTTATCCTACGCAATTCAAAGACTGACCTGTGGCAGCCCAGAGAATGCAAAACCCCTCCTCTCTCTCTGCTCCCCTCTGTACAGTGAGCTACTTTGATCTAGCTCCTCTATCAAGGTGTGCTCAAGAAATCAGATGAGAGGCTGAGTTTGCAAAGTGCACAAGTTTATGCCAAATGGAAACAGCACAGTCCTAACAGCAAGGCATGACGGGAGAGGTCCTGCTGTGAGAAAGGTCCTGTTGTGAGAGGTTACCAGACTCCGACTGCAGAAATGGAAGGAGACTCAGCACACAGATCACAACAAACAAGGCATGCACAAAAAGTCCAAAACCTAGTGTACTGGGGTGAATGTATATGTTGAAGTCTTAATCCTCAATCTGATGGTATTAGGAGGTGGGGCCTTTGGGAGGTAAGTAGGTTAAATGATGACATGAGGGTCCCACCCTAATGATGGGATTAATGCCTTTATAAGAAGGGAAGAGACATCAGAGTGTCTTTTCTGTGCCATGTGAGGATACAATGAGAAGGCAGCCATCTGCAAGCCAGGAAGAGAGCCCTCACCAAGAACTGAATCTGCTGGCACCCTGATCTCAGACCTTCCAACCTCCTGAACTGTGAGCAATAAACGTCTGTTGTTAAGGCCACCCAGTCTGTGAATTGTGTGTGTTATGGCAGTCCAAGCTGACTAATAGACCTAATCTGATGAAATATAGAAATTTCAAGTCCAATCCCCACCAGGATCTGCTTGAGAAGTTTGCATCCAAGCAGGTCCTGTGGGCTATAACACAAGAAGACAGCACTTAGTCCTTAGATGGAGGGTCCTGGAGTTCATTCGTGACGACATGAGTAATATCAAGTGAAAGGATCTTGCAAGATACAAAGGGAGAACATGAAAGGAAAAGCCAGTAAAGTGCATGGACCCCTCATAATGACGGGCAGCCCAATGCACAGCATACATCAGAATAGCTCCTTTATTGAGAAGGCCCTACCCACTTGGCAGGTCTGGTTTTGGCTGGCTCGGTCTGAGCAGTGCTGGGCACTGGGGTGGTGGCTGGATCATGCAGAGACTGCTGTCTCCACCAAGAAGGGGCTAGGACAGAAGAGAATGACGAGTAGCATTATTAATACTTCATGGGCTTCCCTGGTGGCGCAGTGGTTGAGAGTCCGCCTGCCGATGCGGGGGACACGGGTTCGTGCCCCGGTCCGGGAGGATCCCACATGCCGCGGAGCGGCTGGGCCCGTGAGCCATGGCCGCTGAGCCTGCGCGTCCGGAGCCTGTGCTCCGCAGCGGGAGAGGCCACAACAGTGAGAGGCCCGCGTACCGCAAAAAAAAAAAAAAAAAAAAAAAAAAAAATTATCTTTAATGCCAAGGGTTGGATGCCAGAGACAGAAAAAAAGACCCAGAAGGGAACCTTTATTTCTATTCCATTTCTAGAGATGAAATAGTTTTATAATTTTTTCACTAAAACTCCTAGAGGAGAGATCTGTGGACATCACCTATCAGTCCAGGACCAGGAATTACAACTTAGATTGTTCTTCCGGCTCTGCCATCTACCAGCTATGTGACTTTAAACAAGCCATTCTACACCTCTAAACCTCAGTCTCCTCATCTTAAAATAGAGTGAATTTTATTTCCCTGGCCAGTCTCCTAGGGTTGTTTTTAATAGGAATGTAGATACGAAAGCATTTAGTAAGCTATAAAGCACCATGTCAAAGAAAGGGTTTACTTTCATGGGTACCATGAAATCACAACATCATTCCATCAAGTTTAAAGACCCTTGCAGGTGGGTGAGCCTGTGATGTCTTTCTCTGACCAAATACCCAGTATCACCTTCAGTCTCTGTTAGCCGAGGACCAGCGGCCTCCAGGATCAGCTGGATTCCAACTTTTAAGTGTTTCTTCATTTTCTCCAGTTTGGTAGAATTAGTGGTTTTGCTCCCTGAAGCTATGGCACATTGGGTGGTTTCTAAATTTTGGCAGCATCTGAAAAAATTTCTGCCTATTTAGTTGGCATCAAGTTCTTAATGGTACTCAGTGGTTCAGAATTAATTCTCCCACCACAGAATTATCCAGGATATTCCATGCCTATTTATAATTTTCTCAGAACTCCTTGACTCTTAGCTTTCACTCCAAGTCCCTAGGCTCTCTCTCTTAACTCAAAGAAGGGTTTTGGTGGCAATTACCAAAAAGCAGCATCCCAGCTTAGCAAAGCAATGATGACCTTGGCAGAGCAAAGCCAAGAATAGGGGAAGCAAACTATTTGCATACCTCAGCCCCAGAATCAACGAGAATGGTCCTGAAAACACAAAGACGCTAAGGTTCTTGGGTCTAGAGTTCAATTGCTCATTCCTCCTTGTTCAGGTGTATGTCATGACCCCAGGATAACCGGACTTGATACCATGAAAGCTAATCTGCTTCTAGCAATAAGCATTGGGGTGGGGGTGGGGGGGGAAGCAACGCCATCTCATGAAATTAGGAAGCCCCAACCTCAACAAACTTGAGAAGCAGAGATGGAGGCTGACCAGTGATTAATGACTAAAAGGTAAACAAAACTTGCCACATCATGAAAGGTCAACTGGATGAGAAAACTGTCTCACATGGGTCTATGAAACTACAGAGACCCATGTCTTGTTTTCAGCTCAGCATCACTTCATCTCTGTGCCCCAGGTTCCCAGTGTGTAAAACAACCATAGTTATTCAAGCCCCTCTCTGACCTTTGCCTACAAGTTTCCCCGTAGCTGTGCCTTTGTTGGCATTGGACAAGAACAGACTCCTCCAGTGACCTTGCAAACCACAAGTCTCTCGCTTTGCCCCCTGGTGGCTGGGTGCAGCACGTACTGAGATATTACTGTGAAATCCCACCTCCATCCCGCTGGGAGGTTTACAGTTAAAAGAAATGTTCTCAATGCCAAAATACAAGCAGATTCACAGGAGTTTAGTGTCTTAAGGCAACTTTAAAATGTCAGTTACTTTTCCAGAAGAAAAAGTGCCAGAGAGGCTGGGCTGATGAAAGTAGAGAGAAATGGTGGCTCTTGAAGCTTGGACTCTCGGAGGACAAGGTATACTCCCCTTTTCGGGTCCTCCCTGCCTGCCTCACTCTGACCCTTTGAGGACAGCACTGAGCATGTATTTACAGCCTTAAATGATTGTAGGTGATGAATATCCCAGTGGTTAATCTTCCAAGGAAATACCTTAACTGTAAGATGCTTTTTTTTTTACCCTTTAACCTTAATATAAAATATGTCCTATACTATGGTCATTGTCACAGCATTTACCTGTCTTGTTAGTAGGTATATATTGTATGAATTTGTTGGCACCCAAATAGGTATGCTGGAATTCCTCAGAAAATGGCCCTATTAAAGAACTCAGAATTTTATTACATACACACCCACACCCACATCTGAGTGAGTGCTGTGCTTTGGTGTTGCCCCTTTCTGTTGAGCACAGTTGTAGTTGTAAGACAGATGGGGAAATTAGACAGAGAATAAAAGGAAAAAAAGGAGGACTTACACCCCTGCCTTTGAAGTGCCTGAGCATTTACCAGATGAATTTGGAACGGACAAATCACAGGTAGCCCAAAAGCCCAAACAATATGACTGAGGATCCTCCCCAGACAAGAACAAAAATAAAATCTATATGTGCTTAAGTGTATATACACATTTGCAAATAATCAGACGTACACACAAGGGGCACAGGCATGCCTCTGCACATTTATGTGATACACAGACAGAAGTTCAAAGAGATGAGGCAGATATCTTTTTATAAATACAATTGAGCAGGTATAAGAATGCCGATCAGCTGCGGCTTAAAAAAACGGGGAGAAAATCCTATGGAAATCATGAATACTCCAAGAACCTCTAAGACTCGAGCTGAATGCAGACACTTAAGCTCTCAGCTTTGCCATTAAAGCTGGGGCCTAAATTATTGATCTCCTGCCTTTATCAGCATAACAGTCACGTCCCAGTATCGAGATCTAAGTACACTGCAGTCCCTCTGCTGCAGCCACTGAAATAATTAGGAGAAATTCTCATTAAAGGAGAGTGAAAGGTTCAGAGACAGAGGCAGAGCAAAGGGTCTGAGAGGGTGTTTACTGTCTTCCACGGGGTCGAAAGATCACTGCAATCAAACCCCCGAGCAGTGCCCACAGATGACAGCTTATCAAAGGGAAAAAGTACAAACAATTCACACATGCGGTGGCCCTCTCTGGTATGTTTACATCTGTGAGTGCCTGTGTAGAGTCACACACAGGCTGCAGAGAAATTGTGGTCTGTGTTCATATGGGGTGGCGGGGGGGGGGGGTGACAGAGCTGCATACTTGGTGTGTCAATAGGAAAATAAGAGAGAGCAAAAAGGAAAAGAAAGACCAAAAAAAAGGAAAACAGCCTGAGTAAGAAAAATACATGAAAAATAAATAAAAAGAAACATATTAATAATGGAAAAGCCACTGTGGACTCTCTTCAATTGAATTTATTCATTCTTTGAAAGTACAAGGGGTCCGGGGAAGAGAGGAAAGGTAATGCATATGGGCAAGCCAGCACTTTCTCATGAGCTCCCAGTTGGCTTAGCAGAGATACCAGGATAATATATACCAGGATTCAGACACTCACACTCACAGAAAACCTTTACTCGACGACAAGGCTCTCTATTGATTTGAATGCAGATTTCACCAGCCTCTTACCCTCCCCCAACACGTACAAAAAAAAAAAAAAAAAAAAATCAGCCTTTCACACATGTTCCCAGAAATGGCCCAGCCTTATGAGCGGAGAGAGCAAAGGACAGAGAACAGCCTTTCAGACACGGTACTGCTGGAGGGAAAGGGTTACGACAGGGAAAATTAAAAATGAAGCAAGTGATAAAACAGTGAAGGAAGAGGGCAAGGATGAACAGAAGCCTCTCGCCCAGCCCCAGGTGCGGGCACACGCGTGCGTGCGCACCCAAAGTTTGCCCATATCTAATGTCAACGTGCAGTCGTTCAAGAGAAAAATTCCATCTCACCCGGCTAATCAGAATTGTTAGAGAGACCATTACCACAAACACTGGGAACATCTGAAATTGATTATTTTGACTTCACTCCGTTAATGAAATCCTCCAGCGACCAAGAACTAGCCTTGGATGAATTTCTACATAATGAAAAGAAAAAACAAGAGTAACTTCACTGACTTAAAAAAAAATTTAAAAAGAAAGGAAAAAAAAGGACTATCAGTGTATTTGCAAGGTATGTGTATTTATTTGGTAATTTCTGTCGGCGTGGAATAGTTGAGCCGAGCTGAATCTGTTCCCACCATTTTGTGCGAGCACAGATATTAGCATGGACCTCACATCCCATAAGGAGCACCCCACATCATTAAATGTCTTGGGCTGGCGCATAGGGAAGAGAAATGCGGGATGTCACCGGCTGATAGGGAAGAAGACTTGATGTTATTTATTAGGGAACACTTACCAGAAACTGCATTTCTCCATTTGCATTAGATACGGCACTGCTGCCTTTGTAAAGTGCGTACAGGCGCGCGGACTCGGGCAGAAAGGGAACGCTCCTTCCGAAACCACCGCCCCCCCCACCCCGCGCTTTGTTCACTGTCCCCTCAGTCTCAGGCCTTGGTCTACAAAGCACCTTACCCTACCACCTTCTTCTGCTCCCTCTCCCTTCTCTGCTCCCTACCCCATTTTTCTGCCCCAGAGTCGCTTTGTCGCTCTGAAAACCCCTTTCTCACCCGTGCTCCCGACAGGGTCAATACATTCAGCTCACCCCATCTTCCTTTCAATTCTGACCCCGAATGCCTTCAGTCAGCTAGCTATTGAGATGTCAGGATGCCTACAAAGAAAGGCCATCCCAGCAGTGCTTATAGGTGGATTTCCCCTAAATTCATGAATTACAGGAGTCACACGGGGAGGGAGAGAAGGGGGGTAGAGCTGACATACATATTTTTAATGAGAGTAAGGGGAAAACTGAGTTAAGGCTTCCAGTGGAAGTGCTGAAATTTTCCACCAGGGGATTCTCCTGGAAAGGGATTGTGTGTGGAAGCATAATTGCTAGATCCCTGCCACCCCCCCCCCAGGTTCCTCCCCAGCATTTCTGTGTGACAGTCATCAAAATAATCCAGAAATTTGCTTTAAAGATGCAAGCCTCGGGCCATCAGCTCTCAAAGAGGTCTGAGGCTATTTCCCCTGGATCTCCCTGAGGGTGTGTTACAGGTAAGGGAAGAAAACCGAATAAGCGTTTTCCCGTTGTGGCAGCTCTCAGGAGTCCTCGGCATGGGGCCTCGGTCACTCGAGGACAGAGTCTGGCTTCCTTGCAGACTGCCCACCACTTACAGGTCCTCATATTCTTGAAGCAGTCAAATGGATGAGAGGAATTCTCTCCAGCCCTCAAAAACGCCAGCCGGTAGTCCGATCTCCATACCGGCAGCAGCTATAGAATTGGGAGAGAGAGGGAAAGGGCTCGTAGAGGACCAACCCGTGAGGGTCCAGGAAAAGCTCCCACGTGGGCGAACCCACTGCAAAAGCCAACTGGGTGGCAGAAAGTACTGGAAGGCTGTGAGCATGGGAGTTTGGGGCTGAGGGTAGAACAGAGAATTCCCTAAGAGTACGGGGATGTGTAGTGTGAACTCAGAAAACGACAGTAGCCCACAGACAGAAGGTCAGAGATGCAGTGCATGTATTCCAGAGAATTCATCTTCTGGAAAGGAGTCTGGAATTAGAACTCGGTCCATACTTGAGACCACTTACTCCCGGGGAGTCCAAGAAAAAGGAAGAGAATAGGAGGATTCCTGTGAAACAAGTATTGCTCACCTGCAATACCCATTCTCCTCTGCTAGGAGAATCTGCCCTGGCCCCACATCGTCTGTACATCTTTTAGGGGGCACCCCTTACCCTGATCCCTTGCTCCCAACTCCCTAATGCAGCGGCCTCTCCCCCACCTAAAGAAAGTGGCCGAGTGTAATTATGCAGAAAGCACCACTGGAGCTATATCAATAAGACAGACGTCTGTTGTATCATTCTCTCTCAGTAAGGCATTTCTTCTCCCCAATTGCTCATATAGAATCATAGCCTAATAGCATCCCATTAACATAATTGCCAACACAACTAGTGTTCCGTGTCTCAGAGCCATTTACTTACTTTACCATAAAGAATACCAAAACAGCCCTAAAATCACAAAGAGGAAGGAAGAAGAGGGGTGGGTGCTGGGGAAGGCGAGAGGAAAAATTTATCCCCTTTATATTCCCTTTGCTCCCCCGAAAGGGGTTCCAAAATGATAAACACAGGAGTGCTTCTCTCATCTGCGGGAATCGGAACACAGAGCCTTCCTACCAGACTCCCAAGCAGACGTGTGCTAAAATCTAAACGGATTCTGCCAGGCGAAATGAAATTCCCATTATTTTTAATTAATCCTTAATTAAAATATATTACTCCGCAGATTCCGCAAATCTCTCTTAATATGCAAATGCGGCCCATTCAAGGATATTTACATATCATTAATTAAAACGGCACATTCTTTCAGTCTAACAAGCTGAGGTGCTATGGCTGCTGCCACGCTGGCGTGAGGAGCCCGTCCTGGCAGTGCCAAGCTTATCTGATAAAAAGACGTCAAGCGTTGGCCGCGTCTGGGGACGGTGAGGCCAAAGGGGGAGAGTGCATTATACTTTGATGCTCTCTAGAACAAGGACTTCAAATATTATCTTGGGGCTCTGGCCAAGTGCTTTTGGCAGGGCTCTGAGGCTCCCTGTTATCTACACCTACCTAAAGATCACCTCAGGTCCCAGCCCAGCTGGGCCTTGGCTGGGAGACCATGCGTTTCTCACTCAGGCAACCATGAGTCACGGTGGAGGTGGGCTGGGTGGAGGAGGGTGCTGCCGTGGGAGA
Organism: Delphinapterus leucas; assembly: GCF_059928025.1. NCBI lineage: Eukaryota > Metazoa > Chordata > Mammalia > Artiodactyla > Monodontidae > Delphinapterus > Delphinapterus leucas. The sequence continues at coordinate 70,593,052 of NC_143129.1, forward strand.
GAGGATTTGTACACACTTGTCCTATTTTCGCCACAGAAGTGACGTCTTTCTGAGCCTCAAAGTCGACCCCCGCACCCACGGCCCTCCAAATCAAGACACAATGAGGTTTGGTGGGGAAAAATGAAAATGGACCCAGTACACCAATTGCTTAGGTTAACAACAAAGGATTCCTAGGGGAAGAAGTCTCTGGGGTGGGACTTTGTGTTGGATTTCACAGAGCCCTGTAAAGGCAAGTTCAGGACCAGGTAGCAAAGGGGTTGACCATTGGGAACAGATGATGGAAGGATGGTAACAATGACACAGTTCCCAACCAAAATGTATGGTGTGGGGGGGGGGGTTTCACCTAGGAAAAGCATGTAGAAATGGACATCAATCACTATTTCCACAGATAAGCCTTATCAATCAGGGAGAGACCTACAAACAGCACTCCATCTACCCCCAAAGATGGACAGAGGTAGCCATTTGTGTATAGCCAGAAGGACAGCCCGCTGGCCTCACGTCTCTCACTATCTGGACCACCTGAGACAAGGACAGGCCCGGAAACAAAACTCAGGGAGCATAAGCTGCATTTACTATAAGCCTTTGCCCTGAGACCTCTGGGAACGCCCACATCTGAGAATCTCACTCATCGAGATGGGCTGCTGGCAGCTGGCTGGGCTCTCTTACCAGCTAACTGACTCACTCTTGCACAAATCATTCAAATGTGTGCCTCTGCTAAATTACTGCTGATTATATACCACAGACATTGGTGGTCACTGTTTAATAGTCGAAAACAAAAATATGAAATCCTTGAATGCCAAGGGTCTACTGCGCTTAACTGAAGAGCTGCTTATCAAATTATGACAGAGGTCTTGTCCATATGATATCTTCAGGCTGAAGTGGTGACCCAAAGGGTCTGAGATACAGCTCAGTGACCATGATCCGAGCCTCCTGTCTCGGCCCAAATGCCCTCTGCTTCGCTGTACTCTGTAGTCCCATCAGAGTCAGAGTTATTGCTTTGCCAATATTTATTTTTTCAGATTATAAATTTCTATAATGAAAGGACCTTAGCTAAAGCACTGCATTGTTTTTTCTTTAGCTCACTGCCATGTAAAGACAGGAACTAAATACACACACAATGGATGATCAAAATGAGATCAGTAAGAAAAAGGAAAGGTCTCAAGGCCAAGCGTTCATGAAAGTGGCACAGTCGGCCTGCAAAAGCCTTTGGAAGCAGCATCAATATGGGTGGGGAGAGACACAACATTTGCAAAACATTAACTAGAGTGGGTAGAACCATCCCAAGATAGACATGATCTCAGCTTCTCTTCTTAGGGGGCAGCCTAGTGCTTAAAATCAAACCCAGGGTCAAATCTCAGCTCTACCCAAGACAAACAGCGTGACAAAATCAGTTGCATAAAAATCTCTACATCTCAGTTTATTTATCTGAGAAAAGGGGAATTAATGCTGTCCTTTAATGAGTTCTGTGAAGATAAATGAGATAACTGAATAAGGACCTCAGCACATAATCAGGACTCAATAAAAGGCGGTAATTATTAAATTATTATTTATTGTTACTTTTTTGGGGGGGAGGGGGCAGACGTCAGGACCTTAGTCTGAAATCTCTCCCAATTTTAAAATCCAGTTACCCTCAGGAATCTTCTCATTCCCATCCTTCATCTTCCAAATTTATTTCAGCCCCCCTCCTAGGCATTATTTACTGATAGCCTTTGAAACTAGTCTAGGGACATTTCCATTACTAGAATAGCAATAACAAAAGCCCCACAGTTCTACTGAGCTTATCAAGCTGCAGGATATCTGCTCCATCAGCCAGAATCTGTTATCAGGCTTCTTAGAGCAGCTATCATTATTTCATTATTCTTTCTCAAACTAATCTGAGAAACGAACACACTAGTACATTAGAACAACATAAGCTTTAGCTAAATACATTACTGAATCGTTGAAACCTCAGGCATATTTATACACAAAAGCATCAAATAAGAATAATGATAATAAGGGATTTGAGCCTCCTTTTAACATTCACAATGTGTCCCACTGAATGCAGAAATGAATAGAGCCTTCTTTCTTTCCACCCAGCTTTTGAAGCTATTGGGAAGAGCTGAGTTGCAGCAGGCAGATGAAATGGGTTCCATATTTGCAGAAGACTCACAAGACTTGGATTTGGAAGAGCAGCAGTTGCATTCAGAGGACTCGATCTTTTGGCAACCACGGGACTGAGGCATGTGGTTCTTCAAGCGTAGAAGTGGCTGAATCATTGGCGTCAGGTATGGAGTGTCCTGGCTGCCAACAGCAGAGGCAGAAGTTGTTTCTAGTGGATATGCCTCCCATGATGCTGTGGACACCGGCTGCCCAGCCCTCCAGACATTCTGTGAGCCAACCAGTGTCCCATGTATTTTTTTAACCTTTGTCTTTTAAATCCAATATCTTTCAATAAATTGTTTATTCTGCTGAGAGTAGCCAGAGTGTATGACTTTTAGTGCAATCAAAAATTCTGACCAGTACAGCTTTGCTGCCAATATAAAAGAGATCAGCAATTATTTCTGCCCAGTTAGACAAGAATTTTAAAAGTAAACTACTCACAGAATTCATTACAGGGTTGGAACTCCTTTGAGGAAGTCCTCCTCTGCCCCCACCGATGACAAAAGGTCTCTTTTCTAAGATCCCACAATACAAATTCCAAGTCTATGACACCATGAAGCACCAGAACAACACAGACTGACGCCAGGACCTCTCTCATGACGGGGGTTCAACGAGGCCCCAAACCTTAATATTCTGTGCGGGTATCATGACCAGCATTGGCACTGCTGTCACCTATCATCAAAAGCAACGTGGGGGCTTCCCTGGTGGCGCAGTGGTTGAGAGTCCGCCTGCCGATGCAGGGGACACGGGTTCGTGCCCCGGTCCGGGAGAATCCCACATGCCGCGGAGCGGCTGTGCCCGTGAGCCATGGCCGCTGAGCCTGTGCTCCACAACGGGAGAGGCTACAACAGTGAGAGGCCCGCGTACCACACACACACACACACAAAAAGCAACGTGGACATGTGACCAGAGGGAAAGTCCCCACCTAAAGGGGTTTAAGAAGACACAGAGTCTCAAAAGCTCAAGACACCTGGACAAGGTCCCTAGCTGGTTAATGTCACATCATACTGAAAAGGAAAGACTTTATTAGGATGAGGGAAACCTGGACTTCCTATGACCTCAGTCCATCCGCTTCAGTTGAGATATCTGAGTCCTCTTCTTTACCATACAGCCACCTCCCTTGGTTACATGGCTTAATATTAAGTAATTCATAACATTCACCACATGCTAAGTGGCTACCAGTTTTTGATTGACAATGCAGCCTTTTGCTCTTTCAGGATTTACCTGTCACAAATGGGGAGACTGTACGAAACCCCTTGACAGAATCATCTGGCACCATTCAGCAGGTGCTTGGATTCCTGCACACAGGGCTACCACCTAACTTTCTTCAACACTTGACTTCTGAGAAGAGTAATTAACTCACACATCATCCGATTAGTCATAGCTGTATTATGAAAGGTGGCCTAGAGTTCACCCCAAACTTACCTGGCAATTGGTATTTTACTTAAGGTGCCAACACACTTCACCATACTTCCCTAATGTAATTATTTGCATAGGGCTATGATGGATAGGATATCATACCAAGAGCAATACATTGCGGAGCACTCAAAAAGGTGTTTGATGATCTCATAAATGTTTTAATTGCAATGACAGACAGGTGCAATCATCTCATTAAATGTAAGTATCTTTGATATAGCTTTACTTTCAAAGAACACACAGCGTGTCGACGGTAAGTTATCTTTACTTGCAGAGCCTAGATCAGGCAAGCTACGGGCCAGACCCCAAAGCACGAAATGTCAAACGGACTCCACGTTTCGTGAACAGTAACATATTATTACACTAGGTCACACTGTACCCATGGGGAGAGGTGCCCCACTAAGATACCTCTGCTCTGTCCAAATCTCAAGATAAAAGACTTACAGGAAAAAAAAAAAAAAACTTTAGATTTTGCTGAAGTCATCCCTTTGGCTGATAGACGCTAAGGCTGTGGCTTCTGGGAAACATCTGAAACTTACAAAGCTGGGCAGGACATATTTTCACAAGCTGTGCTTATGTTAGCACCAATGCATTTCTATGATATCATAGTCAATTTTAAAACATTTGTGTTTTAGAGATGTAGTTCTTTGTAGTAACACAATAATAAAAGGATAAGGGAGAGAGTTCTAATTCAGGAGGAAGAAAAACACTTCTGATCAAAGTCCTGCACATTAACACCCTCCTATCCAAAGGAAATCAGTAAATATACACCTTCATATGCATGTATAACACAGAATGATAATCTTCACATAACAAGGAGGTACAATGGGGGAGAAACAGTGGTCATAATAACCAAGCAACCAAACTCCAGACAACTGTGGAAAAGACCAGTGCAGCTTAAGTGTGGCACAAAGGCATCCCACTGCTACCTGGCTGTGTAGGGGGCCCTGATCCAGGGGATGGTCAAAGTCCACATTTCTGAACACCATATTGGGCGCAGGGGGTGCTCCAGGCTTGTCTGGAATGAACTGAAGATGTCTCCTCTGACCCTGAGCCATTATGCATGACACCAGACCACCACAATTGACCATGGAAACTCAGGATTGACTTAGTACAGGCTGCAGGATGTACCCAGGGCTTTCTACGGCTTCCAGGTGTTCTATAAAAGCCCTACGAACTCTGCCTAAACCCTGTCTCCTAGATGGCCTAAAGTCTGGCCAGGATAAAAGTTCTAAAAACAGACTAAGAAGGTATTAAAAAAAGGCTCGTTCTTCAAGTCTGAGAGGAATTGATTTCATTGCATTTAGACAGTATTTAAGAAAACATTCGGACAACTGATGCTCTCCATGGGAGGGTATGTTTTAGGTCTTCGGGGTTTTTTTTTCTTTTTTACTCTGGAACCAACCTAACCAACCCTGCTTGAAAACATGAAGTGAAAAAAGAGCTAACACTACTTTTATCTGAATGTCCAATGAGGTGATGACGCTTACGTACACATTCACTAATACCAAAAATAAAAGTACAAAGGTCAGGATAAGAAACTGGCTTACAGTGAAATTGCCAGTGATCCTTGGACCGCACGGAGGGAACAGTCTCAGGGCTCTCTCTGTGGATGTGGAGATCTCTTGGACACGAACCACCGAGACTATTATCCCTCATGCCATATGGTATGTCCTGCAGACGCATGGGAGACAAGGGGCCTCTGCTGGCTTCAATCACAGGTACTCAAACATTGGCCCTCCTTTTCTTTCTGACCACTACGGATGCTGAAGAAGTAAAGGATAAGAGAATGGCATCAGGGGTTCAATTTATGAAGAACATAGAGCCCAGTGAGGAAGAGTCAGCGGGAATAGAGAAAAACCGAGGAGAGGTTGCCTCCTCTTCGCTATCTCCAACCTGTGTTGCCTGAAGCAAGGTGAACAGGCACAGCAACAGGCGATGTGTTTGCCTCCCTCCAAATGTGCTCAGCTCTTTGAATGTGGCAATTATCTGATTGCCCTCCCCCCACACACACAAGCATACTGCAGATATTAATCAAGGCTCCTGGCTCCACAGGTAAGGTAGGTAACCCTTGTGCTGAATAGCATTTGTGGGGAGGAGTATATAAATCCTTGAAAGGGAATTAGTAGTATCAACAGCTGATGCATTATTTAAGGGGCACAGACCACAATCTATATTATTGTTAGAACCGAAATGAAATACTGTACTAGAATGAAAAACGTCATCCTGTGCTTGGTTTCCGAAGCTCGGTGACTAGAAAGCAAGTATGTTGCAGTCAAGGGTAATGTACATAAAAGTAGCACTGTTTTGTTAACCAAGAAAAGAAAGTGCTGGCAGCAGGCAGCAGTACAACCACTAAGTGCGACCTCTACACGAAACTACTTCCTTCTTCCTCTGCTGATGTTGCTTACAACTGAATGGGCTTTTATCCAGTTATAGGGTGACGAGGAGCAACAAGTTAATATAAAGAAAGTTTATGTAATGGCAGAGGTCCTTCCCTTTATCCCGGGGAGATCCCTAAAGCGTCCTTGATCTTTCGCCAATCTCTCCACGCAGGTGTTTTGAGTCTTCTCAGCACTGCCATGTCAGCTGCAGCTGAGAGGCCTCTGTCTCCTGGCCGCCGCTTTCAAACCTAGTGTTAAGTTTCCCCAAGGCTCCAGGCCCCGGCATGTCCCATGTAGGCAAGGTCCCCAAAGGCCTCCATTCAAAGCCCAAACCAGTATTTCAGGCTTCGGCAACATTCCCTGATACATTAAAGCCAGGTGCAACCTTTCTCCAGTTTGCTTACACCTTATTTTCTACCAGGACAGCATGTGATTCTCCCCAACCTCTTCTACCAGTCAACGTTTTGGGTTGCGAACAACAAGAATGGACTCTGGCTCACCTAGTAAGGAAAGGAATTTATTGGACAGATATGCAGTGCCTCACAGAATCAACAGGAAGTCTGGGGAACCAAACTCGGCAAAGTAAGCCCAGGCAGCTGAGGCCACAGCCAAGGCGCTGCCACAGGAAGTCAGTTAGGAGACAGGCACCACGCTGCTGGCTCTGGGGACGCTGACCGGCCACGGCCACTACCCCCGGTTCTGCCGCCACCTCTGTCATCCTGTCCCTCTGCTCATCTCCCTCAAAGTTCAAGCTTGGGGTCTTCCCTGGTGGCGCAGTGGTTGAGAGTCCGCCTGCTGATGCAGGGGACACGGGTTCGTGCCCCGGTCCGGGAAGATCCCACATGCCGCGGAGCAGCTGGGCCCGGGAGCCATGGTCGCTGAGCCTGCGCGTCCGGAGCCTGTGCTCCGCAACGGGAGAGGCCACGGCAGTGAGAGGCCCGCGTACCACAAAAAAAAAAAAAAAAAAAAAAAAGTTCAAGCTTGGGCACATATTTCCAATCAGCCAAGTGCTAAGTGTTCGTGTTCCTGCTGCCAGGAACAGGCAGGCTTGGGAGGCAGGCTCTGCAGGAGCCCCTCAAATGGCAAGAGAACGTTCTTCCCAAACTCATCTCCTGCTTCCTCGGTACAAATCCCACTTCCCTTTACACACTCAAAGGACCCTGCTTGGTTCAGCAAAGAGTCGGATAGACTAGAAATAGAATATACAGTATATATTCGCTCCTGTAGAAGGTGCTTTGGGGATACAAGGGAAAAATAAGCTACAGCTGCTGTTCTCAGAAAACTTAAGCATTAATATAAAGGGAGGAGGGCTATATTCCTAAGGAGGAGGTGGCAGAGAAATACATGTCCCAGGCTTAGAACTTAAAATGAAGAGATCTGTGGGCGAAGAATTTCCAGTGGTATTTCAACAGAACCTTCACCCATCTCCAGCTGAGATGATATGAATCAATGTGTAGCTTCAAGTCTGGACACATTCCCGGGATGTGATTACTACAGCTTGAAACGACACACCTAATTTCCAGCTATTCGGGGAAAGAAACATTTCCGCACTGGCATCTACGTCACACTGTTCACGGGTAGGGAGGGAGGCGTGGGGATGGAAACCACACTTTCTAAGTGCCTCCTATCCACAGGCACTGTGCGACACGAGTGATAAGTATGATGGCCATTGGTCATCCCGATAATCTTGGTGAGGCAATTGTAAACTAGAGGCTAAAGGCGAGGGTTCTGGAAATCAGAGTCTAAGATCAAATCCTACCTCTGCTACTTAGTAATTCTGTGCACTTGAGCAGGTTACCCGATCTCTGTGTCCTTTGTTTCCTCAGCTATAAAATGAGCATAGTAAGAGCCTCTGCCTTGATAGGCTGTAGTGAGTGTTCAAACAGATAATATATGTAAAGCAATTATAACAAGTACCTAGTATATAGACGCTCAATAAATATTAGCTATTATTATTATAAGGTAGCTAGTAAAATCCCCCTTTTACTGCCCAGTAATCTGAGGTTTGCAGAGGCTAAGTATTCTGTCCAAGGTCATAAAGTCGGACCTTATATGTAGAAATGCAGAACTGGAGTGTCAAACTCGGGTTTGACTCTAAAAGCCACTGTTATTTCCATGACACCATGCTGTGTCCACACGCCTATAATATCAAACACACTCAAGCTGCTGTCCACAGCCAAAGCTGGTGTTCCACTGCTGTGATGCTGAGGAACTGTCAGAGCAATTATCTATATTAATAGATCTCTAGTATTTCATCTCTAGTGGTTGTCTGTACTTGTTTTGGTCATTCTTAGAAAGGCAAGGACTGGAACTCCCAGAAACCTTTATGACCACAACAGATAAAAACAGTTTTCAGTGGGTCCATCTACACACACCAGGCTGACGAGAACCTTTAGAAATGACACATTCACTTTCCTGGCCTTTGGGCACAGGGTCACTTTTACAAGTAGGCTAAATCATGGCTGCAGAATTACAGTGTGTTATAAGGTTGATTGGGTTTTTGTCTTTGCTTTTTTTTTTTTTTTCCCAGTTCTCCTTCTTTTGTTCTTCCTTTTTTCTTTCTTATTTATTATTTGAGAAATAACCACAAATTCTGAATGCAACTGCGGTTAAGAGAAAAAGGAACCATCCTCTGAATTTTTAGGTCTCCCCATTTGCCACCCACCTGCCACCCATCACTCTTCTCCCCCTTTCCCCTAGAATCTGCCTGACAGCGGGGCACAAATACCAGCAGCCACGACACTGAAGCTGCTGGGAAGCACCTCTGCAGTGGTGCCTTAGCAGATGGCCATCCCCAAAGCCTCCAGAATGACGGGATGGCAGCTCAGGGAGGGGCGGGGCACCAGGAGTTTGTGTAACTCTGGGACTATCTGTCCATCACCTTTCTTTCCTGCACAGCATGCAGGTTGCATAGGCTTAACCACAGCGGTCGACAGAGCCACACAGATCAGGGTGAGTCAGTGAAAGACAGTAAGACAACAAATTTAACTGAGGAAAGAAAAAGAGCATCTCTTTCCTTGACCACCCCATCAAAGTAAAATTGAGCCTCCTTTCTACTTGAGCAGACACTCAGATCACCTAATGCTGAACAGGAAGGTGTGATCTAAATGTTCCTACATCCCACGTTCCATAGTTCAGGACCAACTAAAGTTGTTGTTGGCATCTTGTATGGATTTTGTGTCTAGTTTCTGCCCTCAGAGAACAGGTACCATCAATATACTAGGATTGTGAAATTATTGCTTTATTTCTGACTTGAAGTAAATCGTACTTACATTGCATAAGATTTACTGTTATTTTGATTTTATTGCTTCAATTAATCCAGTTTTAATACATCATGATAATATGGGGTTTAGTTTACCATATTATTATTGCCTACTGTCAAGATAAACGTCTCCCGATTACCTGAAAGACAGCAGATGTCCCCACCTTCCAAATAGATACCAACGCATGACACATCTCCTACATCCTAAAAATGTTTAACTAGAGCAGGTAGTCACTGAAATAAGTGTTCCACTCTGATGTCCCTCTATCACCACGTATTTCAGAAGCTTGTCTCTTGGAGTCAACTACTTTTTATCATCTCTCCATATGTTCTTGTTACTTTTCCACCCTGTGGAAAACAGTGCCAATACACCCCATTGTTTTGTTTACCAAACAGCAGATTATTTGCTTATTTGAACTAGAATATGTTGTCTTAATATCATTGCTTTAGTCCAATATCCCACATAGGAGACGTTGTTTTTCATTCCTAATACAGGTTTGGTGTCACACATATAATCCACAGTTAACCCATTCCTAAACCTACTTGGTGACCCAAGTGTAGTAGCTGATGAAAAATCGTACCACCTATGTTTGCTACAGTATAATCACATATTATATGCAACATATAATAGCTAATATAATAGCACAAGAGCGTACCATTTACATAACTTGAGGATTCCAGGAGCGGAACTGATATCCACCACCTCATACCCAGTTGGTCATATTATAAGAATTTCCCATACGTTTCAGCATTTTATTGTCCTTTTACTTTCTGTTCCACATTGTGAAGGTTTTTTTCCTTCATTCCTCAGCGTCCATCACTCAGTCCTAAACTGACACAGCAAATCCTCCAGTGGCATCAAATGGCATGCCATGTTTCAGCCAAATTCCAGACAGTTTTTCTCCTCATAATTTATCTAAGATGAAGGGAATAGATGTGCTGTGGTCCTACGTAGATTTGAGAGCCTACTTCGTCTTGAAATGCTATGGAGAAGTATTTCTCATAATTTAGTTTCACGGAAGTGAAAATCCTCAGCATTACCAGTTTGTTGATCTAAATGAACTCAGGTGAGATGAATTCTACTATTATTTTAAATTTTCTGACTCTGCAAAATATGGATTAGATCCATTAGAAGAATACAGATTATACACGCAAATATGGCTGGGGAAAAAAACTTCCAAGAGACATGTTAAGCATTTGCCTTCTGAATTATTATTGACTTCAAAAAAAGATCCCTCATTCTATTAACTAGTCAACTATAACTGAGATTTTGTCAGGACATAACCACTTTTGCTACTCCATTTCTCAGCTTCCATATTTGCTAAGCTATTTGGCCAGAGTTACATTATTTACGTATTAGAGCAACATATATGTGACGTTTCTTACCACTGAGGAATTATACCAATGGATCCTAACAGCTATTCATTATATTGAGCAGCCCACTTCCTGGTCAATTAATCAGATAATGAGAATGTCTTATTTTGACTCCCTTAAAAATATCATTTCTAAAATATTTATGAATATAACATATTAATTCCACTCTCTACCCGCAGCTGAAGGCAATTATCTATATATCCACAGCAGTCAAGGAGGTGTATACCATAATGGTGAAAAGTTACATTACCTTCTTGTTCCGTACATCCACTAACTCCAAAGACAGCCACAGCCTCATTTATCATACAAAATCTTCATCAAGTCCTTATACCATATTAGATTCTAACAACAATGAGTAGATTTATTCTGAAACCAGCATATCCATGCCATGTAAAAGCCTATTCACTCAGGTTTACAGCAATTGCATCACACAACTGTCTACAATGTTTTATAAATCTAAAGCCTGGTGCAAACAAACAAAACAAAAACAGAAGACCACAGTCAAGGAGGTAAACTGGAGCTCCAGACCAGCAAACACAAAAACCAGGCTGATCACAAAAGAAAGTTCACTGATCATTACCAGAAATACTCACATTGTCCTGATCATCCCAATGGGACAACACCACAGGTAGCTCATTTGGGGGGAGGTTAAGAGTAGTCCCAGCACCCACGTGCCTCCTCCATCTCTTTTTATTCAACACTGGACTTTTCTACTCCAGAAGCCAGCCCACACCCTATACAGCACGGTGCCCTGCAGAAGACAGGTGTTCAAGGAAGGTGTCAGAGATGGGGAGAGGGAAATGCTGAATGAGTGAATAACTCCTTTTGGCTCATTTCCCTAAAGTCAGTTCTTCTCCTGGGGCATCCGCTCCAGGGTGCCGTCCCTGACCCAAGCAGGCCACGTCAGGAGCCCTTCCTTCATTTCCCATCACTCTGTGTTCCTCCCTGTGATAATACACATCACATACTGTTTACCACCTGTGAACCCCCTGAAGGCAGGGACTGACTATTTATTTCTCATCCCCAGTTCAATAAATGTTGCTGAATGAATAAGTGAACGCTCAAGATTCAGTTAACTGCCTTGGTTCTTCCACTGACAACAACTGAGTCCTTCCTAAAGAGGCCTTATAGTGCCACATGACTAAACCTCTTTTCGTGAATTCTGGAGCAGAGGAGAGAAGTAAACAGGACACTGATGTGCTGCACCAAAGCTTCTACTCTCAGACCATTCTCTCCCCATTGTGACTCTTGTGAAAGTCAAAACATCACTAGTGTATATCAAAAGTATAAACATCACAAGGGAAAGCTTAAAGATGGGAAGAATTTAAATTCCAGTATTTCTTGCTTTCTTGTCCCCATCTTTACAAACCCTTCTGGATCCTTTTCCTGCTCTAATGTGCTCAGCATGGCCAAAGCAGAGGATTTAAAGAAAAAGACCATCAATGAGGAGACAATCACATTACATAACAAATTTAAAATCAATGAAACCTGAAAACTTATGTCTCGCCATGATGTCAACTCTAACCAGAGTACCAAAGACTGGGCCTCTTTTCTGTCAATACAATACAAGTGGCAATTCTCAGGGACCTTGGAAACACACACACCCTGCCTGCTTGGTTCAAGGTAAAAGCACTAGGCTATATGTCAGGGAACCTGAATATTCTTGCTATTATAAGTTATCAAACAATCTGACAAAGTTTTCCACGTTGTCCCCATCTACAAAGTGAAGCTATTAGAGCGAGACACCCCGCCATTTATTGTGCTTATAGAGTACCTGCCAGAGATTTCTACTTCCAATTTTTTATATCCTTGAGTTTTTCTCTACCATTTACCAGAAAACAAAACAACAGAAATTTCTCAGAGATAAAGTTGCACGTTAATCCGGAGAGGAGCAGATTTTTAAAATCAAATAATCAACACAGTGACAAAACCCCAAAGAAGAAGGGAAATGTTATTCTATTGTCATACTTATTGTCATCAACAGCAAAGGACAATGAACCAGAGAATGAACCCTAAGCAGAGAGAAAATTAAGTCCCAAGCTACTTAAAGCACTGATTTGTGGGCCAAGGTCTGAGAAGTGTGGTCATGAAGCCTTTGCTTACCCTGACCTCAGTTCTCCCATCCCTCTTGCCTGGCAGCCTGGCCCTGCCACTGAATCCAGGAGACTCAGGCCAAATTGACCACCACGTGCTCCAAAACATTTTTGAAAAGTTGTATCTTAAACATCAAATTAATTTCAAAAGATTTTTTTTTCTTAAAGGAAAATCACAAGTGAGATTGGATAAATATACTGTGATATATTCATACAATGGACTGCTCACTTGGCAATAAAAAGGAACAAACTACTGATGCAAGCAACAACATGTATAAATCTCAAAAAAAAAATAAGATGGTGAGTAATAACCAGACACAAAAGTATACATACTGCATGATTCCACTCATTTAAAGTGCAAGAACTGGCAAAATTAACCTAGGATGAAAAAAATTAGAACAATGGTTTTTGGAGGTGAGAGGTGAGGGTGGGGAGAGTGGTGAATTGAAGTAGAAAGGACCAGGAGAAACTTTCAGGGTGATGGAAGTCTCTAGATCTTAATTGGGGCGTTGGTTACATGGGCATACTCGCTTGTCCAAACACATCAATATACTTAAGATCCATCCCTTCTACTGTATGTAGATTTACCTCAATTTTTAAAATTCACAAGCTTGCTCATCGCCAACCTCCTCCCACCTCTGACTAAATCTAGCACTTTTAGTGGTACAGGGAAAAAAACACTGAATTCTGGAAGCAGAGGACCTGAAATGTAACCCCGGTCCCCTTACCTTCTAGCTCTATCACCTTAACATCTCTACTCCACATTTGCCCCATCTGCAAAATGGGAAAATTCTATTCATGGTCATTCTGAACAAAATACTCCAAAGATAAAATGACAACATCATATAGAAAAATGCTTTGTAAATGGTATAATGTTATGTACAAAAGAGATTATCATGCCCCAAATCGGGGTAGGGATCAGAAAAGGGCATCTACCAGAGGGCACCCCCATTGGGATAATGGTCGTTTATGTGATGATTTTCTCTTTCTACCGTTTTGAAACATGGTTTCTGCAGCTGCTCAGGCCACTCAATATTTGGCCCCCACCTTTCCTTACATGAGTGCGTACATACACACACACACACACACACACACACACACACACACACACACACCCCTTCCATAAGCTCGGTCTGCTTTCCTTTGCTTTAGCCACTCTGTCTGCTTTGCAAGATGCCCGATCTGCATAAACCATGAGGATAAATCAACCAGGCAATGAGAAAAAGGCAACAAACCACAGCCAAGGCCAAGGTGCAAAACCCCACGCCCCGAGGGGTAGGGCAGTAGGTCCTGCTGGGAGTCTTGGCTGTCCCCTTGCTTAGAGTGGACTTGGTCACAGGAAGTCACCTATTGGTGGTAATCCTCTCTGCACCACTCCCCTCTCCTCTTCTCCCCAGCCTGCTCCGTTTGGATGGTTGTTTGTGTTCTCCGTCCCTCCCTCTTCCCCGGCTCTCAGTTCTCTCCCGCACTTTCTCTTTCTCTCCAGGCTGGGTTTAATTTGACACCTTGAGCTTTGGTAACGAGGTGGGGAGCAGAGAAACCACAGCGGAATTCATTAGGCTCAACACTGCAGGGCCCGCTCTCTGTGCGTTAATGACATCGGAGGGTAGGGAAACGAGACAGCCACCACGCGAGATGAAATAAACATGAAGACTGTCAGCAGTGACAGCCTAAGCAAAGGGGACAAAATGAGCCAGGTAGAGACCTTTCCCCGTCCGCACAATGCAAACCGACAGCTTGCAAAGACCCGGCCCCCTCCCCACATGTCCCCACCCTTACCCAAAGCTGAAGAGTGAGGAAGAGGTGGAGTGACATGCAAGTGTGGATGGGAAAGAAGGATAGAAAACACAATGAAATTATCATTGTTTCAGCATACAAATTTCATTTATCAGTTTAATGTTGGCGCAAACCAAATTCATCACCCTCCTTCGGAGACAGGAGGTACAAGGAGGCTGGGGGCGGACCTGGGCTGCGTGATGCTTGGAGCCATCTTGCTTTCCTCCTCTCCCCACCCATCCCCACTTAAGCCCTCCTGGCTGATTCTTTTTTCTGCACAGCATCCTTCCCCCCACCTTCAACTGCTGTAACTCCATCTCTCCCTGTTACTAAAGGAGGAAAGGAAGAGAGAGAGGAAGCAGAGGTGATGGAGAAGGAATAGACATGCTGGCTCCTCTACATGTGTGCACTTTTAGCAAGAAGAGCAAGGGCACCGCTCCCGGCTACCAGGTGTCAAGAGGGTTAACTGGCAATGGAGGTCTTAGGGATTATGATGGCCTTCTCTTCTCCAGGTAATGCAGAAGGAATGAAATGGCTGTAATCAAACTAAGCCACGGCCGCCCTCTTCCAACAGAAATCCTATATCCACAGGAGCAAAGAGAAAGCCTCCCTCGACTGCACTTGCCTAAGAGAAAGGTGCTTCGCGATCTCCAAAAAGAGCTGACACCTACGGCTGGTATCTGGAGGGCTCCATTTGCCCCAATGTAATCGGCAGATCCACACAGAGTGGAGAGCTTCTTTCACGCCCCTTCCCAGAAAACCTTCCACTCTTTCTCTTTCAGCCTTTCTCAGAGAGAGGACGCATATGAGCCAAAGCACATACTTTAAAGCCAAATATCACTGTTTTCTTTGGCCATGGACGTCTCAAGCAAGGTTTTCAAAGAACTCCCAAAGCTGCCAATATTATTATTAGAAGGGAAAAGAAAGCCATTATTTTTATTAATTGGCATTCAAAGGAAAGTTTATGAAGGCTGGATCAATGACATAATTCAGACTTAGAACAGAGCCAGCATGGCCATTTGGAGTTGCATGAATGTTAAGTTTGCCCTATCACACCCACGGCAAGGAGGGGGAGGGCAAAAACCCCCACTAATTTGCAAGTCTGCTACAGGGCTTGCTACAGGGATGTGAAGACTGTGCAAGGGGAGTGTGAGCCCCTTACACTTAAACCTGGTGGGCCATGATCTAGGGAGCCAAGTGGCCGTGACTCCTAGCCACGGGCATGAACAACTGATATCAGAAAACTGCCTAGTTGTTTTGAATACTAGAAAAAAAATGGACTTGGGGTGTCCTGGGTTTAAGGCCTAGAGAAGCCCAACAAAAGTTGTATCGACACTCAACAAGCCCTTAGTTTCCTTATCAGAAAATGGTTCAGGCCTTCTTCCCCTGGACGGTGTGAAAACAGATGAGCTAGCACCCTATACGAAGTATCACCATCCCTGAAGCAAAGCAATCCATCAATAAAAGTGCTTTAGAAGTGTTTTACATTTAAGAGACTGATTTTGCTTTACACTAGAAAATCTGATTTAGAATGTTCTGTTAAGGGACGGAGACGCATACAGTCCATTTGTTCTGGAAGGTGTAAGTGGGGTGATTTAAGAGTAAGGCTTGGGGAGAGGGCTGAACTAGACCTGAAGGCCAGCATTACCACATTCTAGCACCGGCCACCTGAAGGGGAGCCCGGTAGTCCATTGTGAACACGAAGGGAACAGCACACAGGCTGCCATATTGAACCAAGAGAAGCAGCGAGCTTAAGTAACGTCAAGGACACCAAAGGCACCAAAGGCTAAACAAAAAGCATGATCCCCATACTATTCACATTCGGACTGGCCCACAATTTTATGTCCTTTGGCCCAGATGTAATTTCAAGCGTGTCCCGAGACCAGGGGCTCCTTTCCATTTACATGTTTTCATGACTCTACATGACCCTACCCCCTCTCAAAGGTCATCCCTACAGAAGCTGATTGCTCCTCTCATGTTTTCTCCCTTATCTGAAAGAAGAAAGCCAAAGGCCTTCTCACCAAGACGAGGCAGTTGACAAACAACTCCTGTGTCATCCTGAGAGGCAGGGAGTATAGTGGAAAGAGGGAGGTGGCTTTAGAGCTAGATACACAGGTTTGATCCCCTTTCTCCACTATTTACAAGTCTGGTGACCCTGAACAAATACTTTAGCTTCGATGGGCCTCAGTTTCCCCCTCTGTAAAATGGGGAGTAGTGTATCAGCAACCTCTGCGCTACATGCACTTTAAGGATGGTAAATGTAACACACCTAGAACAGTGCCTGGCATGTGGCGGATACTCTTTCAATAAGGACCAGGTAACTGAAAAAGTGTCCAAAGAAGTTGCTATGACAGTTCTGAAGTTTCCCCGCCTCAAAGTATGTGAAAAATGAGCTACACGAGCCAAAAGGACTACACGTGCTACCAGAATAACCTATAGCTTGATAACATCAAAGCAGTGCAAAATTCCCTCCCCCCGTAATTAGCACTTAAAATCATGTCCCCAGTTTTAAGCCCTTCCTTACTTTTCTTTAGGTATCCTCAACCTCTCAACCTCACATGCTCTAATCACCACGCTCGCCCCAGTCCCCACTGCAGTATTTTACAGCCTTGGTGCGTAATACTATAAGCTGGGATGCTTTGGGAAAATACGAATAAATGCTCAGCACCAGCCCCCTCAGAAGTTCTGATTCCACTGTTCCAGGATGGAGTCCAGACATTTGGTGGTATTTTGTGAAAGTTCTCCAGGTGATTTAAACGGGAAGTCAGGGTTTGAAAACCACTCTGTACCAAATATAATTGTTATTGAAAGGTTTATGCATAACATTAAAAACACATTTTTATGACCATAATAACTTGGCAGGAGTCTTAGGTCTGCTCACCAAAAAAGGTAGGCTTCTCAGCCCCCGTGAAAGAGCATACCTGGGAGGGGCGTGGGAGGTGAACTAGGTCACCTCCATCTCAGGAAGGAGGCTCAGGACAGTAAAGTGACTTCCGCTAATAACACAACAACTTGTACTGGCGAAGCTGGCTTCCTCCCCACAGAGCCCTAGGTCTCTGGAAGCTACTTCCTTTGGCTCAAGCTCTGAGGTCTGAACTGCTAACCCTCATTCTCTCTTCTGGTCTCCCTCCTTCTCATCCCATCTTTCCCAGAGTTTCCTCCCCTGCCGGCCTTTGTTTTCAATTTTAGTGCTAAATGCTTCTGCTTTGAAGTGTTCCATGTAGTGCCTGGAGCTTGGAGAGAAAAGGTGCCATGAAAATCTTAATAAACAAATAAATAATTCATACTAGGTATTGGTCTATTCTCTGCACCACTGGGTTTCAAACATTTCTTAGGAGCCGACTCTCACCCATAAAGTCAAACAAATAAAATCCATGATACAGAAGTGCAGAGGTTGAAGTTGGGATGGGGGTCCAGAGCCTCAGGGTCTCACCCACCTCCTGCCACTGCCAGGAGGGTCACCCTGGGGCACCCTCGCCCCTTTCCGGGGCCCTATGGGGCAAACATGGGAAAATTCCTCACCACAGGACACCCAATTGTATCATTTGTTTATGATGGACAGCCCAAAGGATACGATTTCATTACATTACACACCCTCATCCCCCAGAAAACAACAAAGAGAGGCATTTGTTTTAAAATAAGTACACTTCTGTTAAAACTGCATGTATCGCAATTGGGTTGTGAGGAAAATAAAGAAACATGGCCGGTCAGATCTACTCAATCCACTCAATCCTGAGATGGGATTGTAGTCTCCCAAAACTATCAAAAAATCTCTCAGACATCCCTGAAGGTTCAGTGGTTGGGACTCCGTGCTCCCAGTGCAGGGGGCACAGGTTCGATCTCTGGTCGGGGAACTAGGACCCCGCATGCTGCATGGTGCAGCCAAAAAGAAAAAAAAAAAATAATAATAATCTCCTCTCAGCAAGCAGGGAAATCTCCCTAACATATGTGCATGCATGTCTGGGAGTCTGTTATCTCCCCTGAAGCCTCAGGGTCCCCACATACTCTTTCCATTCAGAAGGAAGGCATAATGGAGAACAATTAGAAGTGAGGAGATCAGTTTGGCCACACTTCCTGCCTGGAAGCGTCCATAGGTCTTTGGCAGCCAAGAGAGGCTGCCTCTTCCTGGTTGTCAGCCTACACAAGAAACTCTAAAAACCACCTTCAGGTTGATTCCTTAATTGATGTGGCTGTCAGTGACAAGCGTCCCTACTGTTGATCAAACTAGTCACGCAGTAACAACTACTGGTTCAGTGGCTAAATTTGCCAAAAACATCACATTGATTATTTTAAATGATTTTCATAACATAGATGAAGTCAGGGTTACAACCGAATTTTTGTTTCTTTGCTCACTTTGCTTAATTATGTCTTTACCCACCATGAGCTTCCAAATCAATGTCCCCTTTATTCTGCTCCAAAACAATCCTGGCTTGCTTAAGGACTAGGTCTGAACATCTAGAAGGCTGTCAAGGAGAGGAGGCAGAGACTGAAAAATAAAATCTCTTCTGATTTGCATTATGGGTTACTTGCCAAAACACTTATGTTTCATCCTCGGATCTCCACGAGGCAGATGCCATGCTCCCCATTTAAAGATGAGACAACCGAGGCTGAGAATGGTCAAGTGACTTGCCCAAGGTCACACAGTCTGTGTGTCCTCGAGCTTGGATCCAAGGTCTTCTGCTTCTAAATGTAGTGCTTTACCCACCACATAACTCCTGCCTCAAAATTCCAGGCGCCAATTGTTAAACTGTACTGAAATGAGTCAGAAATCACTGCCAAATGTTTAATTCAGCAGGTCAGGTGACTATGGTGGTGTCATTTCTCCCCAGCAGAATCTTACCACCATCCCCAATTTCTCTGCTGACAAATCTGCACACTAATTGGGAGTGAGGAAGGTACTGGTGTGTACGTGTTGGCAAGCATAATAGGCCACGAACAATTTTCAAAGGGCCACTTACTTTGTCCTTAGTATATCAAACCCAAGTCCTTCTGCCATCGTTCTCCTCCCACCTCTTGCTCCAGATTCTTTTCGATCACTCCCCTCTTACTGTTTTAACCCTCCCCCGGCCTTCTCCTCTGCCTTAAAATCAAACAGCCATGGAGTTTGTTCAGATTCCCTATTCATCAAGGAAATGAATTCCATATGCATAATTCATTTCTTTTGTGACTTTTTTCCCCTGCAGGGAGTTAATGCTCCCCAGTGCATTGGGAACAGAGACAGTGACAGAAGGAGGAGAGAGCAAGGGGGCAAAAATGCCTTTCCCCATGTAGCCGGGACAGATAGGGGCCAAGAGGTCTGGCCTCTGCTGGCTGACACCTTGAGCTCCACAATTCCATCTCGCCAAAAGGAGGGGGCACCCTGTGCTGGTTATTAGGAGACAATAAGCCTCAAGGGCGAGTCGCCCGCGGAGCCTGGAGGCCTTTCGAGGCTGGAGGCCTTCTTTCCAAACCCAGTGGCTGACTCACGGGTGGAAAGAAATCGATAGCGTCCTCCCACTCCTTTATGGCTCTGCTCATATGAAAAGCCCCAAACTAAACAAAGAGATAGACACCGTGCCCAATGTACCATGTTTAACAGCTGTTGCATTTGGAGAAAAAGCAGTCCCCAGTCCAAAGTCAGATTTGAAAAACGGCTTTATTAAGAGAAAGATTTACTGTATATGAACTCCAAGCCTAGAAAGTGGAGGAGAGCAGCTGAGAAAGACAGATCTGCCAGACGGGGAGCCCAACTGACTCCACTGGCTGGTGTTACCTTTTGGCAACATCCACTGACCCACACGACATCCTGGAAGCTACAGGCTTTTGGTTATTAACTCTTTAATAACAGCCGAGAGTCCCCAAAGTTCAGAGCTGGCTTGATAAATGGCAGAACAGACTTTAAAGCCAAGATGGAGCTTTTATTCTAGCCCAATTTATTTCAGGGAATTTATGTTACTTAATATCTTACTTAAAATTTTTTTTTCAAAAATCCATCTTTCAGGGGAAAGGGGGGAGGGATAAATTAGGAGATTGGGACTGACATCTACACACTACTATATATAAAATAGATAACTAATAAGAACCTACTGTATAGCACAGGGAACTCAATACTCTGTAATGGCCTATATGGGAAAAGAATCTAAAAAAGAGTGGATATATGTATATGCATAACTGATTCACTTTGCTGTACAGAAGAAACTAACACTACATTGTAAATCAACTATACTCCAATAATAATTAATTTTTAAAAAATCCATCTTTTCTCTTTTTTTTTACTTCTGCCTTCCTCCATCTGTATAAAAAAGGTGCTGGGGGGGGAGTAGCTGATATTCATCTTTAGATTTGGGAATTGTTTTACCTAATTTCAAAGACCTCCTGTAGTTTAGGATCTGCATCTTGGAAAGGAAGATGGGCTGGCTACCCTAACTGTCTAAGATCAGCACAATTTTGTACATAGCTCCATGAACAGACTGGCCCAAAGTTGCTGTTTAATAAGTAATCATGAAATTTCACTTGTTATTTACTTTTTTTCTCTGTGTGGTCTGATATGGGCTAGGTAGGATGAGGCCAGTAAACTAGTAGAAGACAGAAGTAGATCTACCAAGAAATTTTACTATGATTCCTGTCAAATTAACTTGTAAAGACAAATATAACCCTCTACAGCGTTCATGCAATGTACGAAAACCAGAAAGCAGCTGGCCAGCTTTATTTTACCACCAACGAGAAGCACAGTGGCAAACTAAGCCCTCTATGTGGAAGCTAGGGACATCAACAGTGGACAGGTGAGTTATTAACAAGAATGTTTGGTGTTTGGGGCACTAGAGTGAGGACCCTGTCCCGGCCTCAGAGAGCTTATGGTCTATTTAGGAAAGAAAGAATTGTAAAGAGAATACTAAAGTTAAAGTTAAAGTGAACCCAAAGAATATATAAATATATAAGTAAGCCAAGCTACCCCCAACAGTTAGCAGGGATTCCCAGATACGCCCTGCATAAGAGCCATCGGATCACGGAAGTTTAATGCAAAGGCTTTGGAGTTGGATGGACGTGTGTTCAAACCTCAACCACGCCACATACTGGCTATGTGATTTTGGACACGAATTTAACTCTCAAACCTCATCTGTAAAATATATGCTACAGTTTCTCTTCTTCAAGGGTGTTTGTAAGCACTGAATTAGATTAAGCTAATTGGTAGTGTACCCAATAATGTATGTACGTAATAGGTACTTAATAAATTATAACTTTAAAAAAAGGTATTAGCTCATTTAACCACTGGAAAGAAAGACAGTGATACAAACTGACATGGTGACAGATACGTTGCTGTGGCACAAAGTGGGAGGTTGCGCTCTGGAACTTACAAACCAAAATGCTTCTCCATCTGCAGTATGGACTAGCTAGAAGGTGTGACAAAGAGAATAAAGGAAAACAACCCCTTCATCACAACCTGAGCTTTTCCATCCCATTCTGGAGTGTGCATCTCTGAATCTTGCCCTTTGTTTCTGCTAAGTGGCCCCTCCACCAATATTCTGTCTTTGACCACAATACCACGTCAACACTGCTCTCCTTCCTATACTAAATCTGGACAGTAAGCAGAGATGTACGCCCCGTCACGGGGGTACGGAGAGCGTCTGCAACGCCCCATTTAACTGCTCTGGGCTCCTATCTCCCGTCTTCATTAGCATATTTCAGCAGTGCCTTGATGGATGAAGATAGATGGGGGAACATCAGCCTTGGTGAAATCACTGTTTCATCAAGGTTAAACCAGCCTCGAGCTTCGCCACCTCCCTTTGTTTGGCTAGGTCTCTAATAACAAAATTAACGGCAGAATTAATGCCCAGGAGGCTCCCAGTGAAATATACTGATGCTCCCAGAATGAAGCTTTAGCCTGGACCTCCCAGTTTATAATCCATCAGTCAGTTGCTTCCATACTTTATCTTAAAATAAAATATCGCCTCCATCACAGCAGAAGCCCGCCTCTCTATCCTTTCCTTTAGGCTAAAACGGCTGGGCTGGGTAAAAGGATAAGAAGTGGCCTGTTGCCTTAGAATCGTCACAGTGTCACCTGTCAAAGCAAAGGACAGACATTCTGTATTAGGTCCTTTCTCTACCAGTAGACTGTGAGCTCCTGAGCTCCTTGAGAGCAGACGGTTTTTGTTATATTATTTCCTTTCAACATTTCACGATGTCTGTTGTTCTCTGAGGCAAGGGTGTTCTTTACTACACCCTTGCTGATAGTAAAGAACTGTGTTAGCCATGACAAAAATACCTAATCAAATCGATAAATGTATACTGAACACTTCCTATCTTCGAGGACTTCGCAAGACAAGGCTGTAGAGCCAATCCTTAGGCCTCAGGACTGTAGGAACTGCCCCATGTTTAGATGTTTCAACATCACTTCTACAGGATTTCATCCCCTAAGCAACCCCTGGGACACCCTTGGGTGTTGGTTGGCCATATGAAAACGGTCCGATGTCCTGCATGTCCTAACCGAGACCAAGCCGAGGAGTAATGCAGATGAGAGCTGGGTGAAATGTCTGAGGTCTATTTTTAGTTCCCTTTCTTATTAATAGTTACATCCCCCTGGCAAGACACTTCCACTCACTGGGACTCAGTCTCCACGAGACAGAATAAGCCTGAGCTCAATTCCCTCAGTTCTGAAGTGGGGTTACTACCAACTTCTCATGCATCCTCTCTCAGGGAGATGGTGACAGAAATGCAGAAACACACCTGAGTTCTTCTGAAAAATAGGCCTGAGAGAAATAAACAGTACTGGGGATAGGACTTATCGTAAGAAAGTAGACTATTGCTAACCTATACAAACAATTTTCTAACAAAATGAGAGAGAGGGAGAGAGGGAGAAAATGGGGGGGGGGCAGGAGGGAGAGGGAGAAAGGGAGAGAGGACGGGAAAGAGAGAGAGAGGGGGGGAGAGAGAAAAAGGGATAACTAAAAAGCAGCCTCCACGTTATATAATTAATCAAGGTACTTTATCTCACTGGACCTCAATTTTCCAGGAGTATTTGTGAGGATCAAAGGCTTAAAATCTATCAAGTGCTCTAACTTCCTGAAAGGAAGGGTGTTAGCTGAATACCAAAAGCCGCCATGCCCATGCACAGTCAAACACAATATGTGATATTGGTCGTGGAAAGGATGCAGACCCCCAGGCCCACGCCACTTGGGAGGGCTTTGAAACTCAGCAGGCAATAAAATCTCTTTCCTCACACTATTCTCTGATGTAGACTAAGTGCTGAAATTCCTAAAAGCCATGGGAAGAAAGAGCACTGGGGAAGACACATGACCTTGAAGCTGTTCTTCATGCCTCCCCAAAGAATAGCTGAGGGAAGAGCCCTGAGATGGGCTAGGGCCGAGGCTGCTCCATAAACTTCCTTTGGTGGCAGGCAAAGTCTCGCAGAGAGAACCACATGAAACCTGGGCATAAGAAGGCAGGTCATTTCCAGATACAGCCAAGTAAGAGGGCAGCTGGGGAGGCACGTCTGGTTGGGAAAAGGCCTAATTGCTTTACTGGTCCAGACTGGGTTACTGGGTGTCCTCCTGGCCTGAGCAAGTTTCCTGGGTGCCCCAGTAGGAGCTGCTGTACCCCTTTAACGCCAGATAGCGGGGGAAATGGACCCCATGCACGTCTCTCCTCTCCTCTCCTCTCTTCGCTTCTCTCTCCTTCCTCCCTGCCCCTCAACCCCGGAGGAAAACACTAAGTATCACAAGTCAGCTGTGGCCCAGGGCCATGGAATGTGAGGTCAGAGGCAGCTCAGGACGCAGCGCAAAGAACAGGTGGTGTGGAATTCTAGAACCACACTGCTTTCCATGTTCTGCTCACAGATCACGAATGGCTGCTTCGACGGGAACTTTTTGAGGGATGGTGTCTCCCTGCACAGAGAACAAGAAATGGCCGAATATAGTTCTATAGCATCTTATCACATGTAGATTTGTGTAACCACCACTGCAATCTAGATACAGAACTGTTCCTCACTAGGATCTCCCTCCAGCAGGCCCTTTTAGAGTCACACCCACCCACTCTGGCCACTATCCCTAATTCCTGGCAACCACTAATCTGTTCATCATCTCTATAACTTTGTCATTTCAAGAATGTTGTATAGGGCTTCCCTGGTGGTGCAATGGTTGAGAGTCCACCTGCCGATGCAGGGGACACGGGTTCATGCCCTGGTCCGGGAAGATCACATATGCCGCGGAGCGGCTAGGCCTGTGAGCCATGGCCGCTAAGCCTGCGCGTCCAGAGCCTGTGCTCCACAACGGGAGAGGCCACAACAGTGAGAGGCCCACGTACCGCAAAAAAAAAAAAAAAAAAAAAAAAAAAAGAACGTTGTATAAATGGGATCTTACAGTATATAACCACTGGGACTGGCTTTTTTCAGTAAGCATAATGTTCTGGAATCTCCTCCAGGCTGTTGCACGTGTCAATGGCTCATTCCTTTTTGATTGCTGTGTGGTGTTCCATCGAATACTCACTGTCCTGTCTAAGGACATCTGGGTAGCTTCCAGTTTTTGGCTACTCCAAATAAAGCTGCTATGAACATTCATTACAAAAAAAGAAAAAGAAATGACCGAGGATGCTGGTATCATGCAGAGGTTCTAACTTGCAGAGCCAAAAGGGTTCTGAGAGACCAAGTCCGTCCCTTGACAGAGAATTGAAGCTATTAACAGTTGTCGGTCCAGGAGACTGTGCCTGTGTTTGCCTTAAGACACAAGGAACCAGTGAAAAAGAGGCACATCCTGTCCTTCACGCTGGTGTCATCACATGTTTCCAGGATCTGTGTTGGGCACGGAGCCATCCCCTGAGTGGAGTACTTTTAGAGCAGTGCGAGCTGGTAATTCCTAAAGCTAGACTTACCTTACTCTGATCATCAGTCTCTCTGGGGAAACTTAAGAATGAGAGCCTTTAGCAGGACTTCAGTGAGAGGCAAGGTGAGAATCTGGAGCTCCCCCATCAGAATCCCTTTGCTCCTATGTCAACTGTGGACACACAGATCTAAACACAACAGAGAAGACACAGGCCTGATTTCAACCCTGCTCAGCTAGGCTTCCAAAATCCACACTGCCGTCTGTCCAGAGGACACTTGCTGACCTGGCAATTCTGAAATCTAAACTCCAAGTCTTGTCAGCTCCTAGAGCATTCTGACTCACTGGGACTTCCTACACTACCCTGTCCACTCTGGCTTTGCCAGGGTCTTCATTTACCCAGTCAGGCCCTAGGATTTTGATCTCATCTTGGAACCAATGGTTTCTAGAATCCCAAACAAATAATCTCACTGTCCTGTATGACTGTCTCATCATCTATGAAATGGGAGCAAATCATCCTCACTGATTCTGTAAGGCTTATCTCAGAAATTACTAAAAATTAATGACCGCCTTCCAGGCTCCCTAGGAATCCGGTCAAGCATCAAAAGAGGAGAGGTCTCTTGCCTTGTGTTACCTAAACGGAGGGAAATAATGGCTCTTCGTTTGGAAGGCTAAGACTGGGGACAAAACCCAAGACACTGAAGTCTGTACTAAGCAGGTGGGCTACAGGGCTCGCCTTGTCCTTCTCCCTTCCTGCTCTTGAACCGCTAAGAGGAGATTAGCAGCATGAACCCCTTCATGCTGGCCACAGGCCAGATGTGCCAACACTCCTGTGCCTTTTCGAACCTTCAAAACCACCGTAAGAGGCACATATTGACATTTTCCTTTCCAGACAGGAGCACAAAGGTTCGGGCGGGACAAGTGGCTGCATAAAGCCACACCGCTAGCAGGTAGTGACATTAAGGACTGAACTAGGGCCTTCTGATGCCAAGCCTGCACTTGGCTACCATTCAACTCCCAGAGCAGGAACCGGGCAAGCAGTACTGACTCACCCCAGGAGGGGTAAGGGGTCGTATGCTCACGCTCTATCTCTGGCCGCCAGATAATACCTTCCTTAAGCGTTCAGCTCCAAACACTCCCGGTGCTGCATACACACGACTGCCAAGAGGAGCAAAGGCCACACTCTGACCCAGGAGGCCTCTGCCAGGGAAGCATCTTTAGAATCGGTAGTGAGCAGGTGACCTCATTGAGGAGTGTCCCGTGCAAGGTGCCAGTCAGAGCTGGGAGAAAGGGCAGATCAGCAGGGCTCGCCTGCCTTTATCTCTCCCAACTGCTTTGTTCCTCAGACCCCAAAGAACAATAGGTGGTCACGCTCTGTTCCTCCTGTCTTTTTCACACGGGCTGTGTGTGTGTGTGTGTGTGTGTGTGTGTGTGTCTTTATCAGAAAATTGACTGTTTTATATTATATTCACACATGCTCTCCAGAGTAAAGGCTCCACCAGGCTCAGAAGAGGCAGCACACAGAGAAGTCTGGTACTTTCCTAAGACTCCTCTTCTGGCTTAGCAATCAACCTGCAGGTCCAGCTGTGCACAGGGTCTTCAAAGGGGAAACTGAGCGATGCTGCACAAAAATCAATGCTTGGCCCAAAACACTTTGGAAAGTAATCATTTTAAAGCACACACTTGTGTATTTATCCACCCTGGTTCACTATGTTTTCCTACATCTCACTGTGGCCAGGGCAGAGCGTGACCCAGAGAAGCCATCTGTATTTTCCAGCAGACCAAACAGGAAGAGGCGTAGAAATCTGCACAAGTGACCACGCTGCCGCTGTTGCTAGGCAGCAAGATTATGTCCATTCCCCGCTGCTTGACAACTAGCATTTCCCATCACATACACACACAGCCATAGCAGCAGCACAAGTGCCCTGAACTGCTGTCTTACAGCTTTCAGAGAAAAGGGCTGAAATTCAAGGAACCTTAGAAGTCCAAATGGGTCCCTGGCAACATTCCACTGATATCCAGGTGGCCCCTAGAACAAGATGGCCCCATTCAATCAAGAAGTGTCCCTTTGGTGACTCACGAATTTGTACCTGATGGTTGCACAAATATTCTACTGAGTGCGGTGACACGCCAGAGAGATGGGGAAAGAGCTTGAGTCAGCAGGCTTGAGCTTTTGGAGATGAAAGTCTATGCTGTCTGCTCCATACCTCCAAAGAACTCATCAGTGAAATAATAATCTTTTTCCTAGGATTGCCTGTGTAGTGGACTGGGATACAGTAAGAGGGCCAAATACCTTAAATGGTGATGTTTCTTTCTGTGGTCCCCAACAAATGCCAGGGGAACTTGGCAAACCTGTCCGGAGGGCAAAATTGGCCACCAGTCATCCTAACCTCATTGGCCACAATCTGTCAGCTTCTCTACAGCAAAGCCAAAGTCATGAACTTATTGTTCAAATCGAATGGCTGCCTACTATATAAGAGGACGCCCTCGGTCCACCTCCTGTCTTTGAGTGATAAAGAAACAGATGTCCCAGCACTGGAAGTTAGTGTCCCAGCGTGCACTTGAACTCAGAAGCCCTTAGCTTCCAGTCAACTGTCTCAGCCACTGTAATACCAGCTCCATTGTTTTCAAGCTAGACCCACATAAGAATCATGTTCGTTTATTTTTTCTTTCAGTTTTATTTCAGCCCATCTTTTTAATGTGTTAACTTTTCTAACAGCCCCCTTAAGAAGAACCATATAACGTTCTGCTCTGCTCACCAGGCAAGCAGTCTCATAATACCATTGGGGGCATGTGCATTCTCTTCTAAATCTCTCCACAGCACTTCAGAAAATTCTCCAGGCATCATTCTGATTCTACTCTGAATTCAGTGAGATCATCCAAAGTGATAACCTCACTGGTATTTCATCTTCTCCTCAGCCCCAGCTGGAGAATTTTTCCCCTCATTAAAATTAACGAGGTCCGTTTCCCAAGTTCAAGACAGGGTGCACTCCTGTTGGTGGAGTTTTGTTTCTTAAATTGAGCTACAGTTCTCTAAGTGCAAAGTTATACTAAGCGTCATTTACTTTATTGCTACGTAATAAGAAGGCAAAATGGAAGTGCTAAGCTCTCCTCCTAACACATCCGACACTTTGGCAGCCACGTGCAAACACACACAAACCACACATCCCCAGCTCAGCCCACGGTCTCTCTGCATTTGGCCACAAAAGGAAACTTAACCGCAGTTTAGAATCGACAGCTTGGAAGAAAAAACTAAAAACTCGTGCCTTTAAGTGGCCAGGGATCTAGCGTTACAGCCAATCTAAGAAGAAAGACGCAGTCTCTCTGCATCTGACAAAGCCACGGTGTCCATCCATAAAGTACAGGGTGAAAGGATGTGAGAAGATGGGAGGATTTCTGTTCCCTTCTCTGCAGCCAGCAAACAGGTGACTAAAGCCAGAGCTGAATGTGGCCTTAGTAAACAGTCATAAAACACTCCAGTCTGACCAAAAGTCAAGGGAAAATATTGTGTCACCAAATAAAAGATGTACTCGACACGACAGTGCTCATGAAAGGAAGGGGAGAGAAGGATAAAAATAAAAAGCCAATTTCATAAATGAGGTGGAAAGGAACTCTACAAGGGAACTATAAATATTCAGATCCTACACACCCGCTAGAAACAAGCTGGCCTCGTCCCCAGTGTTCCAAGCTGAAATAAGATGCTTTCAGATGGTCACGGAGAAAGGAAAACGGTCGTTCAGACCCACTCCTTCGGTCACCCTTTCAAGTGCCTCTCCTTAGTTTAGCCCAACCAATTTTGTTTGCTCCAGCTTTTTCTCCCCTGTCTCTGTAGACCTGTGTTTCGGTAAAAATAAAATATAACTGTAAGTGAGATCAAAAGGAAAAAAATAAAATAAAAATGATGCTGAGGGCTAGGACTGAAGCTGGGGTAGGAGTGGTGGTGCTGTCCAGTGATTCTAGGCCACCAGATTTGTCAGAGCCCATTAACCCAGGCAGGGAAGGGAGCTCACAGCTCCCACCGTTGGCTGATCAAAGTCCAATCAGAAAGTAAGGGAGGAACCCAGCCAGCCTCATGTGACCCAGCACAGGAAGCCAAGTCTAAAAAGAATAAGCGCTTGTGAATAAGGAGCACCCAGACATCGTTACTGAGCCTGCCAGAGAGAGGGGGGAGGTGGGGTGGGGAAGGAGGTCTATTTGAAGCTGCCTCCTAACTAACCTTAATAAGTTAATGCAGAAATCCTCCCAAGGAGTCTGGCTATAGGAGACGCTGTTCTCAACTGAATCAAAATCTGTTATGTGGTAATATAATAGATGTAAATTAAAACAGAAAATCTATCATGCCTCTAATGTACCCTGATAGCTGAGTGTGTGGATCGTCCAAGGAGAGGCACCAAGAGGAAGGGTGATATATGGCGAAGCTGGATGGAGGGTGAAAAGCGTGGCGAGCCGCGCGGGAGAATGGTGCAGCCTGCTTGCGCCCCTCAGACCCAAGGGCAAGAGACGAATAAATGTTGATTAGTGTTGATTTTGTCCGACAAACGCCTGTCGAGTGACAGTTGGGCTAAGCTGCACTGAAAGAGAACCATTAATCTTGGTCTGGTTTAAGTAGAGTATATTAATTTGTGTCATTTTTACTAAGTTGTACCGAGAAAGGCCTCTCGCTGCTTTGCATATGACTGCTTTGGCGGTTCAGCCCGGTTCCCCTCCCTCCCTCCCCACCAACCCCCCACTTTTTAAAACAGATACCACGGTGGCAGCGGTGGCAGCAGCAAATTCAAATGACACAGCAGGGGACTGAGAGCTCCTCTCTTGGATTAAGAAAATAAACTCCCAGGGTGTTGGCATAGCAACAGCATTTCAGATGAACTGCTATATATTCAGTGATTAATAAATTAACATTTTTTACAGTGGTTCCCCCTTTCCTCCCCACCGCCACCCTCACTATAAGCCCCCTCCCCACACACACACTTCCACCTTCTCTAAGCTGCATCTCTGCTCCTAGAAGGCGAAAGAAAGGAAGCTCGGCATATCTGCAGCCTCAGAGCTAACTCCTGCCCACAGCTGCCATCTCTAAAGACAGACATCGCAGCCTCTTGTCACCTATAAGGCTGTGAGGAAGCTGGGGTTAGGGGGCAGACCCAGACAGAACTACGCTCAACAAGGTGCACGGAAAGCTCTCCAAGATACTGACAGCAGGAGGCCCCCGCCCCAAAGGTTTGGGCCTTTCCAAGTCCCGACAGGCTAGGAAATAACGAAGAGGTTTCGTTCCTCCCCAAAAATACATCCCTGAAACAATGACCCCAAACAATGTCCAACAGAGTCCTGACCTCCCACGCTTGTGCTACATGAAAAGAAAGCTTGTGACCCTAGGATGGCGGTACCTTAATAGGAAGCTGACACTTCCCTTTGAGCTTACAGTTGGCCAGTAGACACTACAACCAATTTGGGCAATTCACATTCCAGAAACAGGACCCGATTAGCATTGTGGGAGGAAGGGAAGAACAAAAAGATATTAAGGACTGCCATGGCAGTCTAGGCCAGTTTCAACAGTAAGTCAGATTCAAAAAGCAGGGGCTTCCCTGGTGGTGCAGTGGTTAAGAATCCGCCTGCCAATGCAGGGGACACAGGTTCGAGCCCTGGCCTGGGAAGATCCCACATGCCGCGGAGCGCCACAACTACTAAGCCTGCACTCTAGAGCCCGCGAGCCACAACTACTGAGCCCGCTTGCCTAGAGCCCGTGCTCCGCAACAAGAGAAGCCACCACAATGAGAAGCCCACACACCGCAACGATGAGTAGCCCCCGCTCGCCGCAACTAGAGAAAGCCCACGCGCAGCAACAAAGACCCAACTCAGCCAAAAATAAATGAAAAAAAATTTTTTTTTAATTTTTAAGAAAAAATTCAAAAAGCACTCTTTTTTCAAAGTCTTCGTAAAATAATACTATGCTTAAGGCATAATATAGGAAGAGGGAAATGATAAATTCTGTTTCTTCACAGCTCTCACCTGTACCAGTGCTTTAGCATAATCACTAGTCCAAAGTGAGCCCCAGCAGGTGTGGCACGAGGCTGGGTCCTGCTAAAAGCCAATGGCACTGACACTGGTCCTCAGGAGACACACGGCCACAACATCCCTGAAGGAGCCTCTGGCTGAATCTCCCAGTAGCCTACAATTATAGGCTGTAAGAAACCAGGAGGAATACTCAGTGAGCAACTTAGAAGATACCTTCAAACTGAAAGAAAGAATAGACGTACTGTGTATAGGTCCAGAAGACAAAGCTGGCACTAAGGATGAGTATTACAGGTGGTGGTGAGCTAGCTTGCAGAGAGGCAGTGCTACAGAGAGCTGGGTAGCCCTTACCCAGGACCGTTACAAACAGGTTCCTTCCTCAATTAAATGGCAGGTTAAACTACATAACTTTTTAGATAGCTCAAAGCCACTGCTGGAGGATGAAGAAAACAAAGAACAGCAACAAAAATATTCTATGAGGCTTAACGTGGGCCAGAAGCTGTTTCAATGGCTTTACACGTATTAACTATGAGAAGGATATCTATGAAGCAGATACCACTGTTATTCTTCCCATTAGATAGATTAGGATGCTGAAGCAAAGAGAGGTTAAATAATATGTCCAAGTCACCTAGCACATAAATGGCAGAGCTGGGAGTCCGGAGCCAGGCTCTTACCTACTACGTGATGATGTTCTCCATCAATTCAATTCAAATTCTACCAGATCCAAGACACAATCCATGGTGGGACCCTTGAATAATAGCAAAATGGACCTGGCAATGAAAACACTAGTAATAGAAAATGATGTGATTATTAATAATATAAAGAGAGAGCGAGACAGAGAGAGACAGAGAAACATGGCCCTGGAAAACAAGAAAAAGTCAGTCGACGCCATTCATTTGAGGACATTCTTCATGGAGAGTGTAGCACAGTGGATGTGATAACAGGAAAACTGATTCTGAGTCCCAGCTATGCCACTAACTCATTGTATGAATCCACTCTGGGTTTTCTTCTCTGTAAAACAAATCGGTTGGGGATTTCTAAGGGTGCTTCTAGTTCTTAACCCTATATGAGCAGACTGAGGGTCCAAGCACCATAAAATCAATTGCCCACTTTTTAGGTTATTCCCAGAGTCACCCGAATAACATCATTTTGTGCTTCCATCTCTACCTTTCCACCACCTCCAAGCTTGTGGAGAGGCCCCGTGAGTCCACGGTTACACGTTCTCTGGATCATACATACCATGTGTATCTAACGCATCCAGGCCGCTGATTCTCCCGTCTATTCATCATGAGAAAGGCCTCGTCATAAGTGTGCTGGAGTGGTTGATATAAAGCAAGAGGTTGAGAAAAAGCCCAAACACAGGGCCTGAGCAGTGTCAAATCCATAGTGGGCACTCTGCCTTTTCTATACTAATGGACATCTCTAATTCCTGAAATTATTCATGGATTATGAAAACCTATACACTCAAGTTCATAGAGTTCGGCTTTTCTCCCCCTCCCGTGTGCAGCAGGAGAAAAGCTGTGCTGTGAGCCTGAGGACAGGTACACCAGGTCTCACCTCTCTCAATGCAGAGCCTGGCTTCTTCCCTACCTCCCCCTGAAATCAGGATATCTGAGATTTTAATTCCTTGGGAGAATGGGCAGCAAGCATCACAGGGGGAGGGAAAAAGCATAATGAAGATGAAGGGGTTGAAAGCAGTGGGGGCACTAAAGGATACTTCCCTCCTTTGTAACTTCAACTCCAGTTCAGCCACGTCAATGAGGTGCTGCCAGGGCTACTGATGCCGAGGCCGTGGCCAGGTCCTAGGGCTTCAGGGCAGAAGGGTGTTAGGTCAGCCCCAAGTAATCACGATGATAACAATAACAATATTATTATTTGTCCAGAGAGAGGGGTGGTGTGAAGGGAATCACATTCAATCCAAGAGGACTCAGATAAAATGATGCTAAGGGTCAGACTGAATCTCACAACAGCCTGTGATTTGTGGCTTATGCCGCTTTTCTAATTTGCCTCTCCCTGGCTGATGGCCCATGAAGGTGAGGGGGGGTTACTGAGTGTTGCCCAGGCTCGGCTTACAGAACAAGCAAGTCACAACACTGCTCGCCCCGTTCCTGACTCTGCTGCAGCCACCGTGGCTTCCACGATCATGTTTTGAACTGTGAAAATAGTCAAATGTGGAAGCAAACCCGTTTCCGATTCCTTGATTTGTATTATTTTCCTTCACTTGCTACGAATGCTGATTTATCTTAGTGATTTCATATGCATCTTAATTGCTTTCCTCTTGTGTGTTCAAAGTCTATCTGATGCAAGTGTCTGTCTGCAAAAACAATATGTCCTGTTTATATATTATCTATTGTGGACTGTAAACAGTAATGGCAGGGACTGTCTTTTTTCTATCACACTTGTAAATATGCCCAGAGGCTAAGCAGCTTCTCCAATGAGTAAAATAAATAATGAATTAAGAAAGCGGACTTGTCACTCTCTGTGTGGAATATTTATGCTTTGCACCTTATCGCACTAAAAGGGTCAACACAGAGTGATAGCGTTTACTTTCCTCTTTTACTGAATTTTTTGTCCCCCTCCTCCACCCCCATGATTTTATTACATGAATCTGAGAGCTATAGTTTCTAGCTTCTCTATGTTGTTTACCTCCAAAGACATTTAAGTTTGTTCATAAAGTACTCTGAACATTGTAGAAAAAAAAATTCTCGCACTCACTGTGCCTATGAAACTATTTGTTTTATTTTAACCAGAACTTTCATCTAGCACTCAAGCCAGATGGAGGCTTTTAAAAGGTGTCAAAAAAAAGAAAAAAAAAAAAAAAAAAGGGTGGTAACAGTTATGTACATTAACCTGGAAGAAAAAGAATAAGCAACTCTGTGTTTAATATATTGCTTCTTCCTTTCTTCCCTCCCCAGCCCCCAATTTCTGCCAGGTCCCTATATCTCCCTTATATAGCCCATAGTGCTGCCATTTCATAATCTACTCTGTCAGTGACATCAAACTACCTGGAAACCTGCTAGAGCAGACAAGATACCTTCATAGGAAGGTGAGACTCACGGACTCTCAGGCTTTTGTGTGATGAGGCCAAGTGCCTGCCACTCTTGTTTTACTATGAGTTGTGGAGGATCGGAATTCAGTACATGATAAAAGCAAAGATCCAAAGACTGTGCGAGAGAGTAACTGCCAAGTATCTTGTGGGGGAAATGTGATCAAGAGGAAAGAATGTAGGCTTTGAAATCAGAGAAACCTGAGTTTTGTCACTTACTAGTCATAGGAGATTGGACAGTTTATTTAATCTCTCTAGGGCTCAGTTTCCTCATCTGTTAAATGAAAATAATAACTCTTTCAGGATCATTCAATGTACTTTACACAGATGATCGCGTTTCATCTGCTTTCTCTTCTCCTATTATTGAGAAACAGAAAAATGATATCAAACGGGATGTTACAGTGTCTCCTGGTTGACAGATGGATCAATGGAAAATCGCTAATTACCACAGGCAGGCTATATATAAAAACTGCATATTCAAATATATGAGCACCAGGCCTACAGGTCAGAAAGGCCCAGCTGAAGATCTAAAGGAGACCATGACCCTTCTCCTAAAATGCCCCAATACCCAGGCATATAAAATACCTCGCTCAGACTTAAGAAACTCAGAAAAGGAAAATATATTCAGAATTCTTTTTTATTATTATTTATTTATTTATTTGGGGCTGCACTGGGTCTTTGTTGCTGTGTGTGGGCTTTCTCTAGTTGCGGCAAGCGGGGGCTACTCATCGCTGTGGTGCGTGTGCTTCTCATTGTGGTGGCTTCTCTTGTTGAGAAGCACAGGCTCTAAGCACACAGGCTTCAGTAGTTGCAACACGCGGGCTCAGTAGTTGCAGCACGTGGGCCCTAGAGCACACGGGCTTCAGTAGTTGTGGCTCGCGGGCTCTAGAGCACAGGCTCAGTAGTTGTGGCACACGGGCTTAGCTGCTCCACGGCATGTGGGATCTTCCCGGACCAGGGCTCAAACCCATGTCCCCTGCATTGGCAGGCGGATTCTTAACCACTGAGCCACCAGGGAAGCCCAGGATTCTTTTTCACGTCATCCAAGAATAGATTAAACAAATCTTTCTTTCTATGCCAAAAGACTCTCAGATCTAAATTCTTGTCCCTAATCAGAATCACTAACGTCCAAAAGCATCTCCACAGTTATCACGAGCACTAGCTTTTCTAATGACTTCGCAAAAGGGCATTAGGACTAATTTCACATTGTTTTAGGGTTATTTTATTCACCTTCCTGAAAAAGTGGGGTTTTTTTGATAGCGTTTTTTATATCATCTGTGATTTTTGGCATACTCATTCACACTGTCTTTCAAAAAAGAAACAGTCAAAATATTGCCCATATAAAATATATAAATAGACGGAGTCATACATACAAGCATCCCAAATGTGGCTGAGATAACAGATTACAGGAACTACTACCTTTTATCAAGGAGGTGGCAAGCCAACCTTCTAGCCGGAAAAATAATTGAGAAATTTGGAGGCATAGCCTCACAACCAGTCTACTTTTGCCAAATGATCTCTCTACTACCGCTACACCCACATTTAACAGAAATGCTGAGGTGGTTTGATGCGAAATTGGCCTGACAGTAAAACCTTTTGAATAATTTGTTCTAAAGAATCAAGTAATCGTGGCAAAGCTGAAGTCCAGCTAGGGACCAGGAGACGTGGGTTTTCATCCCATTGGTGCTGCTACAGGCCGAATGACCTCAACAAGCCACATGCATGACCTTTTGCCTCTCAGCTTCCCTGTAAATGCAATGAGTGGGTTGAACTCAATTCTATGTGACTCCTCTCCAACACTAACAGTCTGCGAGTCAAGAAAAGGGAAAGTCTGCTAGAAGGGGAAAACCTTAGAGACACAGAGAGAAGACCTAAAAATGCATATGGTAACCTGCAGAAACTGTGCCTGTGAGGGAACTCTAAAGAGCATTTTGATATGCAAAAGGCTCCCTTCCCCCTTCTGTCTGGTCTCAGTATTTCCTAAGTAGCCAACCACTTACACAGCTCCATATTTAACTCAAAACGCTCAACGTTAAATTTCTCTTTTTCGATTTTTAGATCACAAGTGTCAGCTCCTCCACATTCCTTAGAGGACAGGTCCACAGAGACATGGAAAATGATTAATGTAGGAACGGCCACAAGCAGTCAAATAAGCAGAGCTACAGATATTAAAGAGAAAAAAGTGCCACAGATGACCAGGGTACGGGCCCCAGCCCTGGCCCTGGCTGAGAATTGGAGGTCAGCCCAAACAAGCACTGACTTCAAGAAGCTTGCAGGAGGATGTCAGTCTGCTCCACCCTAAGCAATGATGGAACTGTTGCCATGGCAACAAAGGTACTTGAGAGGGACATGAGCAAAGGGAGACTTAAAAAGAAAAAGACAGTATGTGGCCTAAACAAAAATATGTGACGGCGTAAGGGGTGCTGTAAAGCCTTTACTGCCACTTGTTAAGGAAGACCTGTATAGCTCACTCGTGAGTAATAAGGCGGTCAACCCAAACTAAGGCACTAAAAATTTTATAGCACCCCACATATCATATAGATCTAGATAGACAGAAAAACAGAGAGATACATATATAAAGGATTTCTGCAGATACACTCACAAACACACAAGGAAATGTTGCCACTGATTCTGGAAACACCATCTTCTAATAGAGTCGTTAAATTTACCAATATTCTTAATTTATCGGCTATCAAATTCCACATCCCATCAGTTCACTTCTTAAAAGGTTCAGAAAGCTCAGCTGCAATGAGAAGGCGCAGTGATGGTTTCACAGGGAGTACAAACCAGCCAGGTGCATAAAGCTAGGAATCTTAGTTCTAATGGTGACACCACAACTAATTTATTATTTCACAGTTGGATTAAACATTGCCTACTGCCATCAGAGATTGTCAAGGTGACTGCTGGGGACTTGAACAGTGAGGACCATTGCGGCCCAGTATAGAAGATAAGAGACTGCTGTGTTGAGAGTCTATATCCCTTACCTTACCCAAAAGATACGCTCCAGGGGGACCAGTCGTAAACTGATTTATAGTCTTATTAGAAGACTACGGGACTAGAAGACTTAGCCATTTAAAACAAACCTGTAGTAAACGATTTTAGAGTAGACTTTTTAAAACATTCTTGTAAAATGAATAACGACCCCTTTAATTTTTTTCTCTAAATTTAGTTTTCTATGAGTTTTTTCAAAGTGAAGTACACATAACCCAGGGGAATTCCACTGTGCACTGTGCCAAGAACAGACATCCCCCAAACAATCGAGGTACTACTTCTCAGTCACCTGAATCTAAAACAGGTACAGAGGGCTTCCCTGGTGGCGCAGTGGCTGGGAGTCCACCTGCCGATGCAGGGGACACAGGTTCGTGCCCCAGTCCGGGAAGATCCCACATGCCACGGAGCGGCTGGGCCCGTGAACCATGGCCACTGAGCCTGCGCGTCCGGAGCCTGTGCTCCGCAACGGGAGGGGCCACAACAGTGAGAGGCCCACGTACCGCAAAAAATAAATAAATAAATAAATAAAATAAAACAGGTATAGAAAGATGCCTTCTTGGAGCCTATGCTCTATTTGCTGTAACTCCCAGCTGCCAGTTTCAAATGCATGGCCCCAGCAGGAAACCAGCTTGGTTAAATTCAGAGGCCTCATCTTGCCCACCACTAAGTACTTCGCCATGGTATGTGAGGAAAAAATGAGATTACATGGATGAAAGTGCTCCATGCTCACTGGAGAAAAAATACTATAGAAATTGAATGGATTGGTATTATTAATTATTATTTCTACTGAACCATTTCTGAAGCACAGGCATGGATGCTTGCCTGGCCTTTAAAGAGAGAGCGACGCCCATCCCTCAACCAAAGGCCACATTCAGTCCCTTCGGTAGCTCAGAAAACGTGAACAACAAAATCGAGCTTCCCCAAAACATCCTGTCCATCATATTGGCTTCCAATCTCTTGGAGCTTCCTTCAGGTGGAACATTATTGCCTTTCTCTGCTATTCTGACTCTCCTGTCCTGAAGCTGAAGGTTCATTCTTGGGTCCCATCTGGGTCACCATGTGGGCTCACCATTGCCGAGCTGAGCCACGCTCACTTATGCAGGAGGCAACTCTCCCTGAATTGAACACACAGAGGCTGTAGGTGACACAATGATCAGGCCAAGCCGCACATGTGTCCCAGCGTATTCCAAAATCAATAGGACATTTATAATAATGGAAGTTCAACGGCTTCCATTTTGTGAAATATTAAATGTGCCAAGAGACTGAGTTAAAGCTCAGGCTATGAAAGGGGACTGTAAGTTATACTTCCTTAAAAAAGAAAATTAGCAAATGGTTCATTTTACCTTAAGGGAAAAAAAAAAAGGCATTTTCAATTAGGTGAGTGGAAGGACAAATGCTCCAAAGTGCATTCTGCTGAAGTTATAAGTGCTTTTGAAACCCCTCCTGTCAAGGCGTTAGTAACACAAGATTTAAGATGCCCAATTAATTTTTCCCAGCCACCAGCCAAAAGTAGATGCAGGAGGAGGTTAAAAGCTAAGTGTTTAATTAATATTAAATTTATAAGATTCTCTATCACTGAAAGCATTGTAAAATTGAAAAAGCAGTTAATTTTACGGTTGCCGTGTATTCCTCTGCTTTGATCTTTGATCTATGATATAAAATCACCAACTGTAAAGATTCCTGAGCTTTATTATACCTGTTTAATGGTGAGAAGGAAGAAAGAGAGGGGGAACCTACAGACATGAGTGGGAGTGATGTCCTGAAACTGGTCATTAGCGTTGATCAGAAAAAAACCTAAACATGGGATATATTCAAGAAATAGCCTTTGACCAAGCCACAGAGAGAGACAAGGCATACTCATCTCACCCATTTTTTACACCTCATTTTTCTAGAGTACTAAGACCTACACACAGCAGCTGTCTATCTATGACTTCAGACAAAACACTGAAGCAGAATTAGGGAAGAATTTTCCGAAATTGAGAGTTGCCAAGACTTAAACTGTTCACTGGAATCGACCACCACATTGCCTTTCCTACAGAGAAAAATTCTGAAATTAGAGAAGTGTGCGTCTGTCTTGAACAGTCTATATAGAGATTCATTCTACCAAGGTTTCCATCAACTCACGCACGTGGAGAAACCCAGGCCTGGACAAGGAATGCTCAGCTGGGGCAATGAGCCCTCTTTCATCAACGGCATTTGCCAAAGCCCTACTGATAAAGGACAAAGGGACAAGAATCGGAGGAGATGGGAGGAAAACCTGCCGCTAGAAATGTTACCATCCTGAGCAAGGTTTCCCCAGGGTTTCAAAACACCCTATTTCTGCCAATCTAGACAGACGCTTGGTCTCTTTGTACAAGACCAAGTCATGAACGCTTAAAGTTAAAAAGGGGAAAGGGAGTATGTACCCCTCAAATAAACCAAACATTCAGCCTGCGAAAACATCCAATACTTGCCTTCACCCCCTCCCCACCCAAAGTTGGGGTTGGAGGAGAGGAGCGGTTTGAGGATGGGGGTGACAGGGTCCAGGGAGGAACGGGGCTAGGAGGTGGAGGAAAAGGGAGCATTCCCTGCCCAACAGAAGTTTGTATCCTGGTACCCAAAAGAACAATGGGGGCACTTCCAACTCCTGGCCTCCTTCAATTCTGTCTCAAATCCAGAGACAAAGACCTATTATGCAGAATAGATTTTATAGAAAGGCACAAGGAGGGTGAGGGGGAAACGGGATAATTCATGTGAGGTGTTTTTTCTTTTTTTTTTTTAATCCCATCAGGGATCTCATTATAATTTCATTATTAGCAGAAAAACCAAATAAGTGGCAAGAAAAAGAATATCAACTTAATATTAACACACGCACACTCACACACACAAAGATGAAAGATCTTCTGAGCTTCAAAGCGGCTGCTAATTTTCCCAGCTTCAAACGACTCAGTGAGAAAGACACTGATAATGAATGTGCTTTTTCCACTGGCTCACTTATAAACTTTTCCCCTTTCCGTCTCCCTCCCCAAAATTAGTTCTCATTTTTAACTGGAAGCATACATCAGATGTAATAACAGAATCCTGACTTCATACATAATCTTCCTCCAGTGCTTTATCAATAAAAATGTAGAGGAAATAGAGAAGGAAGAAGTACAGATGATGCTCATCTGAAACATGGGGATGCTGAAGTGGTGGAATGTACAAGGCTTCATGAGTACTGGAACCTTACACAGTTAGTGAATCAGGGTCTCAAAGATGGGAATCCACATCTCTGAAGTCTCAATGCTGGGGACAGTCAAAGAGGGAGAGAAGACAGAACACAAGAGAAAAAAGAACACAAGTTTCTCAGAGCACCATAAACCACACAGAATCTTTTTTTTTATTTTTTTTTTATTTTTAATTATTTTTTAATTGAAGTATAGCTGATTTACAGCATTGTGTTAGTTTCAGATATACAGCACAATGATTCAGTTATACATATATTTTTCAGATTCTTTTCCCTTATAGGTGATTACAAAATACTGAGTATAGTTCCTTGTGCTATACAGTAGTTCCTTGTTGTTAATCTATTGTATACATAGTAACACGTATATGTTAATTCCAAATTCCTAATTTCCACCCCCTCTCCTTTCCCTTTGGGTAGCCATAAATTTCTTTTCTATGTCTGTGGGTCTACTTCTGTTGTGTAAAAAAAAAAAGTTCACTTGTATCATTTTTTTAGATTCCACGTATAAGGGATATAATATGATATCTGTCTTTCTCTGTCTGGCTCACTTCACTCAGTATGATAATCACACAGCATTTTTGACTCACCGCATTCAAAAAGGGAGTCCAGGTGGTCTTAACACATTTCTAAAGAGACAACCGCTGGTCCCCTTTAAAAGACAAGCTCTCTCACCAGCAAGCATTTGTCACAAGCACAATGATGGGCAGTGTCTAAACTCAGAAAACTAA
Organism: Delphinapterus leucas; assembly: GCF_059928025.1. NCBI lineage: Eukaryota > Metazoa > Chordata > Mammalia > Artiodactyla > Monodontidae > Delphinapterus > Delphinapterus leucas. The sequence goes on from NC_143129.1 coordinate 70,634,262, forward strand.
ATGTCTTGGATGTCAAGAGGCCACAATTTAATAAGTGGAGTGATACATGTTTTTCCTTCTTTCTTTTTACAATCAATCTCTTTTAAGGTAACACAGAGCAAGCCAAAGGAAGACAACCTCGAAAACTAAGGTAAGCATCACTGTGGGAGGCCATTCTGTTCCCAAGCCCATGTCCTAGTACCAACCCAGAGGGAGGTCCCGTGATGAAGCTTGAGGCAGTGAATAATAAAAAGCACTTAGCCCTGTGCCTGACACAGAGGTTGTGCTCAGTAAATAATAAAACCCAAACAAAGAAATCTATCCCCCTCCACCTTCCTCAACAGTAATAGGGCATATTGCCTTGGGAAGAACTGCCAAGGAAAAACTACAAATACCTCATTGCCCATAACCTGAGAAAATACATTTCAAGAGTACAGAACTGGTGCCCAGAACACTAACTTTCTTTGTCTCTGTGACTGTCTTTTTCCATCAAGAAGCCACAAACTTGAGACGTGTTTGCACCGAATGTATGTTTCTGAAAGCTTTCCCTGGTGGTGAAGTGGTATACTGCGAGCCTAGCTCTCCTAGGCAATTTCATTCTGGACCAAAAAATGAAAGAGAACAAGTTTCCAGAACCGAAGTTCCCATAAGCTAGTTCCAAGTGTGCGCTGCAGCGCTCAAGAGTCTATGTGAGTCTCTTTCTGTTTTGGAAGTGAGTTCATTTGTATCTTTTAGTTTTTGGATTCTACATATAAGCGATATCGTGATATTTGTCTTCGTCTGGCTTAGTTCACTGAGGATGATAATCTCTAGGTCCATCCATGTGGCTGCAAATGGCATTCTTTCATTCTTCTTTATGGCTGAGTAATATTTAATTGTGTGTGTGTATATATATAGAGAGAGACCACATCTTCTTTATCCATCCCTCTGTGGATGGGCATCTAGGTTGCTCCCATGTCTTGGCTATCGTAAATACTGCTGCAATGAACACTGGGGTGCATGTGTCTTTTCAAATTATGGTTTCCTCCGGATATATACACAAGAGTAGGATTGCAGGATCATACGGTAGCTCTATTTTTAGTTTTTTAAGGAACCCCAGACATAGAAAACAAACTTATGGTTACCAAAAGGAAAAGGGGGGTGGGGGAGTGATAAATTAGGAGGTTGGGATTAACATATACACACTACTATATATAAAATAGATAACCAGCAAGGACTTACTGTATAGCACAGAGAACTATACTCGATGTTTTGTAATAACCTATAAGGGAAGAGAATACGAAGGATACTACATATATATATTCAATATATCTGAATTGCTGTGCTGTACACCTGAAACTAACACGATATTGTAAATCAACTATACTTCAATTAAAAAATAGAGAGAGAGATATATACATGAAAAAAAAAAGAGTCTATGCGGTGGGTCGTGACATAACACATTCTGTAGGAAAACCATTCAATTCTGACTAAGGGGAATTTTCTACCCTACAGAAATATATTTCCACATTTATGATAAAAGTCACTGGAGAAATAGACAACACTTACACAAATTTTCACAAATATATTTTCTAGAATTAAAATGGTCTTCAAAAGTGAAAGTTATGTGCTTAAATTTTTATAAGCAGCTTTGATGACCACAGGCTAGGCAAAGGTTCCCAACTTTTGTGACTATACAGTCTCCCTTTTTCATGCCAAATAAATTGCAAGGACCACTAGGAGACAGTAGTTCTACTTTTAGCTTCTACAGATGGAGGAAACTACACATGACAAAAAGCCAACAGAAACTGAAAAGTGCTTTTTTAAGTGAATAACCACAATAGCGTCTCATACATTTAAAGAATTTCAGTAGGTATATCTGTATGTGCATCTGTGTGTACGTGCATGACACTGTTCTGTTTATAGACAATGCTTGGTGTACACAAGGATTTTCCAAACCTTTTCAACAACTTCATGGTTCCCCCAGGGTCCATGGCCCACAAAATGGGAATCACTGCACTAGAGGAAAGAAGATTCCAGTTGAAGAAATATATGCCTCTAACCAATTCTTTCACTGAGAGAAAATGACATTCAAACAGCTGAACGATTTTACACTCACCACTCCTCATTTTACTACTTCTACCAACACTATCAAAATGTTGATAGACACAATAGAGATAATTTCCCAGTTTACATGGTCTTGGCTTATCGCACAGTAAAATTTCTCTTTGGTACAAGAACTGATCTTCTTCTACCTTCTGTGTATACACTTCCTATTACAAATTATCTCCGTAAGGGTATTGCGGAGAATAACATAATCAAAATACCATTTCTAACAAAGATACATGTGTATGATCAATAACAAGAGTAGCAATTGCTTAAGAAACATTAACAAAGAATTCTGATCCAGTTCGCCCTGTGGTTTTAGGACAGTGGAAGGATGAGAGGAAAGCAACAATGCATACAAAAGACTGACCTCCACATAAACAGCCACAGGCATTCCCTCCCCCAGTACACACCTCGTCCCCACTATCTCCCTATCCGATTTCCACTCATCCGTTCTCAGCTCCTGTTTGTCTGAGGCCACCCGCAACTGGATTTGTCAAGCCCCCTTTTAACAACTTGTTGTCACAGTCCATTACCAAATTGCATATAGTTATATATTCCACTAATTAGGCTTCTAAAATATCATTAACATGTCTCTTGATCATTAGCATAACGTATGAGGCGTCCTCGTTAGGCACGACTCGAGTTTGTTAACGTGGTAATGAAAGGCACAAGGCAGACTCGGCAGGAACCAAGACACACAGAAGTGGAGACCATCCAGGCACCGATGCCAAGCCACACAGACGTGGACGGAGATTCTGACAAAGGCAAAGAGGAAGAGGCAGAGAAACACACCCAAAAGAAAGCCTCAGAAACTCAATGGGTTTGGCATTTAGATGGCTGTTTTGGCATGAAGGTGAAATTTAATGCACCCTTCCCAGCTTGAAGGGAATTGAAACCTGGCAAGGCTATTAATCTGCCTAAGCAGAAGAAGTTTTAAAATTTCCTAGACAAGAAGGAAACCAAGTACAGAAATCTCATTTCCTCTGACCTAACACACTGGTGCTCGTCTCTCCCCTATTCCTCTCCCACCTCCTCTCCAGTCCTGGTTACAGCAAATTGCAGGCAGTCTATTAGAATTACCTGGGGGCGGCATTTTTCTAGTCTTCACCAGGCCCTTTATTAACACCCTGCTAGATGTCTCTATCTGTACCCACCGCGTTCGTGATGATCACCTCGTGTGTAATGGGGCAGGTCTTACCTCCAGAGATGAGAGGCATGCTTTGTGAAGAAAACAGGAGGCAGGAAGGCATTTAAAGAATGGCAACTGTGTGTCTGTATGGTGAGCGTGTGTCAGCATGTGTGTGAGCCCATACCAACAATGTGCCAGACGTGGATGGTCCTCTCAAACAGCCAGTCTGAGATGGTGAAAATGTTTCTAAATGTTAGGACTCACGGGACGAGGACAGAACAAAGTATTTGGTTTAGAAAAGGGACAAGCATATGCTGGGTTGAGAATTTGAAGGAATTTGGAGCGCTGAGCTAAGAGCATGTGCAAATCAAATGCCTAATTCATCCTAAACAGAGAAGAGCTTGGTCCAGGTGACTATACTTTGGTCACAGGCTGAGGGCATACGAGGGAAGCCTCAGAAACAACCAAGAGAATCTCAATCCTGTGATCACTGCTATAAAAAAAGATCAATCAAGAACTTGGGAGTTCAAAGTCCCACCCATGACCAGCACAGAAGACTCTCTGGGCTAATACCTCCGAGTCTGAAATTTCATACAGATAAACTGAAACTTTTCAAAGCACTCTCAGGACAGCACAGAGAGAGGTTGTGTCACAGTGGCTTTCCCAGAACGGCTTCAGCAGAAGCAACAACAGAAAGAGAAATCAAGGTGTGTGACGATCCACTGTTTTAAACCATATCTCCTCCCAATAGGATGCCTTCTCCTATGTAGGGATCATTACCACCCCAGTCTTGCCTCCTGGGGCCACTTCAAGAAGCATGTACTCAGCATTTACAAATATTAAAGCCAGTGCCACAGGAGAAAAGAGGCTGGGTAAACTCAGATGACGCCTAAATGGAAGTTTTTCCTGGACTGTCTGGCCCAATTGACACCTGAATGAGTAGCCTTAATAGTGTCTCAACAATCCCATGACTTGATACGTCTATGCAACCAGGGTTTACTTACAGGGAGGGAGAATAAAAGTTAGTTGGTTTTATAGACCAGATTTGATATGAATGATGGGACCTTTTTGCTTTAATCTACCTCTTTCTTAAATAAGATAGAAATAAAATGGTAGAAAAGAATCTACCCAAATGCCTGTTCAGACATTCTACAGGCAGACACAGGAGTAATCCTCTGTGAGCTCTGAATGTAATTCTTGCATTCCAGAACCATAAAATCCTTTCTGATTAGGTATGTCCATCCATCCTTTTCTCAATGGAGCTGTCAAAATACTCCACTGGCCGGATATGCATCTGGATGTGAAAGATTCTTAATTATGGCCAAATAGATGGAATGTGCACCAAAAGCGATGGCCAAATTTCATGATTATTTCTATTCAGAAGTCCTTTGTTGCTTGTGGAATGGTCAACTAAGCCGGCCCAGGACCGCAGAGCCACTGACCTAAAACTGACTCTGAAGAAGAATTGGCAGTAAGCCAGCCGTCATCCCAAGGCCCAGCCCCAAACTGCTCCTCCAGGCTGTCCTTTGCAACACTTTCCCACATCTTTAGCAGTCAGGCAAATGACCATAATAGGTTCTGAAAACCTAATTCTCCCTCTCTGACGAGAAAAGAAAAAGAAGGCAAAACATAAAGACAGAAAAAGAGGAGGACAACTGAAAAATGGAAAACATGAATTGAAAAGAAAAAATTTCTTTGGCTTTCCTCCCCAAACCTGAAGTCAATACAAATCCAATCATGCATTCAATAATGTACTCTGCACCAGGGCTGGTTTTACGCTGTGGGGATATAGTTGTGGACAAATCCCTACTTCACGTCAGGGGATGAGGTGAGAACGGAAAAAACTGTACACACACACACACACACACACACACACACACACGCACATACATACAGGCAAGAATGTGAACTAGTAAAAGAGCCTAAAATGATAAGGATTATTTTTAAAGACATAAAAATGTTATGTTTGCATGCATACAATAATTAGAATTAGCTAAAATTACACTAACAAAATATAGCCTCTAAATAGCGACTTAGGAGATACACTTTAATTAAAAAACAAATTAAGTAGATCTGCTTCTTAGACATTTAAATACAAATGGGTGTCTCTGAAATACTTGAATACAAACTTTTTTCCTAAGGTACTCTATGTTTTCCTATAAAAGTTTGCCTAGATCTTTACAATATGTATTTGATGGGTCTGCCTCATCAATGAAACAAAGGTAAACTTCAGCCACGCCTCTGCAATAGTTATCACAAATTCAAAATCAGTAAAATCAGCCTTGGCGACATCTGACCATGGATAAAGAAAAAATAGTTCCCCTGTCTTCATCTCAATACCAGAAGTTGATGGAGAGAAGGCGCCTTACCTCTGAGCAAAGTCAGCTGTTCTACCTTCACTTCTCTGAGTGGTTCTCCTGGTAGATGGTCCTCCCCTGGCCCATCCCCTCCCACTTCATCTTGCTCTTCATCAACCAAGCACATACTTAGGTGGGATGGAGCCTCGGCAAGAACTGGGACTTTTTTTTTTTTTTTTTTTTGCGGTACGCGGGCCTCTCACTATTGTGGCCTCTCCCGTGGCTGAGCACAGGCTCTGGACGCGCAGGCTCAGCGGCCATGACTCACGGGCCCAGCCGCTCCGCGGCCTGTGGGATCTTCCCGGACCGGGGCACGAACCCGTGTCCCCTGCATCGGCAGGCGGACTCTCAACCACTGCGCCACCAGGGAAGCCCTAGAACTGGGACTTTTAACAGAGAAAGCAATTAGTGATAGGGAAAACAATACCCACTTACCTGGCGGGATTGTGGTGAGAGCTAAATGGGATGTTTAAAAAGTGTCCTCTAAACTACGAAATCACACACACAAAACTTACTATGATCACCATGAAGCAGGAGGGGAAGAATGGAGGACAAAATACTTCGAAAAGCCCCAGTTCAACAGAGCTCTCACTGAAATATGCTGGGTAACCACACTATTATTTCTCTAGAGTCTAGAAAACTTCCTGGTCCTACCTCTGCATCTAAAGCAGGATTTTTTTAACCTGATGAAATTAGAAGATCCATGGATGGTCTTTCAAGGGTTCTTTAGCTTCCTGAAATTACATGAGGAAAAAAATGTGTGTATCTAAGTTGATTTTCTGAGGAGAGGGCCATAGCTTTCATCAGAATATAAAGAGACACCATGACCCAGAACAGGTGTCCTGCTCTTGCTGTAAAGGTGAGTGTTTAAGGCTGTGTGCCAAGGATGAAGATCACACGGGAGTTAACATTTCAAGAGTTTAAGAAAGCATCCACTGCCACGTCCAAACCAGCTGGTCCTTCAGGTCAATTTCCTCCCCTTGAGGACTCCCCTTACCCACAGGCCCTTAACTGAATAATCTAGTAAGTCCTTGCTTGAAAGATATTGTAAATAGCTCCAACTGAGTGCAGGTTGGGGCAGCTTCCAATTCGCCTTCACTTAACGGTCTTTTTTCCCTGCCAAGTTTGAGCAGTGAGGATACAAGGCCCTGCCCTCTGCTTGGCTCAGGGTTTAGGGGCAGGGGGGAGTCAAGTTTGTGATCAAGCTGGTAGGTGTCAGCTCGCACGTGTCCATATGTCCCACCTGAAAGCCGAAGAGGGAAATTAAAAGGTGCTTTCAAAAGAGGTGTGCCTGGCAGCAAAGGGAGCTGGTTTCCTGTGAGTTTCCTTCTTTTGTTTCTCTCCCTCTAGCCTAACCCTAACTTTCCCTGCTGCCACTTAATCATCCAGGATCATTTTACCCTTTTCTCTGCTTACTGGCTGATTATCTCCCCATTTCATTTGAATCCCACTGGAGATACATCCCAGCTAAAAACAAAGCTGATGGCCAATTAAAAGGTAAGTGCCTTATGTCCAAAGCCAGAACACTTCAATATTCATAAGTAGGTAACTTTTGAATGACGGAAGAACAATGCATGTCCATAGACGGGGCTAATCAAGCACCTACATCTTGCAATCCAAATCATCCAGCGTCTGTTTAACTGATTGCTGGGAATTACCTGCTTCCCTATTGCTGGCTGGGAGCCTCACTACTTCATAAATATTAGAGATGTAAAAGACCACGGAGTTCCTAATGTGTTTATTTCAGCATAATGAATTCTTCACGCAAGTGATAGGATTACTGAAGCAGAGCTTGGTAAAAACCCTACTGATTTCGGCAGGTCTACTATTCTTCAGGAATAGCATCTAAATATAACTGAGGAATAGAGCATAATGATCATTCACTTGGACTTAATTTTTTAAGTAAAATAAAACTTACTTTTCCCTTATTTTCCAAATGATCGGACCACCAAAATTGCCGCTGGAGTAGTACAAAGTTAAACAGAGAAATAAAGGAGAAAGTGAGCCCTGGAGTAGCAGGGCATCTTTGACAAGATGCAAGTGAACTTCAGCATCTCCAGGAGAAGGTCAGGGGTTTGTGTCGATCATCTCTTGAGTTCCTCTCCAATGTGGTGATTATTCTCCCAATAGAAAGTCAATTTAGTATTTGCTCTTAGGACAAGGGATGCTTTCCAGTGTTTATTAATAATACTGCTAATTTGGGGGTGGGGGAGGTGTCAAAGGGAGTTCTTCAGTCTTGCGCAGAGAGGTAAGACAATGCCACTTTACAAACTGAGGCAATGGCAGGCCAAAGAAATGTTAAGTCACAAAGCAATTCTTTTTCTAGAAAAGAATCAGGTATGAACATCTCTGCTCCCTGCAAATGCTATGTCCACTGGGAGGCAGCATAGGCTGTTGGAAAGAGAAATGGGCCAGAGTCCAGAGATCTGGGTTCTAGTCCCTGCTGTGTCACTGACTTGGGGCACGTGGTGTGGCCAGCAACAGGATCCCAGTTACAAAATGAGGGCACACAAGGGAGAACAAGACAAGTGATGTGGATATACTTCAGAGGCGAAGCTATAACCTGCTAAAAGGAGATCCACACATACACAGAAGCTTGGGGAATGTGGAAACTGATCTTTTCAACTGTAACTGGCTCTCTCCTGATGTGGAGAGACACCACTACTACAGGGATTTAAAATGAACAGAACAACAGGGCAAACACACCTTAAGACAGAGTTTTCTAAAGGGTATTTCTAAGAATCCCAGTCCAGGGAGAACGTCCTCAGCTCAAATTCTGAAAAGCAACCTCACTACACCATACACACCCCTCTGGAAGATTTCCAGCGCTCATGACAACAAATATTAGCTCCACGGAGCACACTAAGAAATGCTGTTTGAATCTATTAGAAATGATAATAATGCCTAGTTCCAAACTGGAGAGATAAGACTCTAGAAAGATCAGCCATAGTCTTAGGTGGCTGGTCAAGTGGTTTCTACTGTTTTATCCACAATCCCCTCCTTTTTCTTTTAGACGAACAATATTCATTTGTGAGGCAGCTCACCCAGGTGAAAGGTTAATCCATGGTCATGAAACTCAGCCCAGCTAACAGACTCATATGGGGGTTGAACCTTGCCACCTTGGCCCTATTAGCTCTAACCAACTGAGCTGACCAGCCCAGACATTAGCCTTAGTTATAATCTCTCAGGGAAATAAAAGTTTAAAGGCACCAGCATATGGCCTATGGACTTTAGCATATAAACTTAAGGAATTTTTAAATAATATTTGAGATGAAGGTATGCTATTTCACCCATAACAGGAAAGACATAGTCAAGGGGTAATATGATCTGACCTCTGGAGCTGGGCTCCAGGTGGGTTCAAATCCCAGTTCTACCATTTAACGGCTGTATAACCTTGAGCATATTAATTCACTTATTTGAACCTTGGTCTCCAAATCTGTAAATTAGGATAAATATATTCCATTCCTCAAAGGATTATCAGGAGGATTATGTGAAATGATCTATGTCAATGGATTTAGCACTGTGCCCAGCACATGAGAAATATGAAAAAATATTAATTACTACTACTACACTCAAAAGGACTAAATAATCTCAGAAAACGCAGCTCCCTCTCAAGTGAGCATCTAGAAAACACAATTTGGGACTTTCTTTTCTCCATTACATAAAGTGTTTTTACCTTGCAATTTATCAGAAAATGTGCCTCTTAAACCTTCGCTGAGAATTTCATGTGGTTGAGATGGCCATGGTCAGGTTTTTGTCCTTGAGAACAGATTTCTAAATTAGTAACTTCATAAGTTATAAAATATGATTCAGCTAACTGAAACTCATTTTACTGGTATACTCCCAGGAATAGATTTCTCAAGGGAGGTACACCCAATAAAATGCTAAATAATTGCAAGGTATTATTATTTGGCCTAGCCTGGAATTTCCCACCAACATAGATGGGTAAACGGAGTTTCCTACCACTTATCAGAGGAGTAGGAGGAAGGAAAAGGTGGGGAGGGAGTCCCGGAGGACACAGGGACAGCAGGAGGCTCGGAGCGCGGACACGGGGACTCCAGGGGCACAGGGCTGTAGCAGCGGGCCTCCTGAACTAAGCCCTGGTGACAACGTCAAGGACCAACCTAGACGTGTTCACACACTGAATCAGCCCCAGGTTTCGAAAACAGCCATTGGAAAGTTGCCTGGGAGTCTCACAGCAGCAGCTCCAGAGGCCAAATATAGAAAGAGACTAAGCCAACCTTTCGAGCCCCATCTCGCAGTTCACAAAACCGTACTCTACACGGACATATCCTGGGTACGTCTCCTGTCATCTCAGGAGACCCCAGTGAGCAGGATTTCCATGGTGACCACCTGGAAGGCACCTCAATCACCAAATACAATAACCCTTCGCCTCCCCAGACTCCTGGCTCTTAACCTCTGAGACCTTTCCAGGCACACCCAGCCCAGGGAAGCCAAATCCCACAGTCAATAGGGTGCTTCTGTCGTGCACACAAGGCCTGCAGGCTCTCCCTCCCACTCCTTCTCCGACTTCACTTCTCCCCTCTTGTGACAGGTCATTTGTAACTGTCTCGTGGGTTTTATGTAGTTGTGGTGGGCACAATTAAATGCTGTTCTAACTAGCAGAGCCCTTGTCCAGAAAACAAAAACCACGCACAAGTCAGTCTGTAACTCTGGCCACGTCTAGCAGCCGCTTCACACGGCCGCCTCGTTGATCCAATCAATGGTCAGCTGTTAATAAGGCGGGATAAAAACAAACTGATCACAAAAGGTCAGTTTGGTACCTAACATTCAGAAGGCTGCTGAGTGAACACTTGCTATCTGTGGGGAATCCACACCACATAAAATCAGCAATATGCCACCTTTACAGAGTCATTTGCCTGAAAGAAGGAAAAACGACTCCAGAAAAATAATGTTCTGTATCTCTATCAGTGCAGAGGAAATAAGGTGTGGAGAAAAAGAGTAATAAGTTAGTTTTCTTTTATTCTAATTCCTTGTGATTATTTAAAAGATTATTCCAACCAGAAGTAGAAATGGAAACAAAGTGGTCCCGGCGTAACCCGCAGATTGTGAATAAGAAAGGAAATGAGTTTCAGCTCAACTCTTTATTTTCATACCTGGTTACTACATGTAGAAATTGTGCGCATAAATTTCCTTTGACTACTTGAGAACTACAGTTTTGAGGAGTCCTCACTCCCCTACAATAAAGGGAAAAGTTGAACAGGCTTACAGAGTTCAACTGACACGCCCAGGAGTGCCAGCCTGAGCCGCCAACCGGTCATGCCCTACCGAACCTGTTTATCATTACCATGTGCATTGTATTAAGGTCCAATTTAGACCTGCAAAATGTGTGAAAAAAATTTTTTATGAGCTGCAAAAAATTTTTATGAGCTGCCTCTCCATTTCAGAGGGTGAAAATGAAGACACAGCAAAGTGGGAGAGGAGACCCTCCGTCAGTCCGTTGGCAAAAATCAACGGTCTAGGTGGGAATGAGGCAAGAGCCAGATGTCACAGGTCGGCAGACACAGAGAGAATGAGGAAGGAGGGAGGAGGTGGTGTGTGTGTGGGGGGGGGGGGGGTCAGAGAGAAAGAAAGCCAGACAGGAAAGGAGCAGCTGAAGAAAAGGCTGGCGGGTATAGGCTGACCCGACCACGTGGACCTGGCATTCAGAAGGCAGCATGGTTAGGTACTGGATCTGGATACCAAGCTTTCGTCATAATATTGGTCTGTGTCCTCGGTCAAGTCGCTTCATCGCTCTTTGCATCACTCTCCTCACACATCCTCTAACTCTGTCTCCATTCTGCTTTCCTGCACTTGAACACGTAGGGAAGACCCAACCACTGAAGGCCCCAACGCATGGAAGAGCAGAATTATATCTTGCTTCCTGAGTGTTATGGGCAAAGAACTGTGTTTGATTTCTTCAATTCTATGCTTTTCCCCCCCATTAGACATCCCACAGAAATATTCTAGGAAGGTTATCTCTGGGAGTTGATGGAGTTTACCTCTGGCAAGGCCATGAGGACATGCCAGGTCTTCTTGGGTTATGAGTGCCCCCTGGGAGCACCACTTAGGCTCCAGGAGAAGAGAAGGAACCCCAAGGGGCAGTCTAGCTGCAGCCCCCCGGTAAAGCCCAGCATTAGATAGCACATGCTCTGGAGTCATCCCACCTCAGACTGAGAGTTCAGTCAGATCCTAACATGGAGTTTGATTTCTTTGTTTCTTCCCCAAGGTGACCTCACCAGACATGCAGGTAAGACAAAGGAATGTATACTGTTGTTACCACAGGGCACTTGTTTGCTTATTTATTAAGATATGGAGCATTAACTACCTAACAGGCACTGCGCTAACTACTGGTGCTGGTCTGGGAGAGCTCGGGGCTCCCACCGACACACAGACACAGGAGCAAGACAACAGCACAGTGACCCTCACACCGTCTCCGAGGACCCCCAGGAGGAGCCTGGGGAAGGTAAGAAGAGCTTTCCAGCACCACTGGTATTGGAGCCGGTCCTTGAAGGAGGAAGAAAAGTTTGCCAGGTGGTGTGGAATATGGGAAAGGCATACAAGGCAGAGGACACAGTGCAACCGCCGAGAGTCAGCAAAGAGTGTGACCTGTTCTGAGAATAGTGACAAGTTCAGTGCCGTTGGTATAGCATGCATTCCTTGGCAGTCCAACAAGGCTTTCGGTATAAATGTCTAGGTGACGGCCTCAGATGGCTTGCCTATAGGGATGGTAACAAAGCATTCAGGTTCAAAAACTGGAACATAAGGACTGAACATGAGCCACTTCAACCTTTAAGAGTCACATAGGGGCTTCCCTGGTGGCGCAGTGGTTGAGAGTCCGCCTGCCGACGCAGGGGACACGGGTTCGTGCCCCGGTCCGGGAAGATCCCACAGGCCGCGGAGCGGCTGGGCCCGTGAGTCATGGCCGCTGAGCCTGCGCGTCCGGAGCCTGTGCTCCACAACGGGAGAGGCCACAACAGTGAGAGGCCCGCGTACCGCAAAAAAAAAAAAAAAAGAGTCACATAGAAAGAGAATCTTAGGTAGAGAAAATATAAAGATAGTTGTAATTTGTCAAAACATTTCTGGAAGGACTTTTTAAAGGACATTCTCCTACAGTGTTCCCTATGTACTAAGGACTATTCTAAGCACTCTGTATATTAACTCATTTAATCTGCTCAATAACCGCAGATCTGTCATTCCTCCTACTCAACCGATAAGGCAAGGAGGTGAAGAGTTCAACTAACTTGTCCAAGATTAATCAGCCAATTAATAACAGGGCCAGGACTGGAAAGCCAAGTTGGATTCCATCTCCAGTGCTCTTAACCACAGTGCTTGACCACCTCTCATGAGGCACTGGTAACGCCCTCACCTCTAGAAGGCGAGAGCAGGGGGACACAGGTGGGATCCCCATCTCCTTCCCCATCTCTTCCTCGGCGTAGGGCAGTGCTCCCAGTGAGTGCCAGGCAACTTTCCACTGTAGAATCTTTTGCACCTTTGAATTCAAAACAAATGTAAATACAGAAATGGGCCAGTTCTGAAATTTTCAGGATATAGGTAGCGTCCACAAAAAGGCCACAGGCAACGGGCTTAAGGGGAGGGAGGATGAGGGGCCCGCACGCTCCCTCTCTCCTTTCTATGGTCACTTCCTAGTTCAGTCTTGGCCACTGCAGGCTGCTCAGTGGCAATGCATTACAATGGCAACAGATCCCAGCAAGACAGCTCTGCAAGGGGCAGGTGCCAAACCTCCTTCCACCAGAGCACTGCCCAACAGCGAAAGGTTGGCTTAGACACCCGGAAGTGGAAGGTCTGAGTACCAAAGAGCCTTACCCCTCACTACCAACTCCAGTGCAGAGCCCTGCTCTATCCCCTACCTCCACCTTCTTGATCTAGGAGCCATGGTTCATTTCAGCAAAACTCAACTAGCATTCTTCTGACCTGGGGCAAAAAAGTTCCCTAACTGAGATCCTGAAAAATAACATTACATCATGTTGCCCGTGTCAAGTTTATAAATGGGCTAGGGGGAGGCTGGGGTGCAACCTGACACTATCAAAACACTGGCCCTGGAAGAAGAAAGGAGGCCATTGTTGTAGGCTGTCAGCCCTCCTCTAACTGGAGGTAAAGTGAGATGCGAGAAACGTGAGCGGGAGGGAGGCACAGAGCAGCCTCTCACTCCCTGTCTCCCAAGAAATTAGGCAGCCTCCCTGCAAAATGGGGTTGTCTCCATTTCCTGTGGGGTGGGTCACCCTCCTTTCTGATGGTGGATGAGCTTAGTAATTTTTATTCCCATGCCTCAGAGCAAAACAGCACTCAGGTATGGATAGAAAAGTCCAGGGGCCTTTTTTTTTTTTTTTTTGTAACAAGACTCACATCTCTTAACGGACAACCCAGGGGGGAGCTGAGCCCCAGTAACTGTGTGTCCACGAGAGTAACAGTTTTATTTGAAAGACAGAAATGTGAACATGGCCAGAAGTTAGAGGAAAAAAACAAACCCCAAGAAGGGTCAAGTGAACATCCAACCATAAAACAAGAAATCCTGAAATCTGAAAAAGAAAAGGAAAAAAAGGCATTTCAAAGTGACGGGCTGGGGTTCAGATCAGGAGACAATAAAGTGACAAAAAGAATGTGAGGGGGATTAAGGAGCTGGGACAGACACGGAACCAGCCAAAAGACAAAGCGTTGGCACAAAGATTAAAAACATTTTAATGGATAAAAGGAGAAGAAAAAGGATTTATGGTGAGCGAAAGTTCAGAAAATAGAAAGCGAGACAAATGCAAGCCAGCCTGACTGGAGACACTGTTCTGCTGGTTGAACATTTCATTTGATTTTCTCTGTTCTTTCTTCCCCATCTCCCAGCTCAGCCTCGAAGCACAGGAGAGCATGCACGTGTGCTATCCATGGCAGAAGGTGCAGGAAAGCCTGCCAACCCGTCCCCAGCAAGGGCGGTGCCAGCCCTGCAATCGTCCAGGACAACAGGCCTTAAGGGCCACCAGTGAACCAGAGAACCCAAGGACAGGGCACCAAACTGATCACTCGAATTTCTGCTGGTATTCTGCTCGTTTCCACCCAACTGTTGATAATCCTATCATCACTCCACCAGGAATTTAACCTCGTACAAAAGTTCTCCCCACCCCCTCCCAGTGCCTTCTGGGCTTAATTCACCAGCAGTTAAGAAAGCAGACCATTGGGAACCCTGGGTTCCTGGTTGCTAAATTCTGCTTTTATGTTAATCCCACCACATTTTCTTTGGGACACAACAGGAACCCCGTCAACTAAAGTGGAATGGTTCCCTGTGGCCCAAGTGCATCGCCCTTCAAAAGAGCTTTCCTACAGAGCCTGGAACCAGCCCCCTCCCTGGTTCAAAGAAGAGAAGGGGAGGGGTCGTGGACCACCCTCCAAGCTCAGAGCTTGCATTTCCCTCACTCAATTCCAGTCCCTCAAGTCTCTTTTTCTTTTGGCGGGGAGACTGTTATTGGCGCCAGAGTGTGACGCATTAAGGCTTGCTGGCTGATGGCAAGCAAAGACACACAGGGGGGCAGGGGAGGCAGCCACCAGTCACCTCAGTCCAGAACCTAACGCGCAGACGCAGAAGGTGGGGGGCCCTTGGACACAGGGCATCCATGAACTTGCATCAACCCTTCGGTGTAGCAGGCGCCCCCATGAGAGTTCTTTCCCTGTTGAAGGTGCGCGTACATTGTCTAACTTCCTCTTCTTTTGCCGTATCCCCCAATTAAATTATCTGTCACATTTCACTGAACAGAAATGGAGGGCCTACTCTGTGCCAGTCCCTGGCTTAGGTGCTGGGAATACAGTGACAAGCAAAATCAGAATGGTCTTCACCCCTCAAACTTGTTTGCCTTCCTTTTCCCTCCCCTGTGTCCAAGGCTCTTACCAAACTCAATCAAACGGTTTCATGTGATTTCACATAAGCCATGTGGTTCATGGTGATTTGCCCAAAGAGAAACGCCCAGATTCTAGAAGATGCTGAGAATCTCAGAGTACCCAGGAAAGTGGGGGATGGGAAGGCCTCAAGGAGCAAAGAGGAGAGAAAGGGAATTCGGGGGGATGGAGGTCGGCTGAAAGAGAAGGAGAGGAAGGATGCGGGAACATAAAAATGGCGATTTTAGGAATCTACCTACACATTTTTTAGATTGTTATACTCGTCCTGCCAAGCTTCTATCCCCTCAGGGATAATATCTCTGATTATCAGGAAGAAAGGGCTGGTCCAAAACAAAAATTAAAATTGCCTAGCCTGCTGAAGCATGGTGGGATTATGAGGAAAGGCCATGTCCAACCAACCCTCACCATTCTGTGTTCTTAGAGACTTTGGTCTCTTGCTCTGAACGTCTCACTTTCTCAGGAAAAAAAAAAAATTAGTGCTAAGAAAGGCCTCCTGAAAAGTCTGACACCTCTGTCCCTTAATTTATTTTCTCATTAATGAGTAGAGGGGGGATTTATTGTTTGAAACAATGTCTGTTTCATATCAACTCTTTTTCCCTGTTTTTCCCCTAGACAGTGGAGCTCCAATGAGACCCAGAGCAGATGTTTTATATTTCAGGAGAGAGCAGTCTCCCCCAATTCCTGAAAGATTCCTGGAATTCTTATACTTAACAAAAATTAGCTACAGAGAAAGAATCATGAATCATGACTTGGGAGTCCACGAAGCCTCTGGGAGCCCATGGTGTCTTCCCTCCTCCTACCAACCTTCCACCACCCCAAATGCTTGTCTGTCACCCACTGGGTTTCAAGGGAAAACCCCTCTGAAAAATGAGGCATCTGCCTCAAGAGCAGACCTCTATGTGTGATCAGAGAAGCCAATCCCTCTGCCATAATCCCAAGACCTAGAAGTGGGAGTCAGACCCGTGTTCTACTCCTGGCTCAGTCTTGGCTTTGTTAATCATTCCAGAAATATAGATCTCGATTACCTCATCTGTCCAATAGAGGTAACATTTGACCTCTCACTCTTGTTGGAATCATGCAAAGATGAAGTAAGATGCAAATGTGCTCTAATAAGTTAAATCCTTATAAAAGTGAACAGTATTTGCATTAAAATCATTGACATCTGGCATTCTGTTTACAAGGGCTTTGGATTAACTAGCGCACTTCTGCACGTGTGAGTAGGATTAACAGGCATGCACCTCTCAAAGGCTGCGCAACCCCGTTCAGGTCCCTTTACCACTGCTGGTAAAGGCTGTTACACTGTGAGCCTTTAACCATTCCACATTTATTCGATAACCATTTATTGAGCGCCTGGCACGGTACTTGGCACATGTAGGGGGCTCAGTAAATGGTCACTGAATAATGAATGAACGAGTGCCTAATGCAGAGGTGAAGATGACACGGCAAGCTGCCGCCACTCTCTGATCCTGAACCCATATCCGAAATCATTAATGGATTAAGGCGCTCTTCTCTGAAGACCCTGGCCTCAGCTCAGAATTCTCAGACTTGGCACATGAAATGAAACCTCTTTGCCATTCCTGACCTAGGCACAAAGATGAAACACATTTTAACCCTGCTTTCATGGAGCTCCTGAACTAACAGGGAAAAGGCAGTAAACAGACAAATGTAGCACAGTATATGTTAAGAGAGAAGTATAAGAGCCCAGAAGAAGGTCGTGGCATCTAACGATGTGGATAAACTTATTGTTCTCAAACTTGCCTTGCCTCTTAAGATGCCACTCCCTCCAGGTTTCTCTTCTGCATCCCTGATAGAACTTTTCTTATTCCCTGCCCTACTCAACTTCCATACTTTGGCGTTCTCAGGGCTCTGCCCTGGTCCTCTTCGATCCCGTACAGACTTTCTGGGATCATCATTCCTTCTCTTAACATCAGCTGCCACATACATGCTAATTACACCCAGATTTATGTCCGTAGCCCTGACCTCTCCAAAGCTTCAGACGTGTATTTCCAGCTGCCTCCTACACATCCACTTGAATACCAACAGGCTACTCAACTCCTAACTCATGAAGTCTCTTCCCCTAACCCTCCTCAGCACCTCTCTTCAGCCTCTGATAATCCTGATATCCTTTAACACATTACCATTCAAGTTTTCCAAAATACAAATTCTTAGCTTGGCTAATCTGTCCCTGTGATGGCCTGAGTCTCTGGCCATAAAGGTCATATGACTCTAAGCCTCTGCCCACGCTGTGCACTCAGCCTGGTATATACTACAGACTCCCTCTTTACTACACCTTTGCATCCTTCAACATCCAGAGACCAATTCCAACATACTTCCCCAATACTCCATGGCAGAGTTAGTTATGCCATCCTAACTAATAGATGATCTTATAAGATTCTGAAATTCTTCTCTCTCATCAAAACAATTAAGTTACGCTGAAGGCAGTATGAATGTTTATGCAATCTAGTTTATGCAAAACTTGCAAGTATCATCAATTTCCTTGCACAAATAAAGTATCAACTGTTTCATTCATTAAATAAATAGGAAGTCCTTGCCATGTGGCAAGGCATGTTCTAGGTGTTAGGGACAGAGCAGTAAGACAAAGTCTCTGCTATCATAGATCTTATATTCTAGTGGGAAACACAGACAGTAAGCCAATGCAACATCAGATTACCAGATTTGATTTTGACTATCAGGTTATCACAAATTTATTGCAGAACTCATTTATTAGAGAAGATGGAAGATGAGAGTTGTTTTGAATATACACAAAAAAATTATAACTCTTGAATAATGAAAAAAATTTTTAAACCCCTTAAAGCTGAAAGGAATTACTCTCACCCTTCCCATGCCCTTCTTCATGGTCACCATCATTCACATGTTTATTGTTATTAAAAGAACAGACTGCAATGACAGTAAATCTTCCCAATCTAGGGAAATTAGAGGAAAGGCATGAATTACCAAAAGTATCTGCATTTAAAGAATTTTAGTGAAAAATAAAATTTTTAAACTTTATAAGACATAAACACTAATTGCTACAAAATTAGTGTTTCCACAAAAAGGCACTACTTTTTGGAAGAGTGTATGTTGCAATTGGTATGCAGATAGATGTTGTTCACTTTATATAGGCTTTAAAAGTTTATTTATTTGAACTGGCTACATATTTCCTTGAGCAATCTTGAGTACCTAAACCCAGTACCCTAAACTTTTAAATGTTCAGTACATACTTATTAATTTAACTGTTATATTATTTATATGCTTGATCAACTGCTTTTTATGGGAAGACTTTCACAAATCGCCAAACATTTTAAACACTGGAGTTTGAATTGAGAAGACTGTGTTATGCCTAATCTGAAAGAAGAGGAAAAGCCATCAGCACAGCCAAGTAAGAGAGTTAGTGAGACCTGAGCTCCTCAGGGGTTAAACTCACATTCCAAAAGACTGGCTCATCTGCTTTAGGACGACTCAACTCTGTTACAGTCTTGGAAGCTCTGCTGTAGAACTTCAGAGGACCAAAATCATCTTTCTCCAAACAAAAGCATTTTCACAAAAATGTTCTTCTGCCACTCTGCCCTTCTCCACCCCTTACACCCACCCCATCTGGCTCACTTCCCTTCATTCCTAGCACCCTGCTCATGTGTCATCTTTTCTTTTTTTTTCTTTTTTTTTTTTTTTTGCGGTACGCGGGCCTCTCACTGTTGTGGTCTCTCCCGTTGCGGAGCACAGGCTCTGGACACACAGGCTCAGCGGCCATGGCTCACAGGCCCAGCTGCTCCGCGGCATGTGGGATCTTCCCGGACCGGGGCACAAACCCGTGTCCCTTGCATCGGCAGGCGGACCCTCAACCACTGTGCCACCAGGGAAGCCCCATGTGTCATCTTTTCAAAGAAAATTCTGTGGCCCTCACCACCCCCAAGATGGCGAGGTACCCTCCTAAACACTCCCACAATACTCCATCTGTATCCCCATCACAGCATTTCATACTCTGAATAGCACAGTTTCCTTGTCTTTTCCCCCAGAATACGAGTTCCTGGAGATCAGGGTCTATGATGTGATCATTGATGTCTTTCCAGCAATGAACACAGGGCCTGATGCGTGGGAGGCACTCTACCTCTACAGAATAAAGATGTTTGTCTTGCCTTCTCCCATCTTTACTTTTATTTATTTGTTTGTTTGGAAAACAGAGTAAGAAATTTCAAATGCAGTTTATCTAAAAATGAAGTATTTCATAAATGAAAAAAACTCAGTCCTAGACCTGAGGAGGTCATAGGAAAAGCCTTAAAGGAACAGCTCAGCTCTACACCAAGACACGTTTTCAGCTTATTACTTAGAATTCTTCCTATTACAATTTAATGCAGTCTTCTCTAGCAGTTCATTTTGTCTGCCAAGTCCTTTATGACTATTTTGATAAGTTATTTATTACATATGGATGCCACAGTAATAAGCGGGTAGCATAAGCAAGAGTTCAGGGGACAGAATGAAAGGGCCACATCCCCTCCTGATTGGCTGAGACTAAATCATTAGATCCTGTGACAAGCAGTTATCACCAAGTGCTGGCCTGAATGACAGAGCATCCTGGTACACAGTAGGCAGTCAACACATGTAACCAATGAGTGAATGAATGAATGAATATCTGGGTGCAAGGGGCCTCGGAAGACAAACTATAATCCTAAGAGTGGTAGGACCACAGGGCAATCAGGATGGAACATTGATGGATAAGAAAACAAGCAGTTTTATATAGAGCAGCCTAGTACAATTCATATACCCTCAGTTTCCTCACTTCTAAAATGAGAATGATAATAGACTTAAATGAGATCATGAACAAAGGGCTTTACATTATGCCTAGCAAAGAGTGTGTGCTTAAAATTACTATGGTATTATCTCGTAGGCACAGTTCACAGTTACTAAGCTGAAAAGCACACCAAACTGAACTTTAAGTAGATGTGATAGGAAACATTCTGAACCCAGGAAGTAGAACATGTAGGTATTCTCCACACAATCTATCATAAGTACTCTACTGGAGAATAAATGGTTTTAGGGTAAAGAAATCACACCTTAAACAAACCCAAAAGTTTGTTATCTAAAAAGAACCCATTACCTTGCACAACTAATATACTGCCGCTTAAAAACACATGCTACGTTGAATTACACAAAGACTCCTTCATGAATCTTTTTGTATATACTTCTGAGGATCCATATTTTCGCATAATGGAGTTGCTTGAAATGTGACTACCCCTTACCCAGGTATAAATATATTGGTGCTGTGATGGTCCCCTAGCTACATTTGGCCAGTCCGTCAAGGTCACACTTGCATTATTCTTCTCTAATTTTAATTTTTAACACATGGGACAGAGCTGAACTTTCTCCACATTCTGTTTATCTTAGGCAGTCATTCAAAATTCCTCTCTTCTGCAAGCATCCATTCTGAACTTGGCTTAAAGAGAAAGAAATAAAGCAAAGGACAAAGAGAAAAAAGCAAAAATAGGGAAAAAAAAAAGAATAAACTCCTTTGGTCCTGCCTTATGTAGGAAAAGAAACAAATGCTGCTTTCCTGGCCTCATTATTTTCACTCTGCTCCTGGGTTCCTTTTAGAAAAATCTAGAGGGGTGGGGGAAGAGTGGGTTTGGAAGAAGAAAGGAAAGAGATGGAAGATAAGGAAGGTAGGGGGGAAAAACAGCTGCAGAAGAAAGGAAGAAAAAAGAGAAGAAAGGGGAGCTGAAACCTGACACTCAGGAACTCAGGGCCTGCAAGGAAATGACTTCGCAGGACTGAAAACTTGCCAGCCTGGCGAGGTGGGCCGGTTCCAGCCGAAGCCTTCATTAATGCTTCATACGTTCAGCCCCTAATTTACAACCGTTTAAGGGCAAACATTCAGCAAGTACCTTTGGGGACCTGAGGACAGAAAGAAATCTAAGAGAAATTAGGTGCCTAGAGAGCTCCCCTCAAAGGCTACAGCCCTTTTGTGCAGGCGAGCAATTTAGTAATTTGCTTTTGTCTGCTGGGGGCTTTCAGGGGTGGGGTGGAGTAGAAAAGACACACAGCCGGTCAGAAGCTGGGGGTAGTGGAAACGGTTGGGGTGCTTATGTATGTGTGTGGGAAAATAGAGGCTTTGTGTCTGTGAGGCTTTGGGATGTGTTTAAGTGAGTGGATATAGACAGGGACGCAGACCAAACAGCCGGATCCTTGTTCAAGAAATTAAATAAACAAGAACATCAAAAAATAAAATAGAATAGAATAGAAGCAAAATAAAGTAAAAATCCCACTAAACCAATCATTGCTGGGTGGTTTCCTGGAGTGCTAAAATAGAGAGCAATTTTTTTTTTAAGGATTTAGAGAATGCAGCATAGACCTGAAGTTCATCCCAAGCTGCAGACTCTGAAACCTGGCTGAGGCTGGGCAGGATGGCTTGGAGGGTGGGACCCCCCAGCAGTCCTCTCAGCAAGCCTTTCCCTAAGCTTTGTTTCTCTTCAGCCCATACCTGTATGAACAGTGAACACTGTGTTTTAACTAACCAGGGCCTGGGAACTGGTTAGGCAGCTTTTCTCCCAAGGCCACCACGAACCATCAATCAGCCAAAGCTCAGGAGTCCTGTAAGGAAGACTTGAACTCCCTCTCCTGCCTCAGGAGGAGGAGAATGGAGAAAGGGAGGCTAACCAGACTACCTTTTAACCAACAGCTTCACCTAAAAGGATTAACACTGAGGATTAACTTTCACAGGGCCACAGAGCTGGATCCCCACTGCTGAGGGTGCAAGGCTGAGTGCAGGCTGGCTCAGCTCGCAGCCAGGACCCAGGAAGGAGCAAAGGGCAGTGTCTGGTCTGAACTAACTTCCCTTTCAAAGCTGCTCTCCCCAGAATGAGCTCTGCGGAAAACTGATCCCACAGGCTAAGGGGTCTCATCTTCAGAGTATCCAGTTGCAACACTTCAACCCATAGGATCCTCAGGGAAAGAGAGTGAAAGCTCAAAGTGAGGCAGGTGGCAGGAATGCGGGCAAAGGGGTCAGGTAGATGCCACACATTGCCCTGTTCCAGGCTTGAGCCTCACCCCCTCCTACCAAAATTTAAAGTCCAAAGACTCCCTCATCCCCACCTCCTCCAGAAAGAGTACTTCCGTGCTTTTCCTACTAGTGAGATACAAACCCCAACACTAAGGTTCTTTTTCCCACTTTCCCATCAAATGTGGTAAAAATCCCTGTCATCCTTACAACGGGCCCACCTGAAGGTGAATGAAGCTTCCCGGGAAAACCCCTTTAACCACATGCCAAGGTCTCAGAAAGAACTACATACAAAGTTACCTTCCTCCTCTCTATTCTTTGTTTTATTGTCATCACAGAAGTTCTCTTAGCCCAGGGGTCCTAGAGGTGGTTGCTAGTGAATAATGAAACTGGTTAATTGCACCTCTAACGTCTGCTACTATGAGGGCAGAGGAATACCTGATCTCTATGAAACACAAGCCATTCTTCAGGTATGAAGATCGTAACTGCTGACCCATCAAAGGTAATCTGTTTGGGGCTTCCCTGGTGGCGCAGTGGTTGAGAATCCACCTGCCGATGCAGGGGACGCGGGTTCTGTCCCAGTCCGGGAAGATCCCACATGCCGCGGAGCGGCTGGTCCCGTGAGCCATGGCCGCTAAGCCTGCGTGTCCGGAGCCTGTGCTCCGCAATGGGAGAGGTCACAACAGTGAGAGGCCCGCGTACAGCAAAATAAATAAATAAATAAATAATCTGTTTGAATTACTCCAGTCTCGGATCAACCTTGATCCCCCAAGTTCACTGTGTGACTAGAACATTTACGAGAAGGCCAGACCCCACTTTAAGGATGGTATCTGTGGCCAAGGAATACAGTAAAGGAACTATAGCCCACAGAGGGTGAGTATACTAGCCCACTGCTTTATCCAGTCAAGTTCTACTACTTCCAACAGGCATGGTGGTGTCCCAGTCAACGGGAAAGTACCAAAATCCCTGTTTGCAACTTTAGTTAAAAAGCAGTAGAACAATTTAGGTCCTTAATATTCTCATCATTTTACTCTAATATTATAGTGACAATGTATTGTGGATTTTTTTTTTTTAGGACAGTCCTGACTCAAATATTCTATCTAAGTTTTCCCATAATTATACTTACAATTGTCAGGCCCAACAGACTAAATTGAGATTTAGGAAGTGGGAACATCATATTGAAAGTGCTCAATATTGGGAGATTGATACTTCGGACTGCCAGGATGATTTGGGTCCTACCACTGCCCCAAACCGGCAACCATGAATTCAAATTTGCTTTGGAAAATAACTGCTCCTGAGGGCTGAGTCACCTACACACTCTGGCTTCAACTTTTGTTGGCTTGTTTCAAAAGAGCACAGAACCTTTTTAAGAAAAGGGGAGGAAAAAATCAGGGGTGGGGGCGGAAGGGGGGAAGGGGGAGGAGTTGTACAAAGCCTGCTCTTTGCTTAGCAAACTCATAGGAAAAATAAAATGAAAAAAAAGGACACACATCAGGATATAATTCCAGTCTTCTTAACTTCTGCAGTAGTCTATTAGAAGGGTGCAACTCACTGAGTCTATGCTTCCTCAAGCATTTCTACTACAGCAGGGCAAGGAAGAGGCAAGTGTCTCATGATCACCAGCATCCCAACTGGATTCCCAGTTATCCCCATCCTAGGCCTGTGCCCCTCCCCCAACCCTGAGGGACCGTCTTGCTCCAGGCAGCTTTTGTTAAGTCTTAACCCTCACAAGAAAAATGATGGGTTTGAACTATTAACCCTTCCCCAGAGGACTGAAATTAAGAAGAGGCCACTGACAAAATATTCACATAGGAATACTATAAAAAAAAAAAATAAGCTAAATATTTGCCCAGCAGTTCCAGGTTTGCCCGAAGAAAGAGAAAAGAAACAAAAAAGAAGGGGGAAGTGACCAAGCAGTAGAAAGAGACTAGGGTCAAACTCAGGATCTGTGAAGAAAGAATTACACAATTTAGGGAAAACTGGAGTTCATGTTGGCAGCAGAGGTGAGCAAGGTTGCAGTAAAAGAATGGGGTTGGACATGAGATCTCTAGGGAGAGATGCAAAGGGGAAAAAAAACAAATCATACTGACTGGGGGGCTGACTCTTTGCTGAAAAATCAGGAGGAAAAGGAGATGAAAATGGAGTCTGGTATAAAGAAACAAGGTTCGGTCTATCAGCAGGGAGGGGTTGATAAGGACACAGACCAGGATTCAAATTCAAGCCCTGCCACATACCTGTTGAATAACCTGGGGCAAATCACTTTACCTTTTTGAGCCTCCATTTCTTTTTAGGTGAAAGGGGGAAAATGATACCTCTCCCTCCTTCCTCCAGGTGGTTTTAAAGGCCAAATCTGATCATATAAATGAAATGTGCTGTAAACTCTAAGGTACTACACAATGTCAAGCTATTTTAAGTCTGAGACTCTTTATGAAAAATGTGGCTGCCCAGGTAGCACTTCAAAAATTAAAGAAGGACAAAAGGGGCAGAGCGGAGCTGGGAAGGGTGGAGCCCGTTGCCTAGAAAGGATATGAACCAAGGACAAAACCAACTATGATCAGGTTCTCCAAGGTCTTTACCACATACTGAGAGCTCCAGTTAACGCTTGATACTAGTTTGCTCATCAGAAAACTCTAGGAATTAAACTAGTTCACCTCCAAAAGAAGGCTCTTCTAGCTCTAAGAGTGTACCGTAGGCATCTGGGTGGACTGGAGGGGAGAGATACCCAAAGAAGCCACAGACGATGGAAAGCAATGTCTTAGAGCCTCCACCACACGCCTTTGTCCCCACCTAACTCTATTCTGAAATTGGCCAGCTCAAGGCTCTACCACCCTGTAGGAAGGGAGGAAAAAAGGAAAAAAAGGAAAAGACAGAATAAGGTAAACATATTCTCATTTTAGTAGTCAGGTGAAACAAACAAACAAAAACCAGAAGCCCGGGAACTGGGAACCCTACAGAAAGCTGTGGCAACAATTCAGATCAATTTCTTAAAAGGCCAAGGCTTCTTGAGGGCCTAGAGTAACAAGCTACAAACTCTTCTGAGGTACCACATGTCCACAAGACCCCCCAAAAAGCCCATGAAGAGTCCATTCTTAACGGTAAAGTCCTAACATGTAGAAGAAACTTAAGGAATTCTTCTTAATTCTGTGCACTTAAGGAAAAGTACACAGCAGATCTTGGCTTCAAGGCCACAACTTTAGAATCATCATAGCTGGGGACATCCAAATGGGTGTAATGGTCCCCTTAAGGCCATATAAAGAATTGGGAAATTCTTGCTTGCTGGCCAACAAATTTGGAAGTATGGTAGACAACTATCTCTGTGCCCCCTGACCCCCACCAAAGCTCCATTATGATACTGCGTCTTTCCAACAAACCAAGATTGTTCCACCTCTTCAAAGAACTGTGTTGCATTTTCCAACCATCAACCTTTGATGTCTCTATCTACCTTCTCAGGAGATGACCATCCTTTCAGATAACCATCAATTCTTTCAACAAAAGACAGGGACAGGGGAGGTTCTTCCTAGCAGGCCCTCAGGGGCCATCTAAACCCACCCAAGATGAAGGAGAGAGATACTGGTAGTACACAAAAAGTCAACATGACTTGAAGCCATGTTTTCAAAGTTTTTAACTGCAATGACAATCCCCCCAAAGAACTCTTACAGTGTTGAGCAATTTATGAAACAAAACAAAGACCACCGAGAACTCCTATCTCAAAGAGTGGGTCCTGAGCACCCCTTCTTTGAGTGCTCAGGACTGCAATGAACACAACTGAAAATAAGTCATTGATTCAAGTCAGGAGGCCCAGTCTCACATCCCAGCTGTGCCGCTCATTCCCTGTGTGGCGTTAACCAAGATACTAAACTTCTCTGAGCCCCAGGGTCCTCCTAGATAATTTTTATTATTATTATTACTTTAGAGAAGTTGAGCAACAAACAAATTAAAAAGAAGCTCAGAAGTTACTGTGAAAACAAAATTAAGGTCGAATAGTAGAGGTAGAAATAATAACACCTTAATTCTCAAAACACTATCATGTAGTTACCAGTATCCCTATTTTATACATAAGAAAACAGAAACTGAAAAGTTAAATGCTGTATCTAAAATCAAGATAAATGAGACAGAAGCTTCTGTCCCACAAACAAGTGTTCTTTCCACTAGATCTAAGTTTCTCCCATATCATGAGCAGGTCCATAATGACTCTGGTGATATCCAAGTCATTAAAAAATGCAAATAGTACACAGTAAAAGTAGATCATAAAAATAAACCTGCATAAAAAAAAAAACCCTGCATGCCAATGAAACAAAACATACATCCAACTTTCCCCCTGTATTTCTTCGTTATAACTGTGTCTAACAGTAAAACTGGGCTGAAACAACAGACTTGCTTTTACTGGGAAATTCTACTTTCTCTTTGTCTAATCTGTGTTCAAGGTTCCATATGGAACTCCACCAAAGCCCTAAAAATTACAAACTTTGGAGCTATTCTGTCAGCTGTATTTCCCTAGAATGTATATTTCCTAGCTAGCCCAGGCTGGGTGTCTCTTTCTGTCATTTTTTTCTTATGAGCCCATTTGCAAGGACAGGGTCTAATTCTGTGTTCTTTAGAGCACCTTTCATACTGCTGTTGATGAACACTAAATAATAATGATGTTTATAATAATGGCTGTCAATAATCATAACCATAACCATCATCACCATAAATAAGATTTCTCACTGGCAGTTTCTAGAAGCCAATGAATATAACAAGGATCATGTCGGTTTGGAGATCACCTGATAAAAGTGAAGCTGAGCTGGGTGGTGACAATGAGCAAATGAATCATACATAACATGCCAAAGTGATTAATAAAGGGCTCCTCTTCTCCTTTAAAAAAAAAAGACTCCCCAAGTCGTCATCCAGGCAGGTAACTGACCTTGTTTTCCATTAAGGCTGCTCAGTCTTAGCTTCAAGCGACATCATTCATTTCATCCTCAACTGTTTTACAGCCAAATTAATACCGTGGGACCATGACTGAAAATTGCTCTATTGGCACTGCCCACTTGGCTCAATAGTGCCATTTGCCAAGGGCGCTGCTTAGGTTTCCAGAGTTTTTTTTTTTTTTTTAAGGAGAATCATGCCCAAGTTTACAGGCTTAAGCAAGGGAAGCTCTGATCAGCATTGACCCCATTCCACTGAGGAGAAATCTACAAGGCATAAATTCCATGGATTCCCACTTCCCCTAGAGCAAGGACATGCTCAGGAATCAGAAAGTTCTCTCTGCTATGGGAAAGACTATAACTTTCGGGACAAGCACAGCACTGTCTTAGCCTGTTAACAGTGGGAGCCTTCTCCAAACCCAAACTATAGAGTAGAAGAGGGCAGATGTAAAATTACAGCAGAAGCCAGGTCTTCTGTCTTTAAGACAGCTGAATGCAGACAGTATAGTTGAAACGAGCTCGGGACAGAGACTTGCCACTTATCAGTTAATCATAATTCTGGGCCTCAGGGTCCTAATCTGTAAAATTAAATGGTTAGACTAGATGTACACTAACCAATAAAGTAAGCCACTAGCCACGTGTGGCCACAGAGCCCTTGAAATGTGGCTATTCTGAAATGTGCTGTAAAATGCACATATAATTTTGAAAACGGTACCAAAAGAATGTAAAATATCTCATTACTAATTTTATATTGATTACATGTTGAAATAATATTTTAGATATATTGAGATATACTTTTTAAAATTCACTTCACCTGTTTCCTTTGACTTTTTTAACACGGTAATTGCAAATCCCAAATTTTCTGTTGAAGTTTCTTTTCCTCAGGGCTGGACTAGATGTTCTCTAAAGCCTCTGGCAGCTTTAACAATCCATGTTTCATTTTGTGCTTCTGAGTGACTGTCCCACAGCAAGTTATTAGCAGAAGAGAATGTAAACCTTTTTCCTCACAGAGACTCAATTTCCTTATCTCTAAAATGGGGATAATGCCACCTTTGATGTGAGAGGAAATGGAAAAATGATCTGAATTTAAGACAGAGCTGTGCAAATTAAGTTGTTATAATTATCACACTATACTATTACTTCCAGCAACTGGGAATGACAGGGATAAAGGAAGGATAAAGTGGGAAAAGTTAGATTCTTTCTAAGGAAGAGAACATCAGTTAGCCTAACCTTGATGTTACCAAGCTTCTAGGCACAGATGAACCCTGAGAGAATTGGAGATAACCCTCTCGAGAGCCAGAGAGACTCAGAATCACCATGCAGAGTCAAGGGAGAAACCCAGAGAGTACTAGTAAGTGCCTGCTTTAGGTGTGAAAAGCACCTTGGTTCCCAAAGCCCAAAGCACTTTATACTTCACAGTGGAAAGGATGGTGTTTCTGAACTAATTAAAGCTAGAAAGCAAAAAAAAAAGAAAATTAATATTTTTGCAAACTAGTGGCTATTATTTCATTACTTTTTAGCCCTCCCAACAACTTTTAGCCAAATACCCACATTTTTACAGATTTATTAAAAAAAAACACCACCAGAAGTTAAGTAACTTGTGGGGCTTCCCTGGTGGCTCAGTGGTTAAGAATCTGCCTGCCAATGCAAGGGACACGGGTTCGATCCCTGGCCCAGGAAGATCCCACATGCCTCAGAACAACTAAGCCCGTGCGCCACAACTACTGAGCCTGTGCTCTAGAGCCTGCGCGCCACAACTACTGAAGCCTGCGTGCCTAGAGCCCATGCTCCGCAGCAAGAGAAGCCACGAGAATGAGAAGCTCGCGCACCACAACTAAGAGTAGCCCCCACTCACCGCAACTAGAGGAAGCCCGCACGCAGCAACGAAGACCCAACACAGGCAAAAATTAATTAATTAATTAATTAAAAATATAAAAAAATAAAGTGAACAATTGATTAAAAAAATAAGAAGAAGTTAAGTGACTTGCCCTGGGTCATGCAGCTAGCTGGTAACCACAGAAGTTGAAATTCACACCCATGTCTCCCTACTCAATTAATTCTTCCCATCAGGAAAAAAGGGGAGAAAATATGGGGCAGACTTAGTATTTCTAACCTTTAAGGGAACAGCTTAATTCTTCTCAAGTAGCCCCAGAATCTGGGGTCCAGCTAACATTTGGAAGATAGAAATGCTACCACCACAGCAACTAACCCACAGTCAAAAGCTAACAAGATAATTGTGTCTGGATCTATAAATAGGTGGGTTGGGTTTAAAAAGAATGTAAGGGTTGTGTGCCAGGGAGGTACTAGTTCCAGTGTGTGGAGAGAGAAAAAGGAACCTATCGTAACTGAGTATTCACAAGAAAACCCAGGAGGAGTCTTCTTCGTCAGCAAGGCCAGTAGGGCAGGGGAGAGTGGGGGGACAGGCGTGTTTGCAGGAAGCAGCAGACTCCACTCAGCAGGGGTGACGGCACAGTGGGAAGGAAGGGGATCCACGAGGGATAGAATTTAAAGCGCTGACACCTAGCTGGCCACCTATGGCCACAGATCCTGTACTGCTTTCCAACTTACTATGTGGAGGTGCCACGCCAATCCCAGCAGGGTCATTCCCTTTCATTCTGCCTGAACCAGTCTAGGCCTGACCCCAAAGCCTCCAGGAACAGCTCCAGCACGCTCAGACACCGCTCATCCTCAAGGGCAATGAGAGACGATGATCACAACCCAGGCCTCCACGACTTCTTTCTTTTCTCAACAGACTATCAACTTTGCAAAACCTTGAGACTGAAATGGCCAGTTGGGGACGATCAGAACTTTGGACAGTCGGCAACGAGGCAAATTAGAAGCAATGAAAGTGGCTTTGAGAGTTCCCATCAACTCAACTGAGAAGGGCGGCATGGAAGTTTACAAGTTAAAGTGAATTGTTTCTGTTCCCTTTCCTATGACGCACATGGGGATGAACTGGAAAAGCCTCATGGATTCTCATACTGAAACCGTGAGCCCTAAGAGGGGACCCTGGGTACTAGGATTCCCTGCCGCCCTCACTCAGAACCACCATCTTGGAACACAACTCGGCTTGAACAAAGACCCTCCTCCCCATCACCCCCCAGCTCCCCAACACCCACCCCCTTCATCTGCCTTCCCCTCCAGCCACATTAACTGCTCAGAAACACAGTCACTCCACTCTAGAGTTACTCAGGAATCGCATTCTTAGAATAACTCATCAATTATACCTGTCAACTTGCCAAAAGTACCACAGGGGAGGTGGAAAGTCTAGACTGCATCTAACTGCAGCAGCAAGCACCCCTGTTCGCAGAGGGCCCCAACTTTGCAAATGGCCTTGACAAGCTCACAAGAAACAAGAAGCCAGGAAAATGCAGGAGTGTCAGGTTGGAATGCAGACCCTATCACCAAGTTCCTCTCAGGCCCAAGGTAGGGCATGCATATCTCCCCATTTCTCTACTTGTAGACTAGGAAAATCCACACCCGTCTGCTAAAAGGATGTTCTGCCACAGAAGACCTGGGTTAGGAAACGGTGAAAAGAAATGTCATTGTGTGACTTAAATATAAACACAAACTCATTGTCAACAAAAGTGCTGCCAAGAAAGCAGCGCCATGACGGACAGACTTTTTAATTAATTGGCAAGAATCATTAGTAATTAAAACATTTATTATATGCAAATTCCGCTGCTAAATCTTTGGAAAGTTTATTCTGCTAAGCAGGATAAATATTCCCGTGAACACCATTTATGTGACTAATATAGTTAGAAAGCCCCCCTTTGTTAATCTGTGAAAAGGTAAGCTTTCACTCAACTTAGCCTGAAATGAATCAGGATCCAAGTTATCCAGAACCCTAATGAATAAGGTGGTCCCTTGATTACAAAACTCTTTGTGAACAGAGCTATTCTGGGAAAAAAAAAAAAATCACTGGACGTGCACTGTATTTCCATGATAATGCACATAACTATTGACCAAACTAATCTTAGGGAAGTTATTTTTAATCACCCTGTGCCTCAATTTCCTCACTTGTTAAATAATTATTTCCACCTTGTAGGATTGTTGTATACTTTAAAGTGAAATAACATATATGAACAGAAACGCTTTGCACAATGAGTGGCACATAAAACCTCAGTAAATGTTAGAAGTGTAATCATGCATTCGAAGTTTTTAATATCACCAAACCTCAACATCCCTGCAGAGTCTTTCTTATAATT
This sequence comes from Delphinapterus leucas, assembly GCF_059928025.1. Classification (NCBI taxonomy): domain Eukaryota; kingdom Metazoa; phylum Chordata; class Mammalia; order Artiodactyla; family Monodontidae; genus Delphinapterus; species Delphinapterus leucas. Next base: position 70,665,815 of record NC_143129.1, read on the forward strand.
TATTTGGTTTATGGTTTACTATAACAAATCCGCAGTCAGAAGGAGAAACAGACCCCAAGCGTCCTGACTCCTGAGATCAATTCCCTGTTCATCATCCAACAGAAGGAATTCTCAATTCCCTCCATCATCCAAACTCTGAAGGGCTAGGTGACAGCATCTACTTTCAGGTTTCACAGAGTTCACTATGATTTTGAAGATTTAGGGGAGCAAAAGGCAATAGATCTTCTGGCCATAACGCCAAGCAGGATTTCACGCTGTTGTCCTCCCCACTAAGGCTCACCAAAAATGGCATCTCACAATTTAACTTCCTCCTCACCAATTCAGGCCTCATTTTTCATACACCTCCCCCCACCCATGCTTGTTTACCTGAACTCAGCAGTATACCTGACCTTGGAGGCACAGGGAGTGGAGACCATTGGGAACCGTGGCAGGAGTGCATGAATCCTTGCCAAGCAGTACAAGTAAGCCAGCCCAGAGCCCCAAAACACTAAAAAAAAAAAACCTGACGAGGTCAGGACTATGATGGAAGCATCCTCCTTTTGGCCTCTCCCTTCCCAGTGAGAGCTGGCCGAGGTATTTCTCCTATCAGCCTTTCTCCATGAGGCTCCACGTCAGAGTCAATATGCTTATTCTTCTCTGAGAAACAAGTGCATTGCAACAGGGACAGAAATCTAATTCCACCTCAGTCAGTGGCTCACTCACTATAAGACCTTGGAAAAGTCACTTCCCCTCCCTCCCTGGCAATTCAATCCCGGGAACAGGAATCAGAAAGGCATTCATCAGCCCCCTTCCCATAGTGAGAGGTGGATAATATCACCTCCACCTTAAATACTTCGCAGGGATCGGAGAGGATGGATGAGCCAGCATTACAGCCAATATTCTACTCACCGCCAATAAACAACTCACCTTTTGGAAGTAAACGGGCTCTTTCCAGGGCACCAGGGGATCATTTAGCACTCAGAAATAAGTAACCTGCTCTGTGGTCCTCTGATGCCCTGAAAAGTGTAATCTACCTCCAAAAAGTGAGCCCTGAACTCCCAGAGAATTCGTTTTCTCACGGTAGGATCAGAAAGCTTCGATGTTTCCAGCTTCAGGAAAAACACCCCTGATATCTTTTTCCCATCCCTTTTCTCCCCTCTGTTGGGCCCATCTCCTTACAGATCATCCTATTCTCTCTTCTCAAACAGAAACCAGATGAAACCGTCTGCAAACAACTTGGGAATGCTCAGTGTGTGCCTGGGGAAACTTAAACAAAAATCCTTTCTGGGCCTGCCACCCTCCCCTCCCCCTCCCCCTCCCCCTTCCCCCCTCCCCCTCCCCCTTCCCCCCTCTCCCTCCCCCTTCCCCCCTCTCCCTCCCCCCTCCCCTCCTCCTCCCGCCTCCCCTATCCCTCCCCTCCCCCTCCCCCTCCTCCCCCTCCTCCTCCCCCCCCTCCTCCCCCTCCCCCCTCCCCCTCACTCCTCCCCATGGTTGTTAAGGGCCCAGCCAGTTAATGGGAAATCTTCTCCTTTCTCCCCCCTCCCCCACAGCCCCTCTCCCGGCTGGGTCCTCAGCATTTGATTCCTGTCTGTCACTGAGTGATGAGGACAAAGGGTGAGGAGTCAGGAAAAGGTCTGGGCCACTTTGTTCAGAGTCTGGATGCGAACTTTGGATGAACTCTTCATCAGGGAGGGGGCTGGGGAGGAGAGGAGAGGCCAGCAAGGAGAAATTCACTGCTCTCTGGGCTCAAGCCTCAAAAAAAAAGAAAGAAAAAAAAGGAGATAGAAATATTCTCTTTAAACAACAGAAGGGGGAAAAAATAGGTTAGGAGGGTGGAAACAGCCTCCCTCAGCCCCCTTAGAGAAAAAGAGGGCAACGTGTGGGTGAGGGGGGTGTGCTTAAGAAAACAGAAGGCCAGGGCACCGCTCTCTAACGCGGCTGTTGGGCCCATGCTGTGGGCTGCCAGCCAAGAGCTAGTTTTGTTTCTTCCCCCTCCAACCGGTCTCTCTTTCTCCCTCTAATTTTTTTTCCCCCTAAACCAAAGGGAATTCCTAATAAAGCCACACTAGACTTGCAGAAAGCGAAGGGAAGGAAGAAGGGACCAGGGATGGAAAAAGACAGATCAAACCCTATGCCATCTGAAAGTCCAAAATATGCATGTAAAATTACAGCACACTTCATCACGTGCATAAACCCATATGCATAAACCCGAGAATGTTCAGTCCTGAGTTGATTTCTCTTTTTTTCATCATCTGTGTGTATGTGTGTGTTTGCATGTCCAGGCTGTCAACTTCCACTGTGTGACTTTTCCCCCCTACCCTGTACAGGAGTTTTTTAAAAAGCACCATTAACATAGAGCTGGAACCACTGCAAAAGCCAGTTTGTCTTCTTTGTGCTCAATAAAAGCCGGCTAGAACTCTTTCACCTCCACTTACTATTGATTTTTCTATTGTACTCTACAGGCGTGTGTATCTCACTCATCGGACTGTCTTTCATTCTGTGAACCTCTCCAACCACATCTGGACGTGAGGTTTTTCAGCTCCCAGTGATGGTATCCCTGTTTCATTCAATCATTTTGCGCCCGGCTGCCATCACGCAGCCACTTTGGGTCTGGCCTCTGTCCTTTGGTCTTTGCCTCAGACTCTGGATTTCAATTCCCCCAAATCAGCTGTCCGTCCCAGCAAGGAGAGGTGAAAGGGGACAAGGCCTCCCTGCATCCCCAGGGCTCTTTCCCCTCTCATTCTGCATATAAAAAGTGGGCTTAAGTGACTGGGTGGGAGATTCACACTTCCAGGGCTAGAAAGCTGTGGGAAGTTGGGGGATAGGGATGCTACAACATCTGGCACTTCTCTCTCTACTTCTCCCGGGGAACACCCCCTGGGGTGGTGTATGTGAGGCTGTTTCTTGAAGCAGAAGTGCCCAAGGGCTGCAAGTGGGCACAACTTCAAAAAAAAAAAAAAAAAACTGATGAAAAGAAGCAGATAGATAAAAAAGAGTAGATATATGTATATGCATAACTGAATCACTTTGCCGTACACCTGAAACTAACACAACACTGTAAATCAACTGCATTCCAATCAAAATTATAAAAAAAAAAAGAGAGAGAGGCAGATAGATGGACCAACGAGATGACCATTCATTAAGCTTCTGAGAAACTGGAGTTAGCAAGGGAATCTGTGTATTGAAAACCTCTCATTTTGCACTCCTATGAATAGGAAGATAAGCTCCACACATCGAATAAGTGTGCCTGATGTCCTTCCTCAAGAAAATCAGACACACAAAGATTGGCAAGTAATAACAAAAAAAAGGCAGATGAAACATTATGAGATGTGAGTATTCACATTACAAAAACGGCTCTTCGCCCTACAAAAGGAGTGCTACAAGCCTAGCCCTGGAAGAGACCTCTTAATCTTTCAAATTGAATCCCTTCACTTAACAATAAGGCAGCCAAGACTGCCAGAGTATAAGGAACATACCCAAGTCCCTGCTCTCTGTAATATCCCCATCCAGGGTTCTTTCCATCACACACATTGTTTCCATGAAGCGAAGGAGTGGACTCAGATAAAGGACACAGTTATCAAAACTGGACCCAAACACTTTTCAGGAACTTATCCACACAAAGTGAAAGACGCCGGTACCCATTACCTGAAGATACAGCAGAAGCTGTAGCATCCTAAGGCCTGGTGCACGAAACCAGGGAATATGAAATAGGCACACACATAAACATCAAACCACATTTGCTATCTCCCTTGTGTCCATCATCCTGGGCGCCATCCTTAAGTGTGAGGTGTGAGGGTTTGTGAGGTCGACCTCCAAGTTTCATTCTCCGTACAAAATCCTGGTGGACTGCTGCCGCTGTTCTCTCTGTGGGCAGCTCACCTCTATCTTCAAGTTCCCTCTGGGGATAACAGCCTCAACAGGCCATCGTCAAACCTCTCAATCACACCTCTCTGTTCAACTCTCTTGGGATCTTGAGCTCCATATTCACTGCATGCCCCACCAATTCTGTGTTCAACAAGATTGCTAAAACTATGCCATGTTCTAAATCAGCCCTGCACATGCCAGCCAATCTGTGAGTTCTCTCTCTTCGATTCTGCTTCGATTTTGTAAGCAGTGGTGACAGGATAGGTTAGAGAAAAAAAAATCTTCAAGTTGGGTTGTCGTTTGTAATTGACAATGCATTGTACACCCATATCTCACTGGAGATTCATAACCTCCCTGGAAGTGGACAGAGCCAGGGGGATGATTGTAATAGTGCCCACCTTACAGGTGAGGAAGCTGGCCTGAGTGGCAGGCCCCTCGTTACCTATCTACTCAATAGTAGAACAGGCCAGAATCTGTTCTCCTGCATCACAGAGCTGCTCCAAATGGGCCTGGATGTTTCTGTTTTGCTTTGGAAATGAAGAGGGGAAAAAACATACATTTCCTGAACACTCATCACGTGCCTAGTGCCGTGTTTGAGGCTTGTGCAGGGATAACTATAGCATCCTCACCCATGAGCAGCTTCCTCTGGGCAAGCAATGACATAGATGCACATGTATCTTCTGTATCCTTTGCTCTTCTTATTCCTATTTGTCTGCATACATTAGAGCAATAACTCCACCAGGATAAACCATTAAACATAAGCAGTGGATGCTGGGTGCATCTTCCTATTTGGTTTGACAGGTAGATTTGCCAGTAGGATTATGGGAGTGATCATCTATATTTACGGTTCTTTCAACATACTAAAAAATGCTCTAATTTCCAAGGGTGTGAGTACAGCACATACCCTCTCTGTGTACATCACAGTTGTACTGTCAGGTTCCCAGATTTCTTTCTCTCTCTTTGACTTTAGTACCCTAGGAAGATGCCATCTGTTGAATATATGAATGAGTGAATGAATGAATGAATGAATGCATATAAGCACTGCTTATTCAAGGGATAGTAGAGAAAAGGGGTGAGACTATAAATTGAAAGTTATTTTGTTTATTAATGACACAAAGGAAAGGGGTCTTATTCAAGAAAAAAACTACACATGGGTGTAAGATGTAAAGAAAAAAGTTTACAGACCAAAATGCTAAAAGTTTCTCTGCTAGACATCCATTGTAATTAGCTGCCAAGATGCCCAACTTAGGGTGAGAGTCTTGGCAACTAGAAGAGCCTTAAACAGAGTGGTTCTGCTGAGCAAAAGAGTGGAACAGCCACAGAAGAGAATCAAAGAAACTGGTTCTAGTGGTCTTTGAATCAAGCCAAAGGAACTCTTCAGGACACTTTTATTTAAGTGTACTGACCCTCAAAGACCACACAGCCCTCCTCAAAGTCCACAGTGAGATTCCTGGTCTAAGACAAATATCCCCACTCTCCCCAGGAGAAGCCCAAATAGCAAAGCCACTAAAGCAAACGCAGGACCCTACAGGGAACAGGGCTCAGGAGGAGGGAGATGTGTAGGGAAAATGAGCTTTTTGATACTCTTCACTTGGCAACATCTGAACTGCACTGGGATGGGGGAAGGATATCCTCAGGGAGTGACCCTGAAAAGTGACAGCCCGGTTTGAGATATCACAGACTCCAACTAGGAATTTTCAAGCAGGGAGGGGGCTGGCAGGAGGAAGGTGGGGGCAATTCTTCCTTTCTTCCTCCCCAAGGACAGGTTTAAATTACACGTGCTTACACTGGGAGGGGTGAGGGGAGAAGTGTAGAGGGTGCCCAGAGAGCCTCTTACTCAATTACTTCCCCTGCTGTGGGGTCTACAACAGCTTTCACGTTTTAAAAAATCACACTTTCAACTTCTTGGGTTTATTTGTATTTATTACTATTACTATTATTATTATCTAATGGAGGAGTCCTTTTCCAGGATTCCAATTGATCTGATGGGAGGAAAACTGGGCAAAAAGTCAGAAGCAGAAGCAAAGAGAAAGCTGGCATAACTTTGGGGAGAGGGGAAAGAAAAAAGAGGAGGCTTTGTAGATAGGAAAAGACAGGACAATTTGAGGATGGGAATAAAAGGAAGGTACTGGAATCTGAGCCATTGACTAGTTAAAGCAGCTGCCCCTCCCACCTCTGCCTCTCCCACTGAAAGGTTGTGTCTAGCCAGCTTCCTAAATCTGATTATCATTTGTCTTACACGGTTCTCATGTGACGTCTCTTGCACACTCTTCCCGCCCCTCCGTCTACCTTGTGACACCCTGAGCACCCTTCATCACCCCAAGGCCGAGACCATAACTCAGAAAACCCAGACTCAGAGGAGCCATTCAATAACAGGTTGATTCTAACCAGAAACCTCTTTGTCTCTGAGCACTGGGTTTGGAGCACTTCACTGGAGTGATCCAATAGATCTAAGAGGGATTTCCATCCTGTCTTCTTATTTTTTGACACATTGCAGAAGCACACACATAAGGTTCAGAAACTAGTACGCTCACAGCAGACAGCAGTAATTTTGGAAATAATTTCTTAAGATAGGCAGTCTGAAAATAGAAATAAGTACGATTCAGATTTAGATGAATTATCTGTGACTCCTTTTTCCCTTCCTTCCTTCAACTAACACTTACTGAGCATCACATATATACCAAGCACTGTGCTAGGTATGCAGAGATGAATAAAGCATGGCTCACTAGTTTACCACCTGGAAGGGGAAGAAGCTTACAATCTCAGACAAAACTGCAATCATCTTTCTGGAAACTTTGAGAGTGTACAGAGGGTTAAAGACTGTGCTATACTTAGGTCACCTGCAAGGCCCTGATCAATGGCTGCCCTGAAGCCCCCTCTATTTTCTCCCAATGATAAGCAATTTGAGGACAAGGTCCTATCTTGCATTTCCCATTGTGCCTAGCTTCGAAGTCAGCACCAGGTAAAGGTTTTTAAAAAGAAAGGAAGAAAGGAAAAAAGGGAGAAAGGGAAATATGAACGTAAAAATTCTCTGATTAATATAACAATGAATAACTAAAAAATTAACAAAACTGGGTAAAAGCCAGATGTGGCAGTTATCTGTTCTTTTCACTCTTTATTTTACAAGTATGTCCCAGGGATCATTCGTTCTTCCTGGTCTTAGGATCCAGTGTTCTCTATAAGTCATTACAGGAATGGTAGTGGTGGCCATCACTCTGACGGGCAGCGGGGCAGCGGGAAAACGAACAGTCTTCCCTCTGAGGCTGCCAGGTCAAGTCAGGAAGAGGCCAAAAGAGGGGTCCCACTCCCTACCTCCCTGAGGCCCCATCACACCCTCATCCCAGAGAGCTGGGGGTTGGGGAGGCTAGGGTAGTTAACCAAGGACCTCCCCCCTAAAAGAGAAAGGAAATGAAAATGCTAATTTGCAAGACAGTGGCCTCACTCCTCACTCAGATGCCCTCATCATTCCTGTTTTTACCCTCCCCTCTCCGGGCTTAAGGATCCAAACCCCAAACTCCAAAAGCAGAAGCTAGCTGTATTGAGAGTGTATTTTAAGCAATCTTATACATCATTTCACACACAAAAAATGTTCATGCGTCTATTATACTTATCAAGCTAGAGTACAATGTATCTATTAAGATGTATCTATGCCAGTAGACCATAAACTCCTCAAGGGCAGGAACTTTTGATCCCTCTTTTTGATGGCAATTCTCAGTAAATGTTAATGAATGGATTTTCCCCCTCTTTGGATAAGAAGATAAAAGAGTGTTTCAATTCAAAAACTATTGACTGAGTATTTACTACACATATGCTGGGCATATAAGTTCTAATCACTGTTTTCCAGAAATTCATTAGCCTAATGAGGGAGTCAGTTTGTCAACCAATAATTATAATAAGATCTGGCAAGTGTGGTGGGGACGGTATACATAAAGGGCTACAGTAAAATATGAAATATAATATCTTGTTTATATGTTGAGGGCAACATCTATCATATCATTTAGCATCTTATTAGGAACCACAGGAGAAATTCTGCATGCAGCCAACAACTGATTCACTTTCAATTCTAAATGCTTTGAAATTTGAAATCGAGCCTGTTTCCCTTTTTGCTTTTGCTACCAGGAAGCAAACAGTCAAATCTATAGCCAGCCTCTACAGGATCTAGACTGAACAAGGTCCTAAGACTAGTTTGATCCAAAGTGTCAAAAAGCTATTTCCTTACCAGCAAAAGGCTTGGGAAGGCCACAATGAGAAAGGATCTTGTGTGTGCAATTTTACATACTAATGCTCCCTTGCACTTTATTTTTCTACCTTAATTTTCTCTTCTAATTTCCTCATTTCTTTAGTAAATCTCTTCGTTTTGCTTGTACCTTCTGGTAAGCTGCTTGAATTCCTCTTTGAAATGAGATGAGCAATAAACAAATAAATAAATAAGATACATAACAGATTCTATTCATAAATAGAAGAGAATTTCATTCCTGAGTATATAATCATCTCCAAGAAAAAGAACATTCATATGGCCATAAGGAAAATGACAGGAAGAAAATATAAACGTGGGGGAGGGACTTATAATAGATATTGAGCTAGGGCAGTACAATTAAAGGTGAATTTATTTTCTTTTATAATGTATTTTCTTTATTAAGGTCTTCCTGGGATTATACTGTTTTCTAAACAATACATTTAAACATAAGATACCTTGAATTCTTTTTTTTTCCTTCTAGCTCCTGGGGTGATGTGAAGATAACAAGCCCTGTACCATCACCATCCAGGCCCATCCCGGGGACTTCATCTCCACCCAGGTCCTTGGGAGGCAGCTGTCCCCTCCTCTAAGCTGAGAACACCCACTCATTAAAAACAGGAGCTGCTCAATGTGCCATTCTGAAAAGACTGGCTCTGCAACTGGGCAGGTGAGACTTTCTGGTTTCACCAAGGAAGCTTCCATTCAGTCGCACACGCAGGTGTGACAGAAGGACAGCAGGACCTGGAAAGGCATGCAAGAACAAGACACTGTGTCCGGCTTTAAGTTCCCGAGTCCTAGGCTTCTGAGAAGGAGCTAGAAAAGATGACATAGATATAAAATATATATAAAACAGACGGGCAGTCAAGCTTTAGCCCACCTATGAAAGTAAGTCATGCACGCTGCCTGAAAGAAATCAGGTAGATTCTAAAACAGCAAATAGGCAGGGGCCTAACAAAAACCAGGAAACAGGCCCAGGGAGAATTTTGGACTTATCTCCTTTTATTTATGTCTTACAGCCAACCACAGCCAAGAGATAATGAAGTTCATGTACCTGAGAAACAGGACCAGAAGTGGGCAAGCCAAATGATTTGTTATTTGGACACCTGAGTAGGATTCCACTGGATTTTCTGGGGAGAATCACAAGCTGAAGGGCTGTCACTCAATGGGAATGAAAATTTTGGTAGAAAAATCTACGTTTAGTAAAACTTCCTGAGTCAAACCTGTCCCAACAGATCCTCTCATAAGCTGTGCAATTTTCGGGAAGTTCATGAAACTCTCTTTCAGTTTTCTCATCTTAAAAACTGAGGCAACGATAGTAGCTCCACATGTGCTCTATGCATTAACTATTATTACCTGCGCACAGAAGAATTTCTTGCTCCAAAGGGGAAAAGGGGCATCACCTCCGCTGACGTTTTCCGTTCAGCTTCATGCTAAGATGACCCACCACCACTCTTCTCCCAGCCTGGGGCCCACGGCAGTCTTCCCTTCAAATCACTTGGATAGGGTAAACATGAGTATAAAGTAACAGCTTAACCATCTACACTGCCTGCCTCCCTTCCTCGGCTGACAGCCAGGACAGACAGACTGTGCGTCTGTGTGTTCCAAGAGTAGGAGAAGCCTCCAGGGCTGGCCTGTCCCAGTAACTGGATTGAACAAGCTCCTAGACCAGTTTGATCCAAAGAGACAAGCAGCTATTTCCTCACCAGCAGAACGGCTGGGCCTGGCTGAGCCAGCCACAGTGAGAAAGCCATCACCGGAGTCCCATAAACCTTAAGGAGACAGTAGGTCTAATGGCACAAGGCCTCAAAGAGCATCAAGTTAACCCAGTGTCTTCTACCAGCAGGGGGGGAAAGAAGGGAGCTGTGCAAGGGGAGGGTATGAATGTGAAAGATGAAGCTAACCATGAAAATTTAATTTGTTAAAATAATGACTAGAAAATGACAGATAATGCACAAATTGTCTACATGCATTTACTGAATACATAATAAATGTGTGTGTGAATATACAGAACTATATATGCATACCCTGATAAAAATTAATTCCAGCTTCTCAAAAGCATCCTTGTTTGTCTCCCTGCTGGCGAGAACCCTGGCGCACAGAGGTAAATTTCACACTTCCTCTCAGCAGTCCCTCCACACGGACCCTGTAGCTTAAGCCGCCCAGGTGAGCAAATGTCACAGATGCCTCTTCGGCGGGCGGTAAATTCCAGCCATCCCAGGGAAATGCCAAGTGGTCTCAGGTCACAGGTTGGGCAAATAGTGATTTGAGGGTCTGGGGGATGCCCCATTGAAGGGGAGGAAGGGAACAAAAGAGAGTGAAAGGGGAAGCAGAAAGGAAAGGAAAGCAGAGGCAGGGTTTAGCGAAAAGCAAGAAGGCCAGCTATGTGAGGACTCAAACACAGAACATTTCTCAGGCTGCCTAAGTAAAAATCAGCACACTTTGAAAGAAAGAAAGCGTTCTGCCACGTGTATCACCCTGCATGTTCAAGAACTTTGGGTCGGAATGACATTCTCAGATACACTCCTGGCCGTAAGGAACAGAGTCCTGTCTTGGGCAGAGGGCTCTGGAAGCAAGTCAGCTGCCCATGTTACAAAGATCATGACCATGATACCGGCCCCTTACTGGGCTGTAGGTTCCTTGAGGTTAAGGCCCACCGCTGGCACATTTGTGTTTTGTGTTCCTCGGTGTCTTTCATGCCTTATACAGAGAAGTTTCATAAATATATGCTACAGCAATGAATGTAAAATAGTATACAACTCTGCAATTTCATCACGCCCTCCAGAAGGTCTAAAATGAAATGTCTAACTGGTGTTGAAAAATTAAACCCAACCAGGACAGGAATTCATTTTTAACTTTTTCACTTTTCAACCTGTGGGACATAAGAGTTTTGCCCAACATCTCCAGAAATGATGGCGCTCAAAAATATCTGGTCAAACTTACTTAAAAACAGTCAAGCTTCCATGACCCTCACTTATGAAAGCCAACATTCAAGAGGTGACATAAGTCAACATAAGTGAGGAGAAGACATATTCTATTGGGATCTTGAAAAGACAACCAATCTTTGCATACTTAAGACCAAATGGAAGCCACTAGGGAGATTCTCTCCTTCATATAAGCCTCTAGGAAGTTAATCTGCGGCTGTAGTTACCAAGATATCACAGCCTGAAACACCTAAAAAGGGAAGAGGAAATGAGTAGGTAAATGAGTAGGAGGTGGCAGTGTCCAAATCAGGAACAGAGGGAAGCAATTATTTTCATTCTTTATTATCCCCATTGCTGGTATTAGTATTGCTACTCTTATATTTTAGCTGTAACATCTGTAACAGAAGGAACATGTGAACTCTCAACCTATATAATAACCCTTCCATCCTCTCCCCCAGAGTTACTGGGATGAGAAACTCATCCTGTGAAATTAATAACGGGCCTCATTCTTCAGCTGGTGGATCAGAGACTAGGCTGGTGGAAATTTATAGAGAGAATGAATTCATAGATTTTCGAAGTAATGAGGGAATTCAACCTTCTTGCTCTACCACATTCATTCAGTAGAAAGTTTCAGGAGGGTCTATTAGAGGACTTGGTGGGTGCCCAGGGAGGCTGCAACAGAGCAATGATAAGAAAGCACAAGAATCCATTTAAGAATAATAATCACACATCAAGAACATCTTTCCTGGTGTAACTTTCGAAGAAGAAAAATAAAGTAATATGGCTTAGGCCTGAGCATGATGACAGCCCCTTCCTGCCTTGGCTCCAGCAGGCTAGGTGGGGGAGGGGAGGCAACTATGTGTGTATGGGTTGGAGGGGGGCAAACTACCAAAATCGATTCTTTACTTTCAGAAGACTCTCGCAAAAAGAAGGCAGCGTGAGGCCCCTTGAAGCCTTCCTCTGAGATAAGACAAGCCAGCACATAAGAAACTAGGTCCGTGGGAAGGCACCCAACCTTCTTCAAGTGTTAAAGAAATCAGACCAAGCTTAAGGAAAACAAATGTCAGCGCTGTTTAAAGTACATCAAGGTTCTTTGGGTTAAAAATCTCCCCAGGGGAAGATGATGTGCTCCCTGTAAGAGCTGAGAGAGAGAAGATGGGAGAGGGTTTCTGCAGTAACTTCAGATTATGTTATTTGATTCATTTCAATACCATGAAGCATCAACTGGACTATTTATTGAATAGAGAGGAAACAACACAGAGGCAACTAAGCAAGGAGCTGCAAATTAAGATGTGTGCCTGTGAGCGCGGGTACCCGCACACGCTCACCCACGTGCTTACACGCTGCCTTCTGAATTTCACTTCTGTATGCAGGACCACCACCGCCAGCGTCTGCACTGCACGACCACTTTGCATACCGAAAATGCGGCACAGACCCCGCGCCTGGCTCCCTGGGGACAGACCCCCACAACCCTCACTGCTCGCTGGAGGCTCCGATTGCTGTGGCTGCGAGGGTCCAAGCCCAGACTGAGAGGTGTTTAATAAAGGAAGGATGACTCCCGCGAGACTTTCCCCCTGGCGGTTGGGGGTCCTCTCCTATCTCCCTCTCGGGGATTGGAGAGTGAGGGCAGCTAAGGAGAGGAGGTGGCGGGGGGAGGAAGGGATCCTGGGGCGCCCAAAAGCAAGGAATCGGTGAAAACACAACCAAGCCCTTCTCCGGGGACTCTCGGCTTCCCGGGCCGCGCCCGGGCGGCCCGCGCCAGGGGTTCGGGGGCTCGAGGCCGGCTCTGCGCTGGGCGGCGGCTCCCTGCCAGTGCGCGCAGCCCTGCGGGGCGCAGAGGAGGCCCCCGGGCCCGGCCGGGAACGCGAAGGCGGCGGGCGCTGATACCCCTGCATCAGCATCAGCCCCGTGGTGAGGTCACCAGCTTTCAAGGAGGCTTCGCAGCTCCCCCAGAGCCCACTCCTCTGAAAGGCTAATTGTGCGCGCTGCTGCAGCAAGACCCAGGCGCCCGTCTACCCAGGCCCAGCTAGAGCATTACGATCCTGTCTGAAAGGGGCCTCTGCTTAGCACAAGGCCATGTGGCCGGCCACCCCGCTCCTCCAAGGTTTCTTAGCATTTTCTTAAGTTCCCAAGGTTTTATTTCGTAATGCATCCCCTTAAACTCCTTCCCGACGACTCCGACTTCTCTTTCCCACCTGATCTAAGCAAACAGGCGCTCTCATCTCATGCGTTTTCTGGTTGTTTTCTCCTTTCCCCTTTGATTAGCCTCGGGACGAAGCTGCTTTAATTTATTCCTCACACGATCTAGTTACTTCTCCGGCCTTCAGACTCCGTGCTGCGCGCAGCATCACCACCCACCCACGCATTTCCCACGCAAGGGGTTAGGGATTACAAGCACCCTAGTAAGGAGGCCACACAAAGGAAAGCGGTGCATGTGTTGCCCGCGCTTTGTTTTTAAACGTTTATTAATGTAAGCAGGGTGCACGGCCCTAGAGCCTCTGCATGCAAATTCTGTAGAGAGGAATTGACGTCTACACACTCGTATCCACAGAGAGCCTTTCAGAATAGATGTAGGCTGGGCTCGTCATCAGGGTCTCTGAGCGGCTCTCTTTGTTAGGGACAAAATATAAATGCAAACTTTCAATTCTATTAACAATGGTAATTATAAGGAGGATTCTCTTACAGTGACAAGACTTGGGCTCAAATCACCTAAAGCCCTCAGAAAAGTGACTGACTGACAGCTATCTCTCAGCCCTACCAGCACAGGCCACTAGGTAAATGTATTCCTTTGACCTACTAGCAGATTCAACCCTGTCTCAAAGCAGGACAAATAGATGGAACTTTCTTCTCACACTTACTGAACCACACTTTCTTAAGGAAAGTCAAATCTTTCTAGATATCCTCACTTTGTTTCCAGAAGCCCCACTGACAGGTAGGTGGGAAACAGACATTATTTTAGTATTTCAGCTGAGGCACACTGAACAAGCAACTGTCCACAATTCTATGGTGAAAATCAAACCCAAGTTTCCTGACTTCCTGCGCTGCACCATATGAACTTGGCAAACGTATCCTGCACTTCCAAGCCTGCAACCATATATCTTTGTATTTTCCAAAAGCAATTTTCAGTCTAGAATCCAATAGCTACAAATAGATAGGACACAAAAGAAACATAATTTGCATTCAGTCATGGAGTCAACAAGGTGGATTAAACTGGGACTGGCCTCCAGCTGGCCTTGTAAATGTGATACTGAATGCTTCAATTTAAAAAAAAAACACTAATTTTTTTTCCTGCCGGTTTGCCTTCTCCAGCTCAACTTGAATGATGGAGGCAGCTTTAACACCACCATAACCAGTTTTACATGACTGTCTGGAAAAGATATAAGGAGTCAGAGGATAAATCAGGAGTGCCATAACAATGAAAAAAGAATCGTGTTTCATAAATGCTTCACCTGCTTTCAGTGCTAGGTATCCAGGCCTTGGCAGAGACTATGTTGGGGTTCATGATCCATGAAACGTGGGGTCAGATTAGTGGCTCTTTAGAGTGGCCCATTCCATGGATGTAGAAACCTGAGACCAAGAGGTTAAATGGCATTCTCAAAATAACATAGTAACTTGGAGGCAGGCAGTGTGAGGCTTTAGAACTCTTGATTCAGGGTCCAGCAAACACAGAATTCTGTTCTTTTTCCATCGTATCCTAGCCGTACAAAAACAAGGTGGCTGCTTCCACCACCCATTCTATTTTAGGGAACATTTCAGATTTTGTTAGGGATAAGGTATCAAACCATAAAATGAGGAGTTAAGGAAAGAAAAAAAGTAAAAAAACAGAAGAAGGTAAAGGGGAAACACCTCATCCTGGCTCCCAGTAGTGGGATATTCCCTGCCAGAAAGCAATGCCTTAGATAAGCTTTATTCTGGAACATGGCTATCCATCAGGAACCAATTACAATTGTTGCAGAACTACCAGATCAAGTCTGAGTAGGGAACAATCAAGTTTCACACTCTTCCTTAGAGTGTGAAAATTATGCCAAAAAAAGAACAAAACAAAGATTTGTGCCAGGACAACCATTCTACGGCTATGCTCTTCAATATGGAGAACAGTAGCCCCATGTGGCTATCGGGCACTTGAAGTATGGCTAGTCCAAATGGAAGATGTGCTGTAAATGTAAAATACACAACTGATTTCAAAGCCTTAGTACAAAAAAAAATGTAAAATATTAATAATTTTTATGTTGACCACATGTTGAAATATTTTAGATATATTTGGATTTAAATAAAATGTGTTATTAAAATTCATTTCACCTGTTTCTTTTTACTTTTTTTTCCCCGATGGGCTACTAGATAATTTAAAACATTAAATTTAGAATGACATGTGTTCACTGCACAGCACTGTTCTATGGGATTCTCTCCCTAGAACTCTAGGATTGAAGGAAGGAGGTGCAGGAATATTGGGGTAACTTCTGCTGAGCTTTGCCCCTGACTTTTTTCCCCTCTCATATTGAAAACCATTTAAAGCATTTAAAAGCAGGGTCAGGAAGCATCTCACTGAGCCCCTAAAACTCCTGGCCAGAGCTGGTAGAAAACCGAACCTGAATAGACGGGGTCAAACTAATGAGACCAGTGGTAGACAGCCACGTGGTTTCAGAAAAATAACAGTAGTTGCCATGTATTGAGCATACTCATGGAACTATGTGCTTTATATTGGCTAGTCCTTCAACAAGCCTACATTGTATTATCTTTACTGTACAAATGAGGAAACTGAACCTCTGTTAAATCAACTTACATTACACAAGTGAGGATCTGAATCCAGATTGGTTTGACTCAGAGACCATGCTCTTTCTAGCATACTAGATTGCTATTCAAAAAAATTGTCTGATCTTTTTGGCAAAGGTCTTCTTCTCTGGGAACCTGACACCCGAGATTCTAGCAGTAGAGATTTACTTTTTTTTCTTCTCTAAAATGCAGATAGCTCTGAGAGAGGTTTCACATAAATCCTGATCATGCACACTTCAAGTCAAATAAATGTATCAAAATATTTTTTCTTAGAAAAAATATTTTTCTTCTTAATCAAAAGAAGAAAAATACTTTTCTTCTTAATCAAAGAAGAAAAATAATACAGTACACCCTTACACATGGAGGAGAAGAAAGATCAGTGATTGAAGAAAAAGGCTGAAAAATAATGCTGAGAGCGACGGAGACCAAATTTAGTGTTATTTACAATAAAACTTAAGAATACACCTACTACAGCTACTCTGGAAAACAGTCTGGCAGTTCCTCAAAATGCTAAGCACAGAGTTACCATATGATCTAACATTCCACTCCTAGGTATATATATATATCCAGAGAAATAAAAACATGTCCACATAAAACTGTTATGCAAATGTTCAGAGCAGCAACAACATATGAAAACAACCTAAATGTCCATCAACTGATTAACGGATAAACAAAATGTGGTATATCCATACAATAGAATATTATTTGGCTATAAAAAGGAATGAAGTATCAGTAGACGCTACAGCACAGCGAAACTTAAACACATTATGCTAAGTGAAAGAAGCTGGTAATAAACCATATATTATATGATTCCATTTACGTGAAATGCCCAGAATAGGTAAATTCATACAGACAGAGATCAGTGATTAGTAGGGGCTATGCAAAAGGAGAAATACAAACTGACCAGCAATGAGTACAGGGTTGTTTGTGGGAGGTGATAAAAATATTCTAAATTCAGGTTGTGGTGATGGTTGCACAGTTTTGTGAATACACGAAAACCACTGAACTGTATACTTTAAATGGGTGAATTTCATGGTATATCAAATATATCTCAAGAAAGCTGTTAAAAAAAAGAAAAAAAAAAACTACTAGTATCAAGGTTGTTATTATGACTGATACATTTTCCCTAAAGGAAGAACACATGAAGAAGACAGGAAGAGATCAGGTTGCCCTAAACTCACTTTATGTTACTCTTCCTGCTTTGAAACTTTGAGTTGAATGGATGGGCCTATGTGTTTTCAAAGGGAAAATATTTTTAACTATGATTACATAATATCTCCAGTTGCTGATGCTAAGAAAACACCATCACTAAAAATGCCATTCTAGCTTTTCAGGAGGTTGTTGTCCAGCGTGTAGATAATTAAAAACCTCTGTCTTTGCTCTTACCCATTCTTTTTTTCCCCTCTTCTTCCAACCTCGACCAGCCTTTTGGCCAGATATAACTCATTCTCACTTT
This sequence comes from Delphinapterus leucas, assembly GCF_059928025.1. Lineage (NCBI taxonomy): Eukaryota > Metazoa > Chordata > Mammalia > Artiodactyla > Monodontidae > Delphinapterus > Delphinapterus leucas. The sequence continues at coordinate 70,683,042 of NC_143129.1, forward strand.
AAGAGAATGGCAAGAGAAACATAAGAAAACAAATCTTAAATTCAGCACTATTTTTCCTTTTTCAGCATAGAATCACAGAGTCTTGGAATTGGCTTGGTCTTTTGGGACCATCTGGTGCAAGCCTCTCTTTTTCATATAAGAAAACAGGGCCAGAAATAATAAAAGCTAACAGTTATGGACTGTTTACTCTATGCCAGGCACTGTAATTTACATGTATTACCTCATTTAATCCTCACAACAGCCCTCTAAAATATGTGCCATTATTACCTTTATTTTACAGGTGAAAAAATGAGGCACAGAGAAGTTTAGTAAATTTAATTAGGTCACACAGCTGAAAGATAGGAGATGGGGATACAAACCCAGGTGGTCCAGCTTCAGACACCAAACCTTTAACCACTACTGTTATAGTTTCTCCTAAAAGTACTTAAGCTATCTGCCTGTCATCTTATAACTACTTAGTGGTAGGTCCAGAACTAGTACAGGTATGAGAGACCCACCCCAGTTTCCACTTACTGACAGAATGACAATGGGAGATATAGTTGAAACCAGGACCTAAACCAAAAAGGATGAATTTTTCCACCCATTGCAATCTTGATTTCCACCAATAATTGAGAGATTGAAACAGAGCCGTCAGAGGTAAGAAGACCTTCCGGGAAGTCACTACTGACCTTATTCTGCCATGAAGGGAGATAGGTTTTATAATCCCATGACAGTCTATACCTACACTTTTTTTTTTTTTTAATTCTGGAAATCACTCTGCCAAGTTCTGAGAAGTGATATCACTAAGATGTAGATGAGGCAAAAGATTCAACCAGAGGACTCTCCTGATGAGACATACTGACTACCTCACTACTTAATTATATATTCGTAGAAAAAGTTAACACAATGACAAACTATGAAATGGAATAGAATAGGAGTCTTGAGATAATTTACTGTAGAAAATACAGCATCTCTTATCTATATCACTCAGGGAGCTCAGAGCACTTTGCAAACAACTCATTAATTCTCTGCTGATTTTATTTATCAGTTACTACATTCTTTAACCCTCACCACACCGTCTCAGGTAAGAGGCAGGAGTGGAGCCAGAATTATTATATTCCTCTAACCCAGGCTAAAACGGCCATGCAAATGGACAGGGTGCTCCCAGGGGCATATGAAAATGAGTAAGAGCTGTTTTTGGGAGCTGCACCTAGGACACCGCCTCAATCATGACATTTCGGGCAAATTTTTTAATGAAAAGAAAAGGTAAAAAGTATGCTTAGAATCACTACACCAAGTTCCAACCATAACAGCATCCATCTCACAAAGGTATGAAACCAAAGTTAAGTTAACCAATGCTAAGTTTTCCTAAGGCATGCATGTAAACTACGCCTCAAGAGAAGCCAGGGTTATGCTTTAAATTAAAATTAAAATGCTTTCTTATTTAAATATGTTCGATATCTGGGTTTGGGATTGGTTGCTTGCTTGGGGGTAAATTTTGTAATTTTGCCAACAACAAGCAAAAGTTTATGGATGTCAGCAGAATGGAGAAGCACGTGAAGAGAGGCATGTGAGAGAGGCCTGGCACCAGCAGTGAGCTAGATGCGCCAGCAGGCAATGCCCGCCTCCACCCAGACTGCAGCCTGCCACCCACCTGGGGACCCACACCCTCGCTCCTTCCAGCCCGCAACACCCCACAGGGCCTAAGTCACAAGTTTCCCCTGCGTTTCCCCACTCATAAATCCTCTTCCAGCTTCCTAAGTTTCACTTAAATCTTTTTCATTCCCAATCCTCACAGACATCCTATTGTTAGAAGAAATGACACCAAATTTCCAAAGACCTCACTCTGGTAGGTCTGACCAAGCTGTTCTTTGCATCCTCCTCTCCACCTCTCAGGTGCCAGAATTGGTCCAAATCCACTTCTAAAAGTGGATGACACAAAATCGACTGAAGAGAAGGGGCTCTTCTCATCATAAGCTCACATTGTGTCTGCCACGGAGCCGTATTATTGTAGGTCTATCGCTTCTAACCGGATTATAATAAATAGTACGGGGTCTAATCACCTGACTTCTGCCTAGCACATCGCTGTACCTGAAACAGAGGTTCAAGTAAAACTGAATCAAGTAACTCCCCTTCATTTGCTCCCCTTCTCTCTCTCTGTCCCTTCCACAAAAAAAAAAAAAAAAAAAAAAAACCAAATACTTGAATTCTCTCATCAGCAAGAAAAAGTTTTTGCATTTGCCTGCCAGAGATGAACTTCTATGAAAAGTCACTCCTGCCACGTCAACCCTAAAAGGAATCTGATCAGAGGCAGCTCTAAATTGTCTGAAGTTATTTCACTCCACACTCCTGTTCTCTGTTCAAGGCCTAATCCCATCAGAATTATTTCCCTGAAATATATAGCTTCCTTCCACGGTGTCCCCTCCACCTACATACACACACACACACACACACACACACACATACACATGTACACACGTGTGTGCACACACACAAATTATTCTCTAATGCTATAAAAAGACAACGATTAGGGATCCCATAATGTAATTGCTATACTAAAAAGAAGTAGCAGGCGAAAATAATAAGGAAGGGTGAAAAAAGGTGAAATACAGCAGTAGACTTCAGGAAAAAAAAACTACAGTCTGTGATGGGGGTGTTAATTGAACCCAGAGAAAAAAGAAAAGAGAGAGAACAAAGGCATGTTAAGAAAGCAAAAAATAATTTTTATAACCTCCTTCAGTGATTTGATAACTTCACTGTAGATAATATGCAGAGGAAAATTGGCTGAAAAGTGCCATATATAGCTATTACGTTGTAAAAGTAAAAACTATTCACAACAATTACAGCTATTCGTTACTATCTATAAATAGTCTTCTTAGTAAACGGCACCCAATATTTTTTGTGTGTTTTCCTCATTTTTAAACCTGCATGATTTTTGACACAGAAATTTTTAAAAATCAAGAAACATTTAAAAATATAGTTAAAGGTGCTTCCCTGGTGGCGCAGTGGTTGAGAGTCTGCCTGCTGATGCAGGGGACACAGGTTCGTGCCCCGGCCCGGGAAGATCCCACATGCCGCGGAGCGGCTGGGCCCGTGAGTCATGGCCGCTGAGCCTGTGCGTCCGGAGCCTGTGCTCCGCAACGGGAGAGGCCCCAACAGTGAGAGGCCCGCGTACCGCAAAAAAAAAAAAAAAATATATATATATATATATATATATATATATATATATATTTTTTTTTTTTTAAGAAATGCAGTATGTTTGAATTTTTCTTCTCCTTGTCTTCCATCCCATCAACCCCACTACCACTACCTCTACACATATGCAAAACCCAGCCTATTGCTAATGTCAGAAGACAAGGAAGGTTCTTAAGAAAAAAAAGAAAAAGAGATATTAAATGGTCCAAAACTCTCTATGAAATCTCTATGTTCCCAGAAGGAACAAGCAGATAAAAGCCACTTCTGAAATACACTTGCTGGAGGTCCTGACAGGGCTTTCTTGCTGTTGAGATCTACTGCCTGAGAATTTTGCAGGCATTCCTTGTTCTTAGCGTTTATTAAAAAAAGCAAAAAGTTATCAAAATAAAAACTTACCTACATTCTCAACAAGAAAACACTAGGGTTCTCTCTTTTTTTTTTTTTTTTCTGAATATCCCCACAGTAATTTTTGACTAAATACCTATCAATCAACTGTAATCTAGACGGTGCTGCCTACTTTGGGTGTTATGCGTGTGTGTTTCTTTAAAGTTCCAAAAGGTTGGTAAGACAATCTTAGCTAGTTTCCCTACTAATTTCTGAGTTTTCCAATGAAAGTCCTTCACAAAATCAAAAAAGCAAAAGCAGCCAAGGAATGCAATCACCACGCTTCCTTTCAGGGTCCTGCCTACCTTGTAAAGACCTAGGTAAGCCCAATAAGCGAGCTCCGTGTGAGAATACAAACAAACAAACAGAGCCCACCCTAAATCAAGTAACCTCCACAATGCTTGAGACGGAAGCTCAAAAATACTCATTCAATGTGAGGGGCTTGAAAGTAACAATAGGAAAAGTCCCAAAACAATGAAGAAATGTATGTGACCTGATCATCCAAGTGATCTTTTCACTAGCTCTGTATCAAGAGGGGGAAAAAAAAAGAGCTCCTACAACTTTACAGACACTATGTGTCTCAGACACGTCAACCGTATGTAAGATTTGTGGGCTCGTAGAAAGAGGGTGAGGCCGATCCTGAGTAAGTAATCGTGCTTTAGAATCAGAGTCCTTTTCAACACACCGCAGTTGTCTCCTACCTATAACACCGAACACTCAACATTCCAGGAGAGGTTTCTTCCTTCCCCTTAATCCTTCCAATACACAAGATGAGGAATAAGAAGGAGAAAGGACTTTTTTTCTTTCTCTTTTTTCTCTTTCTCTTTTATTTTTTTTACTTTCACCCATGGGTGCTCTCTCAATCCAAAACTCTGTGTGTGTGTGTGTGTGTGTGTGTGTGTGTGTTTATTTCCCTCTTAACACAGGACCAATGATCCTTATCATTTTCAATTTACAGTACTCAATGAACTATTTTTTAAATATATTATTTGAGAGACAACACACAAAACCGTGATTTAGATTTTTAAAAATCTCCAAATGTTAATGTCATTCAATAACAGAAAATCTTAAAAACAAAATATATAATCCAACAATTATACCTTTAGAGTATTATTTTGACCTTCCTATCACCATAGTTTAGGCAATATTCATGTAAGGAGCAAACTCTTGAACCCACACCAGAACCAGATCTCTATTCACACCCACCCACTTTGATCTACTGCCTCAGTAGGTTTTAATTAGAAGACTAGAATTAAACACTTTGGCCACAATATACATTTAAGTGCCCTGATGGGCTTCCTTTCAATAAAAGTCTGATAAAGTGTCTTTAAAATAGAGTCTCTTTGGCCTGGATTATCAAATATGCCTTTAGAGCTTGGTTCTACATTTTATACAGCAAGATTAGCAGGAACGCATACCTGATTAGTAACAAATTTCAACAAACCAAATATTCCAAGTAAATAAGCAACAGAGAAAAAAGAAAATGAGAAGGAAGGAAAAAAAAGAAGAGAAAGAAATATATACACACTTAGGTTTCCTGCTCCGGGTTAATAGAGAAAAAAAAAAAAAAAAAACTAGAAAGTGTGACAAACTGAAAAAGGCCTTTTGATATTTGTATGCACAATCCATACATTTCTTAAAAGGTGTCTCACAGCTAAAATAATGCAATTCACAGCTTTGCAGTAAGGTTAGGCTTTGGCAAGGCAACCCAGAAGACTTAAAGATCTAAACATCACTGCTCAGGTGCTTTGTCTGGGATATCATGCACAACACAAATAACATTCAACAAAGGAACTGCTTACTAATTTTCCATACATTTCAAGACCCGAGTAATTACATATTTGATCAATGGTCACATCTTGAAACTATTTATTTTTTAAAAGAGAAACACAGAGAGGACTCAAGAAGAAAGCCACCCTGTGTGCCCTCACTCCCCCCGCTTCCTTTTTTTATGTGTAACTATCAATGTATATCAGCCGGGCATGCAATCATATTTATTGTCACTTTCATTCATGTCATGCCCTTGCTTATATGGTTTAGATATGAATTATTGACTGTTACACTCCTTGTTGTAATAAATAAATAAATAAATAAATAGGATGTCAGGTACTTTGCACTGCTCTACAGCGAGCAAGCAAGTCAGGGGCCAGCAGAAGCTCCCGCTTTATATAACCACCCCTCGTTCCTCATCTTTATGCCCTGGTTTCAGATTGCCTTCTCAACTCTTTCTTTTTACAGGGGAGAGACTCACCCACCTTCGAAAATTAAGGATTAAAATAAACAAACAAGAGGATGTTGCTAAATGTCCTTCCCAGAGCATCTGTTGTTTAAGAACACCTCTGATTGATGACTGCTATTTTTTAATTGTTGCTTTAAATTTTAAATGCCCTCCTGGGATGTGTTATAAGTGTGTTAGTCCATGATATGAGGTCTAGAAAGTAGAAAAACAACAGAATGAGTGAGCTCGTGGCATTCTATTCTCCTAAACCCAGTGATTCTCCCAGCTATAAAATCACAGGGCACTCAAATACCGATAACCTGATGTTGTGTGACGCTTTCCACAAAGATATTTGACAACACTCTGTCGAGACTCTCTAGTTTGCTGCTTCGTGTAATTACAAGAAAAAAAGGAAAGGAAACTTTAAACACTTAAGCATCCCGGTGCCCAACTCCAAAAAAATTAAGTGTTTTAAAGATGGACCAAAATATATTCCTTCAGGAAACGGACTTTTACTTTCATATTTTTCCCCCAAAGGCACATCATTCTATAAATTTCCCTTCATAACCTCTATTTCAGCCTCAATTTCAAAGAGGCCGGGAAGAGAGTTAAGGCAAATAAACCAGTAATGCCTGGTAATAACTGTCAAAGAAACTTGGTGCTTTCTGTTACAGGAAGCAGGGCTACTAGGACTTCCTACTGGAATATGCGATCAATCTTGAGAGTACTTCTATTCTGAAATTTTAATATTTAAATAATGGGTTCCTGATTGCCAGTTAAGTGGTCAATTGGCCAAAGAAAATGCTTAAATGTTGGAATCTCATTCCTACCTGTTTTTTCTTTGATTTCACACAACACATTAAACAAGGCAGGCTTCATTCTGTGGCAGTTTAAAGCATGTTTTCTGCAAGAAAGAAACAACAGAATAGCTTAGGTGGACTCTAGAGATCAAGCTGCTCATAATGCACAGGGGGAAGAAAATTTGAACATTTAGCCAAAATTATAGACCAAGCATAACTCTGTGGCATGCTTCAATTGCTTTATGACTTAATAAACAGAGTCCCGCCATAGAAAAAGAAATAATGTTAATTAGCAGGGAGAGAGTAGGGATTTAACTACAGAACAGAACTAATCTCAATTATGCCCATTTAGGAAGAGTTTTGGGCTTGTTTGTTTGTTTTTTTTTTAAATAAGTAGTTTAATCCAAGTGGAAGTCTTAAACCAATAATCCTATCCAGGGCAATGAATACACGGCAGAGTCAAATGCATGGGTTAACAGTTTTGTATAATCTATGCAATCACCACAGCCTAGGAGCTGTCTGCTTCTCGGTCCGTGTGTGTTTTCAAATTTAATTCATCCATGTGTTCGAATTCATTCCGCAGATGCCCCTGTATTCTCATAAACACAAGATGCTTGAAAGGTCTTCTGAGTAGAACTGTCAATTTATAAAATTTCAGTCCCCAAGTTAAAGAGTATGGAAATGCATTGCCAGGGGGCAAACATACCCATATGGGGAATAAATTCATTTCTCTGTGTTCACATTATGTCGCTTGTGCACACACTGCTTATTTGCAGGTGTTGAAATTCAATTATTTACAATTAGGACCTTGCACCCACTGGGGGAAAAATAAATACAATTCTGCCTTTTAGATTAGTGATTTACCTGGTTCTTCTGTGTGCTTGTATTCAGAATGCACTTGAAGACCAAAACAATACCTTTCCCTTTATTTTACTCTGGAAGCACTTAGCAGAAGGATATTGTTTTGGAAGCAAAATACTGATCATATCAGCTATTAGTTAAGGGAATTCTGTTGACTAACTAAAATGAATGTGTGAAGATAAATGGGAACCTCTGGCACTCAAGACACATGCAGTTCTTTTTAAATCCCTTTCAAAGTTAAAAAATAGACACATCCTCATGAACGGAAACCATGAACCATGCTCTATATACTGTACATCAGAGGAGTCATAAACTCAAAATTCAAAAGTATCAAAATAAACATACACATTGTGTCTAAAATAGGAATGGTTCCCTATGTAAATAATAAATGTACATGATGAAGATCTGACTAGGGAAAGGAAACACCCGATTAAAATATTTGCTCAGTTACATTGTTTAACCAAGAAGAAAAGCTTAGTGGCGATTTAGTTCTCTTGTGGGATGAGCAAAAAGGTGAAAAAAACTTCAATGTATCAAAGACTTCTTTCTGGGCCTTTTAAAAGAGTTTTCATTAATTGTATTCTTATATAAAGGCCCAAATGCAAAAACAAACAACAACAAAAAATTCCACACGGCTTTGCAGAAATATTGCATTGCCACAGCACATCAGTGGGGTTATAGAGAGAGAACAGAAAATGTCACTATCCCAAAATTGTGTCTGATCTCTCAACATCTAGGCCATTAAAAGGAGGAACCCGCCAAGCCACGGCTGTCCTCAGTTGTACAAAAAGGAGTGGGACTAAATATCAGAGAGGTGGTGAGTTTCCAGTCTTACCGGCCCCTTCAGCTACATAAACTTGTTATTAAAGCAGTTTATTGGTATGTCTGAGTTTATTTTCCTGGAACAATGTAATGGAGAAATCTGTTCCAATTCAAAAAGAGACTGCCAGGGGGAAATCTTCCTCTTACCCTACCTATTAGCTTTTCTCTGGATAATAAAATTCAAAAAGGGCACCGATTAATTTTTGAAAACTTTCCCCTATTTAAAAAAAATTTAGCATAGTTCCAGTCTTTGAAACTTCCCAAGTTTTCAAGCACCCATAAACCTCAGGACTCTTGAGTTTACATGTTGCATGCGCTTACAGCTAAAATAAGAGTGTAATTCACAACATCCATGTTTTTAACTGCTCCTCATTTTCTAAACTCAAATTCCTATCTCCCTTAGACAAAAATATATATAATGATGTCTTCTCCATATAACTAAGTCTTGTGAGGTACAGGAATTGTGCATATATGATTAAAAAACCCAACTGCTTCTGAGATTTAACAAAGCTGGGTAATTGTAAAGACATATGTGATCATTAGATTTTTTAAATTCTTCCTTTCGAGATCGGCCTTGGGCAAGCAGTTGGTGGGCTGCTATTTAGTTAGTGCTTTATTTTGAAAAGAGAATTTACTGTAAAATCCTAGAGTGGAGAATTATATACCTGGTAGTGGATTAAGTTGAGAAGCTACACAGCTTCTTTATTATGCTTCCTTAATGAAGATCTTCCTATCCTATAGGATTGAAATACATAAAATACACACTTGCCTTCATTTCTATTTTAGTAGCATCTAAGTGGTCCTGAAAGAAGCATGGGAAAAAGAGCATGCTTGATTTCCCCCCCCCACCCCTTTTTAAAGGACCATACATTCTGTACTACGGAAGGTTAGTAAACCCACTCAAAATAAGAGACAATAAAGTTACACTACATATCTGAGCCTCTTAAACCTTTTTAACAAATGTTTAAAAGCAAAAGTATCTCTTCTTTCTTTACATCAGCTTTTCTTGAAACAAAATTAAATAAATGCAAAATATTTTCTGGATAGCTGACAACTACTGACAAAGAATTACCTTGCCTTTTTTTTTTAATAGGGAGATAAAGGGGAAAAGATAAAAATTAATTTTGGAGGAGTAGTCCAGAAAGAAAATCCAAAGTCTCTAATTCAGGGAAGGGGTCAACTAAATTTGCAAATAAAGTGTTCATGGGACATTTTATTTTGTAATGTTACGGAGTCCTTCAACAAGAAGTCATGTAATGCTGTTCAAAACTTGACAATTCTGCTCTCTCTGATACTTTTTTAAAGCAGTAAAAAGTGCCGAGGGCCGCTTTAGGATCAGTTGGCAATATTTTCGGCGTGCCTGAGTGTTTGTCTGGATATATATGAAGACCTCTATATTCACACACACTCACACATACATACACACACACACTATATATATATATATGAAAAAATATATATACACAGCCATATCACGGCATGGGAGATTACACTTTCGATAACAACGCTCCTTCAAATTTTACTCCTCCGCCATATAGTTGCTCGTCAAAATGGGCAAAGAAATAACATTTAAAAAGAAAGCGCTGTGGTGATTCGGTTCCCATTGTTTCCCCCAGCGAGAGGGAGAAAAACAAAAAACCCCAAGAAAGGAAAAGAAAAGCCTCCATCTCACCTGGCCTGCGCCTCATCCAAACTCTGGTCTGTGATGGTCATAATTTGCTGTAAAATGTCTCCAATGTCCTGCTTCCTCCCGCCCTCCCCCTCGGTCCCTCCGGCCCCATCCTGCAAGTGCTGGGACAGGCCGGGGTGTCCGGCCATCCCGACCCCAGCATGGGAATGCATCAGCCTGGGCTGCTCGTCCATCTCCAAAGGCAACGGCAGCCCCCGGCTCTTCCTCTTCTGCTCCTCGGCTCGGCTCCTGGGAAGCACCAAGGCTTTTTATCCTTCAAGCTGTCTTCAAATCCTTTTCAGGATAAACAGGGAAGGGGGGGAAAAAGAAGACCAAAAGAAAAAGAAAAAAAAAAAATCCCTTTGCCTCTTTAGAGGATGGTGGGAGGATGGGGAGTGGGGAGGGGGAGGGGGGCGTGAAGGGGTTGCGGGGTGAGGGTGGGGATAAGGGCTGGTGGGGAAGGGTGTTGACTCCAAAAAGCAAGAAAAATAAACCACCTTCCCACTTGACGAAAAGAAATCAGAGCTGGCTTTTGGTTTTTCAGTCCGGTATCCTTTGCAAGGCAGAAATGGGCTCCCGGCGCTTATATCTGTGGCTTAATCCTTTTGCAAATATGCATTGATCGGGAGAAAGGAGAGGAAGGCAGGGGGATTGCAATGCAAACTTTCCCCCCCACCCCCCGCTGCCCCCCACCCCCACTCCGGGCCAGAGTGATCTCAAAGGGGGTGGGCTGTTGCAAAAGCCAGATCTCCCCCAGCCGCGGCGGCAAGGCAGAGCACAGGCTCTCTCCTCCACCGTGTCTCTGCAAACTCCAGCAGCCCCGTCAGCCTCCTGCTTTTGTTTAGCTCAGGCTCAGGACTCCAGAAACATATACAGAAAAACCACAGCCTGAGAGGAGGAGGAGGACGAGAAGGAGGAGGCGGACGAGAAGGAGGAGAGGGGAGGGGGCAGAGGAAAGGGAGGAGGGGGCGGGGAAGCCGGGAGGCGGGGAAGGGAAGGAGGGAGGAGGGCACCCGGAGCCCCGCCCCCTTCCCTGATTGGCCATCGGAGAAAAGACGGGCCCCCTCTTCCCCCTGCTTTCCTCCCTGCGCCTCCTCCTCGGCCTCCTTCGGCTCCTCCTCGCCCGGCGCCCTGTCAATCAGAGTTCAGAGGTGGGCCGGGAAGGAAGGCGAGCTGCTACCAAGTCTCCAGTCCTTAAAGGTGCAATGATACCGAAGCGCCCACTCGGTTAGTCAGTTCCCACTTTTCCTGCCTGCCTCACTTGGGTTCTGTCCTTGAGAAAAATGTGGCTCCACTTAAAAGCAAACGTATAAAATTAACACGAAAGAACAAGGACGGTGTGGGTCGCCCCCTCAACTCGGGTTTTTCTTCTGCTGTAACGTTGCCATTTAAAACTTGATCCTTTTAAATCGTTAGAGCTCAGGGAAACTGTTGAGAGCGAAAGTTTGTCAACACGAAGTTGTTATGAAACAATCGAGCTGTTAATGTAATTAATAATGATCTCTAATAAATGGCATATGTAAAAAATAGATTTTAAAAAACAATCACAATAGAGCTAAAAGTAATACTGAACTGTGACATTTTGGTTGCATGGAAACTAAATTATGGATTATGAAACTAAATAATGCTGAAAAAAAAGATTAATAAATAAGTTCACCAAATGAAACTAATTCAACATCTCTTCCTCCTGGGGGAAATTAGTTATTTGGCTTAAGTACTTAATAAAGAAATACATTATCACAGTCTGGTTCTAGTTTTTAATATAGTCTAATAAGCATTATTAACTGGGATAAGAAGCGAACTGACATTTATTGAATGCCTACTACGCACCAAGTAATTTACATGAGTTATTTTATTTAATCCCCAAGACATCTCTGTGAGTTATGGATTATTAGTTCCATTTTACAGAGAGGGAACTTCGAAAGGTTAAGTAACTTGTCCAAGGTCCCATGTGTGAATAGTGTAAAAATTAGTTATGTGCCCATCTTGTCTGAAAAGAGACTCAAGGTGCTTAAAATGATACATATTCAAACAAATTGACTCAAATTGAAAATGAGTAGGAAAGAATGAAAAAAATAATAATAATTAAATAAAATCAGGGGATGGGACTTCCCTGGCGGTCCAGTGGTTAAGATTTCACCTTCCAATGCAGGGGGCACGGGTTCAATCCCTGGTGGGGGAGCTAAGATCCCACATGCCTTGCGGCCAAAAAAAAACAAAACATAAAACAGAAGCAATATTGTAACAAATTCAATAAAGATTCTAAAAATGGTCCACATTTATAAAATAAATAAATTAATTAAAATAAAATCAGTGGGGGCTTCCCTGGTGGCGCAGTGGTTGAGAATCTGCCTGCTAATGCAGGGGACACGGGTTCGAGCCCTGGTCTGGGAGGATCCCACATGCAGTGGAGCAGCTAGGCCCGTGAGCCACAACTACTGAGCCTGCGCGTCTGGAGCCTGTGCTCCGCAACAAGAGAGGCCGCGATAGTGAGAGGCCCGCGCACCGCGATGAAGAGTGGCCCCTGCTTGCCACAACTAAAGAAAAACGCTTGCACAGAAACGAAGACCCAACTCAGCCAAAAATAAATAAATAAATCTAAAGACAGAAATCTATAAAATTTATTAAATAAATAAATAAATAAAATAAAAATAAAATCGGGGGGAAATCCTAATAAGAAACTCGTAGCTGAAGTTCAATACTATCGCTCCAGATAGACCATCAATTCACCTCTCATCTTTCCATCAGGCACATGAGAGAGCAACTCTGACTGGGTACACAGTCACAGTGGCCACAAGATAAAAGAGCAGATGAATTATTTTGGAAAAGCCAAGAACAATATTTCAGAATATAAAATATTCTACTGTGCAGATAGCCCTCTTCCTGGATGGCAGTATAGCCAAAAGAAATGCTTGAACTGCTCCAAACATAAGTGTACCTGATCCGCAAAATGGAAGGTAGCCTCACCAAATGCTTTGAGATCCTCAAATAAAATGTTATTCTTATTCTCAGTCCAACCTCCTTCCCAATCATTACAAAAAATAAGTCTGGCAAGATAAGGGACTCGTGACAGGATTTCAAAGCAATTCTTAAGCTATTTGGTACTCATTTGCATGAGGGCATGCAGTAGGGAGTGTTAATTGCAATTACGATGTCATATTACTCGAAACAACTGTTCTATCCACTTACATATCCTGACTTGTTAACTGGGTTTTTTTAATCAACACTAATAATCCTCAAATCACGTATCAGTCCCAGTGAGTGTGCGTTAGCACATCCCTGACAACGATGAAGTTATCATGTCTTAAAGCATGAAAAGAAGTTAACTCAGAACCAATAAGAAATCAGTTTGTGAACAAGTAATTAGAATTACTAAAAATCTAATAAAAGTTTACTAGGTAAAGTATCGGAAAACATACTATCAATACCAGAAGACCATTGTCATCTAGGAACGTTTTAGTAGGGAAATAAGAAATGTACAACAATAATATTAATGACTATTAAGTGCTTTATAAGGATAAGATATATTCAAGGTGCTTTATTAATTTAATCACCACAATTATTTGCCTCAACACCTACACTTTTATAGTATTGCCAACACTATAGTGTTGCCGAAATATATTTTAATACAAAGTAAATGCTATAGAAGGTATGCTATGCCTTAGACATCCTATAAAGGATGAGATAAGGGGACGATTTGGTTAGAGTGATTAGAAGAAGACTTTGAAGTGGAGCTGAAGGATGAGTTGGATCTAGAAGACATGGTGAGTGAATCTGACAGCAATACAGAGTTTCTCTTCAGGCAAAATGGAAATGATTAGCAAAGTATAAATGTGAGGATTCTGAACAGTAGCATTTGTGCTTTATTCGGTGTATGCTGGGAAGCCACTGAGGAAAGAGGGGAGCCAAAAAGCATGTTTTAAGAAAAACTATCTGGTTGCCCAACACAAAATCTAAGAAGATGAAATAAGGAAGGTAAATTAGGAAGGTGGCAGAAGAAATGGAAACGAGAGGGCAATTATGAGGAACATTTTCAAGGAAGAGCCACTAGAACTCAAAATTGATTTTGTGTCAGTGGGAAGAATAAAGAAAATGTTTTCAAGCTTGGGTGAGAAGAATGCAGTGGCACTCATAAAATAATAATTATACCTATAGATATAATTTGTTGAGTACTGATTACGTTTCAGGCACTGTGTATACATTTCCACTTAATTTTAACAATTTGACAATTTTAATAACATCCTTGTAAGGTTATAATCTCCATTTTGTAGATGAAGAAACCAAGGTTCCTAGAAGTTAAATTACTTGACAAAATATGTATTTAAAAACTCTCTTATTTTTAATACTTTACAGAGGATCAAGAAAGAGGAGACACTGCCGTAGGTGAAACAGAATAAAAATTAGTCTTCTATTTGCATTAAACAAACAAACAAACAAACAAAACTTCTAAAAGTAGGAGCAGAAACTTACACATGCAATTTCCATATCTTCTGGCTTGTGGCAGGGGATGGGTAGTACTTTTTTGTACCTTCCATACCTCAGCAGTGCTTTAATTCTAGTAGGTATGTATTAAATATGCGTTGAAAGAATGAATGATGAATAATCACACTGTATTTCTTTAGAATAATAACTGAAGTCCACTGAATCATGTTTTAAGGGCATGACATGAGTCATTACCAAAATTTGGCCAACTAGCAGAGTAGTTCTCAATCTGACCTCATTCTAACGTTTACAAAGCCATCTCACCATGTTTGCCTCTGCTACGTCAGGGTTTTGTTTACTCTGAGGATCCCCTTTCAAGCTTCATTACAAGCCCACTAGCATGTTGTCTCATCTGCACTAAGGAACAAAGATCGGGGTGCAAGAGGAATGTACAAGGACCTCGGTTTCTCCCCCAGAAAACAAAATGGTTGCAAAGGCATGGGTCCCCTGGCGTAGTCACAGAAATAAATTCACTACCACATGGTGTTACATCGTCTAAGCAGAAACTCATCTGTGTATCTTTATGGTTACGTTTGAATTGGCCTCTAAGTTTCTGTAAGTCTTCTACTTTATGGGAAAAAGTAGAAAAACTCTTCACCTCTTCTCCAGAGCGTCAGAACCAGAGTTAGTAACCAAAGACAAGACCTGGGGCAGTAGATGGTATCTATTTCTCCGCCCAAGGAGTCTCATCTTTCTGTTTCAGCTATTCTCTTACCACATGCTCCTTGCTTTTCTTCAACTTTTCCACTCCCTTCTCCAACCCCATTCCTCTTGCTCTTCCTTTTCTTCTGTCTAACCTCCCAGTCCTGATCACAGAGATCTTTCCCTCCCAGCTTGGTCCTGTTGCCTTGCCTCACTGGGCAGGCCCTGAAAGAGTGCTGGGCCCACCAACCTGCATGTAGCACTAAAGTCATGTATCAGAGCAGGCAGAGCCTAGAGCAGAGATTCTTAACCCAGGGTCCATAAATGAGCTTCAGGAATTGTATGAACCCTTGAAAATGATAGACAAAATTTGGTAGTATGTACTACTTTACATTATTCTTAGAACAGGATCCATTATGTTTATCAGAGTCTCAAGAGATTTCAAGACCCCCAACAGGTAACAACTACTAGACTTGGATTATCAAGGAAAGTGAATGGTACAATTCTACTCTGCCTAGGTCTGGAAAAACCAGGTGGCCTTTAGCAGGTGAGATTTTTCTAGGAAATATCTACCTCTCTTTCCTAAACAAAGCAAGCTACCAGACTGTCAACAGCTATTGAATGATAGTCAATCCAATATCAATGTCAGGGCTAAAGAGCTGCAAACACTAACCTTTGAAAGCAAATCAAAAGGAAGAGGCTGGGGATCTTTGGTAGAACATTGATGTTGTCATATTGTTCATGACACGAATATAGTGGTAATAAGACAAACTGGATTCCCTAATTTCATGGAGCTTTCATTCTAGTGTTAGGAGATAAACAATAATCAAATAAAGGAAAATATAAGCTCAGAGACTCATAAATGCTATGAATAAAATGAAACAGGGTAATGTGATGTGAAGCTGGGGAGGCAATATCAAATAAGGTGGTCAGAGAAGGGCTTTCCAAAAGCTGACATTTAAGGTTGAACTTGAGGATAAAAAGCCAGATGGGCAGATCCTGGGAAAAAGCAATGGGTGGGAGTGGGGCAGGAGAGAGGAAATGACCTATGCATAGGGCTTGAGTTTTGATTTGAACTTGAAGGAAAGAAAGCCAGAGAGACTGGAGCATAATGAATAAAAGAAAAAGTTTACAAAGAAGAAATCGAAGAGGGAAGCAGAAATCAGAAAACACATGCACTTTTTGACCATGGTAAGGACTTCGGATTTTTTTTTCTTTTTTTAGTAAATTTATTTATTTATTTATTTATGGCTGCATTGGGTCTTCATTGCTGTGTGCAGGCTTTCTCTAGTTGCGGCGAGCGGGGGCTACTCTTCTTTGGGGTGCGTGGGCTTCTCATTGCAGTGGCTCCTCTTGTTGCAGAGCAGAGGCTCTAGGTGCGTGGGCTTCAGTAGTTGTGGCACGTGGGCTCAGTAGTTGTGGCTTGCAGGCTCTAGAGTGCAGGCTCAGTAGTTGTGGCACACGGGCTTAGTTGCTCTGCAGCACGTGGGATCTTCCTGGACCAGGGCTCAAACCCGTGTCCCCTGCACTGGCAGGTGGATTCTTAACCACTGCACCACCAGGGAAGCCCCAGGACTTTGGATTTTATACTAACTGCATTTCAAATCCACTGGAGTGTGCTAAGTAGGGGAGAGACAGTGAACATGGATTCAACAAATATTCTTTGATGACATACTATATGCCAGGCACTTCCTAGTCACTGGTGAATATGCCAGGTGTGGTCTCTGCTCACATGGAACTTACATTCTAATGAAACAAGTAAATGAATGCAGCAACAAGTAAACATAACGGAATGATAAAAGATGTGGTGGAAAGTGACATGGGAGCTACTGTAGATTGAGTGGCCATGGAGGGCAAACTGAGGGGGGATATTGAAGCTCTGACATGAATGGGAAGGAGTATACCACGCTAGGCCAGGCAGAATAAATGGCAAAAAGGATAGCTCTAAGTGAGGAACAAACATGCCTAGAATGTTTGAGAAACAAGAACCAAAGCCAATGTGGCAACAGGGGAGGGTGGTACAAAATTGAGGTTAAAAAAGTAGGTAAGTTTCAGATTTAAAAATGGAAAGGCATTGGAGGGTTTAAAACAGAATGTCTTAGTCTGTTTGGGCTGCTATAACAAAATACCATAGACTGAGTGTGTTATAAATAACAGAAATTTATTTCACACGGTTCTGAAGTTGGAAGTCCAAGATCAAGGCATCAACAGATTCCATGTCTGTTGAGTGCTTGTTTCCTGGTTCTCAGATAGCCATCTTCTTGCTGTATCTTCACATAGTGGAAGGGTCAAGGGAGCTCTGTGGGGTCTCTTATAAGAGCACTAATCTGATTTATGAGAGTTCCAACCTTCTGACCTAAGCACCTTCCAAAGGCTCCATCTCCAAACACCATCACGTTGAGCCTTATGTGTCAACATATGAATTTCGGAGGGACACACATGTTCAGTCTATAGCACAGAACAACATCATCTGACTTTTGTTCTAAAAGTATTATTTGCCTCAGTGCAGAGAATGGTTGGGGGGATGGGTGGAGGGCAGGTAAGTGGAAGCAGAGTGTTTAAGGAAATATTGCAGTAGCTTGAGCCAGGAAAGATGGCACCTTGGACAAGAACAGTAGTACTGGAATTGGTACAGCCACTATGGAGAACAGCATGGAGGTTCCTTAAAAAACTACAAACAGAACTACCATATGACCCAGCAATCCCACTACTGGGCATATACCCTGAGAAAACCATAATTCAAAAAGAGAAATGTACCACAATGCTTATTGCAGCTCTATTTATCATAGCCAGGACATGGAAGCAACCTAATTGTCCATCAACAGGTGAATGGATAAAGAAGATTGGCACATATATACAATGGAATATTACTCGGCCATAAAATGAAATGTAATTGAGTTATTTGTAATGAGGTGGATGGACCTAGAGACTCTCATACAGAGTGAAGTAAGTCAGAAAGTGAAAAACAAATACTGTATGCTGACACATATATATGGAATCTAAAAAAAAAAAAAAAGGTTCTGATGAACCTAGGGGCAGGACAGGAATAAAGATGCAGACATAGAGAATGGACTTGAGGACACTTGGAGGGGGAAGGGTAAGCTGGGACAAAGTGAGAGAGTGGCATGGACATATATATACTACCAAATGTAAAATAGATAGCTAGTGGGAAGCAGCCGCATAGCACAGGGAGATCAGCTCGGTGCTTTGTGGCCACCTAGAGGGGTGGGATAGGGAGGGTGGGAGGGAGAGAGACACAAGAGGGAAGAGATATGGGAACATATGTATATGTGTAACTGATTCAGTTTGCTATAAAGCAGAAACTAACACACCATTGTAAAGTAATTATACTCCAATAAACATGTTTTAAAAAAATGCAAAAAAAAACCACCCAGAGCTACCATAAGAACCAGGAATTCTTACATACTTCTGGGTATATATCCAAAGGAAATGAAAACATGACCTCAAAGAGATATCTGCACTCATGTTCATTGCAGCATTATCCATAATAATTACATAGCCAAGATATGGAAACAATCTATGTATCCATCAACAGACAAATGGATAAAGAAGATGTGGTATATATATGCAGTGGAATATCATTCAGCTATTATAAAGAAGGAAATTCTGTCATTTGTGACAACATGGATGGACCTTGAGGGCATTATGTTAAGTGAAATAAGTCAAAGAAAGACACATACTTTATGCTATTGCTTATATGTGGAATCTAAAAAAGCCAAACTGATAGAAACAGAGAATAAAATGCTGGTTACCAGGGGCTGGGGTTGGAGCAAAGGAAAGGTGTTGATCAAATAGGACAAATTTCCAGTTAAAAGGTGAATAAGTTCTGGGGTTCTAGTGTGAAGCATGGTGATTATAGTTAATAATACTGTATCACATACTTGAAAGTTGCTAAGAGAGTAGATCCTAGAAGTTCTCATCACAAAAAAATAAATGGTAATTATGTGACATAATGGAGGTTAAAAAAAAAAAGAGTAGTACTGGACATGGTGCAAAATGATTGGATTCAGCATGCTTTTTGGAGGTAAAGTCAATGAGACTCACTAGAGGCTGGGATGTGGATGGAGGAGGAGGACAAGGAATCAAAACTCACACCTGGATTTTGGTTTGACTGATTAAGTAAGTGGTCAAACTGAGATAGAGAAGACTTCTCCTGTCAGGTAAATATTATCATTCCCATTTTATAGATGACGAAAGTGAGGTTGAACATATGTCATCCCAAAGCAGCATATACATCATCCACCATAGCATCTTTTTTTTTAAGTTAATAATAATTTTTTTTATTGGAGTATAATTGCTTTACAATGGTGTGTTAGTTTCTACTTTATAACAAACTGAATCAGTTACACACATACATATGTTCCCATATCTCTTCCCTCTTGCGTCTCCCTCCCTCCCACCCTCCCTATCCCACCCATCTAGGTGGTCACAAAGCACCAAGCTGATCTCCCTGTGCTATGCGGCTGCTTCCCACTAGCTATCTACCTTACGTTTGGTAGTGTATATATGTCCATGCCACTCTCTCACTTTGTCAAAGCTTACCCTTCCCCCTCCCCATATCCTCAAGTCCATTCTCTAGTAGGTCTGTGTCTTTATACCTGTCTTACCCCTAGGTTCTTCATGACATTTGTTTTTCTTAGATTCCATATATATGTGTTAGCATACGGTATACTTCTTTCGCTTTCTGAATTACTTCACTCTGTATGACAGACTCTAGATCCATCCACCTCGCTACAAATAACCCAGTTTCGTTTCTTTTTATGGCTGAGTAATATTCCATTGTATATATGTGCCACATCTTCTTTATCCATTCATCTGTTGATGGACAGTTAGGTTGTTTCCATCTCCTGGCTATTGTAAATAGAGCTACAATGAACATTTTGGTACATGACTCTTTTTGAATTATGGTTTTCTCAGGGTATATGCCCAGTAGTGGGATTGCTGGGTCATATGGTAGTTCTGTTTGTAGTTTTTTAAGGAACCTCCGTACTGTTCTCCACAGTGGCTGTACCAATTCACATTCCCACCAGCAGTGCAAGAGTGTTCCCTTTTCTCCACACCCTCTCCAGCATTTATTGTTTCTAGATTTTTTGATGATGGCTATTCTGACTGGTGTGAGATGACATCTCATTATAGTTTTGATTTGCATTTCTCTAATGATTAATGATGTTGAGCATTCTTTCATGTGTTTGTTGGCAGTCTGTATATCTTCTTTGGAGAAATGTCTATTTAGGTCTTCTGCCCATTTTTGGTTTGGGTTGTTTGTTTTTTTGTTATTGAGCTGCATGAGCTGCTTGTAAATTTTGGAGATTAATCCTTTGTCAGTTGCTTCATTTGCAAACACTTTCTCCTATTCTGAGGGTTGTCTTTTGGTCTTGTTTATGGTTTCCTTTGCTGTGCAAAAGCTTTGAAGTTTCATTAGGTCCCATTTGTTTATTTTTGTTTTTATTTCCATTCCTCTAGGAGGTGGGTCAAAAAGGATCTTGCTGTGATTTATGTCATAGAGTGTTCTGCCTATGTTTTCCTCTAAGAGTTTGATAGTTTCTAGCCTTACATTTAGGTCTTTAATCAATTTTGAGCTTATTTTTGTGTATGGTGTTAGGGAGTGTTCTAATCTCATACTTTTACATGTACCTGTCCAGTTTTCCCAGCACCACTTATTGAAGAGGCTGTCCTTTCTCCACTGTACATTCCTGCCTCCTTTATCAAAGACAAGGTGACCATATGTGCGTGGGTTTATCTCTGGGCATTCTATCCTGTTCCATTGATCTATATTTCTGTTTTTGTGCCAGTGCCATACTGTCTTGATTACTTAAGCTCTTTAGTATAGTCTGAAGTCAGGGAGCCTGATTCCTCCAGCTCTGTTTTTCGTTCTCAAGACTGCTTTGGTTATTCAGGGTCTTTTGTGTTTCCACACAAATTGTGAAAGTTTTTGTTCTAGTTCTGTGAAAAATGCCAGTGGTAGTTTGATAGGGATTGCACTGAATCTGTAGATTGCTTTGGGTAGTAGAGTCATTTTCACAATGTTGATTCTTCCAATCCAAGAACATGGTATGTCTCTCCATCTATTTGTATCATCGTTAATTTCTTTCATCAGTGTCTTATAATTTTCTGCATACAGGGCTCTTGTCTCCTTAGGTAGGATTATTCCTAGATATTTTATTCTTTTTGTTGCAATGGTAAATGGGAGTGTTTTCTTGATTTCACTTTCAGATTTTTCATCATTAGTGTATAGGAATGACAGAGATTTCTGTGCATTAATTTTGTATCCTGCTACTTTACCAAATTCATTGATTAGCTCTAGTAGTTTTCTGGTAGCATTTTTAGGATTCTCTATGTATAGTATCATGTCATCTGCAAACAGTGACAGCTTTACTTCTTCTTTTCCAATTTGGATTCCTTTTATTTCTGATTGCTGTGGCTAAAACTTCCAAAACTATGTTAAAAAAGAGTGGTGAGAGTGGGCAACCTTGTCTTGTTCCTGATCTTAGTGGAAATGCTTTCAGTTTTTCACCATTGAGGACGATGTTGGCTGTGGGTTTGTCATATATGGCCTTTATTATGTTGAGGAAAGTTACCTCTATGCCTACTTTCTGCAGGGTTTTTATCATAAGTGGGTGTTGAATTTTGTCAAAAGCTTTCTTTGCATCTATTAAGATGACCATATGGTTTTTCTCCTTCAATTTGTAAATATGGTGTATCACATTGATTGATTTGCATATATTGAAGAATCCTTGCATTCCTGGAATAAACCCCACTTGATCATGGTGTATGATCCTTTTAATGTGCTGTTGGACTCTGTTTGCTAGTATTTTGTTGAGGATTTTTGCATCTATGTTCATCAGTGATATTGGCCTGTAGTTTTCTGTCTTTGTGACATCCTTGTCTGGTTTTGGTATCAGGGTGATGGTGGCCTCGTAGAATGAGTTTGGGAGTGTTCCTCCCTCTGCTATGTTTTGGAAGAGTTTGAGAAGGATAGGTGTTTGCTCTTCTCTAAATGTTTGATAGAATTCGCCTGTGAAGCCATCTGGTCCTGGGCTTTTTTTTGTTGGAAGATTTTTAATCACAGTTTCAATTTCAGTGCTTGTGATTGGTCTGTTCATGTTTTCTATTTCTTCCTGATTCAGTCTTGGCAGATTTTGCATTTCTAATAATTTGTCCATTTCTTCCAGGTTGTCCATTTTATTGGCATAGAGTTGCTTGTAGTAATCTCTCATGATCTTTTGTATTTCTGCAGTGTCAGTTATTACTTCTCCTTTTTCATTTCTAATTCTATTGATTTGAGTCTTCTCCCTTTTTTTCTTGATGAGTCTGGCTAATGGTTTATCAATTTTGTTTATCTTCTCAAAGAACCAGCTTTTAGTTTTATTGATCTTTGCTATCGTTTCCTTCATTTCTTTTTCATTTATTTCTGATCTGATCTTTATGCTTTCTTTCCTTCTGCTAACTTTGGGTTTTTTTGTTCTTCTTTCTCTAATTGCTTTAGGTGCAAGGTTAGGTTGTTTATTCGAGATGTTTCCTGTTCCTTAAGGTAGGACTGTATTGCTATAAACTTCCCTGTTAGAACTGCTTTTGCTGCATCCCATAGGTTTTGGGTCATCGTGTCTCCATTGTCATTTGTTTCTAGGTATTTTTTGATTTCCCCTTTGATTTCTTCAGTGATCACTTCGTTATTAAGCAGTATATTGTTTAGTCTCCATGTGTTTGTATTTTTTACAGATCTTTTCCTGTAATTGATATCTAGTCTCATAGCATTGTGGTGAGAAAAGATACTTGATACAATTTCAATTTTCTTAAATTTACCAAGGCTTGATTTGTGTCCCAAGATATGATCTATCCTGGAGAATGTTCCATGAGCACTTGAGAAAAATGTGCATTCTGTTGTGTTTGGATGGAATGTCCTATAAATATCAATTAAGTCCACCTTGTTTAATGTATCATTTAAAGCTTATGTTTCGTTATTTTCATTTTGGATGATCTGTCCATTGGTGAAAGTGGGGTGTTAAAGTCCCCTACTATGAATGTGTTACTGTCGATTTCCCCTTTTATGGCTGTTAGTATTTGTCTTATGTATTGGGGTGCTCCTATGTTGGGTGCATAAATATTTACAATTGTTATATCTTCTTCTTGGATCAATCCCTTGGTCATTATGTAGTGTCCTTGTTTGTCTCTTCCAATAGTCTTTATTTTAAAGACTATTTTGTCTGATATGAGAATTGCTACTCCATCTTTCTTTTGGTTTCCATTTGCATGGAATATCTTTTTCCATCCCCTCACTTTCAGCGTGTATGTGTCTCTAGTTCTGAAGTGGGTCTCTTGTAGACAGCATATATATGGGTCTTGTTTTTGTTTCTATTCAGCCAATCTGTGTCTTTTGGTGGGAGCATTTAATCCATTTACATTTAAGGTAATTATCGATATGCATGCTCCTATTCCCATTTTCTTAATTGTTTTGGGTTCATTATTGTAGGTCTTTTCCTTCTCTTGTGTTTCTTGCCTAGAGAAGATCCTTTAGCATTTGTTGTAAAGCTGGTTTGGTGGTGCTGAACTCTCTCAGCTTTTGCTTGTCTGTAAAGGTTTTAATTTCTCCATCAAATCTGAATGAGATCCTTGCTGGGTAGAGTAATCTTGGCTGCAGGTTTTTCTCCTTCATCACTTTAAATATGTCCTGCCAGTCCCTTCTGGCTTGCAGAGTTTCTGCTGAAAGATCAGCTGTTAACCTTATGGGGATTCCCTTGTGTGTTATTTGTTGTTTTCCCTTGCTGCTTTTAATATTTTCTTTGTATTTAATTTTTGACAGTTTGATTAATATGTGTCTTGGCGTGTTTCTCCTTGGTTTTATCCTGTATGGGACTGTCTGTGCTTCCTGGACTTGATTAACTATTTCCTTTCCCATATTAGGGAAGTTTTCAACTATAATCTCTTGAAATATTTTCTCAGTCCCTTTCTTTTTCTCTTCTTCTTCTGGAACCCCTATAATTCGAATGTTGGTGCGTTTAATGTTGTCCCAGAGGTCTCTGAGACTGTCCTCAGTTCTTTTCATTCTTTTTTCTTTATTCTGCTCTGCGGTAGTTATTTCCACTATTTTATCTTCCAGGTCACTTATCCATTCTTCTGCCTCAGTTATTCTGCTATTGATCCCATCTAGAGTATTTTTAATTTCATTTATTGTATTGTTCTATTGTTCATCCTTGCTTGTTTCATCTTTAGTTCTTCTAGGTCTTTGTTAAATGTTTCTTGCATTTTCTCTAGTCTATTTCCAAGATTTTGGATCATCTTTACTATCATTATTCTGAATTATTTTTCAGGTAGACTGCCTATTTACTCTTCATTTGTTAGGTCTGGTGGGTTTCTATCTTGCTCCTTCATCTGCTGTGTGCTTTTCTGTCTTATCATTTTACTTATCTTACCGTGTTTGGGGCCTCCTTTTTGCAGGCTGCAGGTTCGTAGTTCCCGTTGTTTTTGGTGTCTGTCCCCAGTGGCTAAAGTTTGTTCAGTGGGTTGTGTAGGCTTCCTGGTGGAGGGGACTAGTGCCTGTGTTCTGGTGGATGAGTCTGGATCTTGTCTTTCTGGTGGGCAGGTCCACGTCTGGTGGTGTGTTTTGGGGTGTCTGTGGACTTATTATGATTTTAGGCAGCCTCTCTGCTAATGGGTGGGGTTGTGCTCCTGTCTTGCTAGTTGTTTCGCATAGGGTGTCCAGTACTGTAGCTTGCTGGTAGTTGAGTGAAGCTGGGTGTTGGTGTTGAGATGGAGATCTCTGGGAGATTTTCTCCGTTTGATATTACGTGGAGCTGGGAGGTGTCTTGTGGACCAGTGTCCTGAAGTTGGCTCTCCCACCTCAGAGGCACAGCACTGACTCCTAGCTGCAGCACCAAGAGCCTTTCATCCACATGGCTCAGAATAAAAGGGATAAAAGTAGAAAGAAAGAAAGAGGATAAAAGAAAATAAAATAAAGTAAGATAAAATAAAAAATAATTATTAATAAAAATTATTACGAAAAATTATTAAAATAAAAAATAATTATTAGGAAAAAATATTTTTTAAAAAGTAAAAAAAAAAAAAAACGGACGGATAGAACCCTAGGACAAATGGTGAAAGCAAAGCTGTACAGGCAAAATCTCACACAGGGGCATACACATACACACAAAAAGAGGAAAAGGGGAAAAAAATAAGTATTTCTCTCAAAGTCCACCTCCTCAATTTGGGATGATTCGTTGTCTCTTCACGTATTCCCCAGAGGCAGGGTACATCAAGTTGATTGTGGAGATCCAATCCTCTGCTCCTGAGGCTGCTGGGAGAATTTTCCCTTTCTATTCTTTGTTCGCACAGCTCCCGGGGCTCAGCTTTGGATTTGGCCCCGCCTCTGCGCCGTAGGTCGCCGGAGGGCGTCCGTTCTTCGCCAGACAGGACTGGGTTAAAGGAGCCGCTGATTAGTGGCCTCTGCCTCTCTCAGGCCAGGGGGAGTGCGCGGCACGGAGTGCGCGGCACTGGGCGGGCCTGCGGTGGCAGGGGCCTGCGTGCGGCACGTTGCACCGGCCTGAGGCGCGCCGTGCTTTCTCCCGGGAAGTTGTCCGTGTATCACAGGCTCCCGGGAGGGGAGGTGTGGAGAGTGACTTGTGCTCGCACACAGGCTTCTCAGTGGCGGCAGAAGCAGCCTCAGCCTTTCATGCCCGTCTCTGGGGTCCGCGCTGTTAGCCGCGGCTCGGGCCTGTCTTTGGAGCTCCTTTAAGCAGCGCTCTTAATCCCCTCTCCGAGGTACGTGTGGAGTTTCTTGCCTTTTGGGAGGTCTGAGGTCTTCTGCCAGCATTCAGTAGGTGTTCTATAGGAATTGTTCCACGTATAGATGTATTTCTGATGTATCTGTGGGGAGGAAGTTGATCTCCGCGTCTTACTCTCCCGCCATCTTCCCCCTCTCTCCCACCATAGCATTTTTACCGGGAGTGAAGATTACCAAAATTTGCTTGATTATTTTGGAAAAAGAACATACGCGGCACAGTCAAGGCAAGTGGTTTCACAGTGTATGTATAGAATGTGTGTGTGCGTGTGTGTGTGTGTGTGTGTATGGGTACCTCTGTGTGTTATGCTAATAATCTTGCTGAAAACAGTGTCAGAAGCAACTCTCTTATTTTTTTTCCCCTTCCTTTATCTTCTCCATCTATCAAAGTGAGGGGTGGTGGAGGAATTAAGACCTGGACTTAAGAGCAGCCTGTGCTGGGGATGCTAGGATGAACTCTTGCAAACTGAGGTTGACAGTGTAGCAAAAAGTCCTGACCTAGCAACTCAGATATTTATTATCTATGGTCAGAGTGCAAATAAGACCTTCAATTGCACGGCAACTACTACCAGATTCCTAGGCACGAAAACAAGATAAAAGGCAGAGCCCAGTGTTTAGAGGCCGAACAGACTCCGGCTCTGGAAACCCCCACTTCACGACCTTGGCCAAGTAAGATAATTTATCTGTGGCCTCATTTTCACAACTTTAAAGATTGTGGTTAGGTTGAAATCAAATCACAATGAGTGTGAAGCATTTAGTATAGTGCCTGATGGAGAATAGGTGCTCAATAGAAGACTAATTTTCTAATTCTTCCTATGACTCTTGGGTAGTTTCTCCCAGAGCCATCTCATTTTCCTTCAGCCCTTCCCTGCCTTGGAGGCCACTAATAATATCATGCTTTCCTCCATAGTTCCTAAATCTCACAGTTCTTCCCAGAAAGTGACCTAGTGACCTGCCTGAATATTTCCTCTTTTCTATCCTCCAAATTAAATTTTCATTCACTTGAGACTAGTCCCATTAAGATATGACTAAAACAATTTACTTACAATATAAATAATATATGTGTAAACCCCTGGAAGACTATTCATTTTAGGGAATCCCAGTTGTCAATATATCAATTATTTATTGTTGTGTACCAAACCATCCTAAAAGGTTTAGTGGCTTCAAACCATAGCCATTATTTTATTGCTCACAGCTGTACAGATCTGAATTGGGTCAAGCTTGGCTGAAAGTAACTGGACTTATTAAGACAGTTGGAAGGTTAATTGGGGCCTGCCTTGTCTATGATGGCTTCTCTCAAATGTCTGATGGTTAATTTGTTATGGTCTGGGATAACAACAATGATTGGGTCTTGCATTTTTTGTCATCCATCAATCTAGCTCAGACTTGATTACATGGTCTCCAGGGTTCAAAGAGAGAAAGTGAAAGTGCACAAAGTCTGTTGAGACCTGAGCTTGGAACTGACACACAGCTAGAGTATTCCCTTAACTGAAGCAAGTCCCAAGACCAGCCCATATTGCAGAATAGGGAAATTGACATGACCGACACATCTCTTGATGGTAGTAGCTGCAAAGTCATATTGCAAAGGGATTGGTGAAGAATTGGGAACATTTTTGGAATTAAGAATCAAAATGGATTGTTGGCCAGGGACAGTTTGATTGGCCTTGCTAACTTCAAGTATCCTCCATTTTTTCTCTAATGAGTTAATAGGTAAAATTTAGCCTACTTCTTTTTCTTTCTTAAAAATATTTATTTATTTATTTGGCTGCACCAGGTCTTAGTTGTTGCACGCGGGATCTAGTTCCCTGACCAGGGATCAAACCCGGGACCCCTGCATTGGGAGCGTGGAGTCTTAACCGCTGGACCACCAGGGAAGTCCCTAGCCTACTTTTGTTTGCCCCAATAATACTAATCCAGGCTGCTCTATTCTCCTCAAGTCTAGCCTTTCTGGATCAGTATTATCCTGGAACCATAAGACTTCTTTTACTCTATGAAAGGGAGCAGCTACAAGGGGAAAAAAGAACATATTAGAAATTTGCTTGCACCTGGAGAAAAGTTAGACTCTTATTCTCAGGTGACCCTCCCCCATTAGGATCCCCCTGCCTTTTTTCCCTCTATCTTTAGTGTGCTGGTACGGCCAGTCCTGTGTATTCACAGGCTCTGCATCCGTGGGTCCAAACAATGACACATCAAAAATATAAAACAAAAAACCCCAGAGTTTCAAAAAGAAAAACTTGAATTTGTTGAATGCCAGCAACTATTTACATTGTTTTTTTTTTACAACTATTTACATTGTATTAGGTATTATTCATAATCTAGAGATGATATAAGGTATACAGGAGGATGTAAGTAGGTTATATGTAAATACTATGCCATTTTATATAAGGGACTTGAACATCTGTGGATTTGGGTATCTGCAAGGGTCCTGGAACCAGTCCCTTGTGGATACCGAGGGAAGACACTATATCAAAAATATCAGTAGAAACTATGATCTGTAAGAAAACCTTCTACTTTTTATACTTAAAAGGAAAAGGTGTGGGTAAACAACAAGGTCTTACAGTATAGCACAGGGAACTATATTCAATATCCTGTGATAAACCATAACGGGAAAGAATATGAAAAAGGATATATGTGTATAACAGAGTTACTTTGCTGTACAGCAGAAATTAACACAACATTGTAAACCAACTATACTTCAATAAAATTTAAAGAAAAAAAAGGAAAATGTGGCTGGCAGACTCAGCTAGTTGTATGTCTCAACATATATTCTTTCTTACTCACAGGTCACAGTTTATTTTTGACAGCAACATACCCAGCAAATAACTAAATCTCCCAGGCCTCCTTGCATTTAGGCGAGTTCAAGTGTCATAATTCTGGGCAACTAGATATAAGAAATTTCTTGGGTTGAACTTCTGGGAAAGCTATTTTTTAGTGCTAAAAATGGACAACTTAGCATACTGATGCCTTTTGCCCTTTCTTATTTATTGCCTGGACATAGATGTACTACCTGGAGATAAAATCGCTGTCTTTAGACCATGAGAATGAAAGGTGTTGCTACAGATGGTAGAAGGGGAATCTAGAAATGTCCTAGATCTTTAATGATTTCCTTGAAATCCATACTGGTCCTTGACTGCCTACCTCTGGATTTCTGATACATGTAGCCAAACACTATTTTAGCCCATACAGCTACTGAAATTGGCCACAAAAGTATAAATTGTTGCTAACAATATAAGTGACAGAGAAGAAATAAAGGAGCAATTTTCTCCCAAGAACAAAAATATCATGAAGAGTCTTGCTTCTCCCTGGATCAACAACTCTGGGTGGACATTGTGGGTGGGCAAGGTATGGAAATCATGTGAAGACAAGGAAGATCTTGCAGTATGTGGATGAGGAAGGAGATCTCAAGAGAAAGAAAGTATTGATAAGCCATTCTATAGAGTCCATCATATCAAACTTTCCTCCAAATGTCACACTGAAAAGTCAGCTGGAAGCTGACCAAACTCAACATTCCCCTCTGGTAGTTCCTCCTTATATGTTTCTTATCCAAGTTAAGGGCATCACCATCTACCCATTCTTCTTAGTCCAAAAGTGTTTTCTTCTCCTTCAGTTCCACAGCCACTCGACTACCAAAGCCTCTTGAGCGTATGTCTTTAACTCAGACCTTTCTGCGTATGTGAATGAGGAAGACAGATGTATAAAGATAACTGTAAATCACTGCTCAAGACATCTTTGTCTCTCATCTGGACAAATGCATCAATTCCCTATCCACCAGTGTGTCCCCATGTCTCCAATCTAAAATTCTGGCAATATCGTGTTCCTAAACACCAAAATTTATTATGTTGCTCTTTTGCTTTAGGATATTTAGAAGTTTTGTGTTTGGATAATGTTCAGATTCCTTTGCATGACATATTAGGACTTTCAAAATCTATCCCCATGTTATATCTCTAGCCCTATTTCCTATTGCCTGAACTTCTGCTTCCCAAGTGTGCCATAAATAATTCTATAAAACAGCAGGTGCTCTCCCTAAACTACCTTTCTGTCTCTTTTCATTGGCTAAACCCAGCTCAAATTCCTTTCTGACTTCTCCAGGCAAAATTAATTACTAATTTTTCTGGGCCCCCTGCGTGGTGTTCTCATAACGCTTTGTTTATAGGTGAGTATCTTCTAGTGGCCTGTGAGTGCCTTGAGGGGCAGTTCAGTGCCTGGGTGGCTGGCACGTGGAAACATCTCAGCAGATCTAGGAAAGAGGAAAGGAAGGGGAGAGTTCAATTACAGAGTTTTTTCTTTTGTTCTTGCTTATTTCTTCTAATTAGTGTTAAGTTGAATCTACGTCTTCATCTACAACGTAAAATGTTTTCAGACAATTATGTTTGCAGGAAGGGATTCATGTTTCAGCAAGGAGTTGGACTACAAAGACACCTAAGATCCTTTCTAACTCCAAAATTCTGTGCAAAGTTCTCTTCTTTGAAATCGTTACATCAGAATATTTTAAAATCAAATATTAGTTGTATTCAATTATACAACTAATTGTCTGAAATATTCCCTTTATATTTATATGTAGATAAAAGTAAATTGAAATCAATGACCTTTACATTCCTGAATTAGCACTTTGGATTTCAACAAATTTCAAGGCAGCATAAAATAGTTCAATAGACTAAGTAATGATATAAAATGATGGAAATTTTTATGTTTCTCTTCATTGCATCACATTTTGTAAAGTCAATATTAAATATATAAGTTAATAGCAATTATCTTTCTTAGATCAATATTAACTACTTAACGTTAGTTGGGATTAAAGGATTGTTTTTATCTGACAGTTTCCCAAATTGTGAGGTAACTGAAAACAAGATATTACTTATCAAATAGGACAGAGAATGGAGTGGGAACACTAATTCATGCTTCTGCTAAATCTAGTCCTCTTGTCTGGACAAATCAGGAGTGAAGTATCGATGAGAGCTGCAATACCTGTAACCATAATACCTTGCTGCCTCGCAGGCAAAGGTGATACCTCTAACATCCTATGCAAACAAGTAGAAGCTCACTCTCTATAATGGAGGTTTATTTATGAACTGAAGAACTGAAATTTGTTTCTTCTTTTCACTGTAGAACAAGACCTGTCAAGTTCAATTCTTCAAGACTACAGAAAGCAAGCAGTTCTGGATTTCCATTTCTGGCTACGGCAGACTAGCTTGTATCTGACAAATACTCCTGACAATGACAACTAGAAAGGGTTAAATGAAAAAATCTGTCTGAAGGCATTTGAGAATTACTGAGCAAAGACCTAAGGCCCTACAATCCAGGAGACAAGGAAGGTTCAGAGAGGTAAGCCTAGCTTTCAGCTTTGTTTTTCCTTTGGAGTCATTTGCTGATTTTCAGGTGGCTGCTAAGAGGCTGAGAAACTGAATAAATAGTTTCACAGTGTTAGGGAGATTAAAAAATTATAGTTCAGGCCCCCTAAGAGGGAAAGATTTTTGTGTATGCTTCTGTGCTACATTAGGAATAGAGGTGATCCAAAAACTAGAACAGCCCTCACAAAACCTAAAATCCATATTCTAATTAGCACAATTACAGACTGGGATAAATTGATTTGACTCTACCTATCTGCCTCTCAGAAGTGAAAGTACATCCTTTCCAGAAGTATCTGACATCAGTCTGAATCTCAAATTATCTCTTAAATTTTTCATATACAACAATCATTATTATTAAAAAATAGGTGGGCTTCCCTGGTGGCGCAGTGGTTGAGAGTCCGCCTGCCGATGCAGGGGACACGGGTTTGTGCCCTGGTCTGGGAAGATCCCACATGCCGCGGAGCGGCTGGGCCCATGAGCCATGGCCGCTGAGCCTGTGCGTCCGGAGCCTGTGCTCTGCAACGGGAGAGGCCACAGCAGTGAGAGGCCTGCATACCGCAAAAAAAAAAAGGCATACTGATAAACAAGGCCAAATGAGCAAAAGCTAAGAGAAAAACTAGACACATATCAGACCCATAGAGGAGGTTCAGATATTAGAATTACTGCAGATGGACTTTAAAATGTGTGATTTATATGTTCGAGAAAAATAGAAAAAATATGGAGAAATTTAGTAGAGCGTTGTAATCTCTAAACAAAACGAAATCTTAGAATTGAGCAATCTAATGACTAAAATTAAGAATGCAATTCACAAGTTTACCAGCAAAGTAGATGTAGCTGAAGAGAGGACTATAATCCAGGAGATAAGTCAGTAGACTGAAGCATGGAAAGAAAAAAGATAGATATTATAGGAAAGATCCTATGAGATAAATGGAACACAATGACAGGCCTAATATACATGTAATTGGAGTCATAAAAGGAGATGAGAGATATATTAGGTCAAAATCAATATTTGAAAAGAAATGGGCTTCATTATACACTCATTGTAATACATTAGTATAAGCTAAATGACACATCCACCAGCACCATGACAGTTCTGAGGCCAACAATAAAAGGTCAAAAAGTGGGTGGTGGCCCAATTGCTGGAAATCTCCTCCCCTTCGCCAAAATAGTTGGAATAATCCTCCCACTCATTAGCCTATGAAATTACCCAGCCCATAAAACTAACCACTGCATATTTCAGGGCCTCTCACCTTCTGAGATGGCCTACACTCTGTCTGTGGAGTGTGTTTGTCCCAAGGCTGTTCTCGCCTTTTGACATGGACCACATTCTGTCTATGGAACGTGTCCTTCTAAATAAATCCACTTCTTACCTATCAAAAAAAAAAAAATGAAAAGGCTAAAGTTGATAGAAGACATTTAGCCAAAAATTCAAGAATACTTACGGATTCTAAGCAAGATAAATTAAAAGAAAACCACACTGAGGCACATGATAGTATATATAACTGCTGAAAACCAATGGAAAAAAAGTCTCAAGAACAGAGAAAATACATACATTACTTTTTTTTTTAATGTTGCCTTTTTCCTTTTATTATTGGCCATGCCACATGGCTTGTGGGATCTTAGTTCCTCAACCAGGGATCGAACCCTGGCCCTCAGCAGTGAAAGCCTGGAGTCCTAACCACTGGACTGCCAGGGAACTCCTTCATACATTACTTTCAACAATGAGACTGACAGCTAACTTCTTAGTAGAAACATTTTAAGTCAAAAGATGGGAGTGATCATTGTAAACCACTGAAAGAAAATAAGGGCTAAAGTAGATATCTATTAACTAGAAAAAACTAATCTTTTCGAGGGATATCAAGGCAAATAGAGTAAGGGATAACGATATCTTATGCTGCTTTTCAGGAGCCACAAAACAGATTGTTAGCTCCATGAAGCTCTTCTTTGTATCCTTAGGAGTGTATCTGTACTTAAAAGACTTGTAGAACAAATGAAGGCTTTGGAGCAGCTGGGCCTTTCACTAGCTGTTCAACTCACTGTACCTGGGTTAAATTGTTGTTGCTCCAGTGCACAAGTTAAATGAAATATTTTCATGTGGGCCCCACTACTTCCCAGTTGTGTTATATAGAGAAAATTATTTAATCCCTTGTATTAATTTCCATACCAAATTACTACAAACCAGGTGGCTTAAAAGAGCAGAAATTTATTCTCTTAGTTCTGGAGGCTAGAAGTTCAAAATCAAGGTGTTGGTGAGGCTATCCTCCTTCTGAAGGATCCAGGGAAGAAACTGCTTGGACTCTTCCCAGTTTTTGGAGGTTGCTGGCAATCTTTGGCATTGTAGCTACATCACTCCAGATTCTGCCTCCCTTTTCACATGGCCACAATCATGCTGGGTACATCCCTGTATCTTCACATCTCCCTCTCCAGTCATTGGATTTAGAACATCAGACCATGGATTTAGGCCCACCCTAATCAAGTATGACCTCTTCTTAACATGATTATATATGCAAAGACCCTATTCCCAAATAAAGTCACATTTATAGGTAATAGGGGTAAGGGTGTCAACATATCTTTTTGGGGACAGAATTCAGTACACTATACCCCTGAACCTCAGTTTCCACTTCCATAAGATAAATATTACAATGCCAGTCTTGAAGCATTGTTACAAGCAGTAACCTGTAACACCTAAGACTCGATAAATGGGTGATAAATTCTCAAGGCAAATTTTAAAAACCAAGTGATACATAGAAGAATGACACATCAATACATATTGATAGAGTCAGGAAGGGGTGGAATGATTGGAAGATCCTACTAACTCTACATTCTGATAAGTTTATCTGAATGAGGAAACTTCATTTTTTTTTCAAGAGACTATAATATTTAATAGTCTAGTAGCAAATGGAACACTAAGAAAACATAAGGACCAAAGAGACATTTGAATAAAAATTTTCAGCCCATTTTTTCTTAGTGTAACGGTTTGGCACATTCCTATGTTTTTCCATTCCTATTTCTGCCATCAGCAAGATGTGCTGACATTAGGTACATTGTTACATTGCTTAATTTATCATTGCCTGGATTTCCCCATTTATAAAACAAGAGATTCAGATCCTCTTTCAGTTAGAAGGCAAGTGAGAGAAAATCCACCTAAGAGTGGCTTAAATAAATAGGAATTTTATCTTTTTTATTGTGATGCTGTGATATAATAAGAAATATATATTTGGTCTTTGGCTCCATTTCCTGGCACAGAGCTCCTGACATCCTTGTAGTTTCCTGAATGATAGAGGTGATAGGAGCATCTTTTGTTATAATATTTGGTCTTAATGCCCTCCCCCAATCGTACCTGGTGACACAAAATCTTCTAAGATCCTTAGAATCTCTAGAGTGATGAGGGTCTTTCTGTATGCTAACAAGATGACTGGTGGCGTTGGTGCCCCTAGATAGCTTCGGGATGGGAGCAGGTTGACAGAAATATAAAACATTATTGAAATATTAGCCCCATCCCTGACCTCTAGAGAGGGGAGAGGGACTGGAGATTGAGTTAATCACCAGTGGTCAGTGATTTAATCAATCATGCCTACATAATGGAACCTCCATTAAAACCCTAAATGGGGCTTCCCTGGTGGCGCAGTGGTTGAGAGTCAGCCTGCCGATGCAGGCGACATGGGTTCGCGCCCTGGTCTGGGAAGATCCCACATGCCGCGGAGCGGCTGCGCCCGTGAGCCATGGCCGCTGAGCCTGCGCGTCCGGAGCCTGTGCTCTGCAATGGGAGAGGCCACAACAGTGGGAGGCCCGCGTACCGCCAAAAAAAAAAACAAAAAAAAAAACCCTAAATGATGGGGTTCAGAGAATTTCCAGATCAGTGAACACATATTGGCCCTGGGAGGATGGTACACTCAGAGAGGGCATGGAAGCTCTGATCATTCCTTCCCCTAATACTTTACCTTATCCATCCCTTCCATTTGGCTGTTCCTGACATTTTATCCTTTATAATACACCAGTAGTAGTAAGTCAAGTGTCTTCATGAGTTCTGTCAGCCATTCTAGCAAATTATTAACCCAAGGAAGGGATGTGGGAACTTGTGGTTTACAGCTGGTCGGTCAGGAGTATGGGAGGCCTGGGGTGACAATTGGTGTCTGAAGTGGGAGTAGTCTTGTGGATCTGAGACATTAGCTTGTGGGATCTGATGCTAACTCCAGGCAGATAGTCGCAGAATGAATTAAATTGTAGGACACCCAGCTGGTGTCAGGGAATTGGCTAGTGAGGGATAAAACCCTCACGCATTGGTGTCAGAAGTGTTCTGTGGGTAGAAACAGATCTTAGTACTTATGTAAAAACAAGATCAAAGAAAGACAGTTACTGCCTTTAAGTCAGATGCTCATTGATGCCCTTTGACACTGAGACCCTTCTGTATTTCTGCTCAACTAGCCCTTGCATTCTGTCTCTCATTATAAGACAGCTGCTAGAGCTCCAGTCCTAACATCCATGTTAAGGCAGAAAGAGGGGGGGAAGCAACAGTTATCAGTCATTTCTGCCTGCCTTTATGGGTATGACAGAGGCTTTCCCATACATTCCAACAAATTTCAGCTCAATATCATTGGTCAGAACTGGTCATGTGACCATCCCTAGTGGCAAGGGAGGTTTCAAAAGTCTGAAACACAATTGTCACATTGGCTAATCAAATTATCATCCATCTCCTGGCACTGGTCCATTGTGACCACAAAGTCAGGGTTCTCTTACAAAGGAAAAGGTGAGTGGTGCCAGTAGATATGGAGATATAACAAACAGGATACATCACAGGTCCCTTCTGCCAAAGGACTGTGTACTTTTAAAGTTCCAAATGGTGAGACATTTCAAACATGCCCAGTTTCCTATGACAAACAGTGTTTTGAACCACAACTCGGAAATGTCTCAGATATCTGTGTCAATCTGGAGAAATTAATGCAAGTCTAGATTCACTAGAATCCTTGGGACATTGGCCATATTATTAGATTCCAATCTCTATTACCTTCAACATGTAGCAAAGTATCTGCCTTACAATATACTTCAATACATGTTTAATGAATGGATAGGTAAATTCTTAGAATCCCCGAAAAAACTGAGATAATTAGGATGAGGCACCTCATACTTAAATAATGAATCGTGGTACAAGGTTGGGCTCCAAGATTCTTTCTGATTGACCAAGGAGTGATCCAAAAAGGCAGGACACATCCTTACTTCTTCCAGGTGAATAATATACAATTCCATAAAGATGCATTTCTGTAAAAAGTTAAGGAAAACTTATTAGGAATGTGCTATGCAACTTATGAAGTTTATTAAAACTAGAGTTTTAATAACTCTAGAGTTATTTCTAGAGTTCACTGAGGCTATTTAAAAGCCTGCCACCCAAAGATTGGCAAGGTAATTATTGCATTTGGACACAAGCATATATTTGGAATTCTAACAAATTTCTGGAAGGACTCCTTGAAATAAGGGTATCATATCATGTCCTTACTGAGTTGTGTTTTTTACACTTAATTCTTCTTCATTTTTTAAAAATCAAAGTAACATATACTTTTAAATGTCAAATTGTACTTTAAGGCTTTTAACCAAGAGCAATAATCCTTTCTCTTTTCACCAGAATTGTACTTCCCAGAAGTGAAAATAATAAGCAACGTTAGTTGTTCCTTCTGGCATTTTTTTTTATACTTCCGTATTTCTAAATAACATACTTAGATTTAAGCTACGGTGTTTTTTTTCTAATCAAGATTTTATGTATTAATTTTCTATCATACTGTTATTCATTCATTGTCCTGGGCATTTACTAGGCCCTTCCAATCTAGAATCTTATATCCTTCAGTGGGAATTTTCCTACAGTATTTCTGTGAAATTGTGATTTGTAATAAGAAATACATACTTGGTCCTTGTCCCTTTCCTGACACAGAACTCCTAAAACCTTTGGATTTTCCCAAGTGATAAGGGTAATAAAAGTGAAAGTGGAAAAAAGGCGGAAGGAGAGTCTTTTGTTATTCATAACAAGCCTATTTCAACCACACCTAAATTTACATTAATGAGGTAACTCTTGGAAAGCCCCTAATGGTGGAAGGGGGCTGGTTGCCAGAGAAACCAACCCTGGATGAGAGGGTTTGAATTTTCAGCCCCATCTCACCTCCAGGAAGAAGAGAGGAGCAGGAGATTGACTTAATCACCAATTGCAATAATTTAATCAGTCATACCTACATACTGTTAATAAAGCCTCCATAAAAACCCTAACCTAAGGGTTTGGAGAGCTTCCAGGTTGGTGAACACTTGGAGTGCTTGGAAGGTGGCGCACCTTGGAGAGGGCATGGAAGCTCTGCACCCCTTCCCCGACTTGCCCCATATCTTGTCTTATGCATCTCTTCCATCTGGCTATTCCTGAGTTGTAGCCTTTTATAATAAACCAATGATTAGTAAGTAAACTGTTTTCCTGAGTTCCATGAGGCATTCTAGCAAAGTATCAAATTCAAGGAGGGCATCATGGGAACCCCAGTTTATAGCCAGTCAGTCAGAAGCACCTGGGACTTGGGATTGGTGTCTGAAGTGGGGTGGCAGTTTGTAGGACTGAGCCCTTAACTTGAGAGATCTGATGTTAATTACAGGTAGATAGTATCAGAATTGAATTAAATTGAAATGTAGAACATCCAGTGGGTGTGTGGAGAGTTGGAAAATTGGATGGTGTGGAAAATCCCCTTCTCCCGTCCCCATTTTGGTGGCCAGAAGTACTAAGAAATGTAGAGAGAAAAAAATAGACTTTTTCCTGTTCAACTTATTTGATAATTTCTTTCCATCTTTTCTCTCTTTATGGAACTTTTATTTGTTCGGTATTATACCTCCTGGTTGAGCCTCTAAATTTTTCCCTTCATTTTCCTGCAGGTCAATTTTCTTTCCTTCTTTTTTTTTTTTTTTTTTTTTTTTTTTTCCGGTATGCGGGCCTCTCGCTGTTGTGGCCTCTCCCGTTGCAGAGCACAGGCTCCAGACGCGCAGGCTTAGCGGCCATGGCTCACGGGCCCAGCCGCTCCGCGGCATGTGGGATCTTCCCGGACCGGGGCACGAACCCATGTCCCCTGCATCGGCAGGCGGACTCTCAACCGCTGCGCCACCAGGAAAGCCCCTTTCCTTGTTTTTTGTTTGTTTGACTGTTATGGGAGATTTCTTTAACTTACTTTACCAAGCCTTCTATTTTTATGTTTATTATTTTGTTTTTGTTTACTATATTTTAATAGACATTTATAAATGTCTATTATATTTTTAATTCCTAAGAATTCTTTCTTACTCTCTTATTTTTTCTTATTTTTCTCACCTGTAAAATAACTTCTCTTATCACTGAAAAGTATAATATTTGGTTGTTGTTTTTTTTTTTTTTTTTTTTTTGAGGTACGCGGGCCTCTCACTGTTGTGGCCTCTCCCGTTGCGGAGCACAGGCTCCAGACGCGCAGGCTCAGCGGCCATGGCTCACAGGCCCAGCCGCTCCGCGGCATGTGGGATCTTCCCGGACCGGGACATGAACCCGCGTCCCCTGCATCGGCAGGCGGGCTCTCAACCACTGTGCCACCAGGGAAGCCCTAATATTTGTTTTTAAGGTTTCTTTTAATGTTATATGACTTGTCTTTTTCTCTAAGTTGCCCTTTTATATTTGTTTGCTTTGGTCCCTATTGTATGTGCTAGTCTTTTCTCTAATGGCCAGGACCCTTGTCTCTATTTGCAGTTATAGGTGAGAACTTAAGAGTTTGATTGAAAACCTTGTGGAGCTGGCTCACTGACTGGTGGGTTTCATATGATGATCAAGCCTGTCATGGCCCTTTCGTTTGGGAACTCTCAAAAACTGATTTTCCTACAAAGCTAAGAGCTAACCCATTTTGCCAGAGAACAGTTCAAGTTTTTTTTTTCCTGTCATCTGGGTTTATTGTCTGGGAGATGGCTCTGGATGCAGCACTCTCCTAAATAACTTTCTGTGATGATGGAAGTATTCTGTGCTGCTCCATAAACCAGCTATTAGTGTTTGATATGTGGCTAGCAAAACTGTTTTATATCTTAATTAATTCATTACATTTCATTAATTTAAATTTAAGTAGCCACATGTGGCTAGTGACAACTATATTGAACAGCACAGGCCTTAACTTCTTCCATAGGCTTTACCCTCTTCTAAAGAGACTTCCTTGGCGGTCCAGTGGTTAAGATTCTCTGCTTCCACTGCAGGGGGTACGGATTCGATCCCTAGTTGGGGGAACTAAGATCCCACATGCTTCCGGTATGGCCAAGAAAAAAAAACACTTCTGAAGAATTTTAAACATACTTTCGACCTGACCCTTCAACCTTGCCTTCAGAAGTAACTTGTACCTTTCATTCCTGAGCCTTTTCTGGCACCCGTACTGAAAATCAGCTTGCCTTTTGTTGGCTCGCATTGATCATTCTCCTCAACGTCTAAGCACATGCAGCAGTTTAGATAAACCAGAAGCCTAGGTCAGATTGCATTGATTCAGGTATCTTTCATCCTCCATTTGTTGACTTGTCTCATTTGCTATTGTCTTTTTCCCAATTCTTTTTGTTATTATTTGTTCATATCTTTTCCTCCCACCATCTCCTTAGAGTAATATTAGTATTGGTTTTTTTTAGAAACTATATTTTTTAAATTTATTTGTTTTATTTATTTTATTTTTTTGGCTGTGTTGGGTCTTCATTGCTGTGCACAAGCTTTCTCTAGTTGTGGCGAGCGGGGGCTACTCTTCGCTGCAGTGCGTGGGCTTCTCATCCTGGTGGCTTCTTTTGTTGTGGAGCATGGACTCTAGGCATGTGGGTTTCAGTAGTTGTGGCTAGCGGGCTCCAGAGCACAGGCTCAGTAGTTGTGGCTCACGTGCTTAGCTGCTCCGGGGCATGTGGGATCTTCTCGGACCAGGGCTCGAACCCATGTCCCCAGTGCTGAACCCATGTCCCCCGTGCTGGCAGGCGGCTTCTTAACCACTGCACCACCAGGGAAGCCCCTAGTATGATTTTTGAAGAGAACCATGCGAAAACCAGACTGCAGTTTTTCAATTGCTTTTATCCTTTTATTTAAATAACTTACTCCTTGATTGAGCCTCATTATCAGTTGAATTCAGTGGTGGCTCCAGAATTTCTACATATGTTGGGTGGAAGGGGGAAATCTTGAGGAAATCCTTGAAATCCCAAGGAAGCTTGGGAGTTTGTCTTAAAGTGAGTTTGCATAGCACACATAGGTTTCTAAATAAGATGTGCGTTCATTTGGGGTGACTGGAAAGCATTTGCTGATGGAAATTACGGTGGGGTTAAAGAATTCCCCAAACTACTCCCACTATTGCTATTTTAATATTTTCAAATTTCTGGATAGTATTCATTAGTGGGTTGTAAAGTCAATTAAGTGGATTATAAACACCATTTTTTGGAAAAAAAATTACAAAATTGACTAGAAAGTGTTTAAATTCTAAAAAAATGAAACTTGTGTGTATATGTGTGTGTGTATATATATATAAACTGTGTATATATATGTATATATATACTGAGTCAAGATACAGAATGCATTTCTTTCTGTTAATCATGTCCAAAAAGGTTTGAAAGCCACTGGTTTAATTAACTTTACAGTATATAAAAATTCTTATTTGTATCAAGAGTATTTTTGGACTGTATTTTTCTACTAATTAGACTTTAGGACATGGAATATTGCAAATGCAATTATGAATCACCCAAACCTTCATTGCTAAGAAAGATGAATACATAACATTCCTCAAATTTTCTTCTGTATTGAACCTTCCTTGGTACCACCAAATTCTTTTTCCCAACAGAAAATGAGAAAGGGTAAGGTAGGTGAACCTGACTAAAAATTTTGAGAGCAACTGTTTTAGACCAGTGATTTTTCATTTATTTATGAATAGGAAATAATTTACACGGTTAAAAATTTTAAAGGTAGAAAATAATATGTAGAGAAAAATCTTCCTCCCCACTCTTATTCTCTTGCCACTAACGCACCTCTGGCCTGCCCTGAGTAGAAACTAGTGCTTTGAGGTTCTTGTGTGTACATTCCATCATATACCGTACTTTTAAAATACTAGTAAAGTATGTATATTCTTAATTTCTTTTTACACAATAGTAGCATAGCATACACACTGTTTTGCACTTTGCTGATTTTACTTAACTATATGTATTATATTTAAGATTATTTTATATCAGTACACAGTATTGACTCATTCTTTTATGACTACATAATATTACATTTTCAGGGTAAACCATAATTATTTCAACCAGTCACCTATTAGTAGAAATTTGAGTTGTGCTAAAAATTTTTTTAATAACAAACAATGCTTGAAATGAAAATAGTTTTTTTTTTAAATGAATAGTTTTTATACATATCATTCTGCACATGTCCACATGTATTTGTAGGATAAATTCCTAAATTTGGAATTACGGAGTCAAAAGGTATTTTTTATTTAGATAGATATTGCCATGTTATATTGCTCCCCATGGAGGTTATATCAAGTTTTAATTCTACAACTAATGTTTGAGAGTTTCTGTTTTTCTCCCCCTTTACCGAATCAATAACATAACAATATTTATGATCTTTGCCAAACTG
Organism: Delphinapterus leucas; assembly: GCF_059928025.1. Lineage (NCBI taxonomy): Eukaryota > Metazoa > Chordata > Mammalia > Artiodactyla > Monodontidae > Delphinapterus > Delphinapterus leucas. The sequence goes on from NC_143129.1 coordinate 70,724,834, forward strand.
ATGCGTGAAAAGATGATATTGTAGTTAAACTTAATTTGTATTTTTTATATCATGATTGGACTGAGTATTATATTATAGATTTAAGCCATTTGTGTTTCTTTTACATTGAACTGCTAATACCCTTTGCTAATCGTGGACAAATGTAATCTTTAATACATTTCTCTCGATAACTGATAGGTCAGATATTTAAAAAACCTAATAAAATGGGTAAATTCATAGCAAGACTGATCAAGAGAAAGAGGAAGAAGGCACAAATAATCCCTGTTAGGAATTTTTTTTTTTTCCTGTTAGGAATTTTAAAAGAGCTATAAATATAGATTCTGTAGCAACTAAAAAGATAATAAGAGGATGTTGTGAATAAATATGTCAATAATGAAGTAAAAAAAATATAATAAATTGAATTTACTAAAATGACCACAGAAAGAATTGAAAATGTGCATAATCCTATAAGTGTTCAAGAAATTGAATCTATAAAACTTTTCTACAAAAGAAGTTCCAAGCTCAGAATTCTTCACTGTTGTAATTCTGCATCACATTTAAAGGACAAAGTCTTATACAAACTCTTCCAGAGACATAGAAAAAAAAATGAAATACTTTATAGCCACCATAACCTCAATATCAATAATCTGCAAAGATGTTGAGAGAAAGAAAAATGATAGGCCTACCTCTCTTACGAACATAGATGCAGAAATCCTAAAAAATGTACTATTTACAAGCCAAATCCTTCAATATGTAAAAAGCGTATACATTGTGACCGAGTTTATTTCATTATTACAGTGTTGGTATAACATTAAAATATCAGTATAATTTGACATGTTAACAGAGTAAAGGAGAAAGATAATAATCTTACTTGAATAGAGGTATTAAAAACATGTAATAGAATCCAACATCCATTCATGATAAAAACTTTTTATAAACTTTGAACACAAGGGGGGATTCTTAATCTGATAAAGATTGTCAGTGAAAAACCTACAGTAAACATGATTCTTTTTTGGTTAAGTGTTGAAAACTTTCCCTTTGAGACCAGAAACAAGGCAAGGATACTCAATATCCAGACGTATATTCCTTTTACTAGAGCTGCCTTTTACTGGAGGTCATATCCAGAGGCATGAGAAAAGAAAAAGAAATAAATAGAGCAAAAATTGGAATGTAAGAAATAAAACTGTCATTGTTTGTGAGTGATATGTGTATAGAAAAACTCCCAGAGAATTCCTAGATAAATTATTAGAATTGATAAGTAAATGTGGTGGATACAAGCTTGATAAACAAAAATGAAATGTATTTCCATAATCAACTATAAACAAACTAAAATTTAAAAATATCATTTATACTATCATCAAAAAATATATCACTAAATCTAACTAAATGTGTATGAAATCCCTATGCAGAAAACTTCAAATCACAATTAATGGAAATTTAGAAAGATCTAAATAGAGGTATTTACCATGTTTTCTGGTTAGATTTAATATTTAAAGGAGCCAATTCTTTCTATATTGATCTATACAGTCAGTACAATGCCAGCAGCATATGTTGAGGGAATTCACAAGCTGATTCTAAAATCTGCATGGATATACAAAGGACCAATGAGACAAAACAATTTTGAAGAAGAAAAAGGAGAATTTACTTTACCTTATATCAAGACATAAATGTAAACTAAGTTGTACAATATGGTATTGTTCTAAGGACAATCAAATAGATAAAATAGCACACCTAGCCGAGAGTCAGGTCTCTGTACCTGTGAAATCTCAATTTATGACAGAGTTGGCACTCCGCTACCCTGGTACAAGGATTATCCTTTGAATATGTAAGCTGAGGCACTTAGCTATTCACATGGGAAAATCATGAAATTTTACTTCTACTTCTCACTATAATCATTCCAGGTTGACTATGTACCTAAATGTGATAAACAAAACAACACAATTACTGGAAGATAATGTAGGAGTAAATCTTCCTGGATTTACGGTAGGATTTACGGTAGGGAAATATTCTTTAAACACGTTAAAACAAGCACTAATCATAAAGGAGATGGGTCAATTTGACTACAAATTAAGAAGTTCTATGCGTCGGACAGTTAAGAGATTAAAAAGGCAAGCTATTCACTGAGAGAAGATATTTATAACACATAAAACTGACAGAGGGCTTGTATAGAAAATATTTTTAAAATTTCTACAGAAAGAAGAGAACAGACTACCTGATACAAAAACGGCCAAGAAACTTAAACAGGCGTGTCACCAAACAGGATATCCAAATCGTTAATGAACATTTGAAAATATACTCAATCTTATTAATAATCAAGGAATAGAATCTTAAAACTGCAATATGATACTACTACATAACTTCCAGAATGTCTAAAATTAAAAATACACACAATACCAAGTGCAGTGAGGATGTGGAAAATTGGAACTCTCATACTCTTCTGGTGGGAGTGTAAGTTAATACACATACTTTGGAAAACATCATTTACTAAAGGTAAATATGCACACGCCTTACGATCTAACAGTTTCCCTCTTAAGTATATATTGATATTAACATTGTCATGCATGTGTGTACCAGCAGATGTACACGAATGCTCATGTCTGAATTATTCATAACAGCCTCATATTAAAAACAACACAAAACTCCAAACAATAGAATGTATAAGTATATTGGTATATTCATACACTGGAAAATTATATGGTCATAAAAATTCCTGCACTACTGCTATATACAACAACAGAGGCGAATCTTCCAAAGATGAATTTGAATAAAAGAGGTCAGATATAATAACAGAAGTTCAATCTACACAACTCACCTAAACTACTTAGGAGATGCACACTTAAAATTATAAGAAAAATAAGGATGTGATTACCATCAAAGTTGGGATCATTGTTACCTTTAGTGGGGAGAAAGGGGATTTTAATATAAGGGGTACATAGGGGTTCTAGGGCTACTTAATTCTGTTGTCCTGGGTGATGGTTACATAATGTTTACTTCATAATAACATAATAAATATAATAATTCATTAAGTCACATATTTATGGTTTGTGTACATTTTTTGTATTTTATTTTATTTTATTGAAGTATAGTTGATTTACGTTGTGTTAGTTTCAGGTATACAGCTCATTAATTCAGTTATACATATATGTATATATACACATATATATATATATATTTTTTTATCTTTTTCAGATTCCTTTCCCTTATAGGTTATTACAAAATATTGAGTATAGTTCCCTGTACTATACAGTAGGTCTTTGTTGGTTATCCTATTTTATAAATAGTAGTATGTATATGTTAATCCCAAACTCCTAATTTATCCCTCCTTCCTCACTTTCTCCCTTGGTAACCATAAGTTTGTTTTCTATGTCTGTGGGTCTATTTCTGTTTTGTAAATAAGTTCATTTGTATCTTTTTTTTTTTTTTTTTGGCTCCACATATAAGTGATATAATATGATATTCGTCTTTCTCTGTCTGGCTTACTTCACTTAATATGATAATCTCTAGGTCCATCCATGTTGCTGCAAATGGCATTATCTCATTCTTTTTTTTAATGGCTGAGTAATCTTCCATTTGTGTGTATGTGTGTGTGTGTGTGTATGTATACATACATATATACATACATATATACCACATCTTTATTCATTCATCTCTTGATGGACATTTAGGTTGTCCTAAATGCTGGTTTGTATACTTTATGGGTATGTGATATATTTAATAATGAAAAGATGTATAAAAGAGAAATACATTTTATATTCTCTTTTATATATTCCACAATAATTAAGTTCATATATTGCAACTGAAATAAAAATTTCATGAATTAATACTTACCCTTACCATGTGTGATATATTCTGATATATCTGTTTTCTCCTGTTCTCTCTTTTCTCGTGTTCTCTTTTATTCCAACTCGTTCCATTAAAAAATGTTGGCCATAAACCACTAAACTGATTTAATGATTTACAGTTTGAGAAACATTCATCTAGATCATAAAAAAACTCTTGGGATTTCTCTATAGTGACTGCAAATTCCAAGTTGGGATCAGAAATGACTCATCCCTCTACAGCAGCATTTTAAAAAATTGTATTGAAGTATAATTGATTTATAAAGTTGTGTTAACTTCTGCTGCACAGAAAAGTGATTCAGTGTATATATATATATATATATATATATATTCCTTTTCATATTCTTTTCCATTATGGTTTATCACAGGATATTGAGTATAATTCCCTGTGCTATACAGTAGGACCTTGTTGTTTATCCAGCCTATATGTAATAGTTTGCATCTGCTAATCCCAAAGTCCCAATCCTTTCCTCCTCCACTTCCCACCCTTCTGGCAACCACAGATCTCTTCTCTATGTCTGTGAGTCTGTTTTTCTTCATAGATATGTTCATTTATCTTGTGTTTTAGAATTCCACATACAAGTGATATAGTATTTGTATTTCTCTTTCTGACTTACTTCACAGTATGATAATCTCTAGGTCCATCTATGTTGCTGCAAATGGCATTATTTCATTCTTTTTTATGGCTGAATAATATTCCATTGTATATATATACCACATCTTCTTTATCCATTCCTCTATTGATGGACATTTAGGTTGTTTCCATGTCTTGGCTATTGTAAATAGTGCTTCCAGCAGCATTTTAGGTTAGAGAATTAATTCTTTGTTGTGGAGGGTTATCCTGTACATTGTAGGACATTTACCACCATTGCTGGCCTTTACCTACTAGATGCCAATAGCACCCACCCAATTCCTCCAGTTGTGACCACCTAGAAGGCAAAATCACCCCAGGTGAGAACCACTGATCTAGAGGGTCTTTAACTTTCTAAACTTGGCCATGTCTTCATGAAGAGTTCTTAAGTTAGCATTTCTCAAACATGAGAGTCCATTACAATCACTTGGATATTCTGTTTGAGAAGTAGGCTGGGAAGCTTGCCTTTTTAACCAGGACTCCAGGTGATTCTGATGCAGGTGTTTCTAAAAGTAAGAAACATTGCCCTAGGATGACAGCAGTCTTGAATCATAGTGCCCTTGGAATTATCAGAATGCTCCTGATATATTAGTTTTCAAGGGACAGGTCAATGCATTAGAAAATGATAAGTATCTACTGGGTGAGAAATTATGTAAAACATCCAAGAGCTCTTTATGGAGCAAATCTCATACACTCGTGAAATCACAGCAGGAGAGTCTTTTCTTTGTGTCATTGCTCTGTGACATGTTTGGAGCTGACAAGGGAGGTGCTGGGGAACTGTAGAAACTGAGTCTGACCTTTCTGTGTCCACGATTTTCCTGAAGCTCACACTGGAGAAGGAACCTGAATCCCCAGCAAAGACATTGCCTGGCGCTGCCAATTACTTCATGCCTGATAGAGAAGCTGAAGTGCCTCCCCATACTTCAGATTTGTTTTTTCATCCCAGTTAATTGTTCTTCCTAAATTGAATGATCTATTTTTGGAACTAAAAGAGATGCAGTGTAGAGAGAAAGGAACTGACAAAGCCCAAGGCAGAGATGGGAGGTAGTCAGAGGCAAGGCAGGAAAGAGGGAGGGATACTATCTGCCTCCATCTTCCTTACAACAAACACAAAGAGGAAGGGTGTTCTCTATTGTTGGGAGCGGAGATGTGAGACATCAGGGGAAGGAGATTTTGCTTAAAAAATGAGGAACACATGAAATTTAAAAAAAATGTAAAATTGTGGAAACAGCTGTGTGACCTGGAGGCCTAGGTCTTAAAAGCCATTGGGTTTTACCTTAAAACTCTATAGTGGCTGAGCACGTTCATGTCATCGAATCAGAAAATGAGAAAACCCGCTCCTTGACTCTATTTCTGAATATAAATCTATTTGAAAAAGCACCATGGCCTTAGTCCTGAAAATGTGGGACTGTCTCATGGATGTGATTCCAAGTCTATGTAGCAGGTCTTCTGATGCATCTAGTCCGCACCTACGTCCAGTGAGGCACACATGCATACAGATGTGTGCGTTTCTAATGAACTCGGAACTGTAAGTAACGTCCACCTTAGCCAAGTCCATGAACGATCAACAAAAACACATTTGAAAAAAGCGTCAGCAAATATTGCACCTAACAACCAGTGTGGGTATCGGTTTTTTCCATTTGGCTGCTTCTGTAAACAGTGCTTTTGTTAACTCCAGTAATTCTTGTGATCCTCCTTCCGACTGAATATCGTGCTCGAAGCTTTGGAGCATGCCTCTACTAGCCATCTCTAACGCTTCTCTTCTCCAGGCATTTCAACGGCAGTTACATTTTGAAAATACTCTCTTGTATGCTTTTAAATGTTCAGCAAAACTGCAAAACAGAACACACATCATTTTCTTCAAAACACATAAACATTGTGTCCTGCGAAAGAGTCTATTCCAAAGACAGCTCAACTTTAAAATACACGAGAAAAGCAGAGACCTTTCAAACTCCTGTAAGATTGTGCCATTCTTTTCACCATTCAATGGAGATTTTAACAATACATGCAGTTAACTCCTGAAATGATTCAACTAAGCAAAGGGAGAGGCTGCAAACCACTGGATACACTTGCCTTTCACTGCCATGAGGTGTCAGGAGAGGAGTTCCTGCAAGGCTGCCCTTGGCATCCCTTTTTCCCATTCCCCTGCCATTTTAGTCTTAGCCTCCAGTGGATGGAATACCCATCTTTTTCTATGTGTCTGAGCATTTGATTTCCATCCACTTTAGTAGGAGACTCTAATATCAGGATGGTGGTGAATGGAGCATGGGGAAAGAGAAAGGAAAGTTTCTGGGAATGATACAATTCAACCCATCAGGCTATGCAGATGCCTTTATGCCAGGCTTCAACACAAAAGCGGTAGGACTGAAAGACCATTGCTTTCCTTCTCATATATGTAAACATACAGGCTGACCAAGCAAACCTCTGTTTGATCCTAGAGAGTTTCTACCAAACCCAAACTCTAATAAACAGAGATAAGGTCCTATAGTATAGTGACCGAAAATGTAGCTTTGCAGCTAACATGCCTGCATTCAAATTTTAGCTCCACCTGGGTTTGTGCAACCTTGGGAAAACTTGAGTGACCTTGAGCTAATGACTGAACCTCTTTATGTATGTTAACTCGTCTGTAACATTGAAATAGTAGTAGTACATGTCACTAGGGATATTGTGAGGATGAAATGTGTGGTTGGATATAAAAATACTTAGAATGGTTCCTGTCTAATAATTATGAAAAATAGAAATTGTTATAATTGTTGATATTAGTATTATTTATTTTATACATCCAAAATCACTGACAATATTATAGTAGATTGAAATCTAACAAATTCTGCAGAGAAATATCAATAGTCAGGGAGGGGTGTTGCCCCTATGGCAGGTATTGAGACAGCTTAAACCTTTGAGTCACTTTGTCAAATCCTTCCAGAATCTCCCTGAATTTTATATTTGCAGAATGATCTGAGGAGAGTGGTTATAAAAAGTATGCATCTGGTTTTAAAATATTTTTCCTAGAGTTGCCCTTTGACATTCCATTTTGAGTTTGTTCTTTCTGAAGAGTCTTGTAAGAAAGAGTCAGGAACATTTCCTGTTATTTAGATGTGGTTCAGTGGTGTTGGATCATTATTCACTTCTATTACTATGTTTTTGGCCCAGGACTTCAATGGTATTTCTGGTGGTTGTCAAATTTACCATTAATTGAATAATCCACTTCGTTCTGTTCTTCTGGGTCCACAGGTGGTTGAAGTAGTTATATTTCTGCAGTTTTCATACTGTTTTGTTTTTCTTTTTAGATGTAGGAAACATTTACCTTGAAACTGTCTTTGTGGCCTATCTTCCCCTCAAAATCTGGCCTAGGGAACTTGATGGATTATTCTCTATGAGTGAGCATAAGAGTAAAAAGATGGTCTTCATCCACTGAAAACTTATTTATTCATTGAGTATTTATTGAGCACCTACTATGTGTATAAGTTACTGTACTTGCTATTGAGAATTCAATGTTGAACAAGACAGACCCAGTATCTGCTTTCGTGGGTACATTCTGCTGTGAAAGGCAGAGGTTAAACAAATAATTCTATGTTTATTTGTTTGATTACAATTGTGAAAAGTATAGGGGAGATATGGGTTGTTCTGTGAACATGTCATTAGGATGTGAGACCTAATCTGAGGGGTCAAAGAAGGTTCCTAGAGGAAGTATTATTGAGGTGAGATTTGAAGGATGAATAAGAGTTTCTTAGATGAAGGAGAAAAGATAAAATACCATTATAGGCAGAAGGAATAGCATGTGCATGGGCTCTGAGCACAGCAAGAACACAGAACATTTAATGAAGTGTGGAGAGAAGGGGAGATGGGTGTGAGACAGGAGAGAGGAAGGCAAAGCCAAGCCAGGTAAGGACTCAAGGCCATGATAAAGAGCTTCATCTTTATTCAAAAACAATGGGAAATCATGAAAGAGAGTGACATGATCAGAATTGTGTTTTTAAAAAAGCTACCACATGGAGGAGAGAGTTTGGATATAGGAAAAATGTTTAGTAGACTATTAGTTTGAGGGAATTTAGAAAAGTGTTGATGGCAAAGTGGGCATGGATAGATATGGATAGAATAGAAAAATATTTAGGTGGTGCAACTGAAAAGATATGGTGGTAAAAATAAGGAAGAGGGAGATCATAAGCCTAACTATGAACTGGACTTCTGGTGGCAATATTCACAAAAATAGGGTGCACTACAAGAGAACCAAGTTGGGTAAAGTGGGAACAGTATGCCTTCAGTTCTGAAATATTAAGTTTATGAAGCTTTAGCAGTGGTGTTTTGTAAAAGATGAACAACTAGCTATCCAAAAAGAAGAAAAGAAATGAATTTGTAGCATTTGCCAATTTCCATAGTGTAAATACTCTCATCATGGTGGATTTCAGCCACTCAATACCGTGGCACTGACCATAGTGCTGTGAAGAGATGCTTCCAATGGGAGAAATGTCGAGAGCTGTTTGGTTATATAAGTCCTGGGCTTAAAGGAGTGGTCTGGGCTGGAGTCTGGAATCATCAGTGTATAAAAGAAAACTATACGGATGAGATTGCCACGAAAGCATACTTAGTGAAAAGAGGAAACGACTGAGTACCAAGACTTGAGAGACCCAAATCTCGGAGTTTGTTAGGGGAAGGCAGGAAGGAAGAGCAATTCCCAGAGGATGCATCCTCCCATGAGCCATGCAAAAGTGTTTTGAGAAAGATGATTTGGTGAACAGAGTTAAATGGTACTGAGAGGTCAAATAAGGTGAGGGCTGAACATTTTCCATTAGATTTAGTGACAGAAATCATTAGTGACCCTTTTGAGACCACTTTCCATTGGGTGATGAGGACAGAAGTCAGACCAGAATGGTTTGAAAACACATTTGAAAGTTGGAGACAATGAATGTAGAAGACCGTTATGAGATATTTGGCTCTGAAAGGGTAATAGGAGATAGTCTGTAGCTATCAGCTTGAGGGCTTTTGGTAGGAAGTTGGTTCAGGGTGTTCTGATTTTGCTTTTGTGTTTTAAATAAGATAGAAATTTGAGCATGTAAATGCTGATGTCAAGAATTCAGCAGAGAGAGGGAGGTTGTCAATATGTGAAATGGCTAATTTTGTGCAAAATTTCCTCTTCTTTTATTAGCTTGGGCACTTTAGACTATGCTCTTCTCATCTCTATGCCTTTCCTTGTGTTACTTGTCTTTCTCTTAAAATATCTTTGTTTCTACAACTTTCACTTAGCTTAAGCAGAGAAATTCATGTCTTATCTTCTCTCTGAGGTTTTTTCCTGATTATTCCATCATATCCTAACCTCTCCCCTTCTCAACCCTGAGTTGTAAGCAGCAAGCAGTCTGCTTGTTCAGTAGATCAGAGGAACAGGAGAGGATATGAATGGTCTGGGGCCATCATCATGTTCTTTCCTTTGAAATTTCTTACCAGTCCTGTGGAAAGTGTGGACCTAGGTGGCCATGTTTTAACTTTTAAAACTGCCCATCATTGGTCGCAGCTGAGGACTGGAGCGAACAGTTAAACCAAGTTGAATCCATCAGATCTCTAGTGAGGGAAGTTGAAGCGAGACATGAAAAGTGTGTTTGTTCATGGTGAACCCCAAAATTGCAGGAACGTAAGAGTGGGGGTGTTTGGATGGCTCTTTATGGACAGAGGGTCTGATGACCAAATAACAGTAGAGAAAGTATAAAGCAGGTTCACAACATAGATAAGAGATTGAACCATATGAAGAGAGAGAGAAAGCAAGAGAGCCTTTGTGTCATATCCCAGGGCCAGCCATTTTTGTGGCTTGGCTACTTTTCCTTGCCTTTAGTAATGGGACACCCCTTAATGAAAGGACATTCCCTCTACTTAAGATTTCTTCAGATTGTTGCTTTTTCTTGAAAAGAAACAATCCTTGACAGGTGACATCAATGATTAAGACTAGATGGGTCATTCTGAGCTGATGGGTCTCACGAGGTGTAGCTAGAAAGAAAATGCAAGATAAGGCAAAGTCGACCCTAAAGGTTGGAGAAAAATTGGAATCAATGGTTAGGCCAAAAATTGAGATCTAAGAATTTAGCAAACAGGGAACGTGGCAGAGATGCAAATTCTAAACAAATAAGCCATCTTGAGCTGAAAGTTTTCTTGTGCCAGGACAAGATTCTTTGCTTACCTTGTCTTCAGGTCTGTTTGGGGGTCTCTGATAAGGAAAATTAAACCAAAACCTAAACCAAAACTATGCAGGTGTCCATTACCCTACCCTTTGCATCTTCTCCCATCTTTATGACTATCTTTCCTCCGGGTCTCCTTTCTCCTCTAGCTGCACAGTGCAACCCCATTTCAAGAATATGCTGTCAGCTCCTTTCCTTTTCCTTCTCTTCTCTTCTTACATTCATTACTTTTGCATGCTCGTGTGTTTCCATGGCTTCATCATTGGCCTTTACCTGCATCTACAGTCTTGATTCCACCCAAACATAGTACAAACTTTATAGCAACCTGTTGGATATCTACTTGGGATGTCTCACTGTTTCTTCAGTAAGACACAAAGGGGGCTGGAATGCACACTCTGGAGTCAGACTGTCTGGGTTTGTACCCAGACCCTGCCCCTTATTAACTCTATGATTCCGAAGTGATTTAACCTCTGTCTCAGTTTTCTCATCTGTGTATGGGGGTGCTGACAGTACCTGTGTCATAGAGTAGTTACGGAGATAAGCTTATGGATGTAGGGTTGGTACACTGCTTGGTTTATTGTAAGCATATGCTAAATGAAATACTTTTTATTGTCGTTGTTATTATCTTCATCTTTATTTTTGTTATTAAATGTGCTCTCCCTTAGGCTGATTATTTCTCTGGATAACTTCCCTAACCTTTGATAAGTTATATGAACTTTGGAAGTCAGCAGTTTGGGATTTTAGTCTAACTCTGTCACTAGTGGCTGTGTGACCTTGAGCGGATTACCTAAACTCCCTGGAACTTAAATTTCATCTTTGTAGTAGTAGATTGTACTAGATGAACTCTGAGGGCTTTCTTAGGTCCAAAACAATATAAGATAGGATCTCCTTTCTCAAATTTTAAAATTCTTGGTCATCATCTTTGATATCTTCCTTTCTCTCACCTTCTAAATTCAATTAGATGCCAATTCTTGTCAACTTTACCTCCACAACCTCTCTCTTACCTGACATCTCTTTATCCCACTCTACCACCTTATATAAGCTCTTGTTACTGCTTGTTGGACTATTACAGTGGCCCCCGCCAGATCTGGGACCATTAAAGTGGCTCCCTACCCAGTCTTCCAGCTTCCTTGTTATTTCTTCCTTTAGTGTATATTATATATCACCAGTTAAACTCTCCAAAATTTGCAATTTTTATTCTCATGCTTTTTCCAAATACTACTTTTTTTTTTGGTTTTGTTTTTGCGGTACGCGGGCCTCTCACTGTTGTGGCCTCTCCCGTTGCGGAGCACAGGCTCCGGATGCGCAGGCTCAGCGGCCATGGTTCACGGGCCCAGCTGCTCCGCGGCATGTGGGATCCTCCTGGACCGGGGCACGAACCCGTGTCCCCTGTATTGGCAGGCGGACTCTCAACCACTGCACCACCAGGGAAGCCCCAAATACTACTTTTAAGACTAATTCAAATAATAGTCTGTTCTTTTTTTTAAAATTTATTTTATTGAAGTATAGTTGATTTACAGTGTTGCGTTATAGTCTGTGTATTTTGTTTTTTTTTTTTTTTTTTTTTGGCTTCGCCACGTGGCATCTTAGTTCCCTGACCAGGGATTGAACCTAGGCCCACAGCAGTGGAAATCCCGAGTCTTAACCACTGGACCACCAGGTAATTCCCTATAGTCTTTTTTTAATATCAGCCTTTGATCATCTTCTCTTGTGAAATTTATGATTCATGCTAATAAACACCATCATCGCATCATTTTTCTTAAATGCTAAGCTTATAAAAAATTCTGGTTCCTTTATCAGGGTGGTTGATGTATATGGAAATTAAACTGCTTGTAGGTCAGTTTTTTTATTTTTAGAAAGACCATTTTCTGTACATGAAAATTTGAATAGACCTGGCAGTCAATTCCTTTGTGAAGGTAGCTAGCTAAAATTTGTCATTTTGGGACCTGGTATTTTTTTTCATCATGTAGACACAGTCATTGTTTTCTTATTGCTTTATTCACCTGGTGACTTTTAGATGCATTTTATAGGCTTATCTGTTGTACTTTTTCAGAAGGCTAGTGAATCTATAATCAATAAATTAAAGAATAACTACCAATATGTCATCTTCGAATAATCTGCTGATTCTATGTTATAATGTCACTTAAATATCTGAGTTGTAGTTCTGGAGCCCACTTACTTGTTTCCTCTTTGACCAAGAGATTGGTCTCTTAAAAGTAATTTAAGTGGAGTCAAAATCCAATTAACTTGGCGATTCCATGAACCATAATATCATTTTAGAAGATGATTCTAGTTAAGAGTATTAGAAAACCCACGTCATTGCTTGCTCTTCAGTAGTAGAGAGAAGGGGATAAAAAATGAGGAGAGAGGGAAGAAAGTAGTTCCAAGCATCTATTCTTCCAGTTATCAGACAAAATATTGGATAAGACAGCTGGAGACTGATATAATCTTTAAGATGTGATATGATTTCTGTATATCTGTTTCTGCCTCTAAAGGGTGAGAACAGTAATAGATAACATGGCCATATATCTTTGGTGAGCTTTGATGAGACCTCATTCTGCAAAGTGAGAAAAATGTTGACTTTTATCATGCTATTGTCTAATATTATGATATATTTCGGGATAAAATACATTAAAAAATTTATTTATTTTTGGCTGTGTTGGGTCTTCGTTTCTGTGCAAGGGCTTTCTCTAGTTGCGGCAAGTGGGGGCCACTCTTCATCGCGGTGCGCGGGCCTCTCACTATCGTGGCCTCTCTTGTTGCGGAGCACAGGCTCCAGACATGCAGGCTCAGTAGCTGTGGCTCGCGGGCTCTAGAGCGCAGGCTCAGTAGTTGTGGCACATGGGCTTAGTTGCTCCGCGGCATGTAGGATCTTCCCAGACCAGGGCTGGAACCGATGTCCCCTGCATTGGCAGGCAGATTCTCAAACACTGCACCACCAGGGAAGCCCTAAAATACATTCTTCTATCCTTCTTTTTACTTGCATAATTGCATTGGCAATATCTTGGACAAGTAAGCCATTTAGAAATGCATGCTGAAATGTTTGAGTCCAGGTCCTTATTTATATTTGTGTGTGTGTGAATGCAGGTATATGTGTGATGCCATTCACGTATACATTCATATATAAATATCTATATCTATGTCTATGTCTATATCTATGGTCTATGTCTGTCTATATCTATATATGCAATGCTCACTGGCAGAACTTTTTTTTTTTAATCTGCCAGAATACCAATCCAGGAATAAAATAATTTCTAATTGTATGCGATCCTTGGTCTTGAATCATTTGGTTTATTGTCTTTTTGTTTGTTTTAACTAGATTGCTTTTAGAGGGCTATTTTACTTTTTCAGCACCTAAATTTTATTTCCTTTCTCCTGTGAAAAGTCAAAGCTTAATCAACCTCTCTCGTTTTCTTTCCAGTTTGAAAATGGTAGAATTTTGGCATGATGTGGTGATATTTAGATATTTTAAAAGAAAATATTCTAGGTGAAAATATCCAGTTAAGTTACATATAAGAACAAGTATTTAATTTTGTAGTAAATGATGCAGTGAGAGGGAGCTAATATCTGAGAATAAGATAGAGGTATTTCTCAATGTGAGAGATGCATTCTTGCAAATTCCTCTGCAAAACACATGTGAGTCACATAAACCTTATTTTCTTCAATGCTCATAAAACCAGAGGTCCTATGGATAAACAAATTCTCTCTAAATGTATAGTAATGTTAAATCTGTGTCATAATTGGATAATGAGTTCTTTTGAGTTAATACATTTTGATAGCTGGATATTATGCACTTGGGTGCTGAAACCTTAAGAAGCCATTTTGTCAGAAGTCTTTTTGCAAAGTTCATGAAGAAGCCTGGCTTTAAGCAGAATTTACAGAACAGAGTTGAGCCTCTGTGATGTCAGGGAAATCACATTTAATGCCCCTTTCATTATTGAAATGTGAGAAGTTTCACATTCACCTTATCAACTTCACCTTAGAAAATCTTTGTTGAAAGCAGGTGAGGAAAGAGCAGGGAGGAGAATAAGGCAACAGACAGAATTGCTAAGGAGAGTCAGTACTATCATCTTGCTCCACTACATTATTTTTTGGAGATAAGTAATTATTTACTTTCTGAGCAACCATTGTAAAAAAAAATATGTGTGACAGAATGCCAAATATTATAGCATACAAGACAGGGAGGGTTGGTAGCACCAAGGATAAGATGGTGGGTACAAACAGGATGGCCACTTGGGACTCCAATATGTTACACATCAGGAGGTTGCTTCCTAGGATGAATATGTGGCATATGGAATAATTTCCTTGTGAAATTATACAGAATGAACTTCTATGTAACAGGAACCGCAAATGCTCACTTCATAAAAATGACATGATGATAGTTGCAGTGTGTCTTTTTTGACGTCTACACTGCATAAGTAAGAGGTTAAGATTAAGTCCTTTTTATGTGTAGATGCCAAGCTCCTTACTTTTCTTATCTCATTTAATTCTCAAGACTATCCCATAAAATAGGTATGATTTCTTATTTTCTCTGCCAGTCCCTGCCCTGGCCCTGCTCCTTCTCTCTCCTAGGTTAATGCTACCTGACTTTCCATTTGCAGCCCCAGATTCCTTGGTTAATCCTGTTCTTATGCAGAGGAATTTTAAGGTGCCTGAGTCCTGTAGCTTGATTTCTTTCATGCCCCTTGGTCCAATTTGCCAGGCTCTGAATTCACATGTGGTTTATATGGCGATAAGCTCTACCCCTAATACTTGAGAATGACTCCTTCCCACTAAGTCTAGATCTCACTTCCTTTGAGCATTACTTGACTCTGTTACAATAAAACAGATCCAGCAAGGTATGAACAGGGACTTCTGCACATCTCAGTATGAACATATTTTTATGTTATATATATAATATATATTAATATATCTTATTATATGACATAAACTTATACAAACCCATAAAATTTTATAATACAGTATATAAAATTGAATAATGAGTTTGCCTTTTAATATATCTTTAGAAATGTTTATAATACACAAAAGTATAAATACACATACAAATTATAATCTATATAGTATACTATTATAAATTATATACAATTTGTATATATATTAATAGGAATTTCTAAAGATACATTAAAAGGCAAACTCATTATTTTTCCTAGGTTCTCTTCACTCTCCTCCCCACAATTACATATAAAAATTGTTTCTCCTTTTCAGATTCTTTAATCTCTAATGGTGTCACCATCTACCTAGTCATCCAAGCTGGCACACTAGCATTTTCTTTGACCACCTTCTCTTCCCCATGGCTCCAGTACATCACTAGAATCTATAAATTTTACCTCTGAAATGTCTCATATCAGGACTATTGAAAATACAGATCTTATTATGCTATTCCCTTGATTAAAAATCTTCCTTATTGGGTGTAGAGTAGAATAAGGTAAGATATATTTTCCCAATCCACCCATAGCAGTGTTTCCTCATGGTCCATGGCTACATACCATGTACCTTGTGCTTTGACTCCAGGTCTTAATCAATAATCATGCCTTGTCCTTTTGAGCCTCTGTGCCTCCGGGCAGACTGTTCCCCTTGTCAAGAGTGTGCTGGTGAAATACTACACATCTTTCTAGACTGAAATGTCATTCCTCCATGAAACTTCCCTGGGTCCTACTTTTTCTCTCTAAGAGAAAATGAATTTCTGCCTCCTCTGTTTCCCAGCAGGTTTGTTCCCACCACTGTTATTGTATTCATGATGCTTCACAATAATTAGTTATTTATGTGTCTTGCCCATGGATTGGGAGCTTCTTGAAGTCAGGGACTATGTTTTATTTACCTTTGCATTACCTTATTCAGGGCCTGGGAGTTTCTTTTTCATCCAGGAATAGATGACTAAACCAATTCAAAGGAGTGGTTTTATCCTGCTGTAAAAGGGCAGAAGTGGTGAGGATGACACTGAGTTTCTTAAACTCACTCCTAATGCAAAAATCATTGAGATTATTGCAAAGCACAGACTCGATGCACTTTTCATCCACACTGAACAAAGAGACACTTTAGGTCGGAGATAGTCTTATTGTTCTTCTGAAAAGATTAAATTTATTTTTTTACTTTATTAAACGATGGAACCCAGGGTTAATTTCATCAAGCAGTTTTCCTCCTGCAACGAAAATCAAGTGTAATTCCCCTTTTAAGATCAAATGAACAAGTTGAGAGAAACTTACATGACATAAAACACAGGGCATGGTGTGTGGCAGTGAGTGGGTGTTGGACAATGATGTTTATAGGGAGGAAAGGAGAGACACAACAGCAAAAAGTGAAAATATTAGCTGTTGCTACCAAAGGAAGATCAGAATCTAAGATAAAACAATTCTGTAACGGAATGTTATTCAATAGGAAGCATGGGATTTATTTTAGAAATAATTTGTCACAGATTCTATTCTATAAAGTGAAGTTTGTCTGTAAATGTCTGTATGCCATATTTCCAAGCTTTGTTGTTTTTGTAGAAACACAGAATATCAAACCTGGCTTTTCAGTGTTGTTTAGTCCAGCAGTTTTTGCTCAGAGGAACCCAGGAGTCCCCTGGCGGTGGCTCTGGGGAAGCCAATGGGGTGTCGGTGAAGCAGCCTCGAGACACAGAGTGCTCTCCATTCTATGCCATAGAACTTCCACTTCATCAGTTTTATAAAGGAGGTGTCTGTGTATGAGTTTGAAGAAAGTTTCCTAGCTTCAAAAAGCTTTAAAAATCTCTGATCTACTACTTAGGTCTAGCCCTTTTATTTTTATAGATGAGGAAAATGAGACCCAGAAAATTCAAGTCACTTATCTGAGACCAAACAACTATTAGTGTACTAGCAACTAGTTAGCTAACCAGTTCGTTTTCTACTTTTTTTTTTTTTTTTTTTTTGCGGTACGCGGGCCTCTCACCGCTGCGGCCTCTCCCACTGCGGCCTCTCCAGCTGCGGCCTCTCCTGCTGCGGAGCCCAGGCTCCGGACGCGCAGGCTCAGCGGCCATGGTTCACGGGCCCAGCCGCTCTGCGGCATGTGGGATCTTCCCGGACCGGGGCACGAACCCGCGTCCCCTGCATCAGCAGGCGGACTCTCAACCACTGCACCACCAGGGAAGCCCCCGTTTTCTATTTTTGTTGCAATTGTTATTGATTCCGTTTGGGTGAAGGATGTGGGACATGGTGGCCACTAGGAGCGCAGGTAGAGGTGAGGACCAAGGTTAAGGACAAAGTGAGGAACCTTGTGACAAGGGCTTGTGTTTTCATTGCAAAACCGGAAAACAAGTTAGGATCTATCTATCCATGTCTTCCCTCCTTCTAGAATGCTGCTTGTAAACATATAAATGGCTGCAATGGCTTTTCTTTCCTTGTGAATGCTCACAAGGGCTCAAACTGAAGTAAGTGTTTTATTATACACACACATTTTTATATGTGTAATATATATTAAATATATATGTATTATATAGGGATACATGTATGTGTATATATATCCTTAGGTGTACATACATATATATGTATATATGACACATATATATGACATTTTGATAATAAGATTGATGTAAAATTTGGATGGCCTGTAAAATGTGATTATGGAATTAAGAGAAAATTCTTTGCTTGCAGAGAAGGTTCAAAGATTCATTAACATTGGCCTTGAAATAAATTGGATTTGACTATGGAAAAGAGTTCTTTCACCTCTATGATTCAATTATTCTACCACTGCTGGAGGACAGGGTGTGGTCAATAGAAAAATAGCTAGCAGGAGTGGACAGAGAAATGGTTGGAAGACCATTAAGTCACTTGATTATGAAAAGAAAATTGGGAAATTATTTTTAGGTGAAAGCAATGCACTTAAAAGGTGGGGAAAGACTCCTGTGATAATCAATGATTGAGAGGGAAAATAGAGGTTACAGTTCAGAAGCAGGTTAAGAGATTCTTGGACATCTTGGTAACATTAAAGGGAGATTATTCCATTCGACATAAGAACTAAACAAAGAGGCATAAAAAGAGCCCGTCGGAAATGCAGTGACTAAAAGATGAATTATGAAATGAAAGAGTAGGTTCAGGCAAACGGAGAGAACATTAAAGAAGGAAGACTAGATTCTACAATGGAAAATAGAAGACGAACAACAGACAAAAGTCTAAGGAGACACAATCTGGACTGAATAAACTCTCCAAAATGTCAAAAGGGAAAGTCAGTGCCAAAGGGGATAAAAAATGAGAGTAAAAAACTCATTGATGTCTTATGGAAAATTAACACAGAGGAATAATCAAAGGAAGCTATGTATTTGAAGAGATCCCAGGCAGCTTACCTGGTGATAGGAGAGGGGTTAAAAAATGAGAGTAAAAAACTCATTGATGTCTTATGGAAAATTAACACAGAGGAATAATCAAAGGAAGCTATGTATTTGAAGAGATCCCAGGCAGCTTACCTGGTGATAGGAGAGGGCTAAATAATGTGCTCATTTAAATTGCAAAATTAAGCTTCTCTCTTATTTTGGGGGAGAATTAGAACGAGTTCATGCAGAATAAAGCAATTACCACACATGAGCTCAAGTTAAGGTTTCCTGCCTCCCAATGGCATGCATGGCTTTGTGCCATGAAATCAGAGTAGACAAGACTCAGGCATGTCATTGGAATTCCAGCAAGTTGCGAACTATATATTTCAGGGCAGAATCACGCTTTTTCAACTTCAGGAATGAATTCAGGAAGGCTTATATTTCGCATAAGGGGGATTCTCACATTCAAAAGATCAAATTGGAAATCACTAGCACAGATGAAATGTATAATTTGTCTGTGAATGTGTGCGTGCGTGTGCGCCATGATGAAATAAAAACGGACTGGAGCGTGGAAAATAATTTAACCATTTAAAGATACAATTGTTTCATTAATATTTACTTTTACCTGATTAAATATTCATGATGCCTTGCCTTCCCTCCTCGTCTAACAGTGTTGCATTCACGGCCATCTGCACCAGCTCTGTGCACGGGAGGTCTCAATTAGCCATGCAGGCTGACAGAAGACTCTCAGCCAAGGGGCCCTTACCCTGCAATGGGCTGAAAACAGATGATGAACTTGTCTGTGGGCATAAGCAAGACTGAAACAGACTTGCCCTGGGCTGGGATTATAGTAGAGCAGAGGTTGCAGCATCACAGTCCCCTAAAGAAGACAGAGAGGAAGATTCAGGCGTATCTAAATAAATATGGGCAAGTGGAAAATCTCTACTCAGGGTGCATGACATCCTGTGGAAAGCAGTACTCAGCGTGTTAGCAGGACTGGAACTGGGGCTCCTGACACCCAGCAGCCTGCTCCCATCTGCCACCATGAGGCTGAACAACATATGATTTCATTTCTAAATTTCATTTAGCAATCTATAAAATAGAACTGGAAGTATCTGCCTATGTAGGAGGTGCTGGGAGGCAGTTATACATGTCAGCACTGCTAGTTGCTGTGGTCTCTGGCTCTCTTATACAGACCACAATGGCAGCACTGGTTTACCTTGTATTGTAATCTCTCCTCTGAACTGTGAGTTTCTAGATTATGCTGTATTTATTGTGGTATTCCAAGAGTGTAGCTAGCACACTAGCCGGTATATATAGTAACTCTTTTTTCAATAGTTTAGCCTTTTCAAGGCAGGTTTGATATTAGAACATGGCAGTACACACAGTTCTATATATTGTGTGAGTGTGCATCCATCCTGGAAGCACTCACACACAGTGCAGGTATAATGTTGTCCATTATTAAAAATCAAATGCTAGCTTTTTTTCTTTTTGATTTCTGTTAGATTCTCCTGAAAGATACAAAGATTAGCATAGAATCATGACGTCTGTGTTATGCAGAATAATGGCTCCCCAAGTATGACTGTGTCCTAATTCCCAGAACCTGTGAATGTGTTACCGTACACAGCAAAAGGGACTTTGAGGGCCCAGTCAAGGTGGAAGGACCATGATAAAAGGAGATTATTCTGGATTTTTTGGTCAGCCCCATCTAATCACATGAGTCCTTAAAAATGGAAGAGGAAGGCAAAAGAGTGATGCCACAGGCGAAGGATTTGACCTGTTATTGCTGGCTTTGAAGATGGAGAAAGAGTCCATGAGACAAGGAGTGTGAATGGCCTCTCAAAGCTGGGGCCTTAGTCCTACAACCGTAAAGAACTAAATTCTGTCAACAAACTGAATGAGCAGGAAATGGATTTCCTCTAGAGCCTCCAGAAAGGAACAAAGACTGCTGACATTTTAGTCCAGCGGGACCCTCTTGGACTTCTGACCTACATGGCTGTAGGATAATAGATTGGTGTATTTTTATGCCACTAAGTTGGTGGTAATTTTTCAGGGCAGAGATAGAGAACTAATACAGCATCTCTGACTGTCAGAACACATTTCCCTTTAAGCTTTTAGATCCTCTAAGGATTTTAACAACATCGAGGCTATACTAAGACATTTATCAGTGGTCAGGATGAAATCAAAGTGCACACAAATTGTCCTTTTCTCCCCTTAGAAAGAGGCATTGAACTTTCATTTTTATTACCATCTCTTTGGAAGCTCTTTGGGCTCCATTTGGTCTAAGCAGTGAAGCAAGATACAAAACTTGATTTTTAATTTGTATTATTTAGTTTGTTGCAGCCAGAGTCTTCAGAGCTCTGTCATGTACAAAGTGAAATCACCTATACGCTGTATCTTTAAAGCTGGGGAAGTTCACGGAGCAGCAGTAGTCAATACCAATTTCCACACCTGGATCAATACCATCGGATGGCTCTGTAGCTGCAAAGATCGTTTCACACACATACTCAGGGAGACGGAGGGCCGGGGAGAGAGAAAGGGAATTGGTTTTAATGATTTCATGGCTCCGAGTATTCCCTCTCTCCCTCTTTTCTTTGAAGGAAATAAATACATACAATTAGAAATCAAATTTACGAAACTGTCAGTCTGCATCCAACCCCACTTCTTTCCCTAGCCTGTCACCAACACCGGCATCCAATCTAGCAAATATCCTTGTTCTGTGTGTGCGGTTATACGTATTGAAGAGAAGAAAGTGATAACACTGTTTGCAGTGATGCAATAATAAAAATGCTCTGTATTTACATCAGGCCTTTCCTCAAGGATGTTGGAGGCAGTTTTTGTTAATTTACAAATAGAGAACAAGGACCTGGAGCTTGTTCACCAGCACGTGTGAATACTGTGTCTATATGCATGTGCTTGGATACCATGGAACTAAAATGTTTTCTTAGGTGCTTTCCCTGCAGCCTGACGTGGTAGTTTTGAGTAACAGCGTCTCCCTCATGAGTGGGACTCTGTAGCTGTTTTTCACAAGGCAGGGTTGTTGGAACTGCCAAGAGACGGCAACTGCAATTGGAACAGCAGGGGAAGCACAGGGATCTGATGCCATTAGCTTTGCTGGAGGCTTTCCTAGTAGGTCAGGGTCTCAACCATTTCTCCTCCTGGGATTGGCCATGGCTTTGATTCTACAGCACCTCGGTGAGGCCCCAGCAAACGCGCTCTACTGCCACGCAGCCCATTAACTCACCTCCAAAGAAGGGTGACCCTCACTCAGAGGAGGGAAACTCATCATCACGGTGAGTCAAATAAAGAAATAAATATGTCCCCTCTGGGCCCTGACAGAATGGGGCAGCTTAATCCTCAGCTTGGTAAATGCCACAGCTACAGCCATGACCAGCTCAATCTTGAAGGCAGATTGAATGAGTTTCAGGGATTGTTCTGTGCAGCCCCGAGCTGGAGGGCCAAGAGGTAGCCTGAAAGAGTGACTGCTGGAGAGTGATTATCAAGATGCTCTTCCTCTTCATCGTCTCTTACATTTTCTTCTACTTTGTGGTTTTTCAAAGCATTGCTATACACATTATCCTGCCTACTCCTCAGTGACTCTGTGCATTTGAGCCCTTCTCTATAGCTGAGGCTTGGGGAGAACAAGTCTCAGGGTTAGGGAAGGCAATCACAGGATAGGGAATTATGGAGCTGGGGATCAAACACACAGACAGCCCCTTTAGTGTCAGGGTGTAACAAGAGCAGGGCAGCAAAGTCTCATACACCCTTTTTCTGATGCTGTTCATTTCCACAAATAGAAGCAGAGTCATAGACTCCTCAAATCCTAGCTGCCCGATTAAAAATAGGCTGGCTTTCTGTGTGGACTTCAGCCATCTGTGCCTGGGTTCACTTTGTCCTTCAGCAGGGATCCTAAACCCTTACTCTGCTGCCCATTCTCCTGAAGAACAGGCTTGAAGCACTAGCTCAGCAGGGAGAGTCCTGGAAGGCAGCACATTTCTAAAATTATTACGGCTTTCCTTGAAGAGCCGGTAAATCTCCACTAAATGAATCTTCACTAAACTACATTTGAGAAAGCACGCAATGCTGAATAACCATTGAAAATGCCATTTATTTTGCAGAAAGTCTCCCTGCTTCACTCACATTCTCAGACTGCCTACACTGCGTTTACTTCTTCCTGATGCTTATTACCTTATGCTCACGCCCCATACCTCCGAAATGATCAACAGCAGTTAGTTTGATTATGAAACTAGGAAAACAGATATAAAAGTCCCCCATAGATCTCCAGTAAAGCACCCAGCAAAACAAAGTCTTCTGGCTAATCACTAAATTCAGTTGGGTTTTTTGTTTGTTATCACGTGGCTCCCACGTTAGGCTAATTAGAGATTTTCATTATAAAAGTTCACCAGAACACAGGTGATTAGCAGGTAGACTCAAAAGTTTCTGGTCAGGGAGGAACAAGCAGAATGCCTTTCTCCCCATGGTTTTATTGACCTTTCTTTAGTTTTCCGGAGTGCTATACCTTCTTTTATTTAAACTTATGATGATCACCCTATCACAATGCAAGGTAATTTGCTCTTCAAGAAAGATTATTTTTGATTAACCACTCCAAGCCTGCTTGAAGAAATTACCATGGTTTCCCATTAGGTGTGGAAGTTGCAAGGGACCGCTCTTTATGTGAAAAGAGGACAAAAATATAGGTCTCCCATATACTACCAGATAAATGTCCAAAAGGCAATATCCAAAACATTTGTTTAAGTAATGTCATTGGGTGGTCAAAATTCAATGGTGTGGCCAAACATCTGGCATGTGCTGGCACCAAAGACCCTCAGGAGAAATGCACATAGGATGTATTATTTTTTGTCTGTCCCTCAAGGAACAACTTTTTCTTCTTCCTGTTCTTTTTCTTCTTCTTCTTCTTCTCCTTCTTCTCCTTCTTCTTCTTCTTCTCCTCCTTCTCCTTCTCCTTCTTCTTCCTTTCTTCTTCTTCTTTCTTCTTCTTCTTTTTCCTCTTCCTCTTCCTCTCCTCCTCCTCCTCTCCCCCTCCTCCTCCTCCTTCTTCTTCTTCTTCCTACTCCTCCTCCTCTTCTTCTTCCTCTTCTTTGCATAAGTGATACTAAAAACCATATAGTTTAAGGCACCTATTAAAAGGTAGCAAAACACCAAACTGATCATTGTAAAGAAAGACACAGCATGTTTATAGTACCTAAGTTTTAAAAAAGTGCTTTCCCCGTTGATCTGTGAACTTTCTCCTACCTCCCTGTAGTTCGGGAGACAGAAGTAGCCAATCCTTAGCATGCCATGAAGAAAGCTCATGTAAGTATCCTTCTGTGTCACTCAACAGCTGGGCAGAAGGGGGATCTCTGTGCATTGATGGGCAATGTGATCCTGTCCTCAGGAAAGGAAACAGAGCTGACATTAGATAGAGATCATGTCCCTCTAGGTTTTTCTTGTGTTTGCCAGTTCTAAACCCTCTTTCTCTAGAGCCAGAGTATGGCACATTTGATTGGGAGTCATAGTAGAACTTGTATTTTTTTCTGTGTTTTGTTTTCACTCATTTCATAAAATTTATTGAGCACCTACTATATGCACAGTGCCACCTGCATAGGCATTTATTCAGTTACGTCTTGCATCATTTGGCAGATTCATTCCATAACCACAGATTAGTTGGCTGGGATGCTGATTCTAAGTTTACCCCATTTACCATGTGGCTGTGAGTTAGATACCTCACCTCTGTAAGATACCTCAATTTCTTTCACTTTGTGGTAGAAATAATGGTAACTAACAGCTGCTTAGAAGTGTGCTGGATGATTCATGTTCAAGTCAAGGTTAGGCTTGTGAAATACAATTATTTCATCCTCAAAATGCCAATTTGAGATTGGTGGAAGTGAAGATTTCTTTTAATTTATATTGCAATAGTTATATATTTATATATAACTATTTATATTATATATAATATTTATATATATATAATATATATATATATAACTATATTGCAATAGTTAAAGCTTCCTCCAGATACTTGCTATATTTCTTGGCTACTGTTTTCTAATTTAATGACTGCTAACTAGATTCCTGGCTTTCAGTACCAAAGTCATTAACTTGAATTGATTGGCCAAACTTGCATACTTCCCTGAAAGATTTTCAGTGGCAATGTGGAGGTAAAAATGCATATATGCCCCAAAGGTGGATGAGCCCATTTGAGTTAGATTTTTCAAGGGAACTGAATTTGGGTCTGAGCTTGAATTTGGCCTCCTAGTTCCATCACTTGTTATAAAGCACTAAGAGAATTCCGTTCCCATTAGTGCAGTTAGTTAACTTGATTTGTTCTAATGGCCAAAGACCATCTCTTAGCCCCAGATGTCTTAACTTCACCCATGTACTCTGAACTGGCAAGAAAATACATAGATGTATATATCATCCAATCGACAGATAACACCACGAAAGTTGTCTATATCTTCATGATTTCAAAATAATCAGTTTATATTTTTGAAAGTTATTAGGTATGATAAATGGCTGATCTCCAACACCACTGGGGCTGGGCCTTGGTGGGGCAAGGCTGAGGACTCCAGTGCAATCCTAGGTGGCTTATAGGAGTAAGTCCAGAGGGAAGGGTCTTAGGTTTAGCTCCAAGTCAGGTATCTTATTTTAAAATTTTATTTTTTAAAATTTGTTTTATTGAAGTATAGTTGACTTACAATATTGTGTCAATTTCTGCTGTGTAACAAATTGATTCAGTTGTAATATATATACATACATTCTTTTTCATTATAGTTTATCACAAGATATTGAGTATAGTTCCCTGTGCTATACAGTAGGACCTTGTTTATCCATTCTCTATATAATAGTTTGCATCTGCTAATCTCAAACTCCCAATCCACCCCTCCCCCACCCCCCCCTTAAGTCGGTTATCTTAAGGTCACAAAGACCCAGATGAGATGGGAAGAGACAAACTGTGAGCTGGAAGACAAGATAGTAACTTCTGAAGGCCAGAAAACCTAAGACACTTTAGACACCTTTTCTAACCATGAGACTTTCTCTCCCCAAGCCTCAGCTATAGAGAAGGAGTCAAATGCACAGAGTCGCTGTGAGGAGTAGGCAAGATAATGGGATGAAGAGGAAGAGAATCTTGATAATTACTCTCCAGAAAAGTCACTCTTTCTTTTTTTTTTAATTAAATTTTTTTTATTTTTTTGGCTACGCCACACGGCTTGTGGGATCTTAGTTCCCAGAACCTGTGCCCCCCTGCAGTGGCAGCGCAGAGCGCTAACCACTGGACTGCTAGGGAATTCCCCAGAAAAGTCACTCTTTCAGGCAACCTCTTGGCCCTCCAGCTGGGGGTTGCACAGAACCATCCCTGATCTGCCTTCAAGATTGCGCTGGTCACAGTTGTAGCTGTGGCATTTACCAAGCTGAGGATTAAGCTGCCCCATTCTGTCAGGGCCCAGAGGGGACATATTTATTCTGTTGTTTGGCTCATCGTGATGATGAGTTTCCCTCCTGTGAGTGAGGGTCAGCCTTCTTTGGAGGTGAGCTAATGGGCTGCGTGGCAGCAGGGCGCGTTTGCTGGGCCCTCACCGAGGGTTGCAGAGGGTTAGGAGGAGATGAACTTGGAGCTCCAGCCAGGGAGGACTGTGTAGGCCACAATAAAGACTTTGTATCTTGTTCTTTCTGTGATATGGAACCCAGTGGATGGCTCTGATCAAGTGAGTGATGTGAGACAGAAGGATCAAAGTTGGAAAAGAGATCTGTCTGGAAGCTATTGCAATAATAAGACATAGCAGTTTGGACCAAAGGGTAGCAATGGAGACAGTGAGAAGTAGTTAGTTCCAGGATATATTTTGAAGGTCAAGCCGATGAGATTTACTGCTGGATTAGATGTGGGCATGAGAGAGAGAGAGAGAGAGAGAGAGCAGAAAATCAAGAATGACTCAGGGTTTTTTGCCTGAGCCACTTGATGCCATCTAGTGATGGGGAAAACTTTGGAAGGAGCACATCTGGAGGAAGGAGGCAATGAAGAGCTCAGTTTTGGACATATAAAGTTGCAGATTTACATATTCAAGTAAGCATGTCAAGTGGGCGAGTAGATATGTAAGTCTATCGATCAGAGGAGAATTTGGAAGCTAGAGGTATACATTAGGGAGGTATTAGTATAGAGATAATTTACATGTATAGGACTGGGTGAGATTACTTTGGTGTGGTTGTAGCTGGAAAAGAAAAAGATGCCTGAGGAGTGAGGCTTGGAGCACTGCAAATATTAGAACTCAGGAAGAGGAAGGGGAGATAGTGAAGGAGACTGAGAAGAACGGTCTGTGTGGTAAGAAGTGAAGAGGGAAATGTGGTGTGCTGGAAATCAAGTGGTTAAAATTTTTTGTAAAACACCGTATGCTTAACTGTGTCAGTTGCTACTAATAGGGAAAGCAAAGTAGACTGGGAATTGACCAATAAATTTGAAGCATGAGGTCAGTGACTTTGGCAAGAGCAGTTTTTTTGCAGAGTGGATTCAAGAGATCATGGGGCATAAGGAAGGAAGTGGAAAGAGTAAGATGACAATTCTTGTGAAGAGTTTTGTTGTAAAGGGGAGGAGAGGAGAGATAGTAGCAGGAGGTAGGTCGGTGATCAAAAGATAATTCTTTTTTTAAAAATTTATTTATTTGGCTGTGCCGGGTCCTAGTCGTGGCGTGCATAAGGGATCCAGTTCCCTGACCAGGGATGGAAACCAGGCTCTCTGCATTGGGAGTGTGGGGTCTTAACCACTGGACCACAAGGGAAGTCCCCAAAGATAATTTCTTTTTGTTTCTTTTTTTAAAAAGATGTTTACATGTTGATGAGATAATTCAGTTAAAGAAAAAATGATGAGATAGGGGAGAGAAAAAGTAGGTGTACCCCATACACTTGTTAGTTATTGACACTATAATGTGAATGTGTACTGCCTACATCCATAGCTTAAAATATTTTTAAGCAGGGAAATTCTTTTTTTTTTCCTATGCAGTCTTATGATTCATATATAACAGATAAATCATGGTGGAAGGGGTGGGTGAAAGATGGATAGAATACCAGGAGCCCACCAGCTCTGCTGCCCTTGACCCCTTCCACCTCCTCCCGCCCCCAAAACCCTTAAAGCAGCTCCTCAGAACTCTAAGACTCCAAGGAATATAGTCTGAAAAGTTGTGCCCTAGATAATCTTTTTACCCTTAAAGTTGTATGAGTCCCATAGAGTGTAACAGGATGGTCTTTAAATCTCCCTGTTCAGGACACCGGCTATGTGACAACAGTCACAGGAATGGAGGCAATTAATGGAATTGTTTGCCTCATATGGATACAGGATTCCCTCCCCTCACCTTGCCCACCCCCCCAAAAACCTAGGAAGTCATTTGCAAAACAAGACATCCTCAGGGAGATGGAAATCTTGTTAACAGTTTAGGCTTGTCTGCATGAACATCTGTTTTAATAGCACATCTGTATGGTGTAGTACTTAGCAGGGTGACCTCGGTTTTTTCTTAGAGAATTTAATGGATTTTTCCTTTCTTGTTTTACAGCCCTTCCCTACACAGTTAGTCAGTTGAAAGTGAAATCGTTCTGCTTGGTCCTGAAACGGGAGATCAATAACTGTGGGGCGATGCTATGTGCAGCATCCCAGGTAGCAGCCATAGCTAATGAAGCAGTGGGTAAGTGATTTCACCAGTGTCTGAGCTCTGACGCCAGGAAAAAGCACAGGAATGCTGCCCAAAGGGCCACTTTTCCAAAGAGGAGAAACGAGGGCGTCTTCTGGCTGAGACAGATGCAGTTATAAAGCCAGGTGTGGGGGAGGGTTGCCCAGCCACCCTGGATATGAGGAGAGCCTCAGAGAGTCTAGGATAGAATTACACATAGTTCTGGGGTCAGGGAGCTGGAAGGAGCATAAAGATTACAGTTAAATTTCTAGTGAGAAATTCTATTTGACCTTTTGTTCAATCATTTACTCGTTCATTTACTAGTGACTAGTTATCAAGCACCTATTGTGTGCCAAGCAATTCGTTATATACTGTGAAGATAAACAGGACATAGGCCTTGCCCTCAAGAAGCAAATAGCTCAGTGGGTCAGATGGAAATGAAGTTGAACTTGATAATTTTAAAACATTGGAGCATATCCAATGATGGAGATATGTACGTGGGTTATTGCTCATTCTGTATTTTAAGATCTTAATTCCATTTTTCTTAGATGAATTCCCTAAAAGAAGACCTAAAAGAGTACCTATTTGGCTCAGTAACAATTGTTTCCATGTCCTTGACATACAGGATGTGTTGGAATCGAAAGTTGTTGTTGGAATCGAAATTAGATAGCACTTAATTAATAACCTTTCAAGATAGATAGACCTTAGCATTTTTATCATCCTCATTTTCTGATTTGAAGTACTACTACATCAAAAATGATGTTTATCAGCTAATTCACATTATGGTGTCAATAACTAACAAGTGTATGGGGTACAGCTACTCTGGAAGTCTGTGCATTTTAACATGGGTTAATATCCTGACCCAGACCTGAACTTCAGATAAGACATCAAACACAAGATAATATTTTGTGGGAGACAGAAGATTGCTTGGCCTCCCTCAAATTATACCACAAAGCCCAGTGGCCATGAACAACACTTAATGGCTTAAATAAAATTTTTACAAGGGTACATGAGAATCAGAATTCCTCTTTGCCTTTAAGATATCATTATTCATCAGTAAGGACTCAGGTTAAGCAACCTCTCCAAGACCATACAGCTAGGATGTAACTGATGTGGGGCTCTGAATAAGACCAGTCTGATTCCAAGAACGCTGCTCTTATCCTAATTTGGATCAAATTTAAAGAAAGCTGATAAGATCAACTCTGGGGACTAGATTGCACTGGGGCTCTGACTGCCTTATTGTGAAGAAGGCTGTAATGGCTCTGATGTGAACTGGAAAAGCTCAGCCAAAAGTCACCAAGAGAAGCTAGCTCCTCCTGGCGATGCTGGACCCCGGTCTCTAGTATCAGGATATGGCATACTGCAAATAGCATTGCCTGTAGAGGCAGCCAACCCAAGTGCAGATCCCAGCTCTGCCACCTAACAGCTGATAACCTTGAGAGAGTTACTTTATTTCCTTGTACTCCACTTCCCTCAACTGTAAATGCGGATGAGAACAGCGTACTCACGTTCCACAAAGGGTTCTTGGGAGGATTACGTAACCTTTAATATACATAAAATGCCCAGATTAGCACTTTATTCTCATCAGAATAGATGTTATATAAGGCTAGCTACTAATATTATCTTTCGGCACAATTTTCACCCTTCTCTCTGCCAACATCTAGCACAAATACTCTCAGGGACTGCTTAGGGTCATACATTTTAAAAATGGCCAGGAGTCATAGATATAAATGCAGATGCCATGCTGTCTTTCCCTTTTGTGTCTCTAAGGCCAGCCAGCAATGGGCTGAAATGGGAGGAGGCTACCCCACCTAGTTGTCTCCACTCACAACCTTTCCTTGCACAGTCAGAGGCAGGCTGGGTTAGCAAATACTTGTGAATGGCTTCCACTGCCTGGCTTCCTTTGGGTGACTATCCTATATCTTTGAGACCTGCTGGTGGTTCCAAGGTGATATGAAATAAACCAACTAGCATTTTATTTTGTCTTACAGACTCTCATGACTTCTTAGGTATAGGGAAATTCTCCTGTTCTCTTATTACGTCCCCACGTCAGTCACTGATGGCTCAGTTTCTTTCCAGAGAAAGGAAGGAAATCCAATGAACGTTGTCTGAGTCAAATATTGTTCTAGGCACTTAACATGCATAATCCCATTATACGTTTGTAACAGCCCTATGAGGTAGATACTATTACTCCTGCTTTACCGTAAGGAAATTGAAACGCGGGTTATGCAACATCCCCACTCACCATGGACAAAGAGCAAGTGAGTAGCTGAGCTGGGATTTGAAACACCATTGATCTGACTCCAAGCCTGAGACTTTCACTCTACTTTTATGGGCAAAATCTGTTATTACACAATTAGAGCTAAAAGTGAAAATGCAGACGTCATTGGGAGAGGTAACACTGATGTGTGTTTGTATTAGGGGACAAAATTGCTATCAGATCTTTCCTTGAAAACAGGCTTTGATAAGAGAGAGAGCACAGATGAGAGAATATGCTTGACATTAAGTACCATAAAGGAAGTGGGGGGGAGGGAAGGAGACGAGTGTGAGGTATGTTAGTTTTCCATTGCTCCTATAACAAATTATTATAAATTTAGTGACTTAAACAACACAAATTTATTATCTCATAATTCTATAGGTCAGAAGGTCAACACAGATGTCACCAGGCTAGAATCAAGGTTCAGCAGGGCTGCATTTCCTTCTGTCGGCTCTAGGGTAGAATCCATTTCCATGCTCATTCAGGTGGCAGAATTCAGTGATTGGGGTTGTGGGACTGAGGTTCCCGTTTCCTTGGTAGCTGTCATCTGAGGCTACCCTTAGCTCCTAGAGGCCTCTCTCTGGTCCTTGTACATGGACCAAAACTTCTCAAAACCAGAAACGGGGTGTTGAATCCTTCTCATGTTGCCATCTTCCAACTGACTTTTCTGCATTCCATTGTTGCATCTGTCTAATCCAGCTAAGAAAGTTCCTTCCATTTTTAAGGATGCATATGATTAGATTGGGCCCACCTGGATAATTCAGGATACTCTTCCCATCTCAAGGTCATTACCGTTAATCATGTCTGCAATGTTCCTTTCTCCATGTAAGGTAATATATTCACAGGTTCTGAGTACTAGGGGAGAGACATCTTTGTGAGGAGACATATTATTCTGTCCACCACAAGGGTGGGTCTGGGGGTGACTTGCAAACTATGCCTGCTTCATAGCTTTGTCCTAGGTCTCCTGGTCTTGGGGAACAATTTTGCTAGTTCCCCAAATTGTTCTTTAGAATGGATCTGAAGGTCAGGATGAGGATGAGGGACAGGGAAGCTCTGAGCCTAGCAGACATATCCTGACCTACCTCCAAAGGGTTTCTGGCCTACCAGCCTTCCCAGTGTCCCTTTAAAGCAATTTGTAGTCCGTTATCCTGTATCATTAACCTAATTAGTGTAATTGCACCCAATTACGTAATCAGTGTAAATACATGAAGAATCCCATAATTAGACAATGTAATTAGGTAATTAATAGATGACGTGGGAAAAATCCATAGAAAACATTCTGAAATGGACATGGTGCCTGCATGAAGCAGGCAATTTGCTAACTTCAGCATCTCAGCCAACTCCCTCTGTTGGGGAAGAGAGATCCACAAACTAATTAGAATCCGAACCATAAAATTCTTTTTGTTTTTTCTTTTTTTTTTCGGTACGCGGGCCTCTCACTGTTGTGGCCTCTCCCGTTGCGGAGCACAGGCTCCGGATGCGCAGGCTCAGCGGCCACGGCTCACGGGCCCAGCTGCTCTGCGGCATGTGGGATCTTCCCAGACCAGGGCACGAACCCGCGTCCCCTGCATCCGCAAGCGGACTCTCAACCACTGCGCCACCAGGGAAGCCCGAACCATAAAATTCTTGTTCTAAAAACTCCTGCTGTCTTGTATCATGTCCGTCCACCCCCAATTTTATAACTCTATGGCCAGGTTCTCTCTCTGTGTTGCTCCTGGGGAGAGAAAGTTCTCCCACAGAACTGAGTAAGATGAAAAAATCCAGCCCATCGTAAACCAGATTTGACACTGAGTCTATAGATAGGATGAGACTTTATTAAGGCCACGTCTGTGTGACAAAAGTAACCAGACAGGCAGAGGCAGAGCTGGGCTGCTTGGTCGACAGTCTTCCCAGCTGATTCTCATTGAGGGGACAGACATGGTCCCCTTTCCTATAGCAACCTGTGAGAGTTCAGTGGAGAAAGAGGTCCTGACAATTCGATCTCCAAATATACCTTCAGTTTATCCACTCTTTCTGCCTTTGTGGCCATCACCCTAGGTTCAGTCACTGACAGGTGTCTCCCCTGATCTACAGCAGCAGGGACCAGACTGAGTTCTTTGCATCCTTTCCCACCCTTCCTCCAATCTGTTCTCCACCAGCAGCTGGAGTGGTCTTAAGATCATCTCAGTCCACTGACAAAATATTTTAATGGAGAAAACCCACATCTTTAACATTACCTACAAAGCCTTATGAGATCAGGCCTCTGCTTACCTCTCAGACCTTTTTTGTACCCTCTCCCCAGACATTCTGTCCACGTTGGTTTTCTGCCCATGTCTTCAAATATGCTACGCTCTCTCCTACTTCAGGGCTTTCCCATAAGCTTTTCCCTTAGCTTCCAAGCGAATGTCCCTTGTCTTTTACTGGCTAAATTCATCCACTCCCTAGGCTCCTGGTTCCTTAGAGAAGCTTTCTATCACCCCTTGATTTAAAACATTTTGTCATTACAATCTCCCATAACACATTATACCTTTTCTTCCTGGCATGCTTCACAATCTGTAATTCTGCATTTATAATCCACAGTATTATTTTACGATCTGATCTGTGCCATTCACTAGATTGTAAATTTCATAAAGATAACAGCTATGGTTTGTTCTGTTTACCATGGAACCCCCAGTATCTAGCACATACTAGACACTCAACATATATTTGTGGAATGAATAGTGTGTTGAAAGTGGGAGCTCTGAGAACCAACCAGAAGGTATCATATCAGTGGTCAGGGCCAATCCAGACCAGCAGGGTGAGAAGCTGGAATGGAGGCTCCAGCACCACAGAAAAAAGCATTTGATCAGCAGCTGCACGGGAGCTTGGATTCCCTGGTCAGTGATCACTGTCTCCTCCTCATAACCGCAACCACAAGACTTCCAACCAAAAAGCATCAGACTTCTCCTAATTTAGAGTTGTGATCAGGCTTTGTCTTTTACTCACTCTTTTCATTTTAGCCTGTTCCTTAGAGAGACACCTATGGAGCCTGGGCTGTTGATCACACGCAGATACACCATTAAATTGATTTTTACCTTCTGCCTTGCATTACACATTCCAGAGAGAGACAGTGGAGAGGTTGAGGTGATGTAGATTCAGAGATGGATTAGTCTCCATTATGAGCAACAGCAGGAGTTAAAAAAAATGGGTGGATGTTTTCTGAGGGAAGGATATTCAAGTCACAAAAAGTGGTCAACTCCTCTGTTTCCAAACATGGAACTAAGCTAAATCAAGAATGGCATCAGCCTGGATTGTCACTTTTCATTTGCTGACTGTTATTGTATTTATAGTCACTTCTCTGATGGCCACTGATCATTCTGTAATCATTTCATTCTTTGGTTTATTCTTCATTATATTTGTTCTGTCTGTGGTAAACATGTACTGAACACCTTCTACTTGCTTACGACTCTGCTGGTCATTGGTAATGCACAAAATCCTCTTCCTAGCAACCTGCCTTCTCCCCACAAAATCAGAACTCTGAGTCAGCCCTCTAAGAGCTGGATAACCAGGAATGTTTTCAGGCAGATAAATGGCTATGGCTATGTCTGGATTTATAAGCTGTGCCAGAGGACTCAGATGGCAAGTCTATTGGATTGGTATGACCAAGACAGACATGGTCCCCTTTCTTACAGGACTTACCGTCTAGCTGACACAATGGACTATAAAACAAGTAATTCGGGCTTCCCTGGTGGCACAGTGGTTGAGAGTCCGCCTGCCGATGCAGGGGACATGGGTTCGTGCCCCGGCCTGGGAAGATCCCACATGACGCGGAGCGGCTGGGCCCGTGAGCCATGGCCGCTGAGCTGCGCGTCCGGAGCCTGTGCTCCGCAACGGGAGAGGCCACAGCAGTGAGAGGCACGCGTACCGCAAAAAAAAAAAAAAAAAAACCAAAAAAACCCCAAGTAATTCTAGTCAAGTGTGAGGAGTATGATCCTGCAGGAGGTACAGGGTGCTATGATGACACATTTTAGGGGAATCTCATCTAGTCTAGGGCCTTGGGAAAAGTCTCCTGGAAAAACTAATGTTTAAGCTGAGATTTACAAGAAAGGTAGGGCTTAGTAGGGTCAAGGGCTGCCAGGTATGAGTGATTTTTTTTTTTTTTTTTTGAGGGGAAGGGAATGTATATGTAGTGATAGTGATGCAGGCACCGGGAGGAAAGTTCAAAATAATGGGGCTGAGAGGGTACATGGCATGTTGAATGGACTGAATGGAAGAAGAGAAATATGACTGATTTGTAAATTTCTTTCCCCTGCCCCCAGCAAGAGGGAGCCCCTTGATACAAGAGAACTCCTATTTTATATTTTATTCACGTAAAAGTTTTATACTTTATATACACAAAATATTTAATATTTCCTAATTTATATTTCCTATATCATTTAGCATAATATGAGGTATACAATGTTGATTGATTATGTGACAGTCTAGATTAGTTTTTATCTTTATTCGGATTCCATTTGTATCAGCATTAGGAGAAATATGCTGAGGAAGTTTCATCGTGAGTGTCCAGATGACCCGAAGATATTCTGTATGATTCTTTAAGGAAGGTGAATTATGGATGGATGCTGCTGTAAGAAACTGCAAATGAGAATTACGAGGGAAGCTTGTTGTAGTCCATCTTCTTCCTACCAACTTGCCTTCTCCCTGCAATTTCCTATCCTTGGCTCAGGCCCCCAAGTGTTGAGTAACCAGGTCCTTTTTCAGGGAGGTAGTGACTACGTCTAGATTCCTTGCCTGTACCAGTAGGACGTAGAGAGAGTATGTCTGTTGGATTGGGCTGCCCAACCAGTGGCTCCAGTGAGATGCCAGTGGGCACACATATTGATCATAAATAATGTCTTCATATCCTATAGTAGGTCATAAATCAAAGAGATTTCAACATACCTTTCTCTCTGATTTGTTCTAATGAGCTGTGTTCTGGCCTGGAACTTTTCTTTTTAGGGTGCATGCATGACCTGGCCCTGTTGCCCACTGCAGTTCAAATCCTTTTCTTTTGTTTCTGTTTTTTTAAAATCTTTATTTATTTATTTTTAATTTTTATTTTATATTGGATTGGAGTTGATTAACAATGTTGTGTTAGTTTCAGGTGTACAGCAAAGTGATTCAGTTATACATATATATGTATTTATTCTTTTTCAAATTCTTTTCCCACTTAGGTTATTGCAGAGTACTCAGCAGAGTTCCCTGAGCTATACAGTAGGTCCTTGTTAGTTATTTTAAATATAGTAGTGTGTACATGTCAATATTAAACTCCCACTCTATCCCTCCCCCCACACTCTCCCCCTAGTAACCATAAATTTGTTCTCTAAGTCTGTGAGTCTGTTTCTGTTTTGTAAATAACTTTATTTGTATCTTTTTTAAAGATTCTACATATAAGCGATATCATACGATATTTGTCTTTCTCTGTCTGACTTACTTCACTTAGTGTGATAATCTCCAGGTCCATCCATGTTGCTGCAAATGGCATTATTTCATCTTTTTAATGTCTGAGTAATATTCCGTTGTATATATGTACCACATCTTTATCCATTCATCTGTCTGTGGACGTTTGGGTTGCTTCCCTGTCTTGGCTATTGTAAACGGCACTGCAATGAACATAAATCCTTTTCTTTCTTCTCCTTTTTTTTTGATGTTTGTTTAATTTAATGCACAATAATTAATGTTATTGTCCAGCTTCAGAGGAACTTATTTTTTTTTTTTTCCCAAATCCTTTTCTTAACCTCTCATTCCACAGAGTCTGGAAAGCTTATTATAAACACCTCTGGCTCTGTGTCCATATCACTAGAGTAACCAGAGGGTTGCAGAGCCTTCCTACTCTGCCCTCTGTCAGTACTCAGTAAATACTCTAGTGGCTATTTGATGGACTGCTCTATTTTTTGCTAGTAAACAATTTCCCTCTGTTTTAACGTTAGCTATTACATAACCAGAAGGAACTTTCTAACTCACTAAATCCAACCCTTTCTTTGACAAAGAAAGAAACTGAGGCAGGAGAGAGAAAACAGTTTACTCAAGCTCATCCAAACCTTTGAATGGAGTTTGGGAGAAGGAACTAGCCATGCTTTGTTCAGTCCTTCCTGAGTGGGTGTAGTCTGGTTGGCTCTCTCATCATGGGGTGAGATTCCTGGGATAAGTTTTGCCTCTGCAGGAGGTGAGGTGAGGGTCTGAAGTGGTCTGTCTACTTGGTACAACACGTGACCTAATATGTACTGAGTAACTTTGTTGAATAAATAAATGAATACCATACGCAAGAAACCATGTGATAAATGACCACAAAGATGATTTAGACATTGTTCCTGTCCTTTAGGAGCCAACAGTCCATCTAATGAAGAAATAAGACAGGGAAAAATAACTCAATTTTGGACAGTGTGTAGTTGGTGTTTTTAAAAAATGACGCACACAGTGTAATGATAATGGGTCAGCAGAGGAAGCCAGTCTGTTGGCACATCTGGGTAGGCTACCAAGTGGCCTTTATCATGGGAACCAGGATAAATAATTACTATACATCGTTATGGCATTTCCAGTTTATGTTTCTAGAGCAAACAGGTAAATTTAGAGCAAGTCAGTTGCTTTCAACATATAATTCATTGTAAACTTTTCCTAGCCTATTTCCCACTTAGAAAGATTACAAATAGGGTGCATCTTACGGCTGGGATGGAGCCGAGAGGAAGCCTGTCTCTTCATTCGGGGGTTCGCTGCATCGGGGCTCACCACAATTTGAATATTTACTTCTTCTTTGTGCACCGTCTGATGTCCTTGAGGCTGTCTGTTTTCTTTATGGCCTGGAGCTATTGGGCCCATTTTAATTTGAATGTTCACTTTGTCCTCTGAAATTACGAATAAGGGACGCATTCAGAACCATAGGTCTGTTCAGAAAAACAGAACAAAGCAAAACAAAACAACTGGCTCTATTTTCTGAGGTTTCGTGGCTGATTATTTTTCAAAACAGAAGACTTCCTTCCCATGATGTGTAACTGCAAATTGCCAGAATGGTTAAAAATAACAGATATTTTTAAAGGTTGCTATACTTGAGAGACCCTTAGACTGTTGCAAATTCTTTATAAGTTTATGAAAAAGCTGCATATGTGGAAAACAATAGGATGTCTGTGTCTCTCTCCCTGCATCCTGTTGTCTGTGAATCTGGGAGTAGCTCTGGGATGCTGTTGCCAGACAAAAGAGGGCACTGTTTGTACCTGCAGTTGGCAGGTAAAGATGGCAACACTCAGTGAGGCTGATGCCATTTGTCCTTTGGTTGTGACTTTACTCTGTTGCCTTGACAACTGCCAT
The DNA here is from genome assembly GCF_059928025.1 of Delphinapterus leucas. NCBI lineage: Eukaryota > Metazoa > Chordata > Mammalia > Artiodactyla > Monodontidae > Delphinapterus > Delphinapterus leucas. The sequence continues at coordinate 70,762,913 of NC_143129.1, forward strand.
GGAAGGTGAAACCTCTGGAACATGTAAAGCTTAGAAACCTCTCACTGAGATTGTTCATGATTCTCTGGCTAAGCCCCCTCTTTTAAAAGAGTGGCTTCATTTTTCTTCCCATTGTTGTGGTGATGTCCTAGTCTGTCTCCATGCAAAAACCATCTCTCTCCGCAGCAGGTGTGGCAGAACTTCCATCCGCTAAGAGTTCTCTGGAGGGAGCATGGGCCCCGGGGAGTCTCTGAAATCACAAGCATTTAGAGGAAAATTGAAGCTCTGTGGAATTTCAATCTGCCTTCCTAAAAAAGGCACATGGGTATAAATCATGGTTCCATTAAGTCTTTTGCATTCTCCAGTTAGTGCTTCCTATGTTTCTCTTGTCCTTTGGTATTTTCTCTTTAGCTTCTCTGCTCATCTGTCACAACTCTCTTCTCAGGTGTCCCTATGACTTACGAGGAATTGACAAAGTTTCTTACTTTGACGCTGAGGCAATTAACCTCTGTCCCTGCAGGTGTGGCACATCTATCTCAGAGACACCAAAAGGATTAAGGGACACTTTGTTACCCAAGACTCTTGTCTGGAAGATGCTTCCTTCCTAGAACAAGTCTCCAGTATCACAGAGAATTTCCACAAACATTCTGAGCCCCTGACTTCTCTGTTTGTGCTGTTTATATTGATATGGCCAGAAAGAATTTCCCACCCACATGAAAATTTTGAGATGAAAAGGGGTTCTGGAACTCTGGTGGAGGACAGAAGAGTACAGCCCCCAGCGTTCATGTTTTTCTAGGATTCCAGGCAAAGACAAGTGATCAGGTAGAGACCACTGGACTGGAGATGAATGCCTGGCCTTTTTAGGCAGCATTATTAAGCATATAGAAGGTACCCTAGGGAACATTTAGTCCAATTAATTTATTTTACATATAAGGAAACTGAGGCCCAGAGCAGGGAAAAGCTTATCCAAGGTCATCTAGCCAAATAACCTAGCTATGACTGGAACTCAGATCTCCTAAGTTTCCAGCCAGTGTTTATTCTGCATTAATGGAATTCTCTGGAAAAAGGTTACTGTTTTAATGAAACATTGACAGGTCTATGGCCATTATAGAACTTTCTTGGTAAGGTTCAGTACCACTGAACATTCTTGATGAATGAAAAAGAACTTACAAAGTCTTTGGAACAGAATAATGTAATGAGTAACAACCTGTGTGGACCTTATTCTCTGTGGAACAACATTCATTCACTTTTTTTTTTCTTTTCATTGAATATTTCATGAGTACCATAGAGTGTGCAAGGCATTGGGAGATAGAGAGATGAAAAAAATAACACCTCAGCATTCCTGAAGCTTATGAAAGTTTTGTATTGCAAGTAGCATTTGACCTGAGTTTTGAAAAAGGGGTTCCAAGTGGAATTAGTGTCAAGTATCTAGTCTTTCTGGAACACAAGCTTTCTATAGGGAAGCAATGGCATATAAATCTGGATTGCAGAGGTTTGTATTATTTTAATACATTTATAGGGCTGGTCAATTAAATAGGCATAATAGATATAACCTAGCTTAACTTTTGCAAAGCTTTTGAAACTCATCCTTTGCAGATTCCTCATCAGTAAGTTGGAAAACAAATTCTAGGCCAAATAATTTTTAGGTGGGCGAAGAGTAAACCATAAGATTAAGTTGATCATTATCTATCAATGTAGATTTAATAAGCGTTAATTTCTGGGAAATGGAAGAAGAGGGGTTAGAAAACTATAACCTGAGGGCCAAATCTGGCCCATCACCTATTTTTAGGTAAATAAAGTTTTATTGGAATAGTGCCTTGGCCATTTGTTTATGTAGTGTGGATGGCTGCTTTTGCCTTAACACTGGCAGAGTTATATAATTGCAACAGAGACATAAGGCCTGGGAGAGATACAGTCCCCGTCTCTGTCTTGGGTCAGGTTCCCTGGGAAGCAGAGTCTAGGATGGAGATTTGCATGCAGGAAACTTAACAGGAAGTGCTCTCCAGTTCAACATCTGTAAGGGAGTGAGGGAGGAAAGAATGGGAAAAGAGAGAAGTTGAACTACCAAGAATTTGCAACTGAAGCCTCAGCCTTACAGGGAACTGCACTGGGGTGGCCCTGCAGAGCAATCCTGAATCAGTGCAAGGAGGCTGGGCCTGTGTATCCCCACTCTGCTCAGATATTAGATACAAGGCTCGTCCCAGGGAGGGACATAACTTTGGGCGAGGTGATTCCTTTTGGCTAAAGACAATTCCCAAAGAGGGGCTCAGCGGTCAGTCGTAAGTAGCCGCCTCTTCTTGAGCCTGGGGGAATCAGTACCTCAGTTCTGAGTAGGTTCTGAGAGGCAGGTCACAGTATCTACTACAGTTTCTTGCCCATCTTATTTTCCCCATACAAACCCTGGGTTGAAAACGTCAGGGAGGCATTAAGGAAGAGTACTGTAATTCACATCATCGATAATTTATTGCAAAGATCCAGTTACATAAAAGAACATAAAATTCTATAATTCTATGGCCCTATGAGTTGTCTGTGGTCTCCCATGGATTTCCACTTTTAAGCCTGTTCTGTTCCTTATACTTGGTGTGTGGGCATAGCATGTCCAGTGAATGGTTGAGGCATGAATTGGGGTGAGCTGATTCAATAGTGTTACACATTCAGGAAGGTTCCTGTGTTGGTATGAAGATGGAGTCATTTTCCAAGGTCCCATCACTCTCATTAGATTCAAAGTTAAGGTTTCCCCAGAAATGCATTTTGCATTGGAAGGGGCTAATTGCCATTTCTCTGCCTGGAAAGATTCACTGTGGGTGTGTAAGGGCCTAGGGCCTTGGGGTGGGGGAGAATTCATTATAAGCTTGATTGTACTATGCAAATATTAAAAAATGTACTATTACAGCATCTTCAAGCTAGTGGAACTTACAGTGCTACTTCATGTATATTGGGATCCTGAAAATAATTACATTCACTTTTGCTTGGTAGTTAGCTCTGATCCTTGGTAAGTTTCATAAGATGGAACTTGCAATATTGTCAGTATCTAGAAATAGAGTATTCTTGGAGAATGTTTCAAGGGAAAGATATCCTGTATCTTGTGAATTTGAAGGCATGAATCAAGCCTTATGTGACCCCTTTGTGAACAGGAATTAGTGTGGTTCAGCCTCTGCACAGAGTCATGTGACATATGATGTGGAGGCACCACACCAACTGCAGAAGCTTTGAAGAATGACATCAATTTTCACTGAAGATTTTCCTGAAAGGGGTTAACCTTAGACTTTATCCAATGTGCCAAACTGAAAGCTTCCCAGAAAGCCTCTCTAGATGTTATTTTTTTCCCCCAAAGTTCTATCCTCAGGACAGTCGCTGAAAATCCCTCCTGCTGTCATTTATCAATCCAGCTTCTTTCTTGCTGGGCTGCTTCCCCCGCCTACGTCCTCCTGTTAACCTGCTGTGTTGCTCCTCAAGCTTTTAACAACTTCTGTTCCAGCTCTGGACAGGTCACTCTATGATTTTTTTCTATTTTTATTTTTTTGGGTTACGCGGGCCTCTCACTGTTGTGGCCTCTCCTGTTGGAGCACAGGCTCCGGACGCGCAGGCTCAGCGGCCGTGGCTCCCGGGCCCAGCTGCTCCGCGGCATGTGGGATCTTCCCGGACCGGGGCGCGAACCCGTGTCCCCTGCATTGGCAGGCGGACTCTCAACCACTGCGCCACCAGGGAAGCCCAGGTCACTCTGTTCTTTGTCAGTGCCATGCTTTATGGTCCTCTCTTCTCTAAAAAAAAAAAAAAGCATATTTTCTGTTATCCTACTTTTCTTGTGAAGAATTCTCACAGAACACTTCTAGAGGATAAAATTCTTCACTTCATTATGTCTTTGACAGGTAGTTGCTTGGTGAGATTGACATCAGAACCATCTGTACTTTTGAATGGGAGTCAGAAGCATTTTCTCTCTTGGTTCCATCTCCCTTCCCCCCAGTACTTCATTTTGGTCCCCAGAAGAGGGTAAATTTCCATTGTTTATCAATTGAAAACTTGGGATATATTTAACTGGTGTTAGAAATTATCCACCGAGAATCACAATGGCCTATGGAAAATGCCTGAGTTGCAGATATTCTTCTGGAACATGATTCATGTGTAAACTAAGGATTGCATGTCTAAATAAACCTGAGTGTCTGATATCATTTTTTTCCCCTGAGAAATGTGACCATTGATAATGACCTAAGTATACCCAAGTGCTTACCCTACTAGGGCAGCTACACAGGTAAGAACAGATCAAGGTTATATGCATTTTACCTCAAGAGTCCCTCCTTAACTCTGCTCTTTTCTCTCCATCTTAAGATTGCATATCAGAATGAAAGTAGGTGGGAGTGATATTTTTATTGGGATAAGTTTGCATCCACTTCATTTTTTTTAAAGCAAACAATTTGCAAATACCCATGCTTTATTTTTAGTAACAGACTACTTTCAGTAAACTTCATAATCCATCATGATTTCCCAGAGCGCTGTGACATGATGGTTGAGAACTGTCGGTTTGGGGTGTGAGTGTAAATTTATTAATGTTTTCCTGAACTTCTCTTTCCTTTTACCCATAGTCATGCTGGCTAAGGAACAGAGGGCAATTACAAGCTTCCCAGTGTTTATACGGATGGCAGCCATCTATATTTCTCTGCAAAGGGTGTATGGAATAAAAGTGTGCATTGCAGAGGCAGTTAAGTGAGCCAGATATAGCAAACTAAGGCAGATAACGATATGGCCTCGGGCTTAACATGGCTCAAGTCATTCCTCCCTGACAAGAGTAACGGCTCTTTTGCCCTTAAGGCCCTCAGTTCCACAGGGCTCTGGGCTGTCATCCTTCTCTCCACAGAACACCTGAGGTCATTAAGAGAAATGCTGATGCCATGCTAGGGGCCATGATCTTCCCTGCCACCAGGTTGCAGCTGACACATGGATGACATTCCTTTGGTGTCAAATCCAGGCAGAGTGTTGTCTTACCTGTCCCAATATCTGTTGGAAATCAGCTCTTGGAAGGAATTTAATTGATTTTACCTAAATTCAGATAAGACTTAAGAGGCAAGGATAAAGTTGCCACACAAGGGCAGTCCTGGATTCCAAATAGCACTGGAAGATCCCTGGATACAGTGAACCCCATATGTCTGCAGGAACTCTAAATGACTAGTTAAATCCTAAAGTAATGTATGTATGATATATCAGATTTATTGTGGACTGCATATGTATGTTTGCATGCCTGGGTGCAAAGGGTTGCTGAACCCAATTCCAAAATGTGTGTGTGTGGAGGAGTCCCCACTCCAGTATGCAATTCTCAGACACCAGCAGAGTGTCCGAGTTTTCAACTCAATTCTGACACTGTTTACCTGGAGATAGAATCAGATTCCACAAGTAAAGGGCTCAGTCCCACAAGACTGCCCTCCATTTTAGATGCCAGATGCAAGCCCGGTTTGTTACCTGTGCTTCTGACCCACTAGCTGTAAATGAGAAGGTCCCACGACCCCTCCTCAGGTTCAATTAATTTGCTAACATGGCTCATAGAACTCAGGAAAACTTGTTTCCTCACTAGATTACCAATTTATTATAAAAGGATATGTATGAAAAGATACAAATCGACAGCCAGATGAAGAGAGAGATAGGGCGAGGTCCTGAAGAAAGGACCTCTGGCCTTGTGGAGTTTGGGGCCTGACACATGGAAGTATTCTGATTTCCCAACATGGAAACTCTTGGGAAAAAAAGGAGCAATAAGCTGTCCTTCTGTTTCTTATGGAAGCTTCTTTACATGGTCATGACTGACTAAATCACTGGCCAATGGCAACTGATTCAACCTCCATTTCCTCTCCCCTCCCAGGAAATCAGGGAGTGGGATTAGAAATTCCAGCCCTCTAATCAAACGGTTGATTCTCCTGGCAACCAGTCCCCACCCTTGGGTGGGAAACAAAAGTCACCTTCTTGAAACTTTTTCAGAAACTGAGGACAAGAGACAACATATTATTCCACTGTTCTTTTTTTTTTAAATTTCATTTTATTTTTGGCTGCGTTGGGTCTTTGTTGCTGCATGCAGGCTTTTTCTAGTTATGGCTACTCTTCGTTGCGGTGTGCGGGCTTCTCATTGCGGTGACTTCTCTTGTTGCGGAACACGGGCTCTAGGCGCGCGGGCTTCAATAGTTGTGGCGCACGGGCTCAGTAGTTGCGGTGCACAGGCTTAGTTGCTCTGCGGCATGTGGGATCTTCCCAGACAAGGGCTTGGACCCGTGTCGCCTGCATTGGCAGGCAGATTCTTAACCACTGTACCACTAGGGAAGCCCTTATTCCATTGTTCTTATTGCTTGGGAATTTTAAGGGTTTGGGGAGCTGTGAGTCAGGAACTGTGGATGAAGATGAAATATATTTTTCCTATAAATCACTATATTGGGCACTGGGTATATGGAGTAAATGGCCTTGTTAATAATGAGGATATGGCTACATTTGGTCATTAGAAATTTCATTTCCAAAGTTAGAAATAGTATAATAAGCATAATATATTGTTCTAGGTCATGGATGTTCTTCCTTCTGTGCTGCAATGAGGTATATCTTCCCTCTATTCTCCCTTACTCTTCACAAGGTAGCACATTGATTCACTGGACACCTATGGTGCATTGATCCTCCCTTCTTTCACATGATTCTTTTGCTAGGAATGGATACAGAGAACAGAGCAAGACTGGAGAGAAAGATTCCCTTATACTTCTGCATAATGTTGCACTGGGGAAACCCTTTCCTCACGTGGGTCTCAGCTTTTATCAATTAGCTGGAGCCAGTACCTAAATCAGTGCCACTATCACCACCACCATCACCACCATCACTACCATCACCACTAACACTACTCTAGCTGAAGCAATCCCCAAGACGTCCTAGAACAAATTTGTTTAAAGGCACTTTTCTCTTAGATTATCAAGATGTGTGTAGTGCTTTTTCAGGTTTCAAGAGACAGAGACATTTTCAGATAACCACTGTTGACAGCAGCTTATTATGAGGATATGCAGATAAATAAATAAACACAGAAAAACTTTTCGTGAGCACCACTGTCAAAGGAATTGAATGTGGCTCATCCATTACAGAATAATTAGCAGCTCTAAGATCCAAGAGTAACTCAAAATGTCCCCTCATAATTGTGTCTTTGCCGCTCCTGACTCTTGACACTATTATTTTAGAGGCTTGGCTTCTGCCTGTCTCTGCTTATATTTCTACTTCGGCCTTGAACTAGTTTCTTCCCTCTCACTCCTCTCCGGTCAGTCATTTGGTTTTTGCTTTCTCATGTCTTCCACGGCTCCATGACTTCAGTCTGTGATCTCTTTTGTTTGTTTCTATTCCCCTGCTCCCTGTGTAGTTGTATGTTCTTTTGCAAATTCTTTAGGAGAGCTGAAGATCTTACTAATTCAGTTACAGTATAAAGTACTACTATTGGCAGATGTCTCATACTAGGCCACTTCACCAACACTGACCAGCTTATAAGTGACTGACTCTGGAACAGGCACCTACCTCCCTGGTCCAATGACTTGAGTCAGTGTGATGGGCATTGGCGTAAAGCTTGTGCTTTATAAGTAAGGAATGCTTTTTATCTACTTTATCTAGAATGTAGCTATGGGAGTGTCAGACTGTTCTCTAGGTAAGCCATCATTGCAGGCTTTCTGTGTGTGCACTAGTGTTGCACCAAGTATGATGCATCAAGAGTGATGAGCACCAAGTACCATATAAATCTTCTTTGCCAGCATGTGGAAGAAAATGGACCTCAAAATCAAAATCAAACCCATTCAGAGGAAGAAGAAAAAGAGAAAGAGAGAGAGAGAGAGCGAGAGAAAAATGACAGTGCCAAGTTCCACAATTCAGCCATGCCTGAAGACAGCTATGGTTATGGGCTTCTCTTTTTTAGTTAAAATTTAGTTGAGTAAGTTAAGTTTTCTGTCACTTGGAACACAAAGCACTGTGGTGACTATGCTAGTATATTAACTTTAATAACTGATTTTAAACATAGAATCTCTACAGTATCTGTTGCCTCATAGGAGTTTGTCAAGAATGGGGATTGCCATTGTGTGCTCACTCTTCCTTCAGGGAAACTGACTCTGGCTGGTTCATAAGAGTTTTTCATAATAAGGACTTTGAAGACAATCACAAGCCACTTTAAATTAGGCTTCCTGGAACAGGTTTTAATCTAATGAGCTCATTAACACATGGTGACATATCAGGGCTGCCTGATATCATCACTGGATAAGGGATAATTTTTCCTTCTTCTTTGAGAATAGGAGTATCTGCTGCACACAGGCCGACACCTTGTGAACTTGGGATGTAAGACAGTGATGTAACAGACATTAATTTTAAGTCAAGGCAGGATAAATGTAAAAATAAGCCTTCTTGGTATGATTGCCTATTGGCCTCTTTTATTGAAACCAGTGAAGTCTTTTATTGAGAGAAAAAGACATGGGTGTGGGACTGCTACATCTGATTTTACATTTTAGAAGCAGAACCATGCAGAAGAAAACTGCTGATGTTGGTCATTAGTAGACCCAGATTTTGCCCCTGGTATGGCACTAACAAGCTCTGTGATTAAAGCGACAAGTTTGTGTGTTAAATAACCCCTTTCCGGTTCCCTCTTGTGACCAAGGGGATGCACTGGTGAGACAGCAGTCTGGAGAGTCATGCAGTGTTCACTGTCTATATAATCCTGGCAGCTGGACTCAGCACCATGCTCCATCCAGCTTGGCTAAACAGCCCAGAGCTTCGACAAAATGCTCAGAGGCACTTGGATGAACTCTGTCATTTTATTCTTTTATGTAAATTCAGCACTGACTTTTCAAATGCCATGCAGGCATGATTTTAGTATATAACTGACAATAGTGTAATGTTTTATAAAGTGATCTTTCAAGTAAAAACAATTGGTAGCAGTTCTATGAGCATTTTAATGGGAGCTGCAGTGGATTTACAAAGAAGAAAAGTATAGTCTTGTGGAGCTTTGGAAATGCCCTGCTCAGATCTTCCTTCAAAAGGACCTGCTGCAGGAACATAGTTGATGGATCTCTTCCAGCTGCTGCTCCTTTGGAACCACTGTGGCATTCATTCTGAAGTCACATTTCTCACACGCTCTTCCCAGCCAATGACTGAGCGAGGGTGTTACTAGAACCAGGCCATTCCTTCCTGAGACAGGATTTCTCTAACGGACAGTTTGGGTCAGGAATTGGTCTGGCCAAGATTTTCTGAGAACTTGTCTGCCATCTGAAGTTCTTCTTACCCAATTTTTCCTTCTCTCTCCCTTTTCACAGATACAAGACTTGCATCATGCCTGTGTGCTTTCTTCCCCTTTACCCTTCCTAGGCATTTCCCCCAGTAAATATATTATACATCTCATTTCATTTTGGCATCTACTTCTTAGAGGACCCAAACAGATGAAAACAGGATTGAGAGTGCTCCAAGAAAAGAGGCAGTAAGATGGGGTTTAGGACAGGTCCATTCATTTAGGACAGGTCCGACTGGAAAGAGGACCCCTTCCTGAGTAGTCTGTGGGAAAAGGATAGTCCCATGCCAACTTGGCAGCCCAATTGCTAAATTTGTCCCCGGCGTTTATCTAAGAAAAAGTCCTTGCTTTCATGATAGTATTGTTAGATATTTTACATCTGTAAATGTTATGACTCAATAATACATTTTTGTAATTATTACTTCATATAATTTTATGACTATTAGAGTAGATTTAGAGAAGAGAGAAAAGTAAATATGCATTTATGCTTTTGTTAAATTATCCTTCTTAATTATCATTTCTGGTTCTCTTCATTTGTTCCTGTGTATTTGAGTTATCATCTGGGGTCATTTTCTTAGTCCAGTACAGTTTTTCTCCCATGCACCTCCTTTGTACTAAATGTTTTTCCATAAACTTGGGGACATTTCAGCCATTATTTCTTTGCATATTTTTTCAGCTCCTTTCCTTTCCTTCTGGTAATACTATTATGCATATATTAGTGTTCTTCATGGTGTACCACATTTCTCTGAGTGTCCGTTCATTTTTCTTCATTCTTTTTTCTCTGCTCTTCAGAGAGCATAATCTCTTATCAGTCTACCATCCAGTTCACTAATTCTTTTGTCTGTTCAAATCTCCTATTGAACACTTTTAGTGAATATTCAATTTTAGTTATTGTACTTTTCAACTCTAGAATTTCCTTTGTTGTTTTTTTAAAATAATTTCTATCTCTTTATTGATAATCTTTATTTGATGTGACCTTGTCAGCATACTTTAATTTTTAAAATTATGATTTCCTTTAGTTCTTTGAACATATTTACTGTGGCTACTTTGAATACTTGGTGAAGTGAGGGCAGTAGCCTCAGTCTCTCTCCTAACATGAAACCTTCACCATATGAGCTAGGGCAAGGGACATTGGGACCCCAATATTCTTGAAAGTGCCACTCCAAGATGGAGCCTCCATCTCATAAGTTGAATCTAGGTGGAAGAAGGGAGCCCCACCTTTTGGCTGCACTCATCTGGAACATAGCCTTAGCAACAAGTAGCTAGGAGCTTCATGAGAATAGCTGACATCCTGCCATTTTTAGGACGATAACCCTCCAACAACTGGGAGCTGGGCAGAGAGGAAGCCCTGTGTTCTTGGCTTCATCAGTTTCATTGAGTTGAGAGGAGGAATGGAGGAAGCAGATCTTGGTTTAAATATAAGAGTCTTGCTGTTCTTATCAAGTTATAGTAGATTTTCTTGAATAAATGTTTCTTCATCTGTTATATACCCTTAGGACCATCTCCAGATGGTTAATTAAAAAAAAAAAAAGTAATTTTCACCAGTTTCAGAGTCATGGAACTCCTAATGCTATCTTGACAGAAGTGGAACTCCCAACTTTTTTTTTTAACAATTTTTATTGCAATTAGCAGTTAATTTGTCCACACGCCTATCTAAATTCTAAGCAAATTGAGAGAAATTGGTAATTTATTTACCTTTATATTTCTAGTGTCTGCTGTAATTTAGTGCATATATTAAGTGCTTAAGTAACATTTGTTGAAGGTATTTTGCCAAAAAACTATCGTCTGTCTATCTGTATTTATAATTGGAACATATAAAATTGCAAACCAGAAATTGTAAACATAAAGTTTGATAAACAGAAATTCATATTCTAGACAACTTCTTAGCAACCTGAATATGGCAGTGGCTGCAAGTATATGTTCAATAACCTATATTCTTCTTTTCCTTAGCACTAGATCCAAATTTACTTGGGATTATAATGTACCCAACTAAAAAACTACATTTCCCAGGTTTTGTGGTAGCTAGGTGTGACCACATGACTCAGTTCTGACCAGTGAGGTATAAGTGGAAGATGTTGAGTTAATCTTCTGAGAAGCTCCTTAAGAGGGGGATATACAACTGGATTAAACTTTTTGCTCTTTCCATCTTTTCAGTGTTTCTTGCATTGAATGTGGCATAATGGCTGAAGCTCCAGGAATCACTTTGGTCCTGGAGATGTCTTTGAGAACTGAAACTGCATTCTAAGGATGGCAGAGCAGAAAGATAGAAGGAAACTGGATCTTTGATGATGACACTGAAGCCTGGAGCCTATACATTGACCCTGATTGATAGATAGATAGATAGATAGATAGAAAGATGGATGACAAACTTTTACCTTGTTTAAGCCGCACATTTCTAATTTCTGTTAATAGTAGGTGACAGTCATTCCTAACTGATATATCATCTATTTCACATTTTGGTGTATTAAGTTCTACTTATATGATATTTATAGTGAATATCATGTTGTATTTGTCTGATTTGGTCTGAACATTACAACTTTCAGGACACTCTTCTCTACAGAGTGCATAAAAATGAATCCAGAAAGGGTGCTAAATTAGTAAACAAACCAACTCTATATCTATATATATAGATTAATCTCCTGCTTTCAGCCTGCCTCTGCAACCTCAAACAACTGTATTTATCCACAGAATTGTGCTTTGATCTAAGTGGAGCATGAATACAAGGGAAAAAAATGTAATCTCCAGCTTTTCAGTTTTTTCATGGTTCCATTCAAATGAAGTCATTATTTACATGTGTTTGAGATTTTCAAGTAAAATTTCAAAGAACCTGACACCCTATCAACATCACTCATTCTTTCATAGTTGGTTTCAATCATGGGATGATAATGAAAGTTCACATTTATTGAGTACTTACTATGTGTGTATGAAGCGGTGTTCCAGTTGCTTTATATGTAATCTATACAACAAATTTGTAAGGTATGTACTATTATTATCCTCATATTACAGATGAGGAAAGGAAGGTACAGAAGGTTAAATACGTTGCCCAAAACCACACAGCTAATAAATGGTAGAACGAGGATTCAGACTTTAGCAATCTGCTCCAGAGTTTGTGCTCTTATCAACTATACTGTATTGTATTTTCTAGACATGATTCTGTTTTTAGTCATGGAAGCTCTTCTTGGTGTAAAGACATCCCTTGTTTCTTTTTAACATTTGTTAAGAAAGAACTTTAATGATATGAATACCCAGAAGACTTTCAGTATGACTAAATTATAGCTACACATGCAGATAATCTTTTTGTTTTCCTGTATAAAATTATCATTAGAGATGGTAGGGGAAGAAGGTATCAATAAATTTCATTGATGCTGAAATAATATGCCCTCCATTTTCAATATAACCAGAAATTCTTGATAATATGTTTTGTTATTGGTGTGCCATGAGGTATATCAAATGCAAATTGTTACTAATAAAGGGCCAGAGTTTGTGGTTGACTTTCTTTTTATATAAACCAGAGTAGCTTCAGGCTTATCCTATTATAATCATTCTGCTCATTTGTGTTACAATAAGTTTTCATGTGTTGGAAAAGAATGCTTTGAGTGGTAATTACTAGGAAACATACTTAACCCCTATCTAATTTTATCTGTCTTTCATATTTGAACACATTAGGAGAAAGAGGTTAAGAATCATTGGTCTAAATGATCAACCATAGTTGTCTGCCTTACAGGTTGGTTAGCTGAAGTAAGAGATACGATGGTTAATTTGACATTTTTAGACCTTCAGAAGTCTATGTTGGCATTGGCTCAATGGTGGGAATAATCTTGTGGATAATTTAAGCAAACTTTTAAAACCATTGCCTCTTTTCTTGACTGGTCTTAGATGTTGAGTTGGCCATTCAGTAGGCATAAGTATTGCTTAACAGTTGTCCTACAATACACATTAGATAGGTAAGCCCTCCCAGTATGGCATTTCAATAGCCTGAGTTAGTCTTTCACATGTGAAAGTGACATAGGAGCTACCCCCAAAAGCAGTTCCTATTACTGGGTGTCAGAAAATATCACAGAACTGGCAAAACACTTCAGAAGGAACAGTGCTTTAGGAATGTGAGATATTATTATATAATATGGGATATACAAAACAATGGAGAATAAATAGCCTTCACCTGCAGGGAATCAATACCACTGACTGTATTATAGTCAACTCAGTAACTTGCTATTTGAGTTGGAGAGGTGGTGGTGGGGTGGAAAATTATGAGGTGCTTAAAAAGAAACCTTGCACCAAGCACTGACTAATGATTTCCGGGCTGAGAGTAGATGTCATTAATGACCCTTTTTATTCATGCAGAAGTTCCCAAAGAGGAGTGTAATGTACCATTAGTAGTAATTGAAAAAGTCTCTCTTCAGGATTATGTCAAAACCTGAAGATGATGCTTCTGCCAAAACATTTTGGTGACAAACGTGTGAAGTATTTGACAGAAAGGTGCCACTGCAGGTTGAAGAGGCTTCTTGAGGAGATTCTCAGAGAATCTGGAGGCAAGAGGCTAACATGAGACTGTGGGTGTCAGCAGGTAACTCCCACCTACCATCCTAGTCATGAAGAATCACAGGATTCCTCATTTTTAATAGCCCAGCCTTTGTGGTAGGCTCCAGGTAGTTTTGGCCAATACTGTTGGTATAAACCTAAAACTAAGACACATTGGATAGGCAGACCTTCCCACTACATAATTTAAACTTTTATTCTTTTTTGTTTTTCAAAAAAGAGGAGCCATTTTTATTTATCTTGGCTATTTCAGGGTAGGAAAGGGAACTCACGTTTTTGGAGCTTATTCTATACCAGCCGATGTGTTATGTTCTTTTTTTAAAGTATTTTAATTTCATTAGAATATACTTGATTTACACTGTTGTGTTAGTTTCAGATGTATAGCAAAGTGATTCAGTTATACATGTACATATACTCATTATTTTTAGATTCTTTTCTCTTATAGGTTATCATAGAATATTGTGTAGAGTTCCCTGTGCTATACAGTAGGTTCTTGTTGGTTATCTATCTTATATATAGTAGTGTGCGTGTGTTCATCTCAAGCTCCTGATTTATCCCTCCCCCCTACGTTTTCCCTTTGGTAACCATAAATTTGTTTTCAGTATCTATAAGTCTGCTTCTGTTTTGTAAATAAGTTCATTTGTATCTTTTTTTAAAATTAGATTCCACATATGAATAATATTATATGATATTTGTCTTTGTCTGACTTACTTCACTCAGTATGATAATCTCTAGATCCATCTATGTTGCTGCAAATGGCATTATTTCATTCTTTTTTTATGGCTGAGTAATATTCCATTGTATATATGTACCACATCTTTATTCATTACTCTGTTGATGGACATTTAGGTTGCTTCCATGTCCTGGTTATTGTAAATAGTGCTTCAGTGAACATTGAGGTGCATGTATCCTTTTGGATTATGGTTTTCTCTGGCTATATACCCAGGAGTGGGATTGTGGATCATATGGTAGCTCTATTTAAAAATTTTTTTTTTTTTCCGTTACGCGGACCTCTCACTGTTGTGGCCTCTCCCGCTGCGGAGCACAGGCTCCAGACGCACAGGCTCCAGACGCGCAGGCTCAGTGGCCATGGCTCACGGGCCTAGCTGCTCCGCGGCATGTGGGATCTTCCTGGACCGGGGCACAAACCCGTGTCCCCTGCATTGGCAGGGGGACTCTCAACCACTGCGCCACCAGGGAAGCCCTATTTTAAATTTTTTAAGGGACCTACCTACTGTTCTCCATACTGGTTGTACCAATTTACATTCCCACCAAGAGTGTCAGAGGGTTCCCTTTTCTCCACACCCTCTCTAGCGTTTCCTGATGTAGATTTTTTGATGATGGCCATTCTCACTGGTGCGAGGTGATGCCTCATTGTAGTTTTGATTTGCATTTCTCTAATAATTAGCGATATTGAGCATATTTTCTTGTGCTTTTTGGGCATCTGTAGGAGCTCATGGGAGAGAGAGAAATAACATGATATCATGGGCTATGATATCAGAGGCCCAGTTTCAGGACCACAAAAGCTTGCTTTACCCCTGCCTCCCTGTGCTGACCTCAACAGTCCCATTACCCTTGCTTCATTGCTTCCAGGCCCTGATCTCATTTTTCTTTTAAACTTTTCTTTCTGATGCTTATTCACGGGCTTGAGTGCTCAATACACAACACCTCCAGGCAAATGCTAAGCTGAATGTTGGCCAAGAACTTATACTGATTTAAAGAAAAAGATAATAAAACTTTTCATTGTGTTCTTGCCTGCAAGCTCCACTATTCTGTTGCACCTCAGGTGGGTTCCCTGTAGATACTTCCTTCATAGCACATATTTGATTTTATTGCTTAGTTTTTGCACATGCCTGAGTTGTTCTACTCTACTGCAAGTTCCTCAAGTCTTGGGACTCTGTCTTACTGAATGAAAACCTGGGCTCTAATGATCTGTGTAAATGCGTGAGTTGCATAACCTCTTTGAGCCTTGGTTTTCTCATTTAAAATTGGAATAATAATGATTTTGTGTTGTAAGTATCAAAGGAGATAAATCTTATAAATGCTTCTTATAAGAAGAAAACATAAGCGTTTCTAAGGGTCTAAGATGCAGGTTAAAGACTAACAAGGAATGAAATGTTTCCAATGATCTTGGGTTCTCCAGACTAGGGAATCACCAAGGCTGTCCTCAGATAAGCTCTAACCTCAATTAATTCTCATGCCATCCAGGACAAAGCTAAGATTTCAGCTAGATGATTGAAAAGATCGTGGTAGAATTAATAGAATTAAGAGACTCAAGATGAGGAACCAGTTTGGGGTAGTAAAATGGAATTAGTATTGTACCAGTTGGGTCTCATGCTCAATAAATTTTGGATACAAGTGATATTAGAGAGCGTATATATTCAAATAGTGATTACTGAGCACCCATTAAATGCCTCTAGGTGTTATGGCATATAAAGACGGATCAAAGGGAGATTACTGGGACCTAAAAAAGTGAGCATTTTAGAGTAATTTGCTTACAAACGTACAGGCTCATCCTAAATAATAGACACATTATTTTGATGTAGTAGTTTTACAGATTCTGAGTGTTTCTTCAGATAAAATGTTACTTCTGCTCTTTCAGCCTCACATGCATTTAGAATTACTTTTCTGATGGGAGTGGTAGGTTTAAATTGATCCACCAGTTTCCCTTGTGTTGACTGGCATAGATTTATGTAATAGCTGATCAGAGGTAAGACCACAGTTTGTGACCTTAAAACAGAAATATTTTCTCTATAAATTTACCAGAAAGACACTGAGGTTGAACCTGAAAATTTACCTCAGTAGTGCCAGAGTCTGACCGATTTTGCAGTGGTACAGAGATAGCTGTTAGGGACATAATTTGCAAAACTAAACTAACCTTCTTCCTTATTTTCATTATTTCTGGCATATTTGCATGTGCGTATGTGCCCTCGCACACGCACGCACACTTATACTATAGCATGGGTCAGGAAGCCAAATCCAGCCTACCACTTGTTTTTGTAAGAAAGCTTTCCTTAGAACAGGGGCACATGCATTCATTCAAGTATTGTCTATGACAATACATTCTCTGCCATATAAAGGCAGAGTTGAGTAGTTTTAAAAGGGAACTTCTGACCCTCCATGCCAAAATATTTACTATCAGCTCCTTTACAGACAGTTTTTCAACCCCTACAAACAAACAAACTCTTGCAGGTGGTTTTCCTATAGAATACACTGAAATTTGAAGTCAGGTTTCACTATCCCAGTATATCAAGGTCAAATTCATTAGGGTAAAGGGTTTACCAACCACATATTTTTGTAGAAAAAAAAATTAAACAGAGAGTGTAAGAGAAAAATATTGATGCTAAAAAATGGGGATTTTTGTCCTGATGCTGGGAGTTCAGAGGTTCCTTAAAGCCAGTGTTACTGAGAGATTTATTTTATATTTTTAGAATTCTATGACCAATGATGTTATTTTTAAAGCTTGCTAATTTAATTAAAACCACATATTTGACAGCTGCTATCTATATCTGACAAAAGATTTGTACCCATGATACATAAAGAACTCTTACAACTCAATTAAAAGAAGACAAACTAACAAAAAGTGGGTAAATAGTTTGAATAGATACTTCACAGAAGAGAAATGAATGGAAACTAAGCACACCGAAATATGTGCAGCATAATTACTTACCAGGAAAATAAAAATGCAAATCATAATGTTATACCAGCATACATACATTAGAATGACGAAAATTAAAAGGACGGACAATATGGAGAGTTGGCAAGGATCTGAAGCAAATGCAAATCTCATTCACTACAGGAGGGAATGGAAAGTAGTGTAGTCATTTTGAACCAGACTGAATGTCTCTCATAAAGTTAAACATACATTTATCGTATGATACAAGTATTATTAATACAATGGAATACTATTCAGGAAATAAAGTTTGAACCTGATACCTGTAAAAACATGTATGAATCTAAAATTCATTATGCTGAGGATAAGATGGGAGACACAAATGGGTACATACTGTATGATTCCATTTATTGGAAAATCTAGAAAAGACAATTTAATCTATAATGACAAAGCATATCAGTAGTTACCTTGGGAAAGGTCACAAGGGAACTTCTGGGGTTATACTTATATTGTGTATCTTGATTGTGAGGTTGGTTGCCAAAGTGTATAGATTTGTCAATATTCTTCAAAATGTATACTTAAAACGGGAGTCTTTTTGTATGTAAATTATATCTTCGTAAAGTTAATTTAAAGACTCAAATGATGGAGAGAGAGAGAGAGAGAGGGAAATGAAGAAGGAGAAGGTGGAGGAGGGGGGAGGGGGGAGAAGAAGAAAAAGAAAAAGGAGAAGAAGGAGAAGGGGAAGGAGGACGGGGGGAGGGCAAGGACCATGATGAGTCAGAAAAAGATACAGACAGAACGCAGACGAACACGTAACAGAGAGACAAAGAATCAGAAAGGGATGGGTCAGGAGAGAGTACTTTTCATTCATTGTATTTCCCAGAAAAGAGATAACATGAAAAAATCAAAATTACAGTTGACTTTGATACAGGATTCTGAAGTTCAGTCATCTTCTAAGCTATGCAGCAAATAAGTACCTTAGGTAGCTCATTTAGCCTGTTTTGTTTTTCTGTTTAATTTTTTTGCTGTGGCTCTAGTGGTAATCAAAAACATAGTTTTCCATTTGTAGTGGAAAGTGGAGCTGTCGTGCTTGGTGCACGAGTTCTTGAGAACAAGATTAAGAAGCCCAGGTCCTTAGTGACAGTGAGTGGCAAGGGATGACTGCCTTTGAGATCTTCCACAGATCTTCCACAGAGTACCCTGTTCTGTACTTTTTTTCCACATCTCAGCTGATGTCTTCATCTCCCAATAAATGTCCTGCGACCTAATTTTTTCCTTCTCGGCATGCTGCCTTTATCCCCCACTGTGCATCCTTTCTCTGCAGGGAGAGGTTAAAAATCTTACTTATTTTTTGCAGAAATTACATTCATGTGACTTTCTGAATGCACAGCTGGACTCCTTAGAGACATTTCAGGCTGGCAAGAGATAGTGAGCCTTCCTTCACCCCTAGAAACAGACTACTGAGACATGTGCTTGACTGTACCAACATGTAAGGCTGTTCTGAAGAACCCAGTATATACGTACGGTCGGAATGAACAGGTAATGAGAAGTGAACAGAAAATAGCAGATCACTTATGCTCTGTATTACTCTCTGCCTTACCAGGGTCCCTAACAGCTCTCAGTATGTACTCAATACATCTTTCTTTGCACTCTTCCAACTATTTTGGAACAATTTATACTACATTCAGCACTTTGCGTTTTCTGGTCCTATAGTGTGCACAAATCTTGCCTGCTTATACCCAGTTTAGGCTCCCATTTGTCAAGGAGGGGATAAACCATGACTTCTTCATCTTTACATCAAAGCCTCTCTTTGTTCAAGGCATGTGTCATTTGGCAATATTACCAGCTGTTTCACTAAAGCATTGGCAGGTGACTTCTAGCATGGATGTCCTTCTAAACTCTGGCAATACTGCCTTATGATTTTGATGCCTTATAGTTGCTTGACCTTTTCTACAATTCTCAGTCTCCATCTGTGGCCATTCTTGCTCCTTGTGTTAGTCTGTTACTTCTCCACCTCTTACCCTCCAGTATATCTCTGCCCACAGTCTCTTTTCTAGCCAAGTTGCTCACCTCCCTCATACTACATTCACTTTTAAAAAATTAATTAATTAATTAAATTTTGGCTGTGTTGGGTCTTCTTTGCTGCGTGTGGGCTTTCTCTAGTTCCGGTGCGCGGGGGCTACTCTTCATTGCAGTGCGTGGGTTTCTCACTGCTCTGGCTTCTCTTGTTGCGGAGCATGGGCTCTAGGTGTATGGACTTCAGTAGTTGTGGTGCGCGGCCTCAGTAGTTGTAGCTCGTGGGCTCTAGAGCGCAGGCTCTAGTTGTGGTGCATGGGCTTAGCTGCTCCGTGGCATGTGGGATCTTCCTGGACCAGGGCTTGAACCCTGTCCTCTGCATTGGCAGGCGGATTCTTAACCACTGTGCCACCAGGGAAGTCCCTACATTCACTTTTAAATTTCAAGGCCTTCTCTCCCTGAACTGCTCCATTTTCTTCAAATTTATGAGTCACTTTAAGTCTTTACTTCTTGTTAAGTTTTTCCTAGATCACACAGAACATCATTTCACCCACTGTCTTTAGCCGTTGTCTTGTTACCTTGCTTCTTTATCTCTCCAATCCATCCACCTAGCACAAACAGACTCTGGATTAACCCATTCAATCCAATTATTTCCTTTGTCTTCTCTTATACTTCAGGTACTGTGGCTATTCAAGAAAATTACAACTTGTTATATATTATGCCTTCTGTAAATTAATGGTTGATTTCTTTAATAAATATCCATTGAGCATTTACTTTGTACCAGACACTGTAGTAGATTCTAAGTACACAAAGATAAACAAAATGGGCTTCTAGGGTCTGTGACAGTGTGAACTACAGAAAGGTGGAGAGAGGGATTCAGAGAGGGAGAGAGAGAATTAATTGTTGGCAAATGGTTTTACTCAGAGGTGCATTCCTTCCCTTATTACATCAGATGAACAGGTTAGAAAGGTTGATAGGAAGGAAGTATTGTGTAATGAAAAGAGCATAAACGTGAAGTCAGATAGACCAAGATTTGAATCAAGGAGAAGGTTAAAGCTGAGGGCAGATAGAAGGCTGTTGCAGTAAACTAGCAGTAATGAGAACCTGAACTAGGAGAGTGACAAAGACACTTGAGAGGAAAGAAGTTTTATCTGCTCTCACCTGACACTTTAATTTAAAAGTGAATGGCATGCTAAAAGTAGAAACATTTTTCGACTATTAGAAATGCTGTGTTTACAAGATGGCAGATTTTTAGATGAAAACAGAACATGTTCTTTAAAAATTTCTAGGACAACTGCTTGGAAAATCAAAGGCAGCTGAGAAAGTACTGAGTCTCTGCTTTTTCAGGCAGTGAAACAATCTACCATTATATGGTAGATAACTACTCCAGAGCTATAATTTAATTTATTACCATCTCAGCACAGACTACATATAACCTTCTTGAAGTGTGTCTGCAGAAACCTAGGAAACCCAGCAAAGGGTTCTTTCAGCCAGCCTGGCGGTGCCTGCTGGCATTTGGGGAGCACATCACTTTCAAATGGTCACCAAGTTAGGGACCATGTCCAACTCTGTGTTCAGTGCAACACTGTTGAAGGGTCTCTGTGGGTGCTGGTTTCCCGATGCTGGCTGGAAAGCATAGTAATGCCCTGCTGGGCACAGAGGGGAGCTGGATACTTCCACACTGTCCCCTCCCCCCCCACTTCACTCTCAAAATTCTTCTTTTTATCCAGGAAAATGCCTGGTAGAGGGGAGAATATATGATAGTTAGAGGCAGCCAGTGCTCTCACACTCTCTGCCAGGAGGTGTAATTTTGGGGCCAGGCATGGGGATTTTTTTTTTCAGTGGAAATGACAGAGATTATAATAACTTGGCAAAATTTCCTACGTTAAATGTCTGGGTCATATAGTCTCCACAAACCATGCCCTTTCTTAACTCTAAACTAAGTCTCCTTTCCTTCCTTCCTTCCTCCTTCTTTCCTTTTTTTCTTTATAAATCTGTCCATCTATCTGTGGGTGCTAAAATAAGATATAGTTCTTGAATATTTACTTTGGACCAGAACTTATTGGCAGAAAGGATTTGAAGTAGGCTAGAATCAATCAATTAGACAAACAAACAAATCGAGTAAATACACACACAAATGAAACTTTACTAAAAAATAAGTAAAGGGCTAAAAAATGTCATTAATCCGCAAGGACAGGAAACAGAAAAGGAGGTAACAGTAGGTGGGTGAATTCAACACATTTTGGAAAAAAAGCAGAGACAAGTCAGCGGCATGGATGAAGTTATATTATAACTAATTGCCGGTAGTTGTAGACATTGATGTGAAATGAACCAGTTCATTCTGCAAAACCATGAGAAGTTCAGCGTTTGTCATACATGGAAGACAAGAATGAGACACTGGACTGAATGAGGTTAATTGAAAGTCTGCACACAGAATCTTATTTTTTATTTTTTTTTATACAGCAGGTTCTTATTAGTCATCAGTTTTATACACATCAGTGTATACATGTCAATCCCAATCACCCAATTCATCCCACCCCCACCCCCACCCCCTGCCGCTTTCCCCCCTTGGTGTCCATATGTTTGTTCTCTATATCTGTGTCTCAATTTCTGCTCTGCAAACTGGTTCATCTGTACCATTTTCTAGGTTCCACATATATGCGTTAATATATGATTTTTGTTTTTCTCTTTCTGACTTACTTCACTCTGTATGACAGTCTCTAGATCCATCCACATCTCTACAAATGGCCCAATTTCGTTCCTTTTTATGGCTGAGTAATATTCCATTGTATATATGTACCACGTCTTCTTTATCCATTCGTCTGTTGATGGGCATTTAGGTTGCTTCCATGACCTGGCTATTGTAAATAGTGCTGCAGTGAACATTGGGGTGCATGTGTCTTTTTGAATTATGGTTTTCTCTGGATATATGCCCAGTAGTGGGATTGCTGGGTCATATGGTAGTTCTATTTTTAGTTTTTTAAGGAGCCTCCATACTGTTCTCCTCAGTGGCTGTATCAATTTACATTCCCACCAACAGTGCAGGAGGGTCCCCTTTTCTCCACACCCTCTCCAGCATTTGTTGTTTGTAGATTTTCTGATGATGCCCATTCTAACTGGTGTGAGGTGATACCTCATTGTAGTTTTGATTTGCATTTCTCTAATAATTAGTGTTGTTGAGCATCTTTTCATGTGTTTCTTGGCCATCTGTATGTCTTCTTTGGAAAAATGTCTATTTAGGTCTTCTGCCCATTTTTGGATTGTGTTGTTTGTTTTTTTAATATTGAGCTACATGAGCTGTTTATATATTTTGGATATTAATCCTTCGTCCGTTGATTTGTTTGCAAATATTTTCTCCCATTCTGAAGGTTGTCTTTTCGTCTTGTTTATGGTTTCCTTTGCTGTGCAAAAGCTTTTAAGTTTCATTAGGTCCCATTTGTTTATTTTTGTTTTTATTTCCATTACTCTAGGAGGTGGATCAAAAAAGATCTTGCTGTGATTTATGTCAAAGAGTGTTCTCCCTATGTTTTCCTCTAAGAGTTTTATAGTGTCCGGTCTTACATTTAGGTTTCTAACCCATTTTGAGCTTATTTTTGTGTATGGTGTTAGGGAGTGTTCTAATTTAATTCTTTTACATGTAGCTGTCCAGTTTTCCCAGCACCATTTATTGAAGAGACTGTCTTTTCTCCATTGTATATCCTTGCCTCCTTTGTCATAGATTAGTTGACCATAGGTGCGTGGGTTTATCTCTGTGCTTTCTATCTTTTTCCATTGATCTGTGTTTCTGTTTTTGTGCCAGTACCATATTGTCTTGACTACTGTAGCTTTGTAGTATAGTCTGAAGTCAGGGAGTCTGATTCCTCCAGCTCTGTTTTTTTTCCTCAAGACTGCTTTGGCTATTCGGGGTCTTTTGTGTCTCCATAAAAATTTTAAGATTTTTTGTTCCAGTTCTGTAAAAAATGCCATTGGTAATTTGATAGGGATTGCATTGAATCTGTAGATTGCTTAGGGTAGTGTAGTCATTTTCACAATATTGATTCTTCCAATCCAAGAACATAGTATATCTTTCCATCTGTTGGTATCATCTTTAATTTCTTTCATTAGTGTCTTATAGTTTTCTGCATACAGGTCTTTTGTCTCCCTAGGTAGGTTTATACCCAGGTATTTTATTCTTTTTGTTGCAATGGTAAATGGGAGTTTTCCTTAATTTCTCTTTCAGATTTTTCATCATTAGTGTATAAGAATGCAAGAGGTTTCTGTGCACTAATATTTTTTTTTTTTTTTTTTTGCAGTATGCAGGCCTTTCACTGTTGTGGCCTCTCCCGTTGCAGAGCACAGGCTCTGGACGCGCAGGCTCAGTGGCCATGGCTCACGAGCCTAGCTACTCCGTGGCATGTGGGATCCTCCCGGACCAGGGCACGAACCCATGTCCCCTGCATCGGCAGGCAGACTCTCAACCACTGTGCCACCACGGAAGCCCTCCGCATTAATTTTGTATCCTGCAAATTTACCAGATTCATTGATGAGCTCTAGTAGTTTTCTGCTGGCATCTTTAGAATACTCTATGTATAGTATCATGTCATCTGCAAACAGTGGCAGTTTTACTTCTTCTTTTCCAATTTGTATTCCTTTTATTTCTTTTTCTTCTCGGATTGCCGTGGCTAGGACTTCGAAAACTATGTTGAATAATAGTGGTGAGAGTGGACATCCTTGTCTTGTTCCTGATCTTAGAGGAAATGCTTTCAGTTTTTCACCATTGAGAAGGATGTTTGCTGTGCGTTTCTCCTATATGGCCTTTATTATGTTGAGGTAGATGCCCTCTATGCCCACTTTCTGGAGAGTTTTTATCATAAATGGGTGTTGAATATTGTCAAAAGCTTTTTCTGCATCTATTGAGATGATCATGTGGTTTTTCTCGTTCAGTTTGTTAATATGGTATATCACATTGATTGATTTGCATATATTGAAGAATCCTTGCATCCCTGGGATAAATCCCACTTGATCGTGGTGAATGATCCTTTTAATGTGTTGTTGGATTCTGTTTGCTTGTTGAGGAGTTTTGCATCTCTATTCATCAGTGATATTGGTCTGTAATTTTCTTTTTTTGTAGTATTTCTGTCTGGTTTTGGTATCAGGGTGATGGTAGCCTCATAGAATGAGTTTGGGAGTGTTCATTCCTCCACAAATTTTTGGAACAGTTTGAGAAGGATGGGTGTTAGCTCTTCTCTAAATGTTTGATAGGATTCACCTGTGAAGCCATCTGGTCCTGGACTTTTGTTTTTTGGAAGAGTTTTTTTTTTTAATTTAATCTTATTTATTTATTTTTTACAGCAGGTTCTTAGTCATCAATTTTATACACATCAGTGTATACATGTCTATTCCAATCCCCCAATTCATCACACCACCATCCCCACCCCACCTCCGCCACTTTCCCCCTGTTGGAAGATTTTTAATCACAGTTTCAATTTCATTACTTGTGATTGGTCTGTTCATATTTTCTGTTTCTTCCTGGTTCAGTCTTGGAAGGTTATACTTCTCTAAGAATTTGTCCATTTCTTCCAGATTGTCCATTTTATTGGCATAGAGTTGCTTGTAGTAGTCTCTTAGGATGCTTTGTATTTCTGTGGTCTATTTCTGTTGTAACTTCTCCTTTTTCATTTCTAATTTTGTTGATTTGAGTCCTCTCCCTCTGTTTCTTGATCAGTCTGGCTAATGGTTTATCAATTCTGTTTATCTTCTCAAAGAACCAGCTTTTGGCTTTATTGATCTTTGCTATTGTTTTCTGTGTTTCTAATTCATTTATTTCTGCTCTGATCTTTATGATTTCTTTCCTTCTGCTTATTTTGGGTTTTGTTTGTTCTTCTTTCTCTAGTTCCTTTAGGTGTAAGATTAGATTGTTTATTTGAGATTTTTCTTGTTTCTTGAGGTAGGCTTGTATAGCTATAAACTTCCCTCTTAGGACTGCTTTTGCTGCATCCCATAGGTTTTGGATCATCGTGTTTTCATTGTCATTTGTCTCTAGGTATTTTTTGATTTCCTCTTTGATTTCTTCAGTGATCTCTTGGTTATTTGGTAACTTATTGTTTAGCCTCCATGTGTTTTTTACTTTTTTTCCCTGTAATTCATTTCTAATCTCATAGTGTTGTGATCAGACAAGATGTCTGATATGATTTCAATTTTCTTAAATTTACTGAGGCTTGATTTGTGACCCAAGATGTGATCTATCCTGCAGAATGCTCCGTGTGCACTTGAGAGGAAAGTGTAATCTGCTGTTTTTGGATGGAATGTCCTATAAATATGAATTAAATCTATCTGGTCTGTTGTGTCATTTAGTGCTTCTGTTTCCTTATTTATTTTCATTTTGGATGATCTGTCCATTGGTGTAAGTGAGGTGTTAAAGTCCCCCACTATTACTGTGTTACTGTCAATTTCCTCTTTTATAGCTGTTAGCAGTTGCCTTATGTATTGAGGTGCTCCTATGTTGGGTGCATATATATTTATAATTGTTATATCTTCTTCTTGGATTGATCCCTTGATCATTATGTAGTGTCCTTCCTTGTCTCTTGTAACATTCTTTATTTTAAAGTCTATTTTATCTGATATGAGTATCACTACTCCATCTTTCTTTTGATTTCCATTTGCATGGAGTATCTTTTTCCATCCCTTCACTTTCAGTCTTTATGTGTCACTAGGTCTGACGTGGATCTCTTGTAGACAACATATATATGGGGTTTGATTTTGTATCCATTCAGCAAGCCTGTGTCTTTTGGTTGGAGCATTTAATCCATTCATGTTTAAGGTAATTATCGGTATGTATGTTCCTATGACCATTTTCTTAATTGTTTTGGGTTTGTTTTTGTAGGTCCTTTTCTTCTCTTGTGTTTCCCACTTAGAGAAGTTCCTTTAGCATTTGTTGTAGAGCTGGTTTGCTGGTGCTGAATTCTCTTAGCTTTTGCTTGTCTGTAACGCTTTTGCTTGTCTGTAAAGCTTTTGCTTCCTCCAGCGAATCTGAATGAGATCCTTGCCCGGTAGCGTAATCTTGGTTTTAGGTTCTTCTCTTTCATCACTTTAAGTATATCATGCCACTCCCTTCTGGCTTGTAGAGTTTGTGCTGAGAAATCAGCTGTTAACCTTGTATGTTATTTGTTATTTTTCCC
Source organism: Delphinapterus leucas (assembly GCF_059928025.1). Lineage (NCBI taxonomy): Eukaryota > Metazoa > Chordata > Mammalia > Artiodactyla > Monodontidae > Delphinapterus > Delphinapterus leucas. The sequence continues at coordinate 70,789,473 of NC_143129.1, forward strand.
TTGCTGCTTTGAATAATTTTTCTTTGTCTTTTTGCCAATTTGATTAGTATGTGTCTTGGCGTGTTTCTTCTTGGGTTTATCCTGTATGGGACTTGCTGCGCTTCCTGGACTTGGATGGCTATTTCCTTTCACATGTTAGGGAAGTTTTCGACTATAATCTTGAAATATTTTCTCTGGCCCTTTCTCTCTGTCTTCTCCTTCTGGGATCCCTATAACGCGAATCTTGTTGCGTTTAATGTTGTCCAGAGGTCTCTTAGGCTGTCTTCATTTCTTTTCATTCTTTTTTCTTTATTCTGTTCCGCAGCAGTGAATTCCACCATTCTGTCTTCCAGGTCACTTATCCTTTCTTCTGCCTCAGTTATTCTGCTATTGATTCCTTCTACTGTAGTTTTCATTTCAGTTATTGTATTGTTCATCTCTGTTTGTTTGTTCTTTAATTCTTCTAGGTCTTTGTTAAACATTTCTTTCATCTTCTCGGTCTTTTGCCTCCATTGTTTTTCCGAGGTCCTGGATCATCTTCACTATCATTATTCTGAATTCTTTTTCTGGAAGGTTTCCTATCTCCACTTCATTTAGTTGTTTTTGTGGCGTTTTATCTTGTTCCTTCATCTGGTACATAGTCCTCTGTCTTTTCATCTTGTCTGTCTTTCTGTGAATGTGGTTTTTGTTCTACAGGCTGCAGGATTGTTGTTCTTCTTGCTTCTGCTGTCTGCCCTCTGGTGGATGAGGCTATCTAAGAGACTTGTGGACACAGAATCTTTGGACTACACGTATCCTTTGCTACCTGTGAAGCTAGGAGTTTAGGTGTGGTCTCCAGTCTCTCCTGGTAGAACAAAGGTTTATACTGTGGAGAAAGTATATATATCAGTCTCTGGGATAGCGGTGGTTATAGTGGAGTGCAGGATTGAGATGTGGGTTAAGAACAAAGGGATTAAATGAGAATCCACGTAGTGTAGGATGAGATACTTCAACTCCCTTCTCATGCTCAGAGTCTAGAATGTCAGCAGACAGAGATATCTGCTGTGTTCTTTCCTTCTATCTACCCCACCCTCATAGTAGAATAAAGACTTGTCTCTGGATATAGGACATTCAGTCATTTATATTTGGTGGCTTCCATTGAATGCTAATCTCCAGTTCCTATCATTTTTCAAGGAACTTCTGAGAGGAAGCTCTACCTTTACATACAGAGCCATATTCACCCTTAAAAATGAAAACCAAAGTTGTCAGGTCGATGGGGAAAGCCTCCAAAATGAAAAAGGATGATTAAAACAAAAAGTAAAAAAGGAACCTAGAGGAAACTGCCATTGCAGGTAGGAAAAATAAAATAAGCATTCCAGAATTATAATCCCCAAAGAAATAAGAGAAAATGCTGCTTCCAAGAAACAAAGACAAGAATGCTACTATGATAGAATATTCAGGAAAAAAGTTTTGAAAAAAGTAATAGGAATATAAATTTCAATATTACAGTTGGAGAAAAATATTTAGGAGATCTGCTGGAAAGTAGAATAAGTCAAAGCAATGGAACACTAGAGAGAAACAGGTAAGAAAATTAGAGAATTAATACAACAGGTGACTAGTAGTATTTCTAGAAAGAAAGTAGAGAAAATGGATGTTAGATATTGCCAAAGAAATAACATGAGAAAATTTCCAAAAGCTGAAGGTTGTAGACTGAAAAGACTCACAAAGTGTTTAGCACTATGTAAAAATACCACACTCAGAAAGGTACCTCTGTATGAAATTTCAAAGCCACAGAAGTAAAGAGAAGATCTTAAAACCTGAGAGAGAGAAAGAGGGAGAGAGAGAAGAAAGAAGAAGAGGTGAGGAGAGAGAAAAGGAGAAAAAACAAGTTTCATACCAATAAATAAATAAATAAATAAATAAATAAATGACATGGAATGTCTCAAGAGCAGCACTGGGTGTAAGAGGATGCTGGGTGCTAAAAATTCCAAGGAAATTATTTCCAAACAAGAATTCTGTAGCCATTTAAACTGTTAACGATTGGTGATGTACAAAAGCATGTTTAAAAATATAAGAATTAAAAGAAACGTGAGGGCTTCCCTGGTGGCACAGTGGTTGAGAGTCCGCCTGCCGATGCAGGCGACACGGGTTCGTGCCCCGGTCCGGGAAGATCCCACATGCCGCGGAGCGGCTGGGCCCGTGAGCCATGGCCGCTGAGCCTGTGCATCCGGAGCCTGTGCTCCACAACGGGAGAGGCCACAACAGTGAGAGGCCCGCGTACTGCAAAAAAAAAAAAAAAAAAAAAAAAAAAAAAGAAAGAAAGAAAGAAAAGAAACGTGAACTGGAATGCCATATAGAGGTAGATAAAAGTTGGTTCATTCCTCACATAATGTACCAGGATGAGTTCCAAATGAATACCAGCAGTGAAAAATAAAACCGTAGATATACTATATGAAAACACAGGGGAATTCCTTCATATCCTAAAAGCAAACAAGATATCCCCACTCTCTAGAAGCAATGAAGAAAAATATTAGTAAATTTGACTATATAAATAAACAACAAAAAGAAAACTCCACCAAGTCATGACAATAAAGACTATAAGCTAAATACAAACATAAACAAAAAAACTGGAAAAATATTTGCAAATTACAATACAAAGGGTTAATACCCCTAATATATAAAAAACCTAAAGTAGAGAAACAAAAAGTACAAATACTCTATAGAAAAATGGACAAAATTTATAAATGCAGAGTTCACAGGGAGAAAAAAAGGCATAGGACCTTAAAATATTAAAATATGTTCAATCTTACTTATTATAACAAGCAATGCACAATAAAATGAGATTGAAATACCACTTCTCACCTTTTAGATGCATAAATTCCAAAGTTTTGATAACATACTATATTTGATAGGGTGCAGGGATAGTTACTGATAATGAGTCACTTCATAGTTTTAGACCATACCTTGGGAGATATTTAATTTTTACAGATATAAAATCAGATAATAAATGCAACAAGCTATCAAAACTACAAAGGTTATAAAACATAAATTCCTATATTATATGAAGTAAAACTCTATTTTATATTTATCTCTCTAAACCTTTGAGATATAGCTGTTTGTTCTAATATTTTGAACTTTCCAACATGATAGAAAGAACAAGGGTTTTAGATTCAGAGACATCTCAGTTCTAATTCACTACTTTAGTGATTGTGGGAAACAGGCTATTTAAAAACTTTTTGAGTCCCAGTTTATTCACCTGTAAGCTCAATGTAATTAAACCTATACCTGAATACTATTTTAATTTTTCTGGGAAATCATATATGTAAGCCCCCAGCACACAGTAAGTGTTCAGTGAATGTTAGGCATCTTTTCCAACCCTGAACAATCAGAGCCCTAGGTAATAAAATATAAAAAAAATAATGAAAGTTTAATCTTCATTATAATTTTTAAATTCATAATTAACATCTATATGTGTGAGCCATCTTCTAATTATCTCTTGGAAAAGGAGGAATGGCTGCCTTTGAGCCTACAATCTCTCATATTATGGCATGCTCTCTGAAATATTTTTTTCCTAAACAATATAGTATTTTTGAAAGAAGACAAATTATACTCAAATCATTTCAATCAGTGCTAGCTTGTTGGTTAGAGAAATCAATGCTAGTTTATGTTGGTTAGAGAAATCATCTGATGAAATTATTAAAATAAAAGGAGGCAAATATATTAGTAATTTAGTCATTATTTTGGGGGGTATACTCTCACAATTCCGAGTGTTTGATATCATTGTGAACAACTTAAAAAAAGCAGAACAACAACAACAAAAAAACAGAACAGATAGATGGTTACGTTTTGGGAAAAATATATAATAAATTATGGTGCTATTATTATAATATGTGAATGAAATGATGGATTGTCCAAGTGCTATGTGAATAGGTACTTGCTGTTTGGAATCTAATTTCCAACAAAGTGACACATGGATTCAGAGAACAGCACCTCAAACGACTTCAGCGGCAGTGAGGAGGATGTGCTTTATAAAACTGTACTAGGTGACTCAAAATGTGACTTTAATAATGAAAGTTATTCATACTAAAGGTGCACATGAAGCATTTGAGAATAATTGTTTCATGAAATGTGAGAGAAGAAACATTATTTCTAAAATAACATTTTACTTTATTTAAATCTGAGACTTTAAATATGTATGTATAACTAAATTAAGAAGTGTTGTTAAATATTATATGGGATACTAATGGCAGAGAATTGCTTTTTCATAGTCGTAGTGTAATTTAAATCTTTTTAGGCTGTCCTTCAATGATTACCACTTTCCATAATCTAAGCCATTAAAGTGTTCTCATTCTAGATTTGTTTGAATTCCTCAGACTTTTCTAGAGGTGTAGCAATTTGAAGAGTATTGCATTTCAGAGGGAAATATAGTGGTTCTGTTTTCTGGGTAAATGCTAAATTGGTCTGCTTGTGTTTTATAATACCCTTTTGGATAATACTCATCATTTTGTTGACCTTTGCAGCTACAGCACATTGGGCTGATGTCCTCAGCAGTCTGCAATAAATTCTTGAATCCATTTCTCGCACCACAACGGGAGAGTTCACAGCCCCTTGTCTACAGTTAAGGTATGGATAATTTCTACCTCATTGTGTTGATTTTCATTGTGCTAGCCTGCAATGAAGTTGGCCTACAGCTTCTGTGTCGGTCCGCACAGGAACCTAACATGTATTTAATCCAATCCCTTTGTTTTCTGTGCAAAAGTCTACAAAGTGAGTCCGGAGAGGTCAAACAACTCGTTTAAAGCCACAGATGCTTGGTGAGAGAGTTAGAGCTGTTTGTTGCCTTTCCTCCCTCCTCTCAGTCCACTGGGGGTCCCTGACACCGCACTCTTGGGAATTGGACGAACAAAAGGAAATTGCTTGCCTCAGATCCAGGATAGGATTTTCCAAGGAAGCAATAGACACTTTGTCTAGGATGGTTCCCAGAAGGGATGGGCAAGTAATAGATTCAACTCACATGGAGGCGCAGCATCTTGAAGCTATTCCTCATCTGCTTAAGGTTTATTCCAGATAAGTTTCCGAAAATAACCTTTGCAAGAATGAAAAGCCAGGGGTTCCAATCCAAAGTCCTGATCCAAAGTTCAGTATGGCAGCCATGTGTACTTGGACATGTTAATGAAACACTTTGAGCGAAGCTTCACTTTTCTCATCTCTAAAATGGCAAACCAGAAATCCTTTCCAACCTGTTGATGAAAACAAGGCACAAGAGGCGATAGAGGTGATCCCCTAGGTGAGCAAGCAAATTCCTATGAGGTTAGTTCCAGAGCAGGGATATGGGCAGCTCTGTGACTGCTCTTCCGTCTCCACACCTGTGCCTCAGGAGGATGGGGTTTGAGTCATTCCATACTGCTGAGTGCATATCATCTTGCTTTCTGTGGGCGGGAGGCCCTGCAATAGAAGATATAATGCTTTTCTCCTGAGGCATCTTCTCTGGGGCTGGGGAGGCAGAGAATACATTTTGAAGTAGATAGGATTGCTGTGTACTCCATGATGCTTCTGCTGCAAATGGGTAGATTGATTTCAGCTTGTCATTAGGCGTCTGAGAGAAGCACCGTGTGCCTGTGTTCTACAGGGGTAAGCAATAACCTGGGAGAAAATGTGCGATTAGAAATGGCTGCAAACTCCATAGTGGCTGTACCAATACTCAGTACTCTGTAATGGCCCATATGGGAAAAGAATCTAAAAAAAAAAAAGTGGATATATGTATATGTATAATTGATTCACTTTACTGTACACCTGAAACTAACACAACATTGTAAATCAACTACACTCCAATAAAAATTAAAAAAAAAAAGAGATGGCTGAAAACTCATGGTGGAGTCAGTTTCCATTCAAGGCACCCTCTCTAAGTAAATCAGAAAAGATTCCATTCATTCACTCACTCACTCACTCACTCACTCATTCATTGATTCAAGCAATTTTTTAAATGTCTACGGTATTGCAGAAACTTAGTGCCAGGTTGTGGGGATACAAAACAGAGTATGATCCAATCTCTATTTTCAAAGAGCTCCTCTAAGTGACAACGGAGTTAGCTGTAAATAGCATGGGTTCTGGGTTCAAATCCTGATGCAACTTTTACTGGTTGGTGACATTAGGCAAGTTATAAGTCCCCTGTCTCCAATTTCCTCATCTGTAAAGTGGGGACATCAAGATACTCTACCTTATGGAATGATTATGAGGGTAAAATGAGTTAACATTTGCAAAAATGCTTAGAACAATGCCTGGCATCTAGTAAATGTTACAGAAGTTTGAAGTAAATTAGTAGATAAATATATAATAATTTAGAAGAGAAGACATATAGGCAAATAAGAGAGTCACATACAGTGATGGGGATTTCAACTCCTTTCACTCTTTTTCCTTCCCCATCCAGCTCCTCAATCTCTCCCCTCACATCAGTTTTCCTTACCATAAGGAGGTGTCTTAACATTATGATTTCTTAAGCTATGCTATGAGAGGTATCAATATTAGCAAGTTTGAAATTTGTTGTCTCGTTGCTTCTCTAGCCTGAACCCATTATGTTTGCTCTGCTTGATGGCAAGGGATGAAGCATGGGTGAGATGAAGCTGGTGTGTGTGTGTGTGTGTGTGTGTGTGTGTGTGTGTGTGTGTGCACAGTGGGAGGGATAGCAAAAGAGTGAGCAAGGGAATAAGGAATATGAGATCTCCAGGCACCCATGAAGTGGACTGAGGGGTAACCTGAGAGAAGGAGAAAGAAGAACATATTAGCATTGTCTTCTGGGCTCCAAGAGGATCTTGGGGCCTCCTTATAACACAAACTTAAGGACTATAATGGGAAGGATACCCCCTGGAGCTGTATAAGCTGTGGCTCTAGGTATAATGAAAGAATGGTAGGTGGGCTTCTCGCCAGTGATAATCTTAGTTCAGATGACTTTACTAGATAGGCGGGTAGGTTATAATTATAATATCATGTGGGATGGGTTATAATAGAAAGAGATGTGAAGTGCTATAGGCATACAACAGGGAAAGAACCTAACTTGGTCTCAGTGAATTTAGAAATGCTTCCAAAGCTGGTGATGACTCAGCTCCAAAATCAGGAGAAGCTTCCATAAGACACTCAGTATTTATCAAACCCTTGTCCTTTGCCTGGAATTGCATCAAGCATTGCCAGAGAGGAGAAACTTAGGATCTTGTGGTGGAAACATAATTTCCATAAAGACTCATTCTTCTATAACAAAGATCGTCTGTGATAAAGGGTTAGAGGCAGACATAAGTCATGTGGAAGAGGTGTTAGGTCAGTTCTGTGTGAGTTCAAAAGACATACCAGGACTAAACTGAGCTAACAGGAAAAATAATCTGCTTAATGCAGGAAAAACTTTTTCATAGAAGCTGTTCAAACATGGAATGATCTGTCCATGGTAGGAGCGAGGCCCTCGATATTGTGTTTAATTTGAGGCAGGGGGCTTGTAGGAGATTTTTATTTGTTAGGATAACGCTAACTATGGAAAACAGTTAAATCTCTAATGTTGCTGTCTTAACACAATTTCAGATTATTTCTTGTTCACGTATAAGTGTTCCAGTTGGCAGACGACTTTCTTCCTTAGGGTGATTCAGGGCACCTTCTGTTCTCCAGCTTCATTGTCCTCTGAACTAGGGGAAAAAGGGTGGAGAAAAAATGAGAACTTCTGCTCATGTTATATTGGGTGATAATTGATCACACCTAGATACTAGAAAGACTGGGAAATGTGGTCCCTGGCTGGAAAGCCACCTCCCAGTTATAAATCTCTACTATGGAAAGGAGAGCCCCAATTTTGAATGGCCAGCTGGCCATCGCTGCCATAGGACTGATGCCTCAGCAGAGAGGTTTCACTAGATGACCTTTAAGGTTCCTATGAACTTTGAATTCTATGGTTCTAATAGGTCCTGATTCTTTCTATAATTACTTTTGTGTTTTTGGGTAAGTCACTTATCCTCTTTGATCTTAGTTGATTCATCAGTGAAAGGAGATTAACAATTGCATTTCAGTTAACAATGATTCAGGGTCATTGTGGGATTCAGATGAAATAATGTGCGTGAAAGTGTTTGCTAAATTTGAAAGTGCTCTAAAGCTATGAGACATTATTCTTAGACAGTTGATTCAAAGCTTAGCTTTGACTTAGGCCTGTAGTTGAGCTTAGATATTTCTTCCATGTGTCTGTGAGAGATTATTATAATGCTCTGATAAGGAAAATTTTGAATGACTTATATTTCCATAGTTTTGCTTTTCATTTTTGAATGACCTTAAAGTATTTTTCTAACTCAAGAAAAAAGGACAATACAAACTATACCAAATAGAATCTCTTTGCCTGTTATACAATTACATCCATCCCTTCAATATCATAGGGTACAGAAATATAGATCACCTATTCATTTTGGACATTTTGAAGTTAAAATAAGAGCATAAATAGGTATCAAAACATTTATGAAGTTTAATGATACACAGGTAAAAGATATAACTATTGTTACTACTATATTAGAACTTAATTAAATAGAATGTAGGGTAATGAATATTCCAGTTAATTGAATATTCTATTAACTGAGATACCCCACATGCAACGTTCTGAATCTTCAAATCAGAAACCTGAAAAAGAAACAGAGAGATTACCCACTCTATTTTCTCAGTTAACAGACCAGGAAATTGAGGCCTACAGTGGTGGCCAAAGATTACAGAGCTGGCTTTCAGGGGCAGTGAACTAAACAGAATAATAGAAGAGGTGCATTTTGTCTAGGACCCCTAACACTTATGTAGCTCTTCTCAACATACCATAGTATTTATTTGTCAACATTTTTGAAAATTTTATTGTTTAGAGTAGCTATAGAGATGAAAGGAACAGATTGGGCAGAGTATACATGTTCTGAACACACTCTAGAAGTTTCCATTTTTGACAACTCTTTAAAAAAATTTTATCGAAGTATAGTTGATTTACAATATTGTGTTAATTTCTGCTGTACAGCAAAGCGATCCAGTTATACATAAATATTCTTCTTCCTATTCTTTTCAATTTTGGTTTATCACAGGGTATTGAATGCAGTTCCCTGTGCTATACAGTAGGATCTTGTTGTCTGTCCATCCTATATATACTAGTTGTCACCTGCTAATCCCAAACTCCCAATTTATCCCTCTCCCATCCCCACTCCCCCTTGGCAACTCTTTGATATAAAGTTGGTTTCTATGATTTGGTGGTTTTTACTCTCATTTCTGGTTTACTAGGGATTCGGGCAAGATGAGTGCTGGTTAGTTGAAATGTTAATTGTATTCTTAGTAGGTGTGATGTTTTTAAGCAGACTGTCCCACTGTAAAAGTATGGATCAGCTTGTCACAGAATAAAGGGACTGGAAATAAGTAAGCATTGTGATGATAAGCACCATAAAAGAGAGAGATAAGCAGATGGTGATAGATGGGGAGACAGGAAGAATTAGAATTTGCCTGGGACTCTAGTGTTCTCACCCTGCCCCTTACATTCTATATTTAACATCAAATGGCAGAACAAGGTTGCTGAGAGTAAGAAGCTGGAGGCCCGCCAATCCACTGGCATCCAAGCCACGCACTTTGCAACTCCACTTCTCTAGGCTGTTCATGTGAGGAGGATGGATGACAACAGGATTCTGAAGAAATTACTTTGCCCTGAGCTGAGAGGACAGCCATTAGCAAGCCTTCTCCTATATGTCAGGGGAAGCTCTCCAAGGATATATAAATGTATATAGAGGTAGTGGAGCACAGGCACCAGTTGCCACAATAGCTGTGGATAAAAAAATACTGATCAGAGTGGAAGTCATTACAGTGTTGGGTTAGAGGGTTCTGGGGGGCTATAGTTTTGTGTGTGTGTGTGTGTGTGTGTGTGTGTGTGCATGCATGGATCTATGTGAGTGTAGGCACCTAATATTATAAGCAGATATCACTTTTGTTCCTAGTGTTGTGCACAAGTGTCTTGATTCTATTCCCATTTTTTTTTTTTTTTTTTTGCGGTACGCGGGCCTCTCACTGCTACGGCCTCTCCCATTGCAGAGCACAGGCTCCAGACGCGAAGGCTCAGCGGCCATGACTCACGGGCCCAGCCGCTCCGCGGCATGTGGGATCTTCCCGGACTGGGGCATGAACCCGTGTGCCCTGCATCGGCAGGCGGACTCTCAACCACTGCACCACCAGGGAAGCCCTGCTTTCTGTTTTTCATAACAGTCATTACTATGAGAAATTATATCGTGTATGTAACAGGTCGTATGAGGAAATGTTTCTGTTGTCTTAGATTTGAGCTTGCAGAGGTGAAATCAAGGGATGTTAATTGCTGATATATTCTAAAAAAGTGCCAGATCTCTGTGTATATCTGTAAGGGGACAAGTTAACAATTGTCCAGCAGCCCTTAGCCATTCATGCATGTCAAGGGCATGTGAGATGATGGATGTGAGGAAGACTAGAGAGGAAGTATCTCTCGGAAGAGAGTTGCCAGTGGCTATGCTGGGCATTGAATCCCTCCCTTCAGGGGAAGGAGAACTTCCCCTTTAACATAAGCCAAGTAAATGGTCTACAAGAAAACTGCTCAGCAAATGTGACCTGTGTCCTGGGATCTTGGTGTGGGTAGGAGATTGGTGGACATAGGGACCAGTTCCAGATTCCTGCCTGTAGAGACCCAAGGGTTGGATCCAGAGTGACTGGCTGGAGCCACTCAGAAAGCAGAGCGAGGGCTTCCCTGGTGGCGCAATGGTTGAGAGTCCGCCTGCCGATGCAGGGGACATGGGTTCGTGCCTCGGTCCGGGAAGATCCCACATGCCGTGGAGCGGCTGGGCCTGTGAGCCATGGCCGCTGAGCCTGTGCGTCCGGAGCCTGTGCTCTGCAACCAGAGAGGCCACAACAGTGAGAGGCCCGCGTACCGCCAAAAAAAAAAAAAAAAAAAAGAAAGCAGAGCGAGCAGGAAGGTTCACAGTGAGGGCAAGCCTCCTTTGCTGATGGCAGGACCAAGATAAGCATACTTTCAGCAGACCAGGTAGACCTGAATCACATATCCAGCTTTTAATCTTATTGAAGAGGACTTTTCCCAAGAGGGTTACCTGCCAGTGGATGGCACCCAGCAGAAAGGCTGGAAGTGTGGTGTGGACCATCACAGCAAGGGTGTGGGTTAGAAGAGTAAGTGAGTGGGTAGGGTCATAATGGTCATAAGTTTGGAGGTCACATGATTGGGAGGAAATGCTTCTAAAGGTCTCCAGAGAGATGAGATCATCAAAGGAACTACAAAGAGTCCCATAAGAGAAAGAGCCAGGCTAGATCTGAAGTGGGTCTCTTGTCAACAGCATATATTATATGTTTCTTATTTTTATATCCATTCAGCCAGTCTGTGTCTTTTGGTTGGAGCATTTAATCCATTTATATTTAAGGTAATTATCAATATGTATGTTCTTATTGCCATTTTATTAATTGTTTTGGATTTGTTTTTGTAGGTCTTTTTTCTTCCTTTCATCTTTTGTTCTCTTCTCTTGTGATTTGATGACTTTCTTTAGTATTGTGTTTGGATTCCTTTTTCTTTTTTTTGTGTATATCTGTCATAGATTTTTGGTTTGTGGTTTCCATGAAATTTTGATACAGCAGTCTATATATATACATGATTGTTCTAAGTTGCTGATCTCTTAGTTTTAAATGCATTGCAAATATCCTGCATTCTCTTCCTCTCAGGATTACTGGTTTAGATATCATATTTGTATGTGGATAGTTTCCTACCTTTACTGTGTGTTTGCCTTTGCCAGTGAGCTTTCCCATTTCGTAATTTTCTTGTTTCTAGTTGTGAAGTTCCTTTAGCTTCATTGTAAAGCTGGTTTGGTGGTGCTGGTTTGGTGTCTACAGTACCATTGAAATAAGACCTATCTTGCTCCTTAACTGTGTCCCCACTTTTCCCTCCTCATTATCCACCAACCCTGAAGGAATAGGAGGTAACAAAATGAGGAGTGAAGAGAACTAAAGAAACAGAGAGGAAACTCACTAAGTACCCCACCCCTTTCCTGCTGCCCAATTCTTAGCCCAAGATGGAGGATACGCTAAAAACCTAAAAATTGATGAGAGTGATATTTTGATATTAAGTTGGATTGGACTTTAAAATTTTTGAAAATGAGACTCATTCAATAATGTGTGGAAACGAAGAGAAAATGTATGCTGGGTGCCCTAGATATCATTCAGTGGTCAGAAATAAAGCTTCAGCATAGCAAATGCAAACGAGTTTATGATGATTAAAATGAGCTTGTGATGATTTTTGCTTCACACTCCACGGAATCTAGTTTGTTAAATAAACTTGTTGCACACACACATGTACACATACACACACACACACATTTATTTATTATGTACTTCCTGTCTCTTACATCAGAAGGTAAACTCCATGAGGGCAAGGCCTTTGTCTTCTTTGTTCACTGTTGTATCCCAGTGTTTAGAAGAATGTTGGCACCGTGGAGCTGCTTGATGTTTTTTTCCTTGAAAAATGAATTCTAGAAGGATGGAAATAAACTTTTTTTTTTTCCTGGATATTATAATTCCTTAGGGTAGCACTATTCTGGCTCAGGACTCCCACAGAAAACATATCCTTGTAGAGTCCTGTGAGTTGGCTGGAGAGGAAGAGTGGGCAGGGGAGTGCAAAGTTCTGGAGCAAAGGCACCTACTAGCTGTGTGTCTGATGGATCACTTAACTGCCGTGAGCCTCACTTTCCTTGTCTGTGGAATCAGGATTCCATCATCTACCTGACAAGGTCACGGTGAGGATTATATTCATAATGTACTCAGTTTCTGGTTCATTGTGCCTACTAACTGTTCATCCTCCCCTTCTCGCCTGCAGAAAGAATACTGCCTTGTTTGGCCTTGCTGAGGTTTTCCTGGTAGACAGAACCACTGAACTTCTGAATTCAGAAGGTTGACTATGATTTGCAGCAGGAGCAGTGTTTTCTCTGGGAGTTCTCTGGCCTCAAAGGTGATGGATGGGCACCTCTCAGGCATAGTTCCTTGATCAATAAGCTATAAAGTCTCAAATTATTTTGTTAGATCCATTGATCAAATCCATTGAATTTGTCCCAACTCTTTTATCGTGAAGGCAAGGACTGGTGATGTTCAGTTTCTCTCTCCTTGCTACATTCTTTCTTCATCTGGCTTTGGGGTGATTTGCAGCAGTGTGGAAAAGGCCAGAAGTGGAGAATGAAAGTTACCATCCCCAACATTGAAGGAAAAAGGCTTATTTTGGTTGTCTGCTTCAGAATGAAGCAGTGTGGTTTCTCTCTTTGGTCTTTTAAGAGGTTCCTCAGTATACAGTACTCCCCCATAATCCCCAGGGGATATGTTCCAAGATCCCTCAGACCCTCATGGATGCCTGAAATCGCAGGTGGTACCTAACCCTATATATACTATGTTTTTTCCTATACGTACATACTTTTGATAAAGTTTAATTTATAAATTAGGCACAGTAAGATATTCTAGTAATAAAATAGAACTAATAATAAAATAGAACAGTTATAACAATAAGTTATGTGAATGTGATCGTTCTCTCAAGATACCTTACTGTGCAAATTTAATGCCTTTTACATCTTAACTAAGCACTTAACACACATTGTGGCTGTAATTTTTGGAGTTTGAGGTGTGACAGCAAAACTAGCACAAATTTCTTTTTCTTTCTTCACAATTTTACAGATAGAAGATTTGTTCTTACCTTAGATCTTAGCAGTTCCAGCACATGATTTTTTTCCTTTCCTTATTACATTGAGAACTTTCATCTTTTCACTTAAAGGAAGTTCTTTGTGCTTCTCTTTGGCATATCCAAATTGCCAACATCACTACTCCTGGGTTTTGGGGCCATTATTAAGAAAATAAGAGTTACATGAATACAAGCACTGCGATCTTGCAACAGTCGATCTGATAACTGAAAGGGCTACTGAGTGGTTAATGAGCAGGATATGTTGGACAAAGGAATGATTCACATCCTGGGCAGGACAGAGCTGGACAGCGGCAAGACTTCATCATGCTACTCGGAAGTTGCACAGTTTAAAACTTACGAATTGTTTATTTCCGTTTCCATTTAATATTATTGGAATGTGGATGACCTGGGGTAACCATGGAAAGTGAAGCCATGGATAACGGGGGACTACTCTACTGGCTACGGTGCACCTTTGCCTTTTTTGTATTCATTCATTCATCTGTCCAATCATTCAATAAATATCTAGTATGTGTTAAGTACCCTGGGTGGATTATATTTGCAAGGCTGTTTGTTTTTTCTATAAGGGCCAACTGGGTTTAGGTTCCCAGGAAACTGTGAGATTTTCTAGGTACATGGCACATGGCATTTCCTCAATTTTTATTGTTGGATGAGTGAATTGAATTGCTTCCAGGAGTAATTTGTTAGGCAGAGCTTTTATTCACTCATTTAACAAACTTTTACAAATTACTTTCTAGTGCAAATAATAATACCTAGCCTTTAGGGTTGTCTTGATGATAAAAGAATATATAGATTCTCTAGCACATTTTCAGGTACAAAATAAATTCTTAATAACTGGTAGATATTATTATCATTATTGTCTCCTGATAGAGCTGAATTATGGCGAGTGAATGTCACTTACTATTTATTTGGTTGGTTTATTTTAGAAAATCCTCTTGCTGAGAATCTCTGGCTCCTACACAACAAATAAAATGGCTCAATTAAATATATTCTTAGTATCTTACTTGACGACTCCTTTTTACCCTGTCCTCCTAACACATACACAGTTATTTAGTTCAAGAAGAATTGCACCATCATAGAATTACCCAGCCCTCTGTTATCCTAGAAAGAAAAGGTATAATCAAGTCTTATCTTAGTGAGTAAAATACACTCATCCTTGGAAATAGAGACATTTAGCTCCCTGTGTAAGGCAAGCTGCCTCAGGTAGGTAAACATCTCTTTTTTCCAGTGAGAATCTTATTCACTCTCTTTAGAAGTGGATCTAATATTCAGTCATTAGTTTGTGTTGTTTATAGAGTAGTTTTCCACAGAAGATTTCCAAAAAAGAACTAAAATTGCACTTACTTTTAAATATTTCATGTTAAAAGGGGAAAACCTGAACTTTATTTTATTTATATTTTCTTCTCGCCCACCACATCTTGGTCCTCCTCTGCTCATTTTATTATTTCAACTACCAAATGATTTTCAGACACCCTCTACCTATGTAGTACTGTGCTTGCTTTGTCTTCTCTGGGCTTTTTTGTTCATGATCCTCCTTTTATTTGAATATATTCCCTACCTTTCCACTTGAGATGTCTTCCACGAACTCTATTCCAGTTTAAGGGTCTTTTCTATGAGCTTCCATATTCCCCAGTACTTACTTTTATTTTGTTTTTTTCCCTGGGTCTCATTAACTTTTCTTTTCTTACAAATTGAAATATATATAGTTGATGTACAATATTATATAAATTACAGGTGTAGAATATAGTGATTCACAATTTTTAAAGGTCATACTCCATTTATAGTTATTATAAAGTATTGGCTGTATTCCCTGTGTTGTACAATATATCTCTGTAGCTTATATATAATAGTTTGCACCTCTTAATCCCCTACCACTACATTGTTTCTTCCCCCAGTGCTTACTTTTATTAATACGCTAATCACTCTACATGGGAAGTACAGAAATACCAGTGTGCTTCCCCACTAAGCTATGTTACTTGAGGTTGGGGACACTGGTTTGTAATCCTGGTGTCCCGTACAGTTAGTTTCTCAAATAGTAGTTGCTCATCGAATATCTATCAAATGAAAGCATGCTTGAATAAATGAATGACTGGTTGCTGGTGTGCAGCACAAAGGAAAACAAAACATGAGATAATTATATGGTACTTGCGGAAAGGAGACACTTGTGGAAAGAAGATAAACAGTCATAAGAATGTTAGGAATATTTTACTCCAAGACATGGTGTATTTTGAATGTAAATTAATTGTAAATAAACTGAGTGCTCTTATTTCATAGAAGAGAGAGTCTGTGTGAGTTGAGATGGTAACTGGTTTCATAGAGAAAGTGGCATTTAAGATGAGTCTTAAAGGATGCATCAGAGTTAAGTATAATCACAGAAATCCAATAATTGGCACTGAAAGTAATGAATTACATAAATTAGAGTTGTCCACTTTTAATTTCACTAGAATTCTTTCCATCCCCAGCTGGAAAAAAATCAGGGTATTGTTAATGAATACACAATGGCTATGAATAAAGCACTTGGAATAACATTCAAGCTGTGTCAAATACTTTTATATTCAGTGGGTTCTGTTAGAGATACCATCAATATTAATAAGAAAAGTAATGGTGTCTACAGACGTATAGATTTGGAATTATGTAAAGCTTGTTTGGAAAAAGACCCCAAAGCCCCATGTTTCATAACTTTTTTTCACACTGTCCAATGTACACAAGGAAGCAAAGTTTTCTGTACATATATATGCTTGGAATTAAACATTTTCACAGATTTTTCAGAAGTTGTATGAAAGGTTGTGATTTTAGAAATTTATAGGGGCAAAGAAGGGTTCAAGGCTACAAACCTATGATAAGTGAGCAGGGAGTAACTGAGGGAATGAGTTACTAAGGAACAACATCATTATGGGGTCAGAAATTGTAGACCTATTGTTAAATGAGGCATGGGACATGGCCGCTGCCAAAGTTTTAAGTTAATTGCTGGCACCTCTCTTTGTGCATTTGATCAGACATGAGAGGGAGAAATTCCTCTTGCCCTTCATAAATTGTCAACAAGCCAAATGAAATATGTGTCTTGAGAGCAAATGCAAACCTAGTGAGAGAGGAACATGATGCAGTGATTTAGGCACCTGGAAAACATAGCTCTTTCCCCATTATACTTATTTTTTATATTAAAGTAATGTACAGATTGTGTACTTGAAAGGATACATTTGGACTGTCTTCATAAGATTTTCTTCAACTTGACAGTTAAGCAATATATAGCCGTCTCTGAAGTGCCCATATGTGGATTTTCCCATTTGTGAATTATCTGTGGCACATTTTCCACCTCTGATGGCCTAACCCTGTTACCCAGCATATCTTAGAGCTATTCCTCCCTGCTCAGAAAATGAAGAACTCATTTGAATATGAACCCAAGCAAAATGCAAGTCTGCAGGTCAATGCACTGCCAAAACAGAAAACTTTCATGTGGTACATTTTCAAAGCCGTCTAGCAGAATAAATGGATTCCTTTATATTCCTATAGCAATTTTTACCAACTTCTATTATAACATTTATCACATTTTATTACAGTTTTTCATTTGCCTGCCTGATGCCCTAGGCCTATGGTAAAGGGAGGTTTTAAATTTATTTTTCTTCCCTTAGCCTCGAATTCTATATATGGTATTCAGTAACTTTTTGTCAAAGTAATTAATTAATTAAAGTACAAACAAATGAGTAAATAATGTTTTGCATGATTGAAACCAACGTATGGCTCCTGCTAGGATATAGAGAATTGTCTGTAAATAACTTATATTTCACAGTATTTAGAGCTGCAGAACATCTTAGAGAATATCTGGCACGATATATTTTTAAGCTTTATTTTTTTTTCTTTAAGTGAAATAATTTTAATAAAATATTATTTTGAACTTTTTCAAGTATGAGGCAGAGGGGTATAAAACTGACATAGGCAAGGAAGAGATGAACAGCCCTGCATTCCATCCTCTGGCTACTCCACTGGTCAGACCAGAGTCCTGTCCCCAACACAGAACCTCTTTGCCAGTAACAACTTTGCCAGTACAACTTTGTAGCTTTTCAGATGAAGCCAGAGTTTATTGGAGCTCCCCAAGTTTATTCCCCAAGCCAAGACTGGAACTCAGCCCCCTGAATAAACAATGCTTTTTCAACTGTACCATGTTTTTACCTCATTATTATTTCTGTGGTTGTTTCAGATGCCCCACACTCCCACTCCCCTTCAGTGAGTCAAAGGAAAGACAGCAGACCGTGACATCAGTTAGTTTGAACGGGGCAGACCCATGAGACTAAAATGTTGTCATCTGAAGTACTTTCTTGGTTTTGTGTCTAGCATACAGTCACCCTGAGTGGGGGACCCTGTGGCGTGGCTGAGAGCTTATTGGAGAGGATGCTTTGCAAGGGCAGACATGATTTCTTAACCTGAATATGCATTAATTCTCCCATGGGCAAGAGTGGTTCAACCAGCTCTGGTCTATGTGGTCAAGGGGAATTGGTGTAAGAAAGATAACAGAGAATCCAAAACTTCAGAGCAGCTTGGCATCCTTTCTTCTCTTCTAAACTTTCATCTGGGTCTTGTAAAGGTAACCAAAGTGACAGTCTTATCTTGCCTGATACAGATGCAAACAAATAATTATAAGAATGATGATGGCAATGATAAGGATAGTCATAATTACAAGTTGAAGTGCATGTTTTAGTGAACGGAGTGTGGAACACTATAGTTCATAGTATCACTAAAGCAATTTTGTGAGGTGAGAGAGCAAGCATATGAGAAAAACAAGCTGAATATTAAAAGGACTTAATTCAATGTGACACAACAAATGGCAGAAATGAGAATGAAACAAGGTGTGTTTTCCTCTATATTAGTACAATACAGTCATGACACCACAGCATTTTAGCTGCAGGAAGCAGCCAGTGGTTTCCAGTAGCCTCTGCAACACTGAGCTTTGTAATCCTTCTTCCCTTCCTCCTTCCATTCCCGTCACCACTTCTTCCTCACTATCTCAGTAAGGATTCAGTCAGGGAAGCTGAACTGCTATGAGTATAATGAAGCAGAGAATTTGTCATAGGAATTAGTCTTTACACAAATGTGGGAGCCAGTGGGGAAGAAAAGGTCAAATAAAGAGAGCAAGAGATCCGAGAGATGTCGGTAACCAGCACCAGTACAGCTGAACAAATCAAAGCTTGAAGGGAAATCTGAAGCAAGGCACATCTATGTGCCACAGGAGGACCACGAAAGGGCCCAGAATAGAAGTCTCTAAAAGCTTGTTGGTCCTCCATGGCTACTGCCTCTATAAATTCATAGCAAAGTTTCTGGTGAGGCTGGAGTGGTCACAAAGACAAGCTGTCAGAAAGAAGAGCTAGACATGAAATGGGGACAAGAGAGGGAAAATTGGAACTTGTCAGTGCCTCTGCATCTGCCTATCACCACCTCTAACGAATGGAGACCTCTATACGGTTAAGGGCCATTTCACTTCCACCTCCCCAAACTCATGAAACTGCACTTTTGGCCAATTACCATCCAGAACCATACAGAGAAGAGGCTATTGAGATATGTGGTTCCCAGTGTGAACAAATTGCTATGGAACAATCCAGCCTACTCCTGCACCTCTACACTTTATTGGTCACACAATTTTGTACAACTGAAAGATGTGCCTTCTATACAGAGTCAACTACTAAAACCTTAACACTTTTAGAGAGAAATAGGAGAATACCTTTGTGACATTAGCATAGGCAAATATTTCTTAAACAGATCCCAAAAGCCATAACCATAGAGGGAAAATTTAAAAATTTGAAATCATAAAAATTTAAACTCCTAAAGAGAAAACACTGTTCAAATGGGTCAATAAGTACAATACATATAATACAAATAAAAAAAAGCAATAGAGAAGCAACAAACTGGCGGAAAATCTTCTCAATACACGTGTCAGTGACCCTTATTCAGACTATAGAAAGAACCCCTGCAAAAAAAAAAGACAACTCAATGAAAAATGAGCAAAAGTTATCGATACTACACAAAGGAAGACATACAAGTGACTAATAAACACACAAAAAGTACTCAACATTTTTAGCCAGTAAGGAAATGTAAACTGAAACCACAGTGAGATACCACTATACACTCACTAAAATGGCTACAAAGACTAACAAAATCAAATGATGGTCAGTATGTGGAACAACTGCAATTCTAATCCATTGCTGTTGGAATGTAAAACAGTACAACTTTTATGGCAATCAGGTTGAAAGTTTTGCATGAAATTAAACATGTGCCCATGTTGTGACCCAGAAATTTCACTTCTAGACATTTAGCTAAAGACCTGAATATGTAAACACAAAAAGACTTTGTATAAGCATGATCGTAGTAGCATAGCTCCAAATTGGAAGCGATCCCAATGTCCATCAATAGGAGAATGGATAAACAAGTTATTATATATTCATCCAGGGGAATACTGCTCAGTAATAAAAAGGTACAGACTACTGATACAAAAACATGGATGAAGTTCACAAATGTAATGAGAATGGAAGACGCCAGATATAAAGAGTGCATGCTGAATGATTCCCTTTATGTGAAATTCTAGAACAGTTAAAAATAGTCTATGCTGAAAGAAATATCAAGAGTGTTGGCCTCTGGGGGCAGGGGTTTGTGGGGATTGATTAGGAAGAAATAAGAGGAAACTTACTGGGGGTGTTGGAAAGTTTGTATTTGGATAGGCTGCAGAGGGCTTGAGTTTGCACATTTATCAAAACTCATTGAACTATAAAACTTATGAACTGTACATTTGAGTGTATGTATATTATGCTTCAATACAAAATTTTTTTTAAATGATAAAAGAAATCTATATTGTATTTGTGTACTTGAACATAATGTGAATACATTTTCTGATCCTGCTACCCTTCACTGTGGTCCACCTCTATGTCAAACTTTTTTTTTTTTTTTTTTTGGTATGTGGGCCTCTCACTGTTGGGGCCTCTCCCATTGTGGAGCACAGGCTCCAGACGCGCAGGCTCAGTGGCCATGGCTCACGGGCCCAGCCACTCCGCGGCACGTGGCATCCTCCCTGACCGGGGCATGAACCCGTGTCCCCTGCATCGGCAGGCGGACTCTCAACCACTGCGCCACCAGGGAAGCCCTCTATGTCAAATTTTAAAAGTACAGACTTTGACACCAGAACACATGAGTTTAAAATCCAAATTTGCCATTTTTTAGCTGGGTAATTGTAGGGCTGTCATTTATACTCTTTAAGGCTCAGTTTTCTTACCTGTGAAATGGTGATAGTAATATTACCCACCTTGCTGGGTTCTTGTGAGGATTAAATGAGATAATGTATGTGAAGAGCTTAACACAGAGCCCAGAGCTGCACTGTCCAACACTGTAGCTACTAACTACATGTGGCTAAATAAATAGATTTTAATGAGATAAAATTAAACTTTCAATTACTCAGTCACACTAGCCACATTTCAAGTGCTCAATAGCCACACATGGTTAGTGTCATCTTTATAGATCAGAATATTTCCATTATCAGAGAAAATTCTATTTGTATAGTGCTGTCATAGAGCATAGAAGTGCTAAATAACTATTAACTATAATTACTATTAAGACAAAAAAAACTTCCCTTAAAGACTTAACATTTTATTGGAGAATTTAGACAATGAAACATGAAAACAATGTGATTAAATGCTACAACTTTGAGGGATACTATGGTGTGAGGGAGAAGGACCTTCTTTAGGGAAGAGCAGGTAAGCATCATTAGAAGCAACGCTTGAACTGTCATAAGTTGATGGTGGGCTCATCAAGATAAATAGTTTGGTACTAGGGCAAATTCTGGGAACACTGAGCATACGCAAGCAGCTGGCTCTCACCCTTTACTGGGAGAGCATCCTTAAAGAGGCCAAGTGGACGGTGATGGGATTGGGGAATGGTAGAGAGAAGAGTAGGAAGACATTCTGAACAGAAAAATCTGCTCATACTCAACAAGAGAACAGAGACTAATAAGAGGTTCTGTTGCCTATAACAAATAGGCTTTGGGTAAATTGTTGGGGTGGAATGACAGGACCAGAGGATAACGAGGTGGGTAGGGCGTAAATGAAGAAAGGGCATTTTGTGCCATGCCAATGCATGATTTGAAAGATAATTTTATTTAATTATTTAAATATGTAATATATTCATATGGTCCAGCAATCAAAATGTACAAGAGGAAATATAGTAAAAAGTACACACACATAATAGGTAACTACTCCTCTCTGTTCCTTATTTAATCTTCCAAAGTTTATTTTATCACATGTAAACAAATACAAATGTGTGTGTATTTCCCCTTTTTAATATAAGCAGGTTTTGTACTATTCTGCCTTGCCTATTTTCACACAAGATGAAGATCTTTCCATATAGGTATATACAAAACTATTCTGATATTTTCTTTTTATCCCTTGCTTTCTTCTTTTTTTTAAACAGCAACATAAAATTCTATAATATGGGTATATGATATTTATTTAAGTCTCCTATTAAAGGATATTTATGTTTCTAATCTTTTGCTTTTGCAAAAAAGTGCTCTAACCAATAACTTTGTACATGAATAATTTCTCCAGTGTGAGTGTGTGCCTGTAAGATACATTTTTCTTTTACTTCTTTATTAGAGTATAATTGCTTTACAATGTTGTATTAGTGAATCAGCTATATGTATACATATATCCCCATATCCACTCCCTCTTGCATCTCCCTCCCACCCTCCCTATCCCACCCCTCTAGGTGGTCACAAAGCACCGAGCTGATCTCCCTGTGCTATGCGGCTGCTTCCCACTAGCTATCTGTTTTCCATTTGGTAGTGTATATATACCCATGCCACTCTCTCACTTCGTCCCAGCTTACCCTTCCTCCCCCCCAGCCCCCCATGTCCTCAAGTCCATTCTCTACGTCTGCGTCTTTGTTCCTGTCATGCCACTAGATTCATCAGAAGCATTTTTTTTTTTTTTTTTAGTTTCCATATATATACGTTAGTACATGGTATTTGTTTTCCTCTTTCTGACTTACCTCACTCTGTGTGACAGACTCTAGGTCCATCCACCTCACTACAAATAGCTCAATTTCATTTCTTTTTATGGCTGAGTAATATTCCATTGTATATATGTGCCACATCTTCTTTATCCACTCATCTGTTGATGGACATTTAGGTTGCTTCCATGTCCCGGCTGTTGTAAATAGTGCTGCAATGAACATTGAGGTACATGTCTCTCCTTTTTTTTTAATTTTTATTTTCTCAGCTTTTGTTTACCTGAAAATATCTTTATTTCCCCCTCATTTTTATTTTTTTAAACATCCTTATTGGAGTATAATTGCTTTACAATGGTGTGTTAGTTTCTGCTTTATAACAAAGTGAGTCAGCTATACATATACATATATCTCCATATCCCCTCCCTCTTGCATCTCCCTCCCTCCCACCCTCCCTATCTCACCCCGCTAGCTGGTCACAAAGCACCGAGCTGATCTCCCTGTGCTATGTGGCTGCTTCCCACTACCTATCGGTTTTACATTTGGTAGTGTCTATATGTCCATGCCACTATCTCACTTTACCTCAGCTTACCCTTCCCCCTCCCAGTGTCCTCAAGTCCATTCTCTAGTAGGTCTGTGTCTTTATTCCTGTCCTGCCCCTAGGTTCTTCATGACCATTTTTTTTTTCTTAGATTCCATATATATGTGTTAGCATATGGTATTTGTTTTTCTCTTTCTGGCTTACTTCACTCTGTATGACAAACTTTAGGTCCATCCACTTCACTACAAATAATTCAATTTCATTGCTTTTTATGGCTGAGTAATATCCATTGTATAATATGTGCCACATCTTCTTTATCCATTAATCTGTCGATGGACACTTAGGTTGCTTCCATGTCCTGGCTATTGTAAATAGAGCTGCAGTGAACATTGTGGTACATGACTCTTTTTGAATTATGGTTTTCTCAGGGTATATGCCCAGTAGTGGGATTGCTGGGTCATATGGTAGTTCTATTTTTAGTTTTTTAAGGAACCTCCATACTGTTCTCCATAGTGGCTGTACCAATTTACATTCCCACCAACAGTGCCAGAGGGTTCCCTTTTCTCCACACCCTCTTCAGCATTTATTGTTAGTAGATTTTTTATTGATGGCCATTCTGACCAGTGTGAGGTGAAGATACATTTTTTGAAATGAAGTTGCAGGTCTCTGTGTTCATGATTTGGAGGGATATTGCCACATTGCTTTCCAAGGATTTTTGCAGTTTACATTCCCACTGGCACTGTGCAAAAGTGCCAGTTCCTTACAGCTTCCTCAGTAGAAATTGCTATGAAACTTTTTTGTTTGTTTGTTTTGCATTTGTTTTGTCAATGTGACAGGTGAATCCATGTCATTTTAATATGCATTTCTCTTATTATGAATGTGTAAGAAACATTTGCTTTTCTTCCTTTCCCGAGAGACATCCGTTCATATCCTTTGCCCATTTTTTATTGTTAAGCATTTTGATTTGAACTTTCTTCTTCTCCTAGCAGTAGTCTTTGAAGAGATGCTGATGTGATCAGATTTGCATTTTAGAAAGTTATCTTTAGCAGAGGCCTTGAGGAGAGTGGGCTGAAGCTAGGAGAGACAGGAGATAAGAACACTAAGAAGAGGAATATAATTCATGTGAAAAGTTCAATGAGGCACACTAAGGGCTAGAAACTAGTGCACTTGGAATGGAAAGGAGGGAGCAAATTCCTGAGATAATTGGAAGATGGAGCAAAACAGTTTCAATTGGTGGGTTGCTTGGGGTTAAGAGAAGAGCAGGAGTCTAGGAAGTCTCTCAGGCTTCTGATTTGGGGGACTGAGTGGCCAGCACCTGGGACAGACAGTTCCGAAGCAGGAGCAGATTCTACAGGGAAGCTGTAATGTCCCTGCAGAATGTCTGTTTGGTTTAGCACATCCAGAATTTTAGAAAAGAGGTCAAAAGTAGATCTGGAGATGTGAGATATCTATATATACTATATGTGGATATATAGATATGCTTATTAATCTGAGGTCCTTATGATAACCCTGTTAGTGGGGAAAGAGGAGCAGAAGTATCTGTGTTGGAAATTCTTGTAACCGTTTTAACGAGTGGGTAAGATTCAGTTATAATTAGCATATCCTTTGTTTGAATGCAAATGTTATTTCTAAAACTCCCCATTCTCAACTAGGCTAACACTTCCCTTGTTTCCAGCAGTAATTTGCTGGGCAAATCCTTTCTTCACTATTACCAGCAAAATTCTATTACATATGTTCTATGAAACATGTGCTTCATATGCCAAGCTGACTCTAGTCCAAAGCAGCAGTGTTTGTGACTGAGCAGGACGGCCCTCTCAGTCTCCACTGGGCTCCCAGAACCCTCAGGGTATTTTTATCTTTCTAACGATCACACTCTCTAGGGGAGACTGGCTGGTTTGAACATATCTGAAGAATATCTATTTAGTTCCTACAATGTCTTATTTGGCTTTGTGTTGCCAGAATACAGCATAGGGCCTGGCACGCAGTAGGTGCTCAAGAAGGGGTCACTGAAGGGAGAAAATACTGACAGAGATACTTAACAAATGTCAGGCATTTGTAGTAAACTGCCTTTCTTTTCATTTCTCTCACCCTGTTTTACAGTCGACAAAACTCAGGTCTATTAAACAAAGCCCTCCCACCTCTGACTCACCAGTGAAACTTCTGACCCCTCCCTACAAAGTAATCAGGTGTAGTTTGCTCTAGATTGAGAGTAGGAGAGAATTGCTAAACTGAGGTTAAGTTGTATCACTACCAAACTGTTTCAACTCTTACTTTACCACAAAGTATAAAGCAACATTAAACACTACCTATCTCTCCCAAACATCATGTCCAAAACACCTTTTCCTAAATTCACAGATTTAGAAAGAATCATGACAGATTATTTAGGAGTTGGGGTGGGCTGTTGGTGGGGAAGAGGTAGGGAATGCATAATTACTGCATGGTGCTTCCCCCCCCCCCCACTATTTTACTAGCAAGATGCTTGGTCTCCACAAATTACTTCCCCTACATTTACTTTAAACTTCTAGTCAAGGTGGACTTATTAGTCCCCTTATATCTTGAGTTTTTCATTTCGTGCTTGCTTTTTGTTTTGTTTTTATTGTGGGATAACATACGCATACAGAAATGCATAAGTCATGAGTGTCCAGCAGAATGAATTCTCACAGAGTGAATCCCCCCATGTGAGCAGCAACATAGATCAAGAAATGGAACACTACCAGTCCCCCACTACACCAGAAGCTTCTTCCGGTGCCTCATCCCGGTCACTACCCCTTCTGTCTTCCAAAGGTGATCACAACCACCATCGTGATCCTAACACCACAGATGTTGCCTCTTGGTATGTTATATAAATGGAATTGGATATAATATGTTCTATTTTATGTCTAGTTTTTTTGCTCAAAACTATACATGTGAGGTTCATCCATGGTATTGCATTTAGAGTTGGTTCATGAATTTCATTGCTGTATGGTATTATATAAATATACCACAGTATATCCATTCTTCTGATGACAGAAATTTGGGTTGTTTGGAGTTTTCGCCTTTCGTGAATTGTGCTTCTGTTTGCATTCTTGTCTGTGTTATTGTTTTTGGTCTTCCCTTTTCTTGAACTTCCCTCCCACCCTGCCCCCACCCCCTCAGCTCTGCCCCAAAATACCTTAATTCCTAGCTCAGATTTACCTAATTACACTGGCTGTCAATGAGCTTCCCCATCCCCTCAAAGCTTCCCCCTTTCTACTTTCTTAAAGTACATCTTATATGTCATGAAATGGTTCCTTATATTAAAACCGTTTATATATGTGAATTATTTCTATTAGATTGTAAGCTCCTGAGGGCAGAAAATGTGTCATTCTTCCTGTTATTTCCAAGTGCAGTGTCTTGCTTATAGTAGCAATTCAATAAAGATTCAGCTAGTGAATGAATGGATGAATTAGGAAAATTTCTCCCTGACATGGCGATATTGAATCAATTTGATTAAATATGCCCCATTTTCATGAGGGCTGATCAGCAATAAGATCTATGGTCAAACTGTTAAGATATAGTTTTTTTTTTCCAATTCAACTGTATGAGTCATATGGTCAATACTTAAAAATATCTAAGAATTATATTTTAAAAATCAGGAATTATGGTACTCTTGGATGAAAAATCTATAAATTATTTCATATGCCACTCTGTAAATACTTGGCCATATTGTTAAAAAAATATTTCTGTAGTTGGTATTCTTTCAACAAATAATTATTTTGTACTTACTATGTGCCAGGTGTCATGCTAGACCCACAATATGCTCTCTATTTATTTCACATATTAACAGAAAAAGGGTCAGAATATTCTTACTAAAGGGCTATTTTGAATTCTTTATTATGTCCATGATTTAGCTTTGAGTAGCTTCTTTCAGACAAAGAAGCTCAGGACATATTATGCTGCACAGAATTAATTAAGATCAAGAGGCAAAGAGACAGAAAAAGAAGTGGAAATGTTGGTGTTTGGGGGATGTTAATCACTCACCAGTCTCTGTTTTGGCTTCTAAGCAATTAAGAACAGATGAGAAGCCAAATAGAGGCTGTGATATTGGCTTTTTAATTGCTTAGACTGGATTGGGGAGCACAACAAAACCTTCTGTGTCTCGCTCCCTAATGAATGTACCCACCCCAGTCCAGGCAGAGAAATTAGAAATGAGGAGTCCTTCCCCTCAGGTAAGGATCCAGCCACTGAGAACTAATCCCTCAGGGTCAGGAAGCAGAAAAAAGCTCACTTCATTGAAGGCCAGGTTGGTTTTGAGTGATAAAGAGCAAGATAGGGTAGAGCTTGCTTTATAATTTTATTTTTTTGCTCTTGGGCTGTCAGTCTATCCCCAACCTCAGCAATTTGGTAATAATTCCTCTGATAATTGTGTTGATGTGTGGGTAGGGAGCAAAGGAAGGATGAGGGTGCTCACTCAAGTATTTCTCTCTTGTGGAGAGTGGAGGAGACGCCCCCTCCTCTCTTCGGAAACTTGAGAGGAGACAAAGAAGAGAGATCAGGAGCATTGTTTTTTCTCCTGAAATGTCAAAATCAAGACAGTTGAAAAATGCAGAAGTTCGAGGCAGAACTGTAGAAACTTTTAATGTGCATTTAAGGCCAAATTTTGAAAGATACAGAAGGGAGTTAGTTTGTAGATAAATGGGGAAGAAAAAGAAATGTTAGGAGATCCATATCACCACACTTTTTTGGTGGATCTCTACAGCCAGAAAATGTGAATTGAGAATTGAAGGGTTATGGGAAAAGCCAGAGTTGCAAAGGGCATCTACTCAGCTTTGTGATGAAGAAAAGGGGACATAGGAGGACACTGCACACACTCAGTGGGACAATGGCTGATGTAGTGGGCCTGTCTCAAATTTCAAGCTTAGTTCTGTTTTATTCTTTTTTTTTTTTTTTTTTTTTTTAGCAGAGAAAGATGTACCAATCAAGCCTATCTTGACACAAAGAGCTGGCAATGTCTAGTTGGAGCTGTGTCTCTATAAGAAAAATCTTGTGAAAAGAAAATCTGTTGTGTTTTTTTCAACTTTTCATTCTTCCAATACTGCATGCTTTTATCTTTTAGTAAAAACTTTATCTTCTTTAAATTAAACTCTGTTTGCTTTTTAAATTATTGAAGAGGTTGGATTCTACTTTTAATTTCTTGATTTTAATGACTAGATACCAAAAACTGATCTGAATTATAATTCTAAAATATTTACCAATGCATTGAGAAGTGCAACATAACATGGCATGAAGAAGCCTAGATATTTGGCATAAGTAGCTATTGGGAATGGGATCTCAGTACAAGAACCATTTTTTATCCACACCTTTGAAGGTGTTCACTGAATCTGCTGATGCTAAACTAGAGCTGATTGAGGGCCCTACCATCCTCTCTCCTGTTGTCTGGCGTTTTATAACCTTCCTTCTAATACCAAATCCTGCAGTGATGTCTCAGTCTTAATTCTGCCTGATTTCACACTCTCTGGAATATTTTCATGGAGAATTCAATTTTTATAGGGCCATTTAGCACGAAGAAGGGGGACTTGCAGCTCCTCAATTTAGAAAGACACATCAATAAGGAAAAAGGTAATGTTAGACAGTGGAGTCAAAAACAATTTAGTGCCCAATATTAATGATAAGATAGCAGTTCACAGAGGGTAATCCATAACCCTAGGAAATGGATAGACCTATGAGTACATTTGAATTATCTCTGACAATTGGAGGACTGGCAAAAATTCTCTGTTCTGTACAATGCTCTGATTGAGGTCGGTACAATCTTGATTTTTGAAGAAAATCTCTTGATTTTTCTAAGCAAACATATGTAAAATAACATCAAAGTATTTATTTTTTAAATCAGTGCTGTAAATCAACTATTTATTTAAAATTTTAAAATAAATAGTTGATTTACAGTGTTGTGTTCATTTCTGCTATACAGCAAAGTGACTCAGTTATACACATATATATATTCTTTTTCATATTCTTTTCCATTATGGTTTATCACAGGATATTGAATATAGTTCCCTGTGCTATACAGTAGGACATTGCAAAGTATTTATTTCAAATGAAATGAGAAATAAAATGAGATATAGCATTGAAGGCAATTGTGTATGTAAAAAGTAAAATATACTGACATTGGTTAAATTACAAAAAATTGATGAAATACGAATGTGACTGTGAAGGCGTTTATGGTCGACAGAGTCCCTCACCTAGGTGATCTCACTTGTGGTTTATGACACAGGGCAGGGATTGCTATCAGATTTTTTCCAGTTGAGGTTATAGGTTCAATGGGATTCAGTGCCTTGCTTAACATCACATGACTTATATGGGGCATAATTATGACCAGAGCACAGACTTTGGTTCCCTACCCTAGAGTTCTCTGATACACATGAGGTTGCAGGCTAGGAATCTGCTCCAGCTTCAAGGCTCTGGGCAAGATGCTACTCAGCTCCACCTGGGTGTTGTGTAATTGAGTCATTGATCCTAAATCAGAGATTTTTAGGAAAGGGGATGCAACATGATTTCTTTTTGTCTTTGGCGCAAAAATCTTTTCTCATATCTGACAGCTACGGTTTTTTTTTTTCCTGCTGAAATTTAAAACCAGCTTCTGTTGTTCTCTCCCTTGAAGCACAAAGCCAGTTTTGGTCACATTCTGTTTGGTTTCCTGAATGGTAGTCAATTCTATTTTGAACATTATTCCTAATTCTTGAATCAGGTGGCCCTGCCCCAAGTTTTCTACATGTTTCATCATCACATTGATTTCCTAACAATGATACAAGTAAAATCCCATTGCAACCAATATCAGTATAACAATTTATGCTGTTTAAAAAATATTTATTGACATGGGATCAGGAGAGTGGACAGTGAATTTGTTCCTTCTTACAGAAAATTATTTAAACACTCTTACCCTCCCCTTCCTCATCTAAGAAATGGAGATAATCATGCATATTCTGTTGGCCTCACTGAGATATGAAAAGCAAGTGAGGTCAAGCATGAACCACTCTGTATATTGTAAGGAGCTATAAAAATGAAAGGTTTCCATCTAATATAATGAAGTTCTTGCATGTCTCGGTGAAAAGGTGTTTTTTGAGAGTCTAGGTTAGATAGCAGCTTTATAAATTTTTGTTGCTAATGAGAAACAGGAATGTGGAGGAGAAAGGGCATGAGCTCTGGATCAGTCAGACCAGTGTGACTCTGGCTCTGTCACTTCCTATCTGCATGACCTTGGAGAAATTAGAGTCACTCTGGTCCACATCTCTTCACCTGTAACATCAGGATAATATGTCTCAGGACTGTTGTGAGGAATAAATGAATATAAATGACACTGAATGAAAGGTAGCACTTGTTATCATCATGTTTTATAACCCTGGTTTTCCTATAATATTATTGTGCAAGCATTGCTAATGTAGATCAAAACTGATTCTTTACAAAAGAAATTCTGTAAAAAATGCCATTTCTGGGCCTAGGTCTTTAGATCATGGGGTCCTTCCTCTCCGTTCTCTCTCCAGCCCACCTTTTTGAACTTACTCCAATTATGTAGAGGAGGACAGTGCCCTGGAGCGACCGAGTTGAAGGAAACTTTGATCCATGAATGGATACAAGGAATGTAGTAGCCCACCAACTTGGAACGTTCACCTCTATGGTTCTGTGAGAAACATGCACTTCTCTCTGCATTTTTGTTGTATCCCTTTGTTAGAGTCTAACTAGAAAAAAGGAAAATTTCTCACCAAGTTTAAATTAGTGTAATAAAGATGCTATTATCTAGATAAAATTTTTATGTGTAGCTAACTCTTGGGAAACGTATTGTGGGCAAGTTGTTAACTCAATATTTTTAAAATGTTTTATTAATTAGTTAATTTTAGCATTCTTTGATGTACATATATATTCATTGTTCTAAAGCTATACTTATGGCTTTTTGAATGTAGAAAAATTGTAGCCCGCAAGTGATGGAGCCATAAGGCTGTCTTCACATAACAACATTTCTACCAGCGGAAAGCAATCATCTTGGTTTTGACAGCTTATGTAGAAGTGACTTGAATCTCTGGATACCTGGATTTCTTATATTATTTCCCATTAAAAATTGGCCCATCTGAGTTATGTAGAATAACTTTTTCTATGTTAGCTCTGCACTGGATAAAAAGTTCAAGTTTTAAGCGATAGGAAAATTGTGAATTTTCTTTGAATTAATACATTCAATTATTCAGCTAATATCTATCAGATTCCTGTTATTCACCAGGCACTCTGCTAGGTAATGAGGATAAAAAAGATGAATTTGACATGTTCTCTCTACACTACAGCTTCACCACAGCAAAGGTGTGTCCTGCTAATTCCACCCAAAATATTCCCCAACATTTGGGGAGTTTCTGTATGCCACAGTGCCTTCCACAGAGTGCATCTTTAATCAATATTTGAGAAATAAATAATGGAGAAACAAATTGAGGAAGAGCAGAGTGTACAGAGGCTTACTGTGGTAGACACTAGACATGAAAATTCCTGTCTATTAGCTCATTTGATTTACATATCAATTCCATGAAACAGATCCTAATATTCACATTTTACATGTGAAAAAACTGAGGTCAGAAAGGATGACTTCCAAATTACACAGCTAATGAGTGATGGAGTCAATATTTGAACCTGGACCTAACACCAAAGCAGAACTACTGGCCCCTTCTCCCCACCAGCATGGCCTTGCTAAAGTCCAGGAATGAATAGCGGAAGTTCCCTTTCCCTTTAAAGTCAAAACAAGGCTGTTCTCCTTTCTTTGGATCACTGTTCTGTAACTTATCTTCTTAGACTGCAACAGATTCATTTCCTATAGGGCACCTATGTTTCTCACCATGCTTAGTAATCAAAGAAGCACTGTTTTGAAAATAACTGGGCACTGTCTGTTAGCAGCCTCTTCCTGTGATCCTGTTAGCTCTCCTCTCCTCCATTTCCCAGTGCTGCTTTTCTTTTTTCTTTTTTTTTTTTTAGAGGCTGTATTATACATGACCAGATGTATAAGCAGAGGACACCTATAACAAGCTGCCTTAGAGTATGGCTTAGAATTCAGATTCTTCCTTAGTAAGTCGAGGTCATTTTGCACCTTCCCTCTCCTTATTTCAGCCATTTTTGCCGAGTGTTCTCAGCTATAACTGGCCAAAGACCCCTATACATATGCATATTTAAAAAAAATAATGGTTTTATTGACATGTAATTCACATACCATAAAATTCATCCTTTTAACTTGTATAATTCAGTGATTTTTAGTATATTCACAGAGTTGTGAAACCATCACTACTATTGCATTTCAGAACATTTTCATCAATCCCAAAAGAAACCTTGTCCGTTAGCAGTCACACACCATCCTTTCCTTCTCCACCTCCGTTCCCTTCTCACCCACCTCCCAGCCCCCAGACCACCAGTATGTAATCTGTTTTCTATCACTACATATATGATATGATATGTGGTCTTTGGTGCTTTGGTGACGGGTTTCTTCAACTTAGCATAATGTTTCATCCATGTTGTACCATGACTCAGCACTTCATTCCTTTAAATGGCCAAATAATATTTCATTTTGTGGATATACCACATTTTGTTTATCCACTCTTCCATTGATGGATATTTGAATTGTTTTCATTTTTTGGTTGTTATGCATAATGCTGCTATAATATTTGTGTACAAGGTTTTAGTGGACATATGTTTCCCTTGGGCATATATCTAATATATAGGTATTACATATTATCTATGTATCAGGACTATACTTGCTAGATCATATGGTAACTCCTATATTTAAACTTTTCAGGAAGAGCCCAACTGTTTTCCAAAGTGGCTGCACTATTAATCATCCTACCAGCTATGTATGAAGGTTTCTAAAAATTTCTGTAGGTTCTGGGAGACACGTGTTATTGTCTATGTTTGTTTAGTCAAACTAGGGGGTGTGAAGTGGATCTCATTGTGGGTTTGATTTGCATTTCTCTAGTGATTAATGGTGGTAAGCATTTTATGTTTTTATTGGCCATTTGTTTATTTCTGGAGAAATGTTTGTTTAAGTCCTGTGCTCAATCTTTTCTCTTAATTATATCCTTTGACATACAAATTTAAATTTAATGTAATTGTTAAAATAGTTGTTTTTTTTTTTTTTTTTTTTTTTGGCGGTACGCGGGCCTCTCACTGTTGTGGCCTCTCCCGTTGCGGAGCGCAGGCTCAGCTGCCATGGCTCACGGGCCCAGCCGCTCCGTGGCATGTGGGATCTTCCCGGACTGGGGCACGAACCTGTGTCCCCTGCATCGGCAGGTGGACTCTCAACCACTGCGCCACCAGGGAAGCCCCGAAATAGTTGAGTTTTGCATCATTTACTATTTTGTTTCTCTTTATCCTCTCTTTCTATTTCTCTTTTACTTATTTCCTGCTTTGTTTAAACTACTTGTAAATTTATGTGATATTTTATTTCTTTTATTGACTTATTAACTAAACTTGTTTTAGTTTTTAGTTTTTGCTCTATTATTTACAATCTTATCTTTAGCTTATCATACTCTAATTTCAAATATGTTATACCAGGTAACATATAATGTAAAAACTTTGCAGTATTGCCTTATTCCCCCACTAATTTTTGTTATTATTTTCACACTTCTTACTTTTGAATATGTCATAAACTCCAAAATATATTTGTTTTAAATAATCAATTATTATTTGAAAAAAATTGAACACTTTTCAGTGTTTCGTATTTACCCACACACCCACCATTTCTGGCATTCTTCATTTCCTTTTGAGTAGATAAGAGCTTCTATCTGGTATCATTTTCTTTTGGAACTTTAACATTCTTCTTTTTAAAATTAATTTTTATTGGAGTGTAGTTGCTTTACTATGTTGTGTTAATTCCTGCTGTACAGCAAAGTGAATCAGTTATACATGCACATATATCCACTCTTTTTAGATTTCCTTCCCATTTAGGTCACCACAGAGCACTGAGTAGAGTTCCCTGTGCTATATAGTAGGATCTATTAGTTATCTATTTTATACATAGTAGTGTATATATGTCAACCCCAATCTCCCCATTTGTTCCACCCCCACAACTCCCCTTGGTAACCATATGTTTGTTCTCTACATCCGTGACTCTATTTCTGCTTTGCAAATAAGTTCATCTGTACCATTTTCTAGATTCCACATATAAGCAATATTATATGATATTTGTTTTTCTTTTTCTGACTTACTTCACTCTGAATGACAATCTCTAGGTCCATCAACGTCTCTGCAAATGCACTACTTCAGAACTTTGTTTAACATTTCTTTCTTAATATTTTTGTATTGCTGATCTGAAGTGAGGAATTCTTTCAGATTTGTTTGAAAAGATCTTTACTTTCATCTTTAAAAAAATTTGTATTGGAGTATAGTTGATTTACAATGTTGTGTTCGTTTCAGGTGTTATATGTATACATATATTAACTCTTTTTTAGATTCTTTTCCCATATAGGCCATTACAGAGTATTGAGTAGAATCCCCTGTGCTACACAGCAGGTTCTTATTAGTTATCTGTTTTATATATAGTAGTGTGTATACATCAATCCCAATCTCCCAGTTTATCCCTCCCTCCCTTACCCCTGGTAACCATACATTTGTTTTCTACATCTGTAACTCTATTTCTGTTTTGTAGTTAAGTTTGTTTTGTTTGTACCCATTTTTTAGATTCCA
This sequence comes from Delphinapterus leucas, assembly GCF_059928025.1. NCBI lineage: Eukaryota > Metazoa > Chordata > Mammalia > Artiodactyla > Monodontidae > Delphinapterus > Delphinapterus leucas. Next base: position 70,824,332 of record NC_143129.1, read on the forward strand.
CATGTAAGCAGTATCATATGATATTTGTCTTTCTCTGTCTGACTTACTTCACTCAGTATGACAATCTCTAGGTCCACCCATGTTGCTGCAAATAGTGCTATTTCATTCTTTTTTTATGGCTCAGTAATATTCCATTGTATATATGTGTAGCACATTTTCTTTATCCATTCCTCTGTTGATGAACATTTAGGATGCTTCCATGTCCTGGCTATTGTAAATGGTGTTGCAGTGAACACTGGGGTGCATGTATCTTTTAGAATTATGGTTTTCTCCAGGTATATGCCCAGGAGCGGGATTGCAGGGTCATATGGTAGTTCTATTTTTAGTTTTTTCAGGAACCTCCATACTGTTCTCCACAGAGGCTGTACCAATTTACATTCCCACCAACAGTGTAGGAGGGTTCTCTTTTCTCCACACCCTCTCCAGCATTTATTATTTGTAGATATTTTGATGATGGCCATTTTGACTGGTGTGAGGTGATACCTCACTGTAGTTTTGATTTGCATTTCTCTAAAAATTAGTGATGTTTAGCATCTTTTCATGTTATTTTTAGCCATCTGTATGTCTTCTTTGGAGAAATGTCCATTTAGCTCTTCCACCAATTTTTTGATTAGGCTGTTTGTTTTTTTTTGATATTGAGCTCCATTAGCTGTGTGTATATATTAGAGATTAATCCCTTGTTGGTTGCTTTGTTTGCAAATATTTTCTGAGGGTTGTCCTTTCATTTTGTTTATGGTTCCCTTTTCTGTGCAAAATACTTTCATTTTTGAAGGATATTTTCCAAGGTATAGAATTTTAGGTTGACCGGCCTTTTTTTTTGTATCTTAGTAATTTAAAGATGTCATCCTATTGTCTTCCTGTTTGTATTTTTATTCTAATTGGAAGTTAGTAGTAGTTCTTACTTTTGTTATCCTTTTCATATGTGTCTTCTTTTTCCAGATGCTTTAAGTATTTTCTCTTCATCACTGTTTTTCAGTGTTTTGGTTGTGGTATGTCTTGATGTTATTTTATTTGTATTTATTTTGCTTGGTGTTTATTCAGCTTCATGTATCTGTGGGTATATTATTTATCTTACTTTTGAAAAATTTTGGCTATTATTTCTTCAAATATTTTTTCCTGGGCCCCTCTCCTTTGAGATTCCAATTACATGTGTAATAGATGCTTCATTATGTTCTACTAGTCATATGGGTGCTCTTCATCCTTGGGCAGTCTTCTGTCTTTCTGTGCTTTAATTTGGATAGTTTCTATTGCTATGCTTCAGTTTCACTGATCATTCTGCAATGTTTAATTTGGTATTAGGCCCATACTGGGGTTTTCATATGTCAGATACTATGTTTTTCAGTTCTACAATTCCATTTGATTTTTTTGTAGTAGTTTTCATTTCTTTCCTTATTATGTTTATGTTTCCCCACAAATACTTGAGAATATTTATAGTAGGTGTTTTAAAATCCATGTCTGTCATTAGTGTGTCTGTTCCTATTGACTATTTTTCCTTTTGATTATAATTTACATTTTCTGCTTCTTTTGTATGCCTGTATATTTTTGGGAGTGGATTCTGGTTATTGTCATGTTATAATTTTTAGTGTTGGTATTTTGATGTTTAATTTAAAGTGCACTGATTTTATGTTGCCAGATAGTGAAGCTACTTGCAGTTCAGACTTATCTTTCTGAGACTTTTTTTTTCTTTGTTGAGTAAGTCTACAGTTGTAGCTTTTACTTAGGATTAATTCGGACCCAAAACTAAGGTATAATTCTTCATATAGCTCTTCTGAATATTTCAGGTATCCAGTAAAGTCTGTCTGCTTTGGTTGGAATACAAACATCTCCCAACCTTGTGTGAATTATGGAAACTTTTCATCTGTGGCTGCCTCATTTTGCCTCATTTTGTGGAGTTCTACTCTATGCATAAACAACTTGGTATTCAGCTGAAGACTCAAGGTGATTTTTAAGGAGATTCCAGGATATCTCTCTCTTTCTCTCTGTAGCTCCCTCTTCTCAAGTACTGTATCCACAATTTCTAGCTCTTTCAGGCTCTCTGAATTCTAATTTATCTTTTTAATCTATTAAAATCATTATTTTAAACTTTAGGCCCCTCTGTTTGTGCTATGACCTAAAAAATATACACTACAGGGTAATATATGAATACAGGAAAGAGGACCTTATATTTACACTGTAATGGCTCTATTAGGAATTATCTTATTTAAACCATTGATTATTAGCATAATCCTAGGTAATAATTCTCCTATTTTGAATATGAGGGAACTGATATTTGGATAACTTAACATGAAATCAAATTCATACATTTATTCAAGAAGTATTATACTTACTGAGCATCTACTATGTGTCAGGCTTTTGGAGGCAGCTAATATATATTGATGAATCAAATAGGCATGAATCCTCTCTTGAGGGTTTTGATGTGGTAGGAAGTCTAATAATAAGCAAGCATATGTGGAAATATATATGTATGCACTGTAATAAGAGCCATGAAAGAGATGAAGATGCCATAGAATAACTGATGGGGGCCATGAAGGAAATGTGGGAACTTAGGTGGGAAAGGTGGAAAACAGAGACCTAAAGGAAACTAATGAGCTAGCTACATGTGAAAAGTATTTCAGACAGAGGGTATGATATCCTTTGAGGTAGAACGAAAACTTTATGTGTTCAAGGAAGTAAAAAGAGGCAAAGAGGAGGAAGAATATTGGATGAGGGGAGAGTGACCTCAAATGAGGATGGAGAGTTGGGTAGGAGTCTGATCATTCAGGGTTTGTAAGGAGCAAAAAAATTGGTGAATTATTTGGAAAATTTAAATGTGAGTTGTATTTTCATCAATTTATCTGCTGTGTGGGACATGGTGTTTAGGGGAACAAGAGTAGAATGCATAAGTCATAAAGAAAATATTTTGTAATTTAAGAGGAGATTTCAGTAGCTGAATTTAAGGCAGTGGAAATTGACCCAGGTGGATAGATTCCAGGTATATTTTAAAAGAGAAACTACAAGACTTGATGGTTGATTAGAGTTTGGGATGAGAGAGAAGGATAAGTCAAGGGTGAAACCAAGTTTCTGTCTTGAGCAACTGGATCCTTGGTTCTGCTATGTACAAAAAGAGACCTACTGAAAGAGAAATAGACCTAGATGAGGGAGGAGGTGACTGAAGGATTCAAATTGGCATATGTTGAGTTTTAGGTAACCAGGAGGCCTCAAAGCAGAGATATTTGGTAAATGCAAGAAAACAGAGGAGCAGTATCAGCTGAGAATATAAATGGGGGAATTGTTGACACACAGATGCTTTTTAAAACCATAAGAATGGAGGAGCACAGTTAGATCATGTAGAAAGAAATGAGAAGAATAAAGGGTTTAGGTTCTAGTGCTCATAAACTTTGTCCTTTAGAGATTAAGTAAAGGAGAGGCCACCTTCAAATGACACTGAATAAGAACTGTAGTTGTAGGAGGAAAGCCATAAGGCAGAGTTTAACACAAAACCATGAGAGCATTTTATAAGGAAGGATAAGTAACTGTCAGTTTCTGTCCTTGGTAACCTTGGCAGTCACAGTTCTTGTGGTCTGGTGGGTGCAGAAGCCAGATTAAGTGGTTTGAAGAGTTAATGGAAGGTGAGGAAGGGGAGGAGAGTATAGACAATTCCTGTGAGCACTTAGGCTGTGAAGAAGAGTGGAGAACATACACATCAAGGGAGAGTTGTTTTAGGATGAGAGAAAATAGAGAATTTCTGTGTGCTGCATTATGCCACTAAAGAGGAATAGTTTTATGATGCTTGAAAAAGAAGAATCTGTGAGAAGCTGAAAAAGAAAGGGATTCAGAACCCATATGGAATGATGAGTCTTTGAAAAGCAAAAGAAAATTATTCCACTGTAACTGGAAGAAAGAGACAAAAAAGAAAAATGTTGTAGATGCAGGTGTTTTTGTAGATGCAGTGATGGGCCATCAAGGATTTCTGAGTGACTGTTTAGAATATCTGAGTTTAGTTGGTTCTCATATCTGCAGGTTCCAAATCTGCAGATTCAACCAACCATGGATCAAAAATATTCAGAAAAAAAAATTCAGAAAGCTTCAAAAAGTAAAACATTTACATTGTATTAGATACTGTAAGTAATCTAGGAATGATTTAAAATATAGGGGAGGATGTGCATAGGTTATATGCAAATACTGTACCATTTTATATAAAGGACTTGAGCATTCTTGGATTTTGGTGTCCTCCAGGGGTCCTGGAACCAATCCTGTGCAATGACCAAGGAATGACTGTATAGTAAGTGTTGAGGTCATCAGCAGAGAATGAGGGGCAGTGGGGAAGGAGAGGTATGACTTGAGACAGGGAAGTGGAGAAGGTAAGATATAATCCTCTTGGAGATCCAGGAAACATGTAGATGTGCCAGGCAGTGTAGAGAGTACAACTACATTTGAGATTATGTTTAATACAAGATGTTTTAACCTACTTGTGTGATTTTTCTCCATCACTGTTAAGTTCTGTATGTGCAGCACAGAGAAAATGGTTATTTGAGCTAAAATAGGACTGATTTCTGTTTTATTTGTTTTTATAAGAGATATTACAGGGGATGGGGGCAAGTAGTGGCAGCTCCAAAATGTCTACATAAGAGGGGTTTAGAAGTGGTGTTGTAGTTGGAAGTGTGGGAGTGGGGACATGGCTATGTTGGGGTGGCTTGGGACCATGGGAATTGTTTCAGTGTTACATCTACATATCAGCCCCACTGTTTTCACACAGAGAACGTATTTATCTGGGGGTAGCTAGGAGGTGAGCAAATAAAAATTATTTAGTTCTCCCCCAAGCAACCCCTTGATGTTCCCACTGGGACAAGGGAGTTGAGGGTTTATGCAAGGGAGTAATTGCACAATATTGTACCATTGCTAAAAGTGTCATATTTGCTTTCCTTTTATTACATTTGTGACCTTGGACATAGTATTAATATATGCGCACCTCAGTTTCCTCATCAGGAACATAGAGGTAATAAAAGCTCCTACACTTTGTGGTTGTTGTGAGTATCAAAAATGTTATTACATGTATAATGTTTAGGCCAGTGCAGGATACGTAAGTGCTCAGTTCTTGTCTCCTCCCACTATGATTTTATTGTTGTTGTTATTATGAACAATGGCTCTAAGCAGGACAAGAATGGAAATGAATTATGAAGAAGATTGATGGATAGTGAGAAAGTAGAAAGTGAGAAAGTGAAACAATGGTAAATAGGTCATGATGATGTAGAATTACTATAGTAGTGACACTAGAATAAGAAAGTTGGTAGGATAAGAAGTTGGTGTCAGAGAGATGGAAGTTATCATTTAAGATTTCAAGAATGATAAAGAACTTTCTGATGACAAATTATGTTTTGAAAAAGAAATAGTGTGGTAGATTATACTATTATCTTAAATTATGTAAAATCCTCCCCCCCATATCAGTATTTTACATTATTTTCCCTTACATGTGCCTTACTTTCCCTCATGTGCTTCCCTGTGAGAGGGACATACTTCCTTGCCTCCATGCTTGGCCATGTGACTTGCTTTGGTCAATGAAATATGAACAGAAGTGACACTGGCCATTGTTGAGCAGCAGTTTTTTTTTTAAATTTAATTTTTATTTTATATTGGAGTATAGTTGTTTTACAATATTGTGTTAGTTTCAGCAAAGTGATTCAGTTATACATACACATATATCCATTCTTTTAAAAATTCTTTTTCCATATAGGATATTACAGAACATTGAGTAGAGTTCCTTGTGCTATACAGTAGGTCTTTGTTGATTGTCTGCTTTATATATTGTAGCATATATATGTTAATCCCAAACTCCTAATTTATCCCGCCTGCCGCCTTTCCCCTTTGGTAACCATAAGCTTGTTTGTGAATCTGTGAGTCTGTTTCTCTTTTGTAAATAAGTTCATTTGTATCATTTTTTTTTAGATTCCACATGTAAGTATAGCATATGATATTTGTTTTTCTCTGTCTGACATAACTTCACTTAGTATGATAATCTCTAGGTCCATCCATGTTGCTGCAAATGGCACTATTTCATTCTTTTTTATGGCTCTGTAATATTCCACTGTATATATGTACCACATCTTCTTTATCCATTCCTCTGTCAGTGGATATTTAGGTTGCTTCCATGTCTTGGCTATTGTAAATAGTGCTGCAATGAACATTAGGGTGCATGTATCTTTTCGAATTATAGTTTTCTCTGGATATATACCCAGGAATGGGATTGCAGGATCATATGGTAGCTCTATTTTTAGTTTTTTAAGGAACCTCCATACTGTTCTCCATAGTGGTTGTAATACCAATTTACATTCTCACCAACAGTGTAGGAGGGTTCCCTTTTCTCCACACCCTCTCCAGCATTTATTGTTTGTAGACTTTTTGATGATGGCCATTCTCACCAGTGCAAGGTGATGATACCTCATTGTAGTTTTGATTTGCATTTCTCTAATATTTAGCGATGTTGAGCATCTTTTCATGTGCTTTTTGGCCATCTTTTTGTCTTCTTTGAGCAGCAGTTTTAAGAACCATGATATGACTCTGCCATTCTCAACCTCCCTCTCCCTGTTTCTTTTCCCTATAAACCCAGCATGTTTCAGACAGGGACTGCTCCTTACGCCTAGATTCCAGACATATGGAGCAGAGCTGCAGTTTACCAGTAGCTGATATTCCACATGAGTAGAAAGAAAATAAACCTTTTCTTGTTATAAGGTGCTGAGATGTTGGGGTTGTTTGTTACTGACACTTAAGAAGAATTGACTAATACAGATAGAATGTCTGATGCGGAGTGGAGGAAATGGTCTTTGGAGATGAAAAGCTCAAGGACCTGAAAGGTCAAAGTTTTGAGAGGACAGAGTTATCCACATGAATGTTGAAATTGCCACATACACTGACTAGAGTTAGGTTGGCAAGAAATACTGTTAGCATGGAGTTCAAGATTTTGATGAATGTGGCCACATTAACAGGATATTGGTAGAAATAAAAAAAGTAGGATGATTTCTTAGAGGAGGAGGGATTTTTATAAGAGGAACAGAAATGAAGTTAGTTATCAAGAACAAGAAAAACTAATCCTACCTCCCAGCCTGCTAGTGTAAGATGAATAAGCTTACATTGGAATAGGTTGTAGAGTAGGTAGGGACTTTGAGATATGGATAATTTTTTAGTAAAATGCAATTTCCCGAAGAGGATGTGAAATGATATTGGGTCATTTGAGGGAGTTGGTTTGTTACAGAATGACAGCTCCAGAAGTCAGTGATGATTTAGGAGAGCTGGAGGAGGGAAGGATTGGGTCATACTAACAAATATGCAGAGAATATGTGATTTGGAGTTAGGGTGATGAATAGCCTAGGAGGCTTGGGCTTCTAGTCATGACTGAGGTCATTAAGAATGGGAGGCTTGATGGCGTAGTAATGGCAGGAGGTTGGTTCTGGTACTGTGGTTCTGAATGCTTCCCCTGGTGCTATAATGGTGTCCAGGGAAGATGTCCTTTCACATTCTAGTCTATTTTAAAGGATGCCTTATATGATTTATTAAGAGTCACGGACATAGAAAACAAACTTATGGTTACCAGGGGGTAAGTGGGGGGAGGGATAAACTGGGAGATTGGGATTGACATATACACACTACTATATATAAAATAGATAACTTATAAGGACCTACTGTATAGCACAAGGAACTCTACTCAATACTCTGTAATGACCTATATGGGAAAATAATCTAAAAAAGAGTGGATATATATATATATATATATATATATATATATATATATATAACTGATTCACTTTGCTGTACACCTGAAACTAACACAACATTGTAAATCAACTATACTCCAATAAAAATTTTAAAAAAAGGAGGCAGAACTGGTTTTTAAAGTTTCCCCTTGCCTTTTTATCTCTATCCCACTTCACACTCTCACCTCTAGATATTAGTGTTTCCAGTATCCCATGACAGAGTTTCTTCAGGATTCACTCTCCCATATAGCATTAAGTGGTTCAGAATTATTCTATTTCTTGTACAAATTCCCTTTAACAATGGGGCTTTGAAAATCATACTAGGTCTCTGAAAGTAATATATGTGGTCACAGATTGTCCAGTGCCCCTTAAGTTTCTCTATAACTCTACTTGTACAGAACTGGCTTTTCCAACTCTGGCATTCCCTATGGATAAAGACAGAATTTCGAAACCTCAAGAGATATTATTAGCTGAATATTCCTAGATGCTCCATAATATTAATTAAATGATCATTTTATAATCATTGTACCATGTAACATTTTGTACTTTCTTTCTCATTACAACAAGATTGCTTGCTAAAGTTGAGAATATTAAAAAAAAACACATTAATAATTAAACCAAAATGAGAGTAATTGTCCTTGCATGAGCAACTGCTAGTTTATTAAATTGCTTACTCTGTGAGTATTGTTCAGTATTCAAACACTGAAGTAGCAGTCATTAAGATTGCCAAAATGATAGTTCCTCTTTATTTAGCACTTTCTACACAATGACATCAAATAAGTAAATCAAAGTTTGAATACTTTATAGAAATAAACTTTGACCTTGAGATCTCCGAATGCTTTTCTGCCTTGATTATTTCACTCTGCTTATCTTATTGAAGTCAGGTCACTGTTGCATTGACAAAACTTTGGTTCTTTTGGCTTCCATTTTTAATGCAAAGAAATGTAATCTACAAACTTTAGTTAGATTTCAATAGCAGAATGAAAAAATTTGCAAACCTACTATATTCTAAAGTGGGGCTTCCTCTCAGTAGATCAAGAGCTTAGTAAGAAGCTCAAAGTCCCCACCTGTGCTGCTGACTGGGAACAGGTCTCTTTTTCCTCCACTGCCATGGCTGAAATTTGCAGAAGGGAAAAAAATACAAAATGATGACGATGGTGATGGAGAAAATAATGATGATAATAGCAAACATCTTTACTGAATGTCTCTTTTGTTCCAGATACTTTACACTAGTTTTGTTCTTCTCACAAAACCCCTGCAAAGTGGGCTTTATTATTCTTATTTTGCAGATGGGGGACCTGAGACTCAATGAGGTGATAAAACCTATCCCCAAATCATACAACAACTTGTACCTGGCTGAGTCAGGATCCAGATATAAAAATGTCTCAACACCATGTTGACTCGCAACCACAAAAATTTGCATCACCTTTCCAGCATTGTCCAGAGGCTGTTATCATTTTCCCACTCCCCCTTTTGACAGGGAAATGAAAAAGTGTCCTGCTTTAACAAAATATTTATTAAAATTGTCATAATCATAATAACAAAACACTATCTTGCTCATTATTTCTGTTGATCATCAGCAAAAGCCCATGAGGTAGGTATTACTGTCACCCTTAAAACTGAAGCTCACAGAGTTAATGTAACTTGCTGAAGGCTACATAGCTACTAAGTGACAGAGATGGTAATTTTTCTCAAGCCTTCTAACTCCACATATGCTTTTCACCATGCCATTGGGTCTCTCAAATGATTTTTGTATGGCAGATAATAGTTTACAGAATCATTTAATCATATTATTTAATTTGAGTTTATTGGTGCTTCATGATAGAATTTTATTCTTTGTTATGAATCTTATAAAATTTTATTAGGATGTATCTAAAATTGATTCTTGTGGTATGAAGTTAGGTCATTTTAGAAGCCTATCTGTTTCTGTCCAACACCAGATAAGTATATTCCCCAAATATGTTTTGGAAAATAAATGATGTGTTAGTAAGCAAAAAATGTCAGTCTTATCTGTGTCATGGAGGCATTGAGAATATTAGATGAATAATATAGAAACTCTTGATTCCTTCTCTTTCCCCTTCTTTAGCATATGGGTGAGGTCCAGTAGTTTTTTTTGTTTTTGTTTTTGCGGTACGCGGGCCTCACACTGTTGGGGCCTCTCCCGTTGCGGAGCACAGGCTCCGGACGCGCAGGCTCAGCGGCCATGGCTCACGGGCCCAGCCTCTCCGTGGCATGTGGGATCTTCCCAGACCGGGGCACGAACCCGTGTCCCCTGCATCGGCAGGCGGACTCTCAACCACTGCGCCACCAGGGAAGCCCAATAGTGTTTTTTTTTTGTTGTTGTTGTTGTTTTTTCTCTCTCTCTCTTTAATGGATTGTAGCCCGAGATCATTTAGCTGTTAAGGAACAGAACTGTGATTTGAATCCAGGCCTCTGATACTAAAGCCAGTATTCCCATCCAGCACATTATGTGGCCATCTTGAACTCTCTGATATGTCAGTCCTTCAAAGTTTTTTTTTTTTTTTTTTTTTTTTTGAGGTACGTGGGCCTCTCACTGTTGTGGCCCCTCCCATTGCAGAGCACAGGCTCCGGATGCGCAGGCTCAGTGGCCACGGCTCACGGGCCCAGCCGCTCTGCGGCATGTGGGATCTTCCCAGACCAGGGCATGAACCCGTGTCCCCTGCATCGGCAGGTGGCCTCTCAACCACTGTGCCACCAGGGAAGCCCCAAGGTTTTTTTTTAACCACAACACACTCTCTGGGTGAAATGGTTCCACCTCTCTGTATTCTGCTCTCCCATACCACTTGGTAAATATTTGTTCATATTTCACAATCCAGCTTCAATACAACTTCATTTATTCAACAACATTTCTCGATCATTAACCATTTGCTAAGGACTATGCTGATGTTGAGGAAAACATATGTAAGAAAAGACATAGCTTCTGGCCACAAAAGGAGTAGTCTAAGGGGTTAGATAGACAGTTAAGCCAACAGTAATGTGATAAACAGCAAAGGAAAGGAAGCCAAGAACGGAAGACACCACCGCTGCCCGAGGCCCCACGTGATTAGATCAGGGAAGTTTAAACCATGGCAATAACACCCACAGCAATCAGATCCTCCAAAGTAGTCTGGCTCAATATACCAATCATGTACGTTCCCTAAATGCCTAGAGTGTTGAGAACCTGGTAATATCAGCCTGGTGGGGTTGTTTTAATGAACCATAAATAGTCACCTTGGCTAAATTTTATTGTGCTGTGGGCGTAATCAGACTGTACAATGCAAGTTATAATCCTGGTGAGTTAAGTTTCTCTACATCTTTGTTTTCACTGTCTACTGATCTCCACAGTGCATTTCCACTTTTCGTTATGACAGAAGTGTTCACCTCATGCCTGAGTTGGTTTTACTATCCATGTTGGAGACCTACTTGGTGATCACACCTCACAATTCCTGAACCCCTTATCACCAAGAGCAGCTATCACCACTCTACTGTAAACATGCTCCAGCAGGTCACTGTGTAGACTTAGCTTATCATCGTTCAGAATTCTTTCATCACCAGCGTCTTCACAATGGAAACTCTCCATCACTTCATAGCCTCCTTTCCTCCTATTTCACAGACTTGTCACTGCTCAGCCAGCCCTTCAGTCTCTGTACCTCCAGACGCAATATGTATTCTAGCCATAGGATATTGGGCACATCACTTAAACTTTTAGACCTCCAGTTTCCTTATCTATATAATAGGGATCACATTACCACTTTGAGGAGTCACTGTAAAAATTAGCTTAACTGTAAAAGTTCTTCTGAGTTCCTTCACCGTTTGGTTTGCACTACTCCTATGAAATTCAGCACACACTGCTTTGTGGCAGGATAATGAGTGTAAATCTCATCTATCTCCTACTGGATTCTAAACCCAAGAAGGAATACAACCTAATCTGTGCCTTTCATGAACCTTGAAATTAATAGATGATAAACAGGTAAGATATTATAAAGTTTTAATGAAAGAAATACAATTTTTTCTGTGTCCTTAAACTATCCTTGCTGTTCCATTTTAATACCCCTGTCCCTCTTTACTGAGAGGATTGTTTTAATATGTTTAGTCAGATTAAGATAAGTTGTTCCTGAGCTTATCCCCTGATGCTCAGAACCCGCTTCCCCCTGCCTGTCTCTGACTTAATATCCAACAATAGCCTTTTAATGGTCAGAATCGGAGCTGCAGCTCCTGCAGCTGACTTGGGGTTGGGGATTCAATGAGACCGTCTCACAGCTACAGTGACCTTGATATGCTTTTTATTTTTCATGAAATCTACCACCTGTCCTCATTTTCCTCCATACAATCCCCTTTTAGGGACATGAAGCCCCAGTCTTGGAGAAAGACTGCCAGGGATGTGAAATTCTCCTGGCAGTTTTTTTTATGTGCCATGGCTTCATTCCCTTTGGTCAGCCAGTTTAACATTTAACAAACAGTTGTTGAGTACATGTTATTTGCAAAGAACAATGTTCATATAAGGGGAAAAAACAAAACTATTAGTTCATAAAATGTACTTGCTTCCAAAAATTATTTGGACTTGAGAAAGATTTCTCCCCTGTGTGTCCTCATTATCCAAGACAGGATAACATACCTATATTTTATATAACATTAGGATTCTTAAGACTGTGAAATCAGGAAGCTGGCACAATTATTTCTAAAACCCCTTCTAGTTCTAAAAGACTAGACAACCCCCATTGGAATTAGGGATCACCCATGAACTAAACAATCCATTCGTGAGACGGAAATTTGTTTCAAGGAAGATTCATCTGAACGTCACTGGTTTGTTCAGATCCACAGTTACTGCAGACCTGAGGATGATTATTATGAAGAATGATAACCAAACATTATGATCATGTCGACGCGTGGTCAGTGAATCAAACCAAATTGGGAGTTTAGTCATGATTGATTTTCTTGGCATCCTGTGAGGTGATGACTGTTTTATAGGAGCAAATGAGTGGTTTTGTAAGTGGTGGCGCCATGTATTCCCAGCCAAACTGGTGACTGTGTCTGCCACCTGGGGTTTTGATGGCAGGAAGCTGTGTCCTGGTGTCTGGCCAGCTGACTCAGTCACGGCCTGGACCCTGCGCCAATGATAGTCCCCAGAAGATAGTCCCAAATCTCCCCTTTAGTCCAACCTTTGAGGGTCTCAGGAAAACCTGTGCCTTTCTGCATGTTCCTCTGTTTTCTAGCTGTATTGTCCTAGTACACATTGTGTACTTTCTCTTAGTCTCTGTTTCTTCATATGGAATTTGGGGAAAATATCTACTTCACAGGGTTGTTGTGAAAATTATATGAAATTTCAAGCTTCTCCAGCATAGAGGAGGTATCCAGTAAATGTTATTTTCCTTTTGCCACGTCACCCTTTCTTCATCCATAGCTGTCATGCCCCTTGGCACAGCTGGCATCTGAAAGGTTAATTGCAACAATTATTCACTGGGGCAAAAACATATCCTCTGCTCAATCCCACCCTCCACCTACTGTGCTGCATCTGCACAGCCGAACCTGCTGGAGGACAGCACACAGTCCTGCTGCCTGACTGTAGACTCCTGACCGCTCAGCACCAGGGGGCTACAGGCTGCCTGGCAGACCCAGTCCATTCATTCTTCTGCTCTTCTCCATGACAACTGCATACCTCCTCTCTCTTCTCAAACCTCCATTAGCTCCTCCCCAGTCTCCTCCGCTAGTGACCATCTTCCTATTCCAATGGGAAAATTGAAGCACTCAGCAGACGAGCCCCCCACAAGCTCCCCCTTTCCACACCTATGTATCTACTGACACCTTATGCTTATGGATGCCACCGTCTTTTTTGCTTTTGTGGATGAACTCTCTTCACTGCATCTATGGCCACCTCTTCCTCAGGCAAAAACTTCCATCCCTCCCCATCGATTCCCAGTAAGTCTTCCCTCTTTCTCTTGCGTTAACACATTTTCTCTCTCTGTTGGACCTTTCTCAACATAAACATGCTTTTATTTCTCCTATCTAAAACCAAAAACCATCTTTCACTTTACTTCTCCCTCAGCCAGGACCCCACTTCTTGACTGAAAAATTCATTTAAAATATTTGAAATGCAAATCAAAACTACAATGTGGTATCACCTCACACCGGTCAGAATGACCATCATCAAAAAGTCTACAAATAATAAATGCTGGAGAGGGTGTGGAGAAAAGTGAACCGTTCTACACTATTGGTGGGAATGTAAATTGGTGCACCCACTATGGAAAACAGCATGGAGGTTTCTTAAAAAACTAAAAATAGAGTTACTGTATGATTCAGCAATCCTACTCTGGGTATATATCTGGAAAAAAAAGAAAAATCCAATTCAAAAGGATACATACACCTCAGTGTTCATAGCAGCACTATTTATAATAGCCAAGACATGGAAAAAACACAAGTGCCCATCAACAGACAATTGGCTTAAGAAGATGTAATGTAGATAGATAGATAGATAGATAGATAATGGAATATTACTCAGCCATAAAAAAGAATGAAATATTGCCATTTGCAGTAACATGGATGGACCTAGAGATTCGCATGTTGAGTGAAGTAAGTCAGACAGAGAAAGACAAATATCATATGATATCACGTCTATGAGGAATCTAAAAAATAATACAAATGAATGAATCTATATACAAAACAGAAAGAGATTCATAGACATAGAAAACAAACTTACAGTTACTAGCAGGGAGAGGGATGGGGAAGGGACAAATTCAGAGTATGGGATTAACAAATACAAACTACTATACATAAAATAGATAAGCAACGAAGATTTACTGTATATCAGTAATCAGATTTACTGTAATAACCTGTAATGGAATATAATCTGAAAAAATATATAACTGAATCACTATGATGCATACCTGAACCTAACACAATATTGTAAATCAAGTGTATCTCAATAAAAAAATATATATATATATTTGTCTCACCCTTGCTGTCCCACTTTTTTTTTTTCCATTCTCTCTTAAACTCACTGCAGGCAAGCTTTTGACTCCATGTCTGCCCCAAAGGATCTCTCATTGTGGTTACCAGTGATCTCTGTGTTACTAAATCTAGTAGTTATTTTGTGGCCCTCATTTTACTGACCTACCAGCAGCATTTAATACAGTGGATCATTTCCTCTTTCTAGAAATCCTTTCTTCTCTACTTTACTTCTGGGCCTGTTTGGATTTTCTCCAGCCTCACTGATCACTATTTCTTCGCTTTACTTTTATCTCCTCTTTTCCTCAAACACTTCGGAGTGCCCTTAATACAACAACTTCACTTGTGACTCTTCTCTTTCTTTCACTCCCTTTATCTAATCCATCTGTAAATCCTGGTGATTCTAGCTACAAAATATATCCAAAACCTGACTCCTCACCACCTCTTGCTACCTTCCTGTTCAAGCCACCCTGTTCTCTTCTCTGAATTGTTGCATTCATCTCCTGACTGACCTTCCTGCTTCTTTTTGTGTCCATCTACCATCTAGTCTTATCACAACAGCCAGAGAAACCTTGTTAAAGTGGATGACAGATCGTCTCATATTTCCTCAATATCGTCCAATGGCTGCCATGTCATTCAAAGTAAAATTCAGAGTCCTTATAATGGTCTACAAGGCTATTCATACATGATATGGATCTCAGCTGGTTGGGGTCATTGGTATCTTCATGTTGTCATATCCAGTGATGTGTCCTTGGTCCTCATCTTTATGGGTCAGCAGTATTTGCCTCAATTGATCATTACCTTAAAAAATGCTTTCCACACTTGGCTTTTGAAATACACATTTTCATGGTTTACTTCTGACATAACTACCTGGCTACTGCAAATCAGTTTTTGTTGCTTCAGCCTCCTCCTATCTTCTAGATGTTGTGATATGTACTAGAATTTGTACTGGAATGTTTTCTGTCCTCTCTCTTATTTTTTATTCCCACGGCTTTAAATATCATCCATATGCTGATGCCTCTCCAGTTTATGGCTTCAGTCTTGGGCTACGGGTTTGTCTATCTTACTTCTATTCTACTTCTGAGTGTCTAAAAGCCATCTTACACTTAATGTATACAAAAGACCGTTTTTGAGTTTCAACCCTAAAATTGTGCCCTTTGCTCAGGTTTTCCCATCTTAGTAAATGATACCATTTTCTGTGGTTGCTTAGGCTAAAGACTAGGAGAGATTCTTGTTTCATCTTCTTCTCTCATTATAGCTATCCATTAGCAAATACATAGCAAATATATCCTAAATCTCACATTGTTTAAATAAAAGAAAGAAAGAATGAATGGGTAGATGGATGAATGGATAGATATGGGCCTAATTTTTAACTTCTTTCTCTTCTTCTGGAAATTCCTCCAAAAGTGTCCTTTAGAATATAAAATGAAGGGCCTTCTTTCTGGGGTACCCCACATTAATTCAGGAGGTTCTACTGTATATAGTAGACATTAATATTCATTAATGTCAGAAAAGAAGTATTATCAAACTACAAATAGTGAATGGACAATCGAATGTAATTTTCCTTAAATGGTTCAAATGTTTCACAAAACATGCTTAAAAAACCCCCTGTCAATTTAGGGAAACAAACAACCATACTCATTTTATAGCCAGGGAAAGCAAAACATTGAAAAGTAAAGTAAGTTGTGTAAAATTATGGCAATGGGTCACTTAGTTGGAGGCAGTTTCAACAATCTAGGGAAAATATAGGAACTTTTCACTTATAGCATAGATATGTTTGGAGTAAAGATGTCTACAAAGCAGGTATCTGTAAAGATATTATATTTAATCTTTGAGCTCTATTCAATTAGAAATACGTTATCACAGGATGAATTATCTAATAGACTTACGAAGCAGTCAAGTCTTGAATGCATTCCTTTTCTATTTTGAGAAATTAATGGAGGAATGTAAGATTTAGAAAGATACAGTTTAAATAAATAGTTATGTCTACTGTTTGTTGAAAATTGTACTGGGGGTGCTTTTGGGAAAATCTGAGTTAAATAAACTTAACGGTTTCCTCTGTTAGTCATTTTCAGAGTCTCTAACACGGTTATACATACTGTGAAAGATGAAGATACAATATGCAGCATTTCCCATATTAATTTGATCAGGTAATCTCTTTTCATTTGCACAGATTTAGTTCCTGAGGCACATTCATTTTTTGTGGAAGAGAACTTGGAAAATTGCCCATAACTGGCAATTTCCTAAATGTCTACTTTTTTTTTTGCGGTACGTGGGCCCCTCACCGCTGCAGTTTCCCCCCAACCCGCCGCGGAGCACAGGCCCCGGACGCGCAGGCTCAGCGTCCATGGCTCACGGGCCCAGCCGCTCCGTGGCATGGGGGATCCCCCCGGACCGGGGCACGAACCCGCGTCCCCTTCATCGGCAGGCGGACTCCCAACCACTGCGCCACCAGGGAAGCCCCTAAATGTCTACCCTTAATCCCCAATATGTTGCTTTTCTCTTTCTTTAATATAGTTATCTGTATTTCAACTCCATGTCATCCTGACGTCATAAGAAAGTATTCTCTGATCCATTGCATAAGGCAATCTAACTTGCAAGTACTATTAATTCCAGGCCTGGGAAAAGCAATATAATACATTCCCGATTATTATAAGTACTCTTTTATGTAACTTTTCAGAAGGACTGTATTTATATGGCTCTCCTCACCCACAAAATTTAACTCCTGTCAGCAGTCGTTCTACACACACGCACACACACACACACACACACACAGACATTTTAATATAGCAGTAAGATACATATAATAAAAGGCACAGACGTGTTCTGTTCAGTGAGATTTGACAATTGCATCCAGCCAAAATGAAGTATAAAATATTTCCATTTTCCCAGAAAATTCCCTTATGTCCTTTCCCAATCAATCCTTCCCACACCCCCAGTGAGTCAACTACTTTCTGATTTCTATTACCATAGATTTGTTTTTACCTGTTCTTATACTTCCTATAAATTAAATAATTTAGAATGTACGCTTTCATTTCCAGCTTCTTTTGTGCTTTACACAACTTGTTTTGGAGAGTCATCCATGTTATTCTAAGTATTAGCTGTTTGTTCTTTTGTATTTCAGAGTAGTGATCCATTTTATGACTATATCACATTTTGTTTAACAATTCTCCTGTTGAAGAACATTTGGATTGTTTACAGTTTTTGGTTTTCATGGCTAATATTGCCAGAAAACTCTTAAACAGATCTTTTAGTTGATCATTTCTCATGAGTAAATGTCTAAGAATTGAATTATTAATTAATAGGGCAGCTGTGTGCTTAAGATTATAAGATGCTGCCAAATAATTTTCCAGAGTAATTTTATCATTTTACTCTTCACCAAAAATGTGAGTCCCAAGTTTTCAACATCTTTGCTGACACCTGTATTGTTGTTCTTTTAAACTTTAGACATTTTAGTGAATGTGAAATGGTATCACATTTAAAATTTTGCATATTCCTGATGATTCAAATTGAGCACCTTCTCATGTGCTTATTGATACTTTTTTATATTTTCTTTGGTGAAATGTGTGTTCAGATATTTTGCCCAGTTTTCCAGGGTTGTTGGTGTTTTGACTTTTGATTTATAGGTGTTTTTTCTGTATTCTGGAAAACATTCCTTATCAGATATATGTATTGCAAATATTTTCTCCCAGGCTGTGGCTTGCCTGTTTATTTTCTTACTGGTGTATTTTGATGAACAGAAATTCTAATTTCAATGAAGTCTAGTTTATCTACATTTCCTCATATGGTAATATTCTTATGTCCTATCTAAGAAATCTTTTCTTACCCATGGTCATGAAAATATTTTTATAAATTTCTGTTTAGAAATTTTATTGTTCTAGCTTTTACATTTATATTTATGTTCCATCTCAAGTCAGTTTTTGTTTATGCAGTGAGGTAGGAGTTGAGGTTTATTTTTTCCCTGATGAATTACCAGTGGTCAGTACCGTTTATTAAAAAGCCTTTCTTTCCTTCATTGAATATATGTGGTGCTTCTGGTAGTCATACTGGCATTATGTGATTTTATGTCTCTGGCTTTAGCCAATAGAACAAAATCCTTCATTTTGCTAATAATCCCTAGCCTCTATTCTGAACCAGGCACTGTACTAGTCTCTAGAAACACAATGGAAAACAACAGTCATTGTCCCTATCCTTAGAGTTAGATTAGTTGGCTAGCTAAGTAATTGAAATCTTGTCCTAAAGTAGCTCAGACCTAGGGACATACATAATCTCACAAAACTGGAATTCTGTGATAAGGCTAACTGCAGGGTTTATTAATTCTGTGGTCCAATGGTATCATCAAGGTCTAGGTTTTTTTCATCTCTCTCCTCTGCCGTCCTCACTCAGATTGGCTGCATCTTCAGGCTGTAAGCAAGGTGGTTACTGCAGTTTCAGGCATTACAATGAGACTGAGTGACGCTCAGAGGTGGAAGAGAACTTGTTTTTACTTTTAGCCCTGGTTTTGGAGGGAGGATTCTTTTCCCAGAGTCTCTTCATTGGACTGTCATTCGTGTCTCATTGAAAAGAAAAGAATCATATCTGTTCCAGAGCCAAACATTGACCAGGGGCATGAGATTGCTCTTAGACCAATCAGAACCCCTTCTGGACCTGGGGGAGGGGCGTTACTTCTGCTGAGGCACATGGAAATTTGGGGAATGGTTAGGTACCTGAGAAAAGTAGGGAATTTTCAGTAAGGCAGGCAGGGAAAATGGATGATCGTTAACAACCACTGGTGTTCATGGTCTGTTCCTTATGCTCAATTAGGGAAGATGCACATTACCCAAGTATATCAGCAAACAGGAAAGAAAATGATTGGAGTTTTTAAAAATGGAAATTAATCAAGGTCCCGTGAT
This sequence comes from Delphinapterus leucas, assembly GCF_059928025.1. NCBI lineage: Eukaryota > Metazoa > Chordata > Mammalia > Artiodactyla > Monodontidae > Delphinapterus > Delphinapterus leucas. Next base: position 70,843,890 of record NC_143129.1, read on the forward strand.
AGAGAATAAACAGAGTGGATGGACAAGGAATTCCCATTTAAGGTAGAATGTTCAAGGCAAGCCTGTCGGAGGCAATGATATCTAAGGAGAAAAATGACTGAGAAGAAGCCAACCATGCCCATATCTGGAGGGAGAATGTGCTTGTCAAAGGGAAGAGCAAAAGCAAGTGTCTGGGGACAACTTGCCATTTTCTAAGAAATTCAAAGGGCCAGAGGGTTAGTGAATGAATCAGAGGAGGGCACGATGCAAGGTTGGAGCAACAGGAAGGGCCACATCATTCAAGGTCTTGTAGGCCTTGTTGGACCAGCCTGTGCCCTCACATTTGCTCTCCTGGAAATTCAGAACTGAGAATAGCAGAATGTATTTCAGCTTGGAATTGTGTCTCGAGAGGGAGGGATATTAACTGCAGAGCTGGAGTAGGGGCAGGAAGATGAGGGAAAATCTGCCTGGCCCTGGAGTGAGAGTTAGAGAAAGTCTGTCTATAAAGAGAAAGAGAAGAAGCAGATGTGAAGAAAGGAGCAGAGACAAGGCAGACAAAGAGAGGAAATCCTGATTGCTTTTAGCTTCTTTGTTCCAGTACCTTCTATGAGTCCCTGCTCTCATCCTTCCTTGAAATTGCATGAATGAGCTGGATTCATTTAGTCAATTCACCTTTCTTGCTTAAGTTAACTTGAATTGGATTTTATGACTTACAACTAAAAAGCTGTTAATCGATGCACATATAATTTCCGTGAGTCTGACATTCTACAAAGCAAGTTAACTAAAATCAAGTCATCTGTATGAGTCAGTCCCAGCTAATAATCATTTTTCCAGATTTGGTTTCTTTTGGAGGTGCAGCTAAAATGCTGGAAGGGTAAAAAAAAATAGTACAGAAAAGGGCAAGAGAACCCTTAAGACTGCAACAAATTCCTTTCATATAAATATGTTTTTCACATGTCCATAAAAACCGTTCTGCTTACATTCTATTCTCTTATGCTTATTTTGCCCATATTTTTGAGATTTCATCACATTTTTTTCCATAGCGTTTTTCTCCCATTATGACAAGTTATTAATAATTATCAGCGATTTGAGTACAAGAAAGATTAACCATTTCTACTGCTCTGACCAGACTAAACATTTCTTAAAAGAACCATAAATTTCCTTTCATTCTTTGTTATTCTTTTCATCACATTAACTGGAGAGCTGATTCTTTTGTTACACTTGAAAACCCACACTTCCTTCTCTCTACAGGAACAGCTCTCGTATATACTCATGAATTTGTTTTATTAATTGTTTCTTTCTTTTCTTCCGAGTCTTTTCTTTACCCTTTATTTGGTTGACATGTTAAAAGTTCCATTTCTCCTTGTCCACTGTCCAAATCCCCTGCTTCTTCTAAGACCTAGTTCATGGTTAATCTTCTGCTGGAAACCTTTGACCTTTTGACCAGCATAGATTTTTTTGCCTTCTCTGATATCCTCTTCCTCACATAATCAGATCCACAGAGTTTAGAATGAAACTGTTTTCTCCCTCTCTTTTTTTCTTTTTGAAAATATGCATATTTGTGTTCTCAGTAAGATTATCAATTTTAGAGAATGGGATCTCAGTTTTACACGTTGTGCCAGTTAGAATTAGGCTTTGCTTCATAAAACAATGAAGCCAAATAAGTTAGTTAAACAGGAGAGAGATTTATTACTTACTAATGAAAAAGAAATCTGGAGCTGTAGTTTTGGGATGGCATGGCAGTTCCACTGTCATCAGAGACCCAGGCTCCTTGCTTCCTTTTGTTTTACCATCCTTAAAGATGACTTTTCAACCAGTTTGGAAAGCTTAAGGCACCAGCTTGTGGACAACTTTGAGGGGTGGGAGTACTGTCCTCTGGTATGTTATATGCCCTTGTACTGTGTTGAATAGTGCCCCTCCCTCAGTTCCTGTATACTTAGCAACTGTAAATGTGACTTTATTTGGAAGTAGGGCCTTTGTAGATGTGCTCAAGTTAAAATGAGGTCCCATTGAATTAGGGTGATATCTAAATCTAATAACTGATGTATTCATAAGAAGAGGGAAATTTAAACACTGACTCACAGAGAGACACAAGGAAGAAGTTCATGGGATGAAGCAGGTAAAGATTGGAGTGATATAGCTACAAGCCAAAGAACACTAGGGATTGGTGGCAACCACCAGAAGCTAGGAAGAGGCAAGGAATGATCCTTCCCTAGAGTCTTCAGGGAATTCATACTTCTAATCTCCAGAACTGTGAGAGAAAAAAATTTCTACTGTTTTAAGTCATCCAGTTGGTGGTAATTTGCCACACTAGCCATAGGTAACAAATATAATCCCCCAGTAGACTCCATACGTGAATCTATGAATCAAAGGGTGGAAGTAGGATGGATTCTCTCACCATCACCCCACGTGACTCTCCTGTGGAATTTGTGCCTCCTGTCTCAATAGCTTTGGTTGTGCCCAATTAGAAGCTCCTGTTTCCTGGAGTGGGGATGATGGTAGTGGTGGAGAGGCCCGACCAGGGGACATATTAGTTTTCTAAACTTAAAGCTGTAATTACAGTCTGCTCATTTTGGGCACCTCATGCCAAGAGTACCAACAGGCAAAGAAAAGATTGATGATACAGATGAGATAATTGATTCAAGTTATCATGAGGAGTTAGAGTTGTTGAAACAAAGAGGTCAGAGAAGAGCATATCTGGAATCTAAAGGAATCACTGTGACATCTCTTGGTACTTCCATGCCCAGTGATGATGATGAAGAGGTAACTGTCATAATCATTGCTTGACTCGGGCAAGGCAAATAGGGAGGCACATCTTTCAAGGATGAAGGTCTGGGTCACTCCATCAGGAAAGCAATCTAGATCAACTGAAGCTCTGGCTGACAGTGAAGAAAATCTAGGATTGGTTATGCTGGAGGTGGATGATGAATGTCAATTACTAGTTCAAGACCTGCTGTTTGTTCCACTAACTCTCTTGTATTTAGCACATGCAGAGACTGTGACTATCGCTACCTTAAATAGGACTAAAAGGTTAGACTTAATAGAGAGCTAAGTGATAGAAGGGTGGACTGTATTGAACACCTTTGTGTGCCATTCAAATCCATTCAGTCTCATTTCTTATTCCAGCCACTGCTGTAGCAGCATCTTCCATGTAGGTTTTGACTAGCTTTGCATGGTGAAGGCTGATAACATTTTTACTTGGGCCAACACTATATACCTCTTGCTTCCTTTCTCAAGGTTTTGCTGATGCCACAATCTGGGACACTTGTTGAAATCTACTTAATATTTTTGCCAATGAAGCCACCCTTGGCAAGGAGGAGGAGTCAGTGGATAAATTTGTCTTCCTACCAAAACTAAAGTGTATAGCTTTGAGACTCACTTCATAGTATTCTTCAGAAAGGCTCATGGGGTTGAATACCAGATGCCCATCCCTCTGGTCAACTAAAGTTGCTGCATTGGCTTTTCCTCCTTCCCTGTTTTATTCCCTCTTAACTTTTCTCCTCTTCAGGGCATTATTTCCCAAACAAATCACCTGTATGTCAGTCTTCTTCTCAGCCTCTGCATTTGAGGAAACACAAGCTAAGTTAAAAAAAGATTTAATATTTATTCTGCCTTAGGCATAAGTATCTGACAGCATTTTGATGTTACATGCTCAGAATATTTACAGTTCAACAGAGTGAAACATCTATGTCCAAAGGATTGACTCTTCATATGGGTTTTCAGACATTAGTGACCCCTGATAAAGTACTTTTGCATTGAGGGATCTTCCTTACATTTTTCAACTATGGCAGGATCTTGAACTGACTTATTTAGTCCATTCTGGGTTCTTAACCATTTATTCTTAGACTTTTAGCCTCCAAGTAATAATAAACCCCAATAACTTCCTGAAAAATCACAGCTTGAGATAAAAATGTCAAAAATACATGAATGTTAGAATGCTCTACTGCTTCCACAGTAGGTTTCAGGAAAATATACTTATATTTGGCTATCTGACCTCTAACTTCATCCCAACAGGGCTTTACCCATTTTCAGTCATATTTGGTCTTCATGGAAAAAAGCAAAGTTGTTCCTGGGGTGACCGCAGCTGTATCATTATTCTTATGTTTGTTTGATACACAAATTAAAACACTCCATTAATTTGGTGTATACTGCTTTGAGAGCTAAGTTAACTACCCTTTATCTGACTTACTCCTATTTGTCATCAAGAAGAAGTGCACCTATTTTAATAATCCATGAAATTCAGCCTGAGTAGGGTAACATCTTGTAGGAGATAGGAGCTGCCTGCAGGGAAGTCCCAGCACCTTGTGGATTAGACTCTTTTTGTGTGAAGACACATTTTGGGGGCTCTTTTTTTTTTTTTTCCGGTACGCGGGCCTCTCACTGTTGTGGCCTCTCCCCCTTGCGGAGCACAGGCTCCGGACGCACAGGCTCAGCGGCCATGGCTCACGGGCTCAACCGCTCCGCAGCATGTGGGATCTTCCCGGACCGGGGCACGAACCCGCGTCCCCTGCATCGGCAGGTGGACTCTCAACCACTGCACCACCAGGGAAGCCCATTTTGGGGGCTCTTAAAAATATATTGTGGGGGATGAAGGAAACCAGATTAGAAATACCACAGGTCCTGCATTTGAGGAGGGGTTAAGAACTAGAAAAATTTTCATTGTTCCTGGTAATGTGATTTTTTTTCCCAATATTTATTAGACTGATAGGATCTGTGTGAACTCAGGTCACATTATTATTTTCATTATCAAGTGAAAAAGTTGAGGCACAATTGGGGCAAATTACATGCTTGGAGCCATTGACTGGAAGGTGATAAGACAGGAATTCAACTCAGAATCTCCAACTCTAACTCCTATGCTAGTCATTCATATTTGGTCCTGAGTAAGTTCATTGCCTGGAGCTTCAAATTTCCCAAATTCTTCTCTTTCTTACAGATTTTGGATAGTTTTGATTCTTCTTTGTCAGTTACTTTTTATCATGTTTTCAGGGCTTGTTTTCTGTCAATTCTTACACCTACTTTTCAAAGCTTATACCACAGTGCCCTCTCTTTTATAAGGCGTACATCTCTACTCATGAAACAGGACAGGCTCTAGAGCTGTGGTCACCTGTGACTGCTGAACAATTAGAATATGGCTAGTGAGAACTGAGGTGAGCTGTAAATGTAAACAATACACTGTATTTCAAAGACTAAACAGAAAAACGAAGATTATAAAATATCTCATTCATGTGTTTTTATTGATTTCATGTAGAAATGGTAATATTTTAGATACACTGCGTTAAATATATTACTAAAATTATTTTAACCTGTTTCATATTACTTTTTTAATGTGACTATCAGAAAATTTAAATTATGCATGACTCATATCTGTGGCTTACATTATATTTCTATTGGTAGCCCTGCTCTATAACTTGCCAGTGAGGAGAGAGAAGACATAGGTGAAGGTTCTAAAGACCAAGGCCAGTTATTAGAGCCCTTGAGAGCTCTGAAGTCTGGATCACTGAATCTTAGAGTCCATGTGGGCTTCATGAGGACAGAATCAGTGCCTGTCTCATTCACAAGGGTAGCCAGTGGTATCTTGATCCATACCTGGCACACAGAGGGACTCATGAATCTAGAGTGGTGGCTGTTGGCAGAAAGCCTAGGACAGGGTCACTTGTGTTTGACAAGAGGCAGAGTCACAGTTTCGGAAAGGGGGGCACCATTTTCCTCTTGGTAAACTTTCTCTTTGTGACATCTTGGGGCTCTAACTTCAATGTTCATTATCTCATTTCTAATACTTCTCTTCCCGAGCTAGGACTCTTTATCTAAAATATCCCAGAGTTTTGGATAATAGTGTATAGATTCGTATGCCACTGTTACCTGCCTTTCAAAATGTGCTGACAACTACTTTCATTCCTCAATCATTTATTCCCTTACATATTTCTTCTTTAATAAATATTTATTTAGTGCCTATTTTCCACATCGCACAGTATTAATTTTTGTGGGTAGATAAAGAAGAAAATATCAGGGGGTTGTAGTAAAGTCCTATTCCTTTTTATAATAAGGCAGACTCATTTCTTCATGTTTTCTCAAGATGACTCTCATAACCCCTTCTGTCACTTTGTAAACTCATCCTGTACTTACCTGTCTTGCCTTTATTTGTTCATCATGTTCTTATTACCTGAAAAGCCTACCATCTTATCCCTATTTTGAGTGCTCAACCCCAATTCTATTTTTTTCCTCGAGGCATATATATTCCTTGTTTCCTCTTTCTTGTCCCAACAAGATGTGGTTTCTCCTCATAGGGTATGAGTTACAATGAAGGACACCTAAGATGCATCATTACAGGTACTATTTCAGGTAAAAGGAATTGGGATATTGGGGTAATTCTATAAACATACCATGTTAGCTGTCTCCTCAGTGGAAACTGGTTTCATTTATTGGCTTATTTTGTTTTGCCTTACTTTAGATATTCGTTGGACCTATTTTGGTTTTCCTCTGCTGAGTCTATCCTGCTGATAAGCACATGGAAAGGATTCCTTATCTCTGATAGGATTTTGTTTACTTCTAGGATTTCCATTTAACTATTTTCATAGTTTATACCCCTCTGCTAAAATTCTTCATCTGTTCATGTGACTTTTCCCACTAGATTCTTTAACATTTTTAGCATAGATATATTAAAGTCTGTGTTGATAATTCCAGCATCTGGGCAGTTTCTGGGTCTGGTTCTATTGACCATTTCCTTTCTTGGAAATTGGCCACATTTTCTTGCTTCTTCACATGTCTAGACATTTATGATTGAATGCCAGAAACTGCATGTAAAAGAAACGTAGAAACTAAAGTAAATAATGTTTCAACTCAGAAAAGGGAATCACTGGGGGTTGGGTGAAAGTTGAGTCAGTCCAGTCTGTAGTTGACCTGAGTGTGCACTTCGTGATTGCTTTAATTAGATTCATTACAGCACAGCATCAGATGATTTGAGGGCTGGAAAGAATCCCTCCTTTAGCAGGGATCTGAGTTCCTGAAGGGTTTGTCTCTGTTCTCCTGCCCTGCTCTCAGCACACTTATGACTCTGGGTAGGGTTGTGGATCTATCTCAGCTCTCCTGTCTCTTGTAGCCACTTCTACCTCATATTCAGTGTAAGACCAGCATTTTTAGAGGAATTTCTCAGCTTTCAGACTTCAGTAGGCTCTGCTATCCCTTTCCCAACTATAGCAGCAGCTATATTAACGTAAGATCAGGAGTTTTTGAAGTGCTTCTCTTGGTTCTCCTGTCCTGCCCTGAGATTTCAGCAAGCCCCCTTTAGAAGTTTTTATTTGTTTTTTTTTTTTTTGGCGGTACGAGGGCCTCTCACTGTTGTGGCCTCTCCCGTTGCGGAGCACAGGCTGCGGACGTGCAGGCTCAGCGGCCATGGCTCACGGGCCCAGCCGCTCCGTGGCATGTGGGACCTTCCCGGACCGGGGCACAAACCCATGTCCCCTGCATCGGCAGGTGGACTCTCAACCACTGCGCCACCAGGGAAGCCTCAGAAGTTCAGAATTTTGAAGCCACTCATTTTGTCTCTCTCTTTCTGATATCCTTCAGCATTACTTAACTGCTCCCCATAGTAGCTTCTTATATTGTATCTTTTCATTTAAAACCGACAAACCATTTCATGTTCTAACTCTTCAGTCTTTCCAAATAGGGCAGAGAGACTGCAGAAAAGACTATTTCTAATGTCCTGAGCATTGTCTGGAGCACTTTACACACATGTATTCCATTTTATCACTGTAACAATAGTGATATATCATCATTGTACAGATCAAGAAACTAGGACTCAGAAAGGGTGAATTCATTCATTTATTCCAGAAGTAATTTTGAGCGCTTACTAAGGTATTTTCAATGCTAAGATGCCTGTTTAAATATTTCTGAAATTGTGACATACTTCACAATAGATCTAAACATTTGATGTGGTAGTAGCTCTCTCCCACCAGAAGGTTGTTATTAAATACTATATAAACATTAGGGTAAGGGAAATAGATATAGCAGTGAAAATGCCTCATAGAGACCTAGACTCATGGAGATTATAGGCCAGTAATCACACAGGGAGCAGGAAGTGGAAACGGGACTCAAATCCACGTAAATTCCATCTTGACAGTAGACTAAGAAGCTCCCTGATTGCAGTTTCTTAGTTTCCCGCATTGATTACATATCAGTAGCTCCTAACTCAATGCTGAGAGTGGAGGTACTGAGTAAACATTAATTAATTAATCAATTGAATTTAGTTTTTATCTTTTAACCTCATCTAGCTTCAACTACTTCAATTATTAAAGATTTCTGCTCTTTTTTGCTCCTTTACCATGTCCCTAACTTAGCTTTTCTATCCTTGGGACACATCCCTCACCCTGGGTACTGTTTATTATCTATTTCTGGTTCAACCATGGGCGGATCCCCTCCTCCCTTTCTGGGTGGTGACTTACCGTGACTCTGCCAGCAGGTTCTATACCATTAAACACTTTTTTATTCTTTGATTTTGGCCCATTGACCATTTTGTCCTTGTGGAGCCACTCAGCTCTAATCAGGCTTATCTTTGGGTATATGGTTCATACTGGAAAACTTGGCTTGGGCCCTGGCTTCACGGACCTTTGCCTAGCTGGCTTTTGAAGGCAGTGCAAACCTCATTACAAATGATCTGTGCACATGGCCATGGTCTACCCTTTTGTGTGTTCTCTATATCTGTGTTTCTCATACCATAATAGACTGGGAGTGATAAATAAGGTCATAATAAGGCCACTAACTGTACAACAAGTACTCCCAGGTGCTACCTCCTTCTGCTAATGTGAGGGCTTTGATACATGGTGAAGTCTCTGCAGGTTTTCTCTTGCAATTCTCAAGGAGAGAAAGTAGAGTGATTTTACATATGCCATGAATGCAACACATTCAGCTCTCATGGGACTATTGCTTATATATATATATATATATATATATATATATATATATATATATATATATATTTTTTTTTTTTTTTTTTTTTTTTTTTTGGCTGCACTGCACGTCATGTGGGATTTTAGTTCCCCAACCAGGGATGGAACCCGTGCGCCCTGCATTGGAAGGCAGAGTCTTAAACACTTGGACCGCTGGGGAATTCCCTATTGTTCACTTTTATCACTTTGACTTTTTGCTGTTTTCTCTTTCCTTTATCACCTGTGATATCCAATGAGGACACTTCAGAGCTGTGGTGCCTTCTGCTGATAGCCATCAAAGTTGTACTGTATCCATAACACATTGAATTCCAGTGTACCCAAACCACCATGTTTGAGCCCAATAACATTTCTGTCATTAATGAGGGGATGGTGCCCTTGATATGTGCTCTTCCAAGTAGGGGAGAAGTCTTCCTTTGTGTTTTTAAAAAAGGATATGACAAGGTGACAAAATAGTACTGCTCTGTGATGCTGTAAATATAATGAAGTTTTTATGAAGAAAGTTGCACTTTCAGCCCTCTTTTCATGGAACTCAGATTTGATTTCATAAGGCCCTGGGCCAAAGGACAAATTAGGTGACAGGCATCACTGGGCACAAAATCATGCTCCCTTACGTACAGCTGGGTATCACAATTGGCCCAAGCTTGTGTGCCTTACTCTCTCCTTTGGGGGAGGTCTTTTCCAGTTGATTATTTTGAGGGGCAGTTAATGCATACAATTCCTATACACATGCAATCCTATAGACATGCCTCCTCCATATGTCTAAATTCCAGAGTGAACACAATTTAGGTTCTTGTCTACCTCCCTCACTCCATCTTTATGAACTTTTTAAGTGATCACAAGTTAATTATTCTTTTTGTCCAAGTTAATTTTTTCCTTTTACCCAATGAGATAAGGGTAATATATTACTTCTAAATGAAGGAATGTGAAAATGAAGGAATGTGAAAATCTGTAAAAAAAATAAGGGTAATATATTACTTCTAAATGAAGGAATGTGAAAATCTGTAAAATAGGCCAATAGATTCTTGTCTGTAACTTTTTCTTTGTGTCACCAAAATGCTTTACGGGACGCTTATAAACTTGGCTTCATATCAGGTGATTAGTACTTACATGTAGGGAACTGTACATATTTAGAATTCATTAATATCATATTTGCTGTGTCTGTAGGTTGTTTTTATTTATGTTATTCTCAGAAGTAAACCATTTCCATACCCCAGCATCTAGTAATGAGTTGCTTGCAAAAAAAGTGACTTTTTTTATTATACATCCTTAAAAAATCAATTGAGATGACTGGAATATAGATTAAAAGGATAAAATCAGAGTTAATGTATTATGAGGCTGATATTTTCAACATTAAATGTGAAAAAGTAACATATGGTTTGTCATCCCAAATAGTATGAATAAATTGAGATAAGTTTAATGATCATTGGATCAGAAATATTTGAAGGTTGTATTAACCAAATATGTGTACACACACACACACACACACACACACACACATACACATATACAGAGAGAGAGAGAGAGAAAGAGAGAGAAAATGAATATGGATATATGCCGTGCTTTATAAAATAGCATTGTTACATACACTGTAGAATACAGTGCACTCATTCAACTTTACTAGAGAATAGTCCTAATGAAATCCGGCATTTTTATTCATAGGTAGTATAGATTCAATAACTACCATTTTGTGAAAAAAATACACTAATGGTACTATTAAAAATAGTGACTTTGTGCTTGGTAAGTGCTCACTGATTACTTAAAAACTCACACTCAATCTGGAAGAATAATTAATAAAAGAAACATTTCAGAGTTCAATTTCCCAATTACAAAGTTTATTTCTACATTTACTGTAAAAGAGACAATATTGTTGCAAAACACAAAGCTGTAATTTGCCCCATTTTAACTACTTCTGTGCTTCAGCTCTCTCACCTTGACAGAAGCAAGGTGAAACTTCTGAAACTGAAACTCAACGTGCCAAGATGGTGTTAAGTTCTGTGAGACCCCTGAGGACCTGGCTGTGGAGAGCCTGGTCCTAGTATACACTTGTGAACCCTGGCTTCTTTTTTTTTTTTTTTTTTTTTGCAGTACGTGGGCCTCTCACTGTTGTGGCCTCTCCTGTTGCGGAGCACAGGCTCCGGACGCGCAGGCTCAGCGGCCATGGCTCACGGGCCCAGCCACTCTGCGGCATGTGGGATCCTCCCGGACCGGGGCACGAACCCATGTCCCCTGCATCCGCAGGCGGACGCTCAACCACTGCGCCACCAGGGAAGCCCAACCCTGGCTTCTTAAACTGGAATTAACTTCACAAAGAATTGTGCTTAACTCTGCCTAAATGTGGTCTGCTCTGACAGAGTCTGAAATTGTTGTTTGGGGTCCATAGACCATGCCAATTTGATTCACTCATGGACACCAAGCGCTTCAGAGGAGGCATAAAAACAGAGGTTAATCGAGGGCTCTAATAAACAATTTGCTTATAGTCAATTTCCATTAAAAGGCCAAATAGCTGGCACTTGTTGTGGTTCTTTTTCCTGGGTGATATAAATGCCTAATGTCCCAAAGAGTCCATTTTTGCTGTTATATGCTATACTGCTGATTTGAGATAGTGTAAGAATCAAAATACCTTTGCACTGGCTTTGTCACTTTAGACCCTAGACTCCTCTAGCTGTCTTCATTTGGCTGTTCTAAAACTCAAGAGGGAATTCTCCCTTTGCAAGCCTCTAAATGCAGCAGGGGCTCCCCACAGAACAGCTCTGCCTGTGCCGTTCTTGAAGGGTATTGGCAGTGCCTACAGCATACCGTGAGTACCCCTTCCACCAACACATATGAACCAGGAACTTGGGTTTGCCCTTTGATCCAAAACAAATGATATCCAAAACACACATAATAGATGAGATTAGCCATCTGTGGTAATAAACCTAAAGACTGTCAGAAAATATGTGATGGTAACACCTAGGGCGCCTAAAATTCCAATCAAAGTGTACTGGGTATCATCTAAGGGAGATGGGACTGAATGTAATTGTAATTTGGTAAGAACATGCCTAATTCATTTGATTGTACCCAAACTGGAAAAATGAAAAGAGAGCAAGCTGACACAAAGCATAAGACATAGAATCCCAAAGAGCCAGAAATCAGCAGCATTTACTTAGAGCTGTCTGCAGGAGAGAAACACACATCGTAGAAGACACCAACTTTCTCATCACTGGAGAGGCGTTCTCTGTTTTGGCATAGGAATGGCTCATTAGGACTATGGCCAGCTCTAGACCTTGCATTTGGTAGCTCTTTTGTCTGAAACAAAAGGACCTATGAAAAGATTATATCTACATGTGGAAACCTTTTTTTTAAAAAAGACTGTGATTTGATACAGACCTTCCCATTACTATTGACATAGTAAAGAACAATTATAGAAATTAACCTGCTTTAACATTTTGTAAAGTAACGGAAGTGGGAAGCCTCACATCACAAGTGGATGATGGCAGGCAGATTTCCTTCAACAGCAGATTGGGACTTTGTCAAGAATCAATGAGAATGAGGATAGCAGGACTGGATTAAGTTAACTAGGTGGAAGGGCTGATCCAACTAATCCTTATGGGAGATGGGTGGGATATAAATTATAAATAAACAAATTAAGTTGATAGTGGAAGATCCTGATGGCCTGACAGAAAACAAATAATTGAATTAAAAAAATAATAAACCTGCTTTATCAATAGATGTATCCAAAATTATATTGCCAATAATTCTATCCTTTGGAACATTGTAAAAATGTCTAGGGTTTATACTCATGTCCACAAAATTACATATTTAGAAGAGAATATGTACAAAATATGATGTTACTTGATAATAACAGTCTTTTATTCAGTAGACATTTATGAGTACTTATGGTGTGTCAGTCTCTTTACAAGGTACTGGAGGAAAAGTGCTGATCTCAGAAAGCTTGAGGTGATAGAAATACATGACCACATGGTTACAGAAAAGGTACCATAAAAGGGGCTATGGATGGGTGCTACAAGAAGTACCAAATACGACACACACATGCACACAATACTCAGTAGACACTGATGACTTCTGAAGGCTATTGTTAGTCGAATAGTCTAAGCTCCAACAGGAATTCAAGAAGGAACAATTCTTTCCTTGTTCAATTATCCATCCATTTCCTTATGTAGTCACTCATTCAACAAGTGTTTTTGAGGGCCTGCTGTACGTGAGGTGCTGTGCTGCTTCCACTCTTTGAATGGGGTGGTGGATATGCCATTCGGCATGCTATCAAGAGGAAGAGGACCATTTTTAAAGCTCTTATTGTCCTCAAGCTCCCTCTTTTGGGTCATTCTAAACTTCTCTCTGGGCTCAGTTTTCTTCCCTTGAAGTTGTTTACACCTGAAACTAACACAACATTGTAAATCAACTATACTCCAATAAAAATTTTAAAAAATAAGTAAACTGTAGCACTGGAGAAAAAAAGATGCCTCGAAAGCACCTCAGGTCCCAAATGAGAGTGAAGATGTAGCCTGGGTGGTTGTCAGCTTGGCTTCAGCCCTTAGGTACCATGGGCTCACTCTCTCTTTTCTCCGTTCTAGCTCATTTCCTGCTCTCATAGTTTCATGGTGAGACAGGGTGAACAAAGCAAAAGACTGGGACTGAAAGATGCCATTTGGTCAGGCTTAGCGTAAGCCTTAAGCTAAAGGAACAAAAAGTGATAACAAAGTATAGTGGTTAAGACTGGGAAAGGCTGCCCAAGCAAATGGCATTTAAGTTAGGACTTGGATGAATACTGTTTGTCCAAAGGAAGGTCAGAAGTGAGTTGTGTATGGAGTGGGGAAGAGAAGAGAGTATATTAGGCAGAGAAAATGATGTTTGAGAAGGGAAATTATGGCACAACTAAAAAACTGAAGGGAGTTTAGTATGGATGAAACTCAGGGCAGATATAGGTACAGGCAGAAGAATTTTAAGGAAGGAACTGTCATTATCTGATTCCTCTTTAGAAAGAATACTCTCTGGCTGCAGTGCAGAGAGCAGATTGGTACAGAGAACCAGAAGAAGGTAAAACCAATTTTCTAAATAATAAATGACAGTTATCTGGTCTAGAGTAGTGGCAGTGGAGATGGAAATATATAGACTTATTGAGAACTATTTTGGAGGCAGAATCTGCAGAAACTTACATGGAGAATTTTTTCTCACATAAGGCAGAGCCAGAATAGGTGTTGGTCTAAGTGGGTAATTGTTTGTCTAAATGTTGTAAGTTAGACATTCCTAGAGAAAACCTGTCTCCAAATATGATCCTTGAGATCTGTAAACTGATGCCTAGAATTCTATCATTAATGATTAATTTCTTTTGTTAAATGCCCTGGATTGTCTGTTGTCAACTAGGCACCATCGTAATCCCCTTCTAAGGTCTATGTTCATTACAGAAGCAAAGCCAGAAATTACATTTCCCAGAATCCCTTTCCTTGTGTAGTTCTAGGTGAGATATTTTTTTTCCAACATGAAGCACTGACATGTGATTTGGAAAGTGGGAAATGAGAAGCCATTATTCTCTGGACACAGTTGCACCAGATGCAAAAGCAAAGGTGAAATTCACTGTGGCTTCCCAGTGAGCTCTTAAGAACCATTCTGTGGCAGGCCAAGACAGTTGGTGCAAGCTTCTCTGCAGTTCCCTGGCAAGCTTTTGAGGATCACCCACTTTGCTGCTTCAGTCTGATATCATCAGTGTCAGTTTCCTTGACCTTTTCTCCTCTAGCTTTTCCAAAGATTACCCCTAATTCCTACGGTAAACTCTTTTTGTATCCCAAATGCATTTAATGGTTTCTATTTTCTCTGAAGGAGGTCTGACTGAAACAGATTTCTGTACCTGAAGTGTTTCCAGGGGAATTGCAAATTGAAAAAATGGGAATCTCACATTAGTTCTACGATCTGGTTAGGTTTGGAGGAAGTAATAACTTTATTGATGGTGAAAAATGAGTCACTAATAGTTCATGGCATGCAGTGATAAACCAGCTGCTTAAATTATCACCTTCAACGGCCTGGAGTCGAGTGGCTACAGAAGATGAGTGTTGGGATCACTGAGTTGTACTAATAGCACTTTATGGTGCATAAAGACTAGTGGGGATGGGATGGCTGTTTCTTCCTGAACTGGGGAGTCTAGAGAAAGAAAAGCAAAAGCTGAAAACTTTAAATTCCCAGCTCAAGGTACAAATAGAGAACCAGAAAGTGTCTATGGCTGTCCTAAAGGAAACAGAGATTTAGATATAAGTTGTATCTAGATATATAGGGCTGAAACTAATGAAAAGCAAAACCAGAATCTGGGGATGGCTGAATTAAGTACAGATTGAGTCCATGAGCTTGCTTTGTCTCTTATGTGAAGGTTAATCCTTAATTAGGGAAGAATGGGGCCCTGAAATTATAATAGGGCATTTGGGTAGATTATTAAGAATTTGAGTTCATCAAGCCTCCAGATACAGTCATCCCTCCGTATCCCTGGGGACTGGTTTCAGGACCCACCTCAGATACCAAAATCTGTGGTGCTGAAGTCCCTTATATAAAATGGTGTGGAATGGTCAGCCCTCCTTTTCCATGAGTCCGTATCCACAGATGTGGAGGGCTGGCTACACCAAGCCTTCCTTCCCAGTTGAAGTTAACTCTTCCACTCCTGTCTAAAGAGTTCAGTCTCCGCCTGAGAAAGGTCCTGAACTGATCTTAGGTGAGGCACTTGCCTTGCTGTGGAATGCTGACTCTCCTCAAGACCTCTCCAACCATCTCTCATCTCCTGCAGACCCGTAACTAGACTCAAATACCTAGGGATCTGAGAGACAAGCACAAAGTCTGACCCATGAGGAGATAAAAAAGGAACTGCAATATTTTGCCATTTAAAATCAGCAGGTATTTAGTAAGCATGTGTGGAAATGGATTCTAACTGTGTTAAACCATGGAAGAAGATATATAATAATGGACTGGGCCGAACTGATTGCTATGGGAGCACTAACTAGAGATTACCTCTGTTATCTCAAGCATCTGGAAGTGGTTTTGACAATATTCTCTGTTGGCTGACTGAAACTTCTACTTAATCTTAAATGAAGATGAGAAGCTAGACGTTTCTTGGTATCCTATAGAAGAAAGAATTTAAAGGCTGAGGGAGATAGGAATGCTGGAGTGGCTTTATTAGGTGTAATCTGTAACCATCCCCCATTACTGTCCCTCAGCTGGGTCCAGAGGGGCCTCTCTTCATCAGACACTGAGAAATATATTGGTTAGCGAAGCATCACCATCCCTAAAAGTCTCTGTATTTGTTGTTCTCTGGAGGTCAGGGTTGACAGTGGGAGGTGCCATCACTGAGAAGGATTCCGTGAATTCAGTGGGGATGATAGGATCTCAGAAAGGGAGAGGGAGACACTTAAACATCAGGGACAAGGTGGAGGAGCTTAGTCTAATAGACATCAAGGTCAAAGCATTCATCTGAATGCTTTAAGTCTAAGACTGAAATAGATGGGTGGCCTGCTGTTACTTGAGCTGTATAAGAAAACAATGAAACAAGCTCTCCAGGTTCACTTCTTTCCTAGCAATGGATTTCTTTTACTGACTCACTTGTGCCTTGGTTCTCATAAGGACTGTTTTCCCTGTGGCCTGAGATATGACAGTGGTTTGGTACACAAAGAGTTAACCTTATTGCCATCTGTGTCTAGGTTTATGAGCAAGACCCTTTGGCTGCCTCAAAGGAGCCTTGAGCAATGAGAATTAGACTAGGCCCATGGGAGGAATAAAAACTGTTACCACTATGGAGCAATTTTGTGCTTATTCTGCCTGTTTGCTTATGATTTTTGCTTCCCTTTATTTAGCCCCTGTGACAAACTCTTGACCCTGTCACTGTACAGTAAAAACTCTGAGCATTGTTTCTGGTTCACTGAGCTCACCTGTCTGAGTGGTACCAATCACTGAAATTGTTCTGAACAATTCATTGACACCTTTTGTCTATGAGACCACGAGAAGATGAGGTGAACCACAAAAATGATACCACTAACTGATGCCCACAGACTAGTCTCCTGCTCAGTAAAGAACATGGAGCTCAAGTCAATATGGCTGCCACAGACCTAGTCCCATGATATACACGAGGGCTGATGTCAGAGATGGGGGAGGAGGACCTGGTTGTGGAGACTAGAAATTGGGGACAGGCACTTGAAGCTGGACACTACTGTAGATGGTAGAAGTCATAGAGACAGGCAGGTAAATCATGCTATTCAAAAAGTATAGTGATGGGGGCTTCCCTGGTGGCGCAGTGGTTGAGTGTCCGCCTGCCGATGCAGGGGACACGGGTTCGTGCCCCGGTCCGGGAAGATCCCACATGCCGCGGAGCGGCTAGGCCTGTGAGCTATGGCCGCTGGGCTTGCGCGTCCGGAGCCTGTGCTCCACAATGGGAGAGGCCGCAACAGTGAGAGGCCCGCTTACTGCAAAAAAAAAAAAAAAAAAAAAAAGAGGCCCACGTACCGCAAAAACAAACAAACAAAAAACACAAAACTTGGCTATAACTTTTTTCAGTTCTCAATCTAGTCAAAGAATTAGGTCATAAATATTCTTATGGGAAAATGATAAATATTGCAACTGAGTACATGAAAAGGAAGTCAAGTGGAAATGTGATGGCCAGAGAAGCCTTCACCAGAGAGATAACAGAAACTGGACTCAGGTGCAAGTTTAGGACTTGCGAAGACGGAAAAAAGGAGAAAGGGCGGACTGAGTAAGGAGAAAAGGCATAGTTCATGGGAGGAAAGGCATTAGAAAAGAGGGTGGGGCTGAAGGTGCCTTGGCACATTAGTGAGAAAGACACCTTAGCTGGTGTGGAAAGTTTTTGTAAGGGAGTACTGTAGATAAAGCCAAAAGGAAGAAATGGGGTTCGTATTTTGTATTTAAGGGGTCATTGCTGATCTCTTCCATCACACTTTGATGTTCACCTCATCAGGGCTACATTTTTTGTTGCTGTTCTACTTATTTTGGCTTCAACTAAGAATTAGATGGGATAAGAAAATTCTAGGCAATAAATAGACTAATATTTTGGCTTATTGCTTCTTGGAAATATTTCAAAGATTTCTTAACTTTCACTGTCACAAAGGAATGTTTGCTTTGTTTTTGTTTGCAGTACAGCTAGTAAGCTAATCAACGTTCAAGCGCAATTCAAACCCAGGTGGCCTTTCCTAAAACCTGCATTCTCTCCAACAGACAGTGGTCACCCTGTAAATATCCATTCCACCCCTGTTCAGACACCTCTGAGTTGGGCTCATATGTATAGACACTGAGCTCATAGGTGCTTGAAGCAACATGCCAGGTATTTTTCTTATATGAGAATATATAAAAGTACAAAAGGAATGTGTGTGTTTTGTTTGACATGCATTTAATTGTACATGAGCAAAGTATGTAAAAGAACTGAAGCCTTGTTTTCTTTTGTAAGAAGCCATCAGTGAGTGAATAGCATTGTGTGTACACAAACTTCCAGGAGGGTGACAGGTGACAGTGATTGACTGCATGGGTGGGTATACCAGTGAACACCGAAGTGAGGATGATGCATGCATAAGGTGTCAGAGGGAATGTGGTTGTGTCTTAGACAAAGTCACTTAGTCAATTGGGTCTACATTAAGGATAGCTGTGTGGCAGGATATGAGGGCACAGCTATTGCAGGCTTGGTTTCCATTTGGGGGTGGAGGATTTAATCAGAGCCCACAGGCATGGCCAACTATCTTATAATTATCATTAAAGGCAGAGCAATTTACCTATATGATGAGTCTGGAGTAGTTTCCTCTCAGAGGCAAAAAATACCTACTCAAATCTGCAAAAGAGGAGTTGTTATACTCTTTGCGTGTTGTCTGTGTGAGCTTGTGTGTGTGTGTGTGTGTGTGTGTGTGTTTCTTTGAAAGCTAACAGTGAAAGGCCAAGTAAAGCACTGCAAGGCAACATAAATGATTTAAGACCCAACGATTTTGCCAGGGAAACATTCAAGACAGAGTCTAATCCTTTAATCTAACCCCAGTCCCTTTAAAAGCTTTGAGCTAGGAGTTGACTCAGCATGTCAGTGCCAAGAAGATCCATTGACCCTGAGTTCAGTGCTGAGAAATTGAGAAATGTTCTTTTTAATGTCTATTCAATAAATACAGCATCCACCTTGCAAGGGGCTGCACAATCCACTTCAAATCCATTATGGGATGTTCTCGTGGGCTGACAAGTTGTCCTGAGACAACCGTGGCCATGAGATGAGGTTAACCCTTCCTGTGGAATGTAAATCGTCACGGCCACCACTGCTGGCTCTCCTGAGACCCTGGAAAGAAGGTAATATTTGCACTGATGTGAGGACCCTGTGGTGTGCATTTCCTTCCAGACTGAGGTCATCTTCTTCGGAATACATAAATTCATGCACAGAGGCCCACATAGAATAAACACAAAATGATGTTTTATGAGACAAAAATAATGACAAAAAAGTTATGAAATTATACCTTTCCTTGTCATCACCCTTGGGGACAGAGATCAGATTTCTCTCACTTCATCTGGCACGGACTCTTCCTAGGTGTTGCCTCTGAGTACTGTGGCCATACTTTATGACGTTCACATCAAGACATGCAGTCTGACAAAGAATAGTTGTGCTGATAATAGGTGAAAGAAGAAATCTAGGAAATGCAGCCTGGGCACTGAAATATTAGAGTTGTGTGTGCATTTCAGTGGTTTATGAGACAAATGGAAAGACTAATGAAAATCAGGACAATTCCAAAATACGTCTAATAGATGATAAATGTCTCCCTATATGGCTAGAGGGAGGAGTGACCTAGAAACAAACAAACTGACAGATTTCTCCAGTGTTAGACCAAGTCAAGGCTGAGGTTCAGTGCTTTGAATTTTTTGCATCACAATAACAGATTGTCTGGTATGAAACCATTCAACTCACAGCAAAGTCTATATGCATTGGATAAATATGGTGACTGATTAGTTAGTTGACTGTATATGGTGTCACATTAACCAACATAGAATAATTGCCTATTGTTTGCCAAATGGCTAATCACTTGTGAGATCTATTCATTTAGCAAAGACTTACTGAACACACTCTATCTGTTAAGAACTCATTAAAAGCTAAATGGAATTTTCAATACATGGGAGAAAAAACAGTCTTAGACTCTTTGCCAAAGTTACCTTTCTTGAAACCAGTTTCGCAGAATTTTACAGGTCTTCTTTGGAAAAGGGATTCCCTTGTCAAATCAGTTTAGGAAATATTAATCAATACACAGAAGTTGCTTTACCAGAATCCCTTTCTAATAATAAGCTAATGCTGACTCTCAGTCTCAAAAAGGGGGATATAACATGCAGTGTTTTGCCAACCTTTGACCATGAAGTAGTCCTTTATTAAATTTTTTTAATAAAAAAGTATCTCTTGGAACTAGCATTTTGTAGAGCATACTTTGAAGAATGCTTGTCCATTGAATTCACGTAGGATGACTTTCTCAAAGCAACTAGAAGATTTTTGCAGTCAACCTTGATTTTCTCCTTTGTGTCTGAGAAGGTGCTAGCAATTTGCTACAGTGGACTCTGAGGGGGCCAGATTTATGCCTCCCAACAGAGTAAAGTGACTTCAATGTACAGATTGCTGGTCTTGAGAAATGTAAGCTCTGTGGATAAAGGGAGGGTTTAAGCACCTAGGGAATATCTCAGCAGAAAAAAATGACTAAATGGCTCTGCCCTTCTCCATCCCTGCCATGCTCCCTCCTGG
The DNA here is from genome assembly GCF_059928025.1 of Delphinapterus leucas. NCBI lineage: Eukaryota > Metazoa > Chordata > Mammalia > Artiodactyla > Monodontidae > Delphinapterus > Delphinapterus leucas. The sequence goes on from NC_143129.1 coordinate 70,864,533, forward strand.
GTCTGTTTAGATCAGGGATAGGGCATTATGCCCAGGGCTTTGCTTCCTGCGTGCAGGGTTGAGAGTGATTTCCTGTCTCTCTTTTGTAACTTTATATGCCTCTCAGTACACACCTCCACATCCAGGTGTAGAGCTCATATTGATACTTGTTTACACTTACCCTTTCTCCCATTTGCAGAGGGATAAGTTATCCCCGTTGTCTTAATCAGGATCATCCAGTGAGCAAGTGTAGGAGAGAATGGAAATTTATTAGATTTTCTGTCCTAGGTATGGTGCCAAATATTTTATGTATGACTTTTGGGGATGGTAATATTGTAAGGGAACTTAAGTAACCAAGAATATGGAACTGGTAAATAGTGGGAATAAAGTGGCATCTGGGTGGGTTTGCCCAACTTCAAAGTCTACTGCATCATAAGATGGGTGTGTATATAAGTGCTTTACAGGTGACAAAGAGTTACACATGCATTATCTCATTTGAATTTTGACTTTTTATTAATTCAGCATTCAGATTAAGAAAAGGAAGGGATTGCCACTTCTCCAAGGTCACGTAGCAAGTAGTAGGTTCAAAGGAAAAGATCCTGGTCTAGGCTTGGGCTAGATATCCTGCCCCCAAACAGATGGCAATTTAGGTTGTCTTTATAATAATCATTTTCCGTCTTTCATAAATTCATAATGGTTCATAAGTAGCATTTTCCCATTCATCCTTGAAATAATTCTAAAGGTAGGTATTCTTATTTCCTGTTTATTCCAAATGAGGACTATAAGGCAAAAAAAGGTTAAGTGACTTAATCCACATCAATGCTAGATACAACGCCAAGAGTTCGGTAGTCATTATTTTATTTACTCCTCCATAATCTTAAGAGGTAGCTACTATTACTATTTTTTTTTTTTTTTTTTTTTTCTGGTACGTGGGCCTCTCACTGTTGTGGCCTCTCCCGTTGCGGAGCACAGGCTCCGGACGCGCAGGCTCAGCAGCCATGACTCACGGGCCTAGCCGCTCCGCGGCATGTGGGATCTTCCCGGACCGGGGCACGAACCCGTGTCCCCTGCATCGGCAGGCGGACTCTCAACCACTGCGCCACCAGGGAAGCCCTAGCTACTATTATTATCCCCATTTTGCAGAAGAGAAAACTGAGGCTTACAAAGCTTAAGTAGGAGTGTTGGAGTTGGTCCTCCACCCTCTTCAGATTCTAGAGCCTCAGCTCTCAGCCCAGTGCCTGGCTGCCTCTCAAAGTAACACTCCTCAAGACTTCTTTCTGGGAATTCCCTGGCGGTCCCATAGTTAGGACTCAGTGTCCTCACTGCCAGGAGCCATGTTCGATCCCTGGTCAGGGAACTAAGATCCTGCAAGCCGTGCGGTGCGGCCAAAGAAAAAAGGACTTCTTTCTGATTCTTATTCTCTTTCCAGTATAGTCAAGAAGCTGTTAAAAGCTATGGATGTAAAGTGAGAGTTAAGTCAGTAACCCAGATACCTTCTCTATTAGAAATATCAGGTGTGCATGTCAAAATGCGTGCATGTTTAAGGCTGTAAATATAAGCGCAGCCTACTGTGCCTTAAAACAACTCACCAACTTTAGAACTACAAGGGAGGGATCTCCGTGGGCCCCATTTCCGTGGCTTTTGCTCATGTTGTAGTGAAATGCTGTCGTAAGTTGATTTCTTTATATCTGAGTCCTGGTGAGCTTTTCCTGATTGATTAGGATGGAGGATCTGTCCCCCAACCAAAACTGCATAGTGCGCATCGTGTGACGGCCCTTGCATCAGTCTGGGCCTCCGTCACTGCAGTAGCCAGAGTCCCGGATTGGCTTGCGCCTGAACATTGACATTCCGGTATTGATGCTCACGTGATACTGGGAGCTATTGTAACAATCTTTATTTTATCTGTGGCTTTTGCTCTCGGGCCTGGGTTGAGCACCCACAGGGTTACCACGATAATCAACACCTCTAATTAGCACTTAGAAATGTCTGGCTCCCAAGGCTGTCATTAGAAGACAAGCTTGGTGTGCAAAATACCGAAGCTCTTGCATTTCCCCAGCAAAATCTTCCTCCCAGGCCTATGTCATGGATCGTGCTTTCAACACTCTGCCAGCAGGAGACACCCCCTCCCTGCTCCCCTCATTTAGGAAGAGCTGAATTCAGGGGATGAGGTCTGCCTGGGCAATTGGGAGACTGGAAATTAGACATCACATCGCATGCCTGATTCTTTCTGCTCAGAAGGCAGGTCTCCGATTTGAGCCTGTGCTCTCTACCCACCCTCTACTGTAATGACTGGGCTGATGGTGTGCACGGTGATCAGTGCAAAGAGTGTCTCTCTCCTCTATTCCTGCATCTCATTTTCTTTTTACAAATGGGATGGGGAGGAATAGCTGAGCACCTGCTGATACCTCTGTACTCAGCAGGCCCAGGGGAACACGGAGAAAGACACTGTCTCCGTTCCACTCACTTCCACCCTCCTCCTGCAGGGAGCAAGTGATGAGAGGCAGCAGGATAGCTCCTCAGTGGAGGTTTTTTGGGAGGAGGGAAACGATCCATTGGCTAAAGGGACCATGGTATACTTGGGAGCAGGCTGGCTGTTTATTCTCCACAAACCATCACCAAGTCAAGTGGAAGCTAATGCTGATAACAATTTATTGCTGTTACTGTTGCTGTTACTGATGTGAACATAAACTCCAGAGCAATGAGAGAGGGCAGTATGACACCCAGCTTCAGTGGATGTCTTTGACTTCCTCCCTCCTTTAAACACAATCTTTTCTTTAGTCAGCGGACACCACATCATGCCCCATCCAAATCTTAGGGGAACATTCTTTTTTTTTTTGGCCACACCCCTCGGCATGTGGGATCTTAATTCCCCTACCAGGGATCAAACCTGTGCCCCCTGCAGTGGAAGCGTGGAGTCTTAACCACTGGACCACCAGGGAAATCCCAGGGGGAGCATTCTTAAAGGGCTTTATTTATCTATTTTGAGAGCCAGGCCAAATGCAGGAGATGGTAGAAAGGGGAGTAAGGGTAGAAAGGGAATTAAGGTAGAATGAAGCTAGCCTAGACTCCCTGGGAAAGGGCTATGCTGTCCTCCACTCTCAACCCCTCCCCACCCCATCTAGTTCTTGCAGCCATGATGGATGGATTTCCCCAGAACCAGATCTGGGGAAAAGCCCAGGGGACAAAAGAGAGGCTGGACAAGCCCGTTGCAGCCTTCATAACACAAAGATAGATGACTCGGTTTCTCTTCTGCTCCTAGCCATTCTGGTGAAGTTGGTGGAGTTGCTTCAGTGTTTCCTGGTCCTTATTTTCCATCCAAAAGAGATAACAATATTTACTTCTGGAAGACAGGAGGCAAATGGCCTCTGAAGGTACCTTCCAGTTGAACAATTTAGGAAAATAGGCTTTGGCACTACCTCTTCCACATTTTTCCTAACAAAATGGACTCACTACACTCTCTTAAGAGAAGAAAGCTCCAGGCTGGTGGCTACTCATTCTTCTGCATTTACCTGTGAAGGCCTCAGCTGGTTAGCAAGGTTACCAAGAATAAAAATTGACCCGCTGCTACTCACCAATAACCAGCTTATTTTGTTATCCATCCCCCAGAGAAACACACACATACACACACACACATGCACTTTAATAGAGATCTATTACCTTGACAATATTTTAACTCAAAGGAGTGGCTAATGGTAGTATTTCTCTTATGAAGGGTCTAAGATTCATATTTAAAATCTGCCCTTAAGCACCTTATATATATCAGGAATGGTTCCAGGCATATTTTGTGTATTTTATCTTTTTAGGTTAATTTAACTCTCAAAATCAGGACCTGTGGTTATTATTCTATATATTTTGTACACTAGAAAACTGAAGTATAGAGAGAATTTAACTTGCTCAAAGTCATACAGTGATCAATTTTGGACTGAAGTGCCTTTTGGTTTTTCCTCAAATTAAACCAAATGAAAGCAGGTTTATTTCATTTTTCCCACAAACCTAAATCAGGTTCCATCTCGACATCATCTGGTCCAGAAGCTGGACTCACACGTAAGAGCAGTCAGGCAGCCCTGCCTGTGTCTGGTGACCACAGAGCAGTGGGTGTGGTGTGGTGGGTGAGAGACATGGGCTGCAGGTTGGTTTTGAGCTTGCAGGTAGGTCTTGAACTTGCAGGTACTCTGTGAACAGACAGGCAACCATTTGAGCCTCAATTTTCTCTGTAAAATGGGATTGATACACCTTCCTTAAGATTAATGTAAAGCACCCGACAAATAGGTGCTCAGTACAAGTGATTTCTTTTAGACTAAGGCAAGATTGTACGTTTAATAATAATAGCTAGCATTTCTGGGACAGGTTATAGTTCACGTGTTCTTTATCACCTCACCCTTCTGGACAGATAAATATAAGAGGTAGTATAAGAGACTAAGTATTTTGGTATTGACACCTATCAAGTAGTTTACTCTGAAAGGAGGAATATTAGAACTGGTGGGTAAAGCAGACTCGGAAATGTGAGAAGGTGATGTTGTTTTCTTGAATGAGTACCTAGGAAACCTAGAAGATGGGAAATTAGCTGTATTCTCTTTTCTATCTACTAAAGCATGCGTATTTGATTCCACACCTGCTTTGCCAGTATGAATCCTGTTTGGTCTGTTTACTTGATATTTACCCAAGTCTGCGATCAACAAGAAAACACACCTCAGCATCTCACTTGGCAAGAGGAAGAATTGAGGCAGCACAGCAGCTGTCATATTTATTTCAGTGGCAAAGCAGGTCAGGAAAATTGATAAAATTAATCATACAAACTAGCAAACATCAGGAGTGAGAACGTGGAGGAACGGATGAGTTCTCGCTTCATTCCAAGCTGCACCTGCCCTTAGTTCTAATGGAATCTGTGCAATCAGCTGATGAAAGCAGGGGTGGAGGGGCCGCGGCAATGGGAATAAAAGCTGGAAGAGAAATTGGAACATGAGAGATTATCGGGGCAGGTCTTTTTCTGCGGGCCCGAGGTGTCTGTGAAACTCTATTAAGTTCTCTGAGGCAGTAGGAAATCCATCTTTCGGTGTCCCATGAAGAGAATAAGTTCAGGACCTAATATTGGCTTGGATCTATGGCAGGTGATCCTAAGTAATTTGGGCAACATTTCTTCCCTGTTAGGAGAAGCAGCATGGCCTTTACTGCAGTGGCTCTTGACTCTGGATGTACTTTAGCATCACCTGGGGAGCTTTTAAAACTACTGATGCCCACACCTCACCCCAGATAAAATGAGTCAGACTCTTGGGGGTGGAGCCCAGACACTGATGATTTTTATAAACTCTCCAGGTGATTCTAAGGTGAAGCCAATGTTCAGAGCCACTGGCCTACAGCAGCAGTTTTCAAACATTCGTGTGCATCAAAATCATCTGGAGGGTGTGTGAAATCAGAGATTTGTTGGTCCTCACACCTGAAGTCTTGATTCAGTAGGTCTGGGGTGGGGCCTGAGAATTTTCATTTCTTTTTTTCTTTTAAGATTTTTTTTTTTTGATGTGGACCATTTTTAAAGTTTTTATTGAATTTGTTACAATATTGCTTCTGTTTTATGTTTTGGTTTTTTGGCCCCGAGGCACATGGCATCTTAGCTCCCCTACCAGGAATCGAACCCACACCCCCTGCATTGGAAGGCGAAGTCTTAACCGCTGGACTGCCTGGGAAGTCCCTAGAAGAACCTCTCTCTTTTTTTTTTAAACAGTGTTTTTTTGTTTTTATAATTTATTTTATTTATTTACTTTTGGCTGCGTTGGGTCTTCGTTGCGGTGTGCGGGCTCCTCATTGCGGTGTGCGGGCTCCTCATTGCGGTGGCTTCTCTTGTTGCGGAGCACAGGCTCTAGGCACGTGGGCTTCAGTAGTTGTGGCTCGTGGGCTCAGTAGTTGTGGCTCACGGGCTCTAGAGCGCAGGCTCAGTAGTTGTGGCGCACGGGCTTAGTTGCTCCGTGGCATGTGGGATCTTCCCGGACCAGTGCTCGAACCTGTGTCCCCTGCATTGACAGACAGATTCTTAACCACTGTGCCACCAGGGAGGCCCAGAATTTTCATTTCTAATAGGCTCCAGGGAATGACCATGTTGTTGGTCCAGAGATCACACTTTGAGAGTCACTGGCTAGAGGAAATAGCACCAGGTTCTCCTTCTAACCCCATCATTAATTAGCTGTATTACCTTGAGAAATTCATGCACAGAAATTTATGCTGTTGCTCTTTTTATTGCAAAAGAAAAAAGATAGAAATGTATATGGAAGTACTTCATAAACTATAAACATAGGATAAAAATTAATTTTAATTATTTCTATTCAAATTTCCATTTTGCTCGGTGTTTAATAGATCTAGTTGTGATCATGACAACTTACAGCCAGATTTATTCATTCATTAAAAAAGTAACTAACACGTGCCATTATATACCAGGCCCTGGACCAACTGTTGGGGTATAACAGTGATGTGACAAGTGTATCTCTCTCCTCACAAAGCTTATATTCTGGTGCAGGGTCAAATTCACCTGTTTTATACAGTCTGTGAGCTAAGTAAGGTTTTTACATTTTTTGATGGTTGAAAACATCAAAAGAATATATTTCATTATTCAAAAAGTATATGGAATTCAAGTTTCAGTGTCTAGAAATAGTTTCATTGGAACACAGATATGCTTACTCATTTTTTACTTTTTTTATGGGATTTTTGTCCTATTGATTTATGTAAGTTCATTTTACTTTTTAAATTTATTTACTTAGTTTTGGCTGCGTTGGGTCTTTGTTGCTACACGTAGGCTTTCTCTAGTTACGGTGAGTGGGGGCCGCTCTTCATTGTGGTGCGCGGGCTTCTCATTGCGGTGGCTTCTCTTGTTGAGGAGCATGGGCTCTAGGCGCGGGGGCTTCAGTAGTTGTGGCGCGCGGGCTCAGCAGTGATGGCTCGCGGGCTTATTTGCTCTGCAGCTTGTGGGATCTTCCCAGAACAAGGCTCGAACCCGTGTCCCCTGCATTGGCAAGCGGATCCCTAACCACTGCACCACCACAGAAGTCCCCATTTTTATACTTTTAACAACTGTTTTCGCTCTACAATGGTGGAATGGAGGAGTTGTGACAAAGACGGTATGGCCCAAAAGGCCTATGATATTTACGCTCTGGCCCTCTACAGGAAAAGTCTGCTGACCCCTGTCTTAGGGGAAGAGTTAAATACCACCATAGTAAGTGCTGGAAGAGAGCAAACAAAAGACTGGATAGAATCCCAGAGCGGGGGGTCTACTTTGGATAGGGAGGCCAGGGAAGGCCTCTCCGAAGAGATCCCATTAACATGGGACCTAAAAAAGTTGAAAGGAGTTAACCATGTAGAGTTTCAAGGAAGAAGAGAATAGCATGTACAAGGGCCCTGAGATGAGCAGTTTGGCTTGTTTGAAACAAGTAAGAAGACTAGCATAGCTGAAGCATAGGTTCAAGGGGAAGTTGGGTTTGTTATTGATTCGAGATGAGGGCACATAGAGGCAGGGATGAGGTCAAGAGGGGCCTTTTATGCCTTAATGGGTTTCTTTTTATTCTAAGTACAATGGACACTATTTTAATGAAGGGAAGGTAGTGATGATAAAAACAGCTAACTTTTATTGAGTGCTTATTATGTGCTAGGTATTATTCTGAGGGCTCTCCAGTCTTCAAAACAAAGCTGTAAGACAGGGGCTATTATTGTCCTCATTTTACTGATGACAAAAGTAAGGTACAGGGAAGTTAATCACCCAGTGTCACACAGCTGATAAAGTCAGACATGAAATTTGAACCCAGAGAATGTGGCATCACTGTTTGAAGGTGTAATAAGAGGAGAAACAGACCAGTTGGGAAGCTATTCTACAAGTCCATGCAAGAGATGGTGTGGGGCTTCCCTGGTGGCGCAGTGATTGAGAATCTGCCTGCCAATGCAGGGGACACGGGTTCGAGCCCTGGTCTGGGAAGATTCCACATGCCGCGGAGCATCTGGGCCCGTGAGCCATAATTACTGAGCCTGCGCATCTGGAGCCTGTGCTCCGCAACAACAGAGGCCGCGATAGTGAGATGCCCGCCCACCGTGATGGCCCCCGTTTGCCACAACTAGAGAAAGCCCACGCACAGAAACGAAGACCCAACACAGCCATAAATAAATAAATAAATAAATAAATAAACGAATTAATTAATTAATTAATTAAAAAAAAAAAGAGATGGTGTGGACCAGTCTAAGGAGTTAGCAGAAGAGATGGGCAGCAGCAGAAGAGGCTGAGGCATAATATAGGGCTCTGGTTGATGGGACCCTCTAGGTAAGGGAGTGAAAGTGAGAGAAGGGTCAAGGACAACTTCCAAATTTCTGGTCTGGATCAATGGCTATTCACTGAAAATGCCATGGCCAGAAGCCTCAGTAGACTCTATAATTTGGAAGAGGACTCGCAAATACACATAAATACATGTGTTACTCTCACCCTCCCACTCCCCAGAACTGTGCACCCTTTAAGGGTAGAGATAATGACCCTTGTATCTTTCTATGTCCAACATGTAAAACAGTGTATGGCATATTACAGCTGGTCAATGTGATTTAAAGCAAGTTGAATAAATTTTAGTACTTATGCATGTTGCACATGTATAAGTTGACTAGGCTAGGCCACATAGAATTTTGACCAGCAAACCGAAATTTGAAAGTTCGAGTCTCAGTGTTCAGGCAGATTGATTTATTTTGCAGAGAGGGGTTTTATTTTATTTATTTAGTTAGTTAGTTAGTTTTACTTAGTCATGTTTAAAACTCTGCAGGGTTTGATTCCCTCCTGACCAGTCCTTGAAATTCTCTGAGTATTCCTCAAAGTATTTACAGCTCTTAAACTTAAAAATCAATATAAAAAAGATCAGAAAGGAAATCAGAAATGTGTGTGCCTACAATTTCTGCCCCTTCTTTTTAAGAATAACAAGAAATTAAACTCAAGAAGGATCGGATATGGTTTATACACATTTCTATTCACGGATTCTTCAATTTCATCTCACAGAGATCAGTAGAGAGTTTTGTGGATCCTCAGTGACCCTTCAGTTCCCTTGATCCCGATGCCATGACCTCTCCTGACTCATTGGATCCCTTCAGATTCTTTGAGATGTCACCCATAGGTTGCCAGGCAACGCTAACAAGACTGGTCCTTACCCTGCAGTTAGGCATCAGCGGCTGTCATCACATTTTAAGTTATTATTACTATTTAACAAAACAATGGCCAAGGCCAGTGTCACTCTCAGTGGGGTACTCTCTCTGGAGAAAATGCTCATATAGATTTCCTGGGAAACTAATTTATTTTCTTTTCTTAAAACAGATCACAGTTAAGTCTGTAAAGGATAGGCAAGGTCTAGGATAGGGTAAAGGAAGTGTGGTGCTGGAGGGATGAAAAGACACAACACAGGCCGTCCTGAGCAGATACATAATCAGTATGTGCAAATTATATATAGGAATGGAGCAGAAGACACATTTATTTCCTGACAGTTGCTAAGACTACCAGTGTTTTGGTAAGTTCCTAAGTAGGAGCCTGAACTTGAATTATAGAAACTGTGTACCCCAGAGCCAACCTTTCAGTGTGACGATGAGCCTTAACAAGCAGGATTTTCACTTCTTAGAGTTGTAGAGATGTTTTGTTGCTAATTCTTTACTGATGTCTGGCTAACACAATGATGAGCACAATTCCTTGGTCACTGTCATTACTTGATGAATATCTGTGGACTGGGGTTGTTTATACAACAGACTTTTCCCATTGTGCTTAGAGCTAGAGTTTATCAATCAAGCAGCCAAGCCCATATTTATTTAAGTTGCTACTATTTGGCCTTCAATGTGCCAGGGAATCTGAGAGATATGAAGTGGAGGACCTGATGGGTGCTTTTAAGTGCACAACTTATTTGAGACCATAGTTACACAATCAGTAACATTAATGAACACCTACTATGGGCCAGACACAGGGATAAACACTTTTTAGCCTCTGTCTCCAGTCCGTAAAACAGCCCTCCATGGTGGACACTGTTGCCTGTGTTATCTTGTCCAAGGTCGCACAGCTTGTTATGGGGGGAGCTCAAGTTCTATATCAGGTAGGCCTGGGACCAAAGCCCTCATGTTTTTCCCTATGCCTGTGGCATTAGCACACATGAACATATTCATGCATTTACCCATGTGGTCATTCATCTAACATCTATCTGGTTTTACCACGTACCTGACAGGGTGCTCAGTGTGTGGGAGAGAGAAAGACTCACAGGACCCACTGAACAACACAAACGAGGTCCTTGCCCTCATGGAACTTACATTCCAGTGGGAAAGAAAAACAAGTGAGTAAGCCAGCAGCAAGCATCTGTAATTTCTGGTAATAAAATATGCTCTGACGAAAATAGAACAGGCTAAGAGGAGGCAGAATTAACATGATTTGCTCCAGTTTGCCTGTTATAGACCCAGAATTGCTGACAGCTCTTCCAGTGTACTTTCTACTTCATGATTTCTTAGAAAAGCCAGAATCTTCGAGCATTTCCAACTCCTGATATGGGATTTACACGCTATGATTTGCTAATAATGCTCACTTTAACATCACAACGTAATATTCCATTTAAAATCAAGTCCAATAACTCTGAAAGTCAAATTACATCTTTGTGATATATGCAACTGGGCCATCTGCCTCATATTACAAGTCCCAATTCTTTGACTTATGTTGATAGCTATGATAATGATAATGAAACAATTTTGAGTGTATACTATATGATAGGTTCTGTGCTACTAGTGAAAACAAAAACAAACATACAAAAACCCCTTGTTTTCTATGTCTTATGACTGTGAGAAGAGGCACAAATGAAGGTCTTTTAAATTCTGTTGCTGCCTCCCTATCTCCCCTATTCTGCCAAATAATGCAAAGTCACAAGTAGAAAGGCAGAAAAACATTGCTGCAAATGCAAAGAGTAATTCTACTATTAGAGAAGAACAACCCAGGAAGACACAACCACTAACAAGCATTAAAAAAAAAGGCAGAACAAACCCTTGTATAGAATCTTGCTGACAAGTGCTATTAAATATTAATTCTATAGACCATGGAGACATCATTAAACAACCATATATACCCTGATGCTGAATGTGCACTGGTCCAGACATTTGTTTTACACGTGGTTGTTGGCTAGGTGTACTCTTTTGTGTTGCTTTATCAGGCAGAAAGCAATTTTCCCCCTGCTTCTCTTAGTTGTACCCTTACACATTACCAAAATTCTCATTGCCTTTTTGGTTATTTGTCTTGTCCTTTCCTTTCATTTAACTGGAAAGACAATTTTAGGGAGAATGAAGGGAGTTACCTGTTTTAAGGCTGTCATGCATGGATAAAAATTCTTCATGGTTTGATGGCGATCTCCTAGATTTAAAGAACCAGTACTATACACATGGGCATTTAGAGAAATGACAGCACTGGGTGACCTTCACCCAGCTTAATACTACTTTCCAATTTCTTCTCCTCAAGACTCTTTCAATAAAGATCCTAAATATTAAAGAGGAAAAAATATCTACCCCATAGAATTAGCAAAGCTTATCTATAAAGTTTATTCTTAAAGTATGGGTGGACTTTAGATACTGTCAGTATGAAGGAACTACCTCACCCTATTTGGAATTGTAGTCATGGAACTGCAAAGGGCCTTAGAGAGCATCTAGTCCAGTGATTCTCAAACTTCAGTGACATCAGAACATCCTTAATAAAACACAGACTGCCAAGACCTACCCCTCCTTCCGGGGAGTTTTAGATTCAGCAGATCTGCGCTGAGGCCAGAGAATTTGCATTTCTAACAAGCTCCCAGGTGATGCTGATGTTGCTGATCTGGGACCACACTTGGAGAACCACTGATCTAGTCACATTTTACAGATGAGGAAACTGACACCCTGAGAAGTTACTATAATTTCCCAAGGTTAACTTTAGTTGAAGGCTGATTCTCCACAGGAACATGAGTCTCCAGAGCCTAGACCATGCTTTTCCCACTACCCCATGGAGAATTTTAGATAACGTAGGTAACATTTCACCTCTGTTACTGTATCAGGAAATCACACTCTGGGTTAGTCATTCTTCTGAGGAATCTGAGAATCATCCAGTGATACAGCTGGAGAGCACGGAGGCAATCTCCCAGTCCTGTCGCCCTCTTATTTTATTTTATTTTTATTTATTTTTTTGCGCGGTCCTCTCACTGTTGTGGCCTCTCCCGTTGCGGAGCACAGGCTCTGGACGCGCAGGCTCAGCGGCTGTGGCTCACGGGCCCAGCCGCTCCGCGGCACGTGGGATCCTCCCGGACCGGGGCACGAACTCGTGTCCCCTGCATCGGCAGGCGGACTCTCAACCCCTGCGCCACCAGGGAAGCCCCCTATCGCCCTCTTGAAGGGCAGTAACCAAGCTTGGGATGCATGTGGCATGTTCGGGGCTACATCACTGTCAGTGACTGAGATGGAATCAAAATCCAGCTCTCCAGAATCCCAGGACCGGGCTCTTTCTGCCAGTTGTGTCACCAGATGGGACAACCATTGCCTGTCTCTGCAGGACGTTGGGGCCAACTGAAAAAAGTGGTAACCGTTGCTTGCCTACTTTTAAGGGAAACTTCGTCCAAGCAGAAACATAGTCAGGACGTAGGATACAAAACCTCCTAGAGAACACATCACGTTAACACCATGTATCCCATGGCCGCCTTACGCCTTTCGTGGGCCTTTTGTTTTCGTGGCTCCCTTCTTTCATCCAAAAATAGGAAACGTGATCTTTTATCCTTACATTGACATGAAGACAAGTGTAATCCAGGCTGCCTTCATGATTACATACCCATTACGATTTCTTCTGATTCTAAAAGAAATTACCATGAAAGCTTTCTCGTGGGCCCCTCCAAACGCAGGCACCGTGCCAAGCGTCCCAACGGGAGAGTGGGCGCCGAGGGGCTCTGCACTCCGCTGCGCATTTAGCTCCGGGCTCTGCACTGGAGACAAAGGGGTGGGCCTCCCAAGGCCTTCGAGGCAGAATCTGGCGGCAGCGACGGCCAGGCATCCCCGAGCAGCGCGCAGGTGGAACTGCCGGGCGCTGGCGGAGGCCTCCGGGACCGCGGGGCGGAGGCCGGACTCGCGAGGCCCAGGCCGGGCTGCGGGCGCTGGAAGCGCCGTCTCCGGAGCGGGTGGCGGCGCCTGCGACCCTCTTGCGCCGAGGAGGCGCGGCCCCGGCTCCCGGTACGCTGCGCACACAACCGAGGAGAACGCGGCGCTGGGCTTTTTTTTTTTTTTTTTCCTTTTTCTTTTGCATACAATTATAGTGATGGCATCATTTTTTTTGAAACAAACTGTCCATAAATGTCACTGAAAATCCGGGTCTCCTTTTATTAAAACTGAAAAATGTGTATAAATGTAAATAACAAATGACTGATACAGGGATAAGAACACCAGAGCGGCTTCTGGCGTCTCTCTCTTTCTCTCTTTTTTTTTTTTCTCTCCTCCTCATGTAATTTGCATTAATAAAGAGGCTGTTCCTTGTCGGAATGTGTTTCATCCGGTTTAAAATCCCAGGGCGATCCACTAGGAAGAGCTCTGGGAGAATCCAACTGTCAGAGCCGACAAGACAAATGAATCCTGATGTCAGGAGCGTGTGGTTCAACGATGACAGATTGAGAAGAACTGTCCCCCTCTCGACAGGCGGGCTTCATTTTCAAATTAATAAATCTGAATAAAATATTTTTCCTTTCATTGCGAGCGGAGGCTGTTTGACAGCTCCTGTGACAGGAGGAGTAGCAGTGTTGATGAGAGCAGTTTGCATGAATTCCACCTGGGCTTTTTCTGTTTTATTTTTACCTGCAATCTCTTCCCTGTTTGCCTCTCTCCTTACCCCCTTCCTCACCTCCCGGCTCTCCCTCTTCTCCTCCCTCTATTCCTTTCCATCTTCTGTTTCCCCCCCATATTCTTTTCTCATGATTCTTGCCTCCTTTCCACTCCCTTCGCTATTCCTCGCTCTCTGAAATGTCACAAGCTCCTATATTTTTTTTGCTATTCTTTTGATTCACTGGCAGGCTATTACCCTGAATTAAAGGCCAGAGTATTATTTCACTAAAAAAAAAAAAAAAAAAGGGCCACAACTAATTATTATGAAATGTTTGCTTTATTCCATGGTTGCTTATCATTGATCATATTATGATAATAGCTCACCACCAGGCTGGAGGAAATAGTGGATTTCTCTAATTTATAATTTCACCTTAGGAGACAATCCTCATCATTTCCTCTTCACACGCACAAAATAAAAGCAACCCTTTCAAACAAACAGACAAACAACCCCAAACTCCTTTGTTGTCAATATTCCTCCCAAAGCCAAAAGAATGAGATCAAGTGCACCTTAGGAATTGGATGTGCACAGGCAAATCTTAATGCACAGGGTGACAGGCTGTTCCTCTTAAATAATTTAGGAACACTTTCTGGGAAACTGTATGTGATCATTAGGGAAATACTACTGAGAAAAGTGACTTCTTGATAACAGAGGGGGTTTTGTTTTTGCATTTAGTGTAGAATCCAGGCACAGCAGGCAACTTGCAACGTCCCTGTTCTCCAGCCTGAGATCCACAGAGTCAGAGAAAAATTAATGTGACTGCAGCAGTCAGTGGCTCTCAAGTCCCCAGCCTTAAATGCAGGACTCCTCCCTCCTTTCTCCTCAACTTGGAAAGAAGGAAGAACCCTACCACAGCTACCACAGTAAAATGGGGGAAGGGTCAGGAGATCCGGAGCTCTTTAGCCCAAGGGTCTGATCTCTAACCCTGATTTGTTTTAATCTGCCCGTCTGTTGTTCCTACTCTTTCCCATCCTTTCACAAGGGTATGAGTCTGCAGTGCCTTCTCTGTAATTATACAGGACAAACTTAGGTCTTACGTTTTTGCGTCTGATGAACATAGAAAGTTTGCTTCCCTTCCTCCGCAATAGTCTTGAAGAGCGTAGGACATAAAGGTACCAAGATTGTGTTTGGTAAATGTAGATGGAATCGCCAAGCAACAATGTTAGGAAAATGTTTGTGAGCATGTGTGTGTATGTGTGTGCGTGTGTGTGTATCACATTTTGGGTTGGATTCTTGAAATAAATTATTCAACTGGTAGAAATTAAGACAAAGGCAAAATCAGAAGTGCTTTCTAAATTCTCATGTTATAAGTATCACAAACTGCACTAGTAGGAAGTGTAATACTCAGATTTCTCAGAGAGGTGACTTCCAGCTTTAATTTTGCTGAAATCCTAGATTAATCACTAGAATAAATAGAAAAGCCATTTACTAAAAGGTCAAAAGCAAGTCATCACCGGGAGGATGGGAGGAAGTTTGATGGTCAGTGTCAGGATTCCAGAAGTTCTTACCCAGGTTGTTGTGGTCACTTTATTATATATCTCATGAATTATACTTTTACCACATAGATAAAAAATATCTTTCTAAAACTGTCTACCAATGATTCCAAAACCCAATATCACAAATCCAGATTTTAACGTCTAAGTAGCTATTGTGGAACTATAGGTATGTAAGAAAAGAAATGTGAATGTTTCAAGTTTTTTAACGTATAGTAATTTATTTGATTTTCACAACAACCCTGGTAGGCAAGGTGGGTATTGCAATCTTCATTTTACAGAATTTACAGGAAACTGAGTGTCAAGATTAAGTGACTTGCATTACTTATGGTCACTTGACTCATAAATAGAAAAAGGAGGATTGATTTTTTTCCTTATTCCATGTGCCATTACCTTTTCACCAAATTATACTGCATTCTGCTCTGTGTGTGTGTGTGTGTGTGTGTGTGTGTAGAAGTCCTTAGGTAAATCAAACAATAATAGAGTTGACTACTATTAATTTTCCAATGGTTGGAAATTACTGCATTTGAATCTTACCAATCCACATTCCATTTTGATGACTGATTTATATCTGCCTCTCCAAAAAAACGTTTTTTCAGATTCTCTATTACATTTTATTGGTGGATAATATTCAGGTGTTTATCAAACAATCATACCAGGACGATTGCTGCCCTCAAACGAGTGGTGTTATTGATTATTGTATGGAAAATAACCTACAAAAATTTGAGGTCCTTTACAGTATTAAAAAGCATTCACAGCATCGAAAGAGGATCATAATAGATAAAATGATTTATTTTTAAGTTGTGATTCACTTTAAATTATGTGAGCATGGGAAACTATGCCCTACTATAATTCAGTGAGCTGGTTGCTTATTGAGTATTGGATTTTTTGGCAGTCTCTCTTCCTTGTGGCTGTATTAATAAAAGTAGACAGTAATTATTTTATAGGAACACTTTGAAGACACTTGAGGATAATATAACACCTTACATTTACAAGGTACAATTTTCAAACTGTCACAGAAACATTGTTTCTTTTCTTTCTTGAATCAGACAGAATATGAAAGATGAATGAATGAATGAGTAAACAAACAGATGAACAATTCCCTTTATCTTCATGAAAACCCTGTAAGGTGGGCACAATTATTCCCATTTTACTGCCAAATGACATACAGAGAGCGAATGGCTGACAAGATCCAAGGAACTAACATGAGGCATAACCAAATTCAAACCTTCTTCATTGTCTCAGTCTAAGGTTTTTTCTACTCCATCATAGGTAGATTTTGAATCAAATCATGTCTTTTATGTTATTAGAGCAGACAATCAGCTTGGGCCCCTAGGTAATGTACTAAACTGGCAAATTATATTAGGTACAAACCCATGCTGGGAAATGGGGTGGTGCTTAAAAGACAGAATGAGTAACTCATTCCACGATTCACCTTTTAGGTTGAGATTTCATTAAATGCAACTCCATCGTTTACTAAGAAGATGTGGCTAAGGCTTAGGATCTGGTTGTAGCTCCATAGACCCAAGGTCACTGTGAGTGCCCAAAACACCAGAATCACTGGGGTTCATGGCACGCAGAGGCCAGCCTAGCTCCTGGCATGAGCTCCCTCCTTCCAGGTCTCCTGCATGGTGCTACAGGAAATCAAACCACTAGAGCATCTTTTGCCCCTTTACCGGAGGGAAGCACCAGAGGCAGCTAGAAGAGAAGTGCAAGTGATTGACTTAAACGCTTCCCGAGCTCCCGCTCTATGCCAGACACGTGCTGGGAAATGGGGCTAGAAAACTCAGCAAGACTCACGCCTGTCCTCATGGAGCTAAGTCACACAAATATTCATATTTTTCTGGGCTAAGTCTCTAACAGAGGCATGTTCACAGTGCTTTGGGAGCAGAGGATGGAGAAACTTTGTGTGGGGGGATTCACAGAAAGTTTGCCTTTTAGGTTGATGCAGAGAAATAAGAGAATTTCATTGACAGACACATGCTGTTGAATATGGTATGTCACAGCTCCGTATTCGTCTTACCTTTCCATTATTCATTTACACACCTTCAATTTTCCACTTAAATTGAATCACTTTACTGTCATTAATATTATTACTATCCCATTAATTAGACACCTACTATGTACTAGGCACTTTGCTATCTCTTCCATGTATGTCCCATTTAATCCTGACAACAGCTCTGTGAAAGTATTTTTATCTTTTTCTTGTTACATAGAGGAGAAAGTTAAGGCTTAGAAGTCAAACAACTCCTAGGTTACGTGACTAGTAAGGTGTAGAGCCTGGATCCACACTGTGGACTTATTAACTCCTAAATCCGCATCATTAATTCTGAGGCATTACAGTCACTTACCTCATTTACACGACATTTCCTTGCCTTTGTTTCATTTACCTAGAATTGCCTTTCTCTTTATTTCCACTTGTCAAAATCTCACTCGGGGCTTAGTTCAGATGCCTGTTCCTCTGTGAAATCTTTCCTGATTTTGCACTGCCAGAGTGATGTCTCCACATCAAGAAGATTCTTGTGCTTGGAAATCAAGGCAATCATTTGAGGATAATTATGAAATCATGACCTAAGAGCCCATAGTCCTGCCTTCAAACAGGCTTGATTCATCGTGTCCCTCCCTCAAGATATATGAATCTCTGTTCTTCCTTCAATATCTCCAGGGATAGAATTACTGCAGTCTCTAAGTAGTCCATTTCTTTTGGCAGATCAACATTTCCACCACTTAATCTAAATGCATTCCCTCCTGTTTGATATTCTGCTGCATTAGAGGCTACCTGCTTATAGATAATGCACCAACTGAAAACCATCCTTAAGCTCCAAAACAGTAACCAGACAACCCTTTTGCCTTCCCCTCTCTGACTAACCTTTTGCAATTCTTGTGACCTTTCCTCCAAAGTCTATTTTTCATCCCTTTAATATTTTTGTCACTGCCCTTTCTTACCGCTAGCAGCAACAGAAAGGATACCAGGTTCTGACACACAAAAATGCCACTAGCAGGTGGCAAGCAAATTGGCACACTTAGCGCAGCCCCATACACCCTCCGGGGATTAGTAATAAAAAACTATTTGATGATGAAATCTGAGTGCGTTTTCTTTTCAATGAGACAGTGTCAACCGTTTTCTTCTAAAATAGAAATGAGCAGAATACAAAATCGAACAGCCTTCGTTTCTCCCCACTCAGGAGGCTGTTATTACTGGTCTGGTTGGCATTCCTCCTGGCTCAGCACAGACAGAAAGAAGCTTAGTGGGTGCCGTTGCACCTTCCATTGATAACTAGCTATTATTTATGAAAAATTGGAGACAAGTACTTGGAATGCTTTGTTTTCTTTATTTCCTGGTCTCGTTGGTATACCTCAGATTATTAAAATAGATGCTTTTAACCATTAACTAGAACTCCAAAACAAAGTAGGAAGTCATATACAGGAATTTAAAAAAGCGGATGACTACGACAGGGCTAGCAGGATTCATTCTGTTGACACTTACTGAGCCCTTTCTGTATTCTAGGGTTGAGGTGGATTTGAGAGAAGGGTGTAGGGAGAGAAATGAGGGTGGAGATCCTCAAAATAATCTACTCCAAAGACTTTAATTCCCAAATTAGAAATCTGAAGCTCTGAGAGGCTGAATTATATGTATATAATTCCTTAGGTATTTATTGGTAGAATTTGGGTCAGGACACATGTTACTATACTCACTGCGGGTCTATTTCCAGTGTAACCATGCTACCTCTGTTTTTCCTCAAAAAAGCATTATGTCAGTGCTATGGCAAAAAGAAATATAAAACTATGATTAAGACATCCCAAAACAGTGAAATATAGATCAGGTGAACTTGGAGCTCTGTTTGAATTAGGATTGGAAGCTGGAGTTCTGCCTCCCTTGCCTCTCTCTCCTAGAACCCCAGGGTTTAGAAAGCGTGTAACAAAACCATGTCTCCAGGGAGATGCAAAGAAAAAATAGGAGACTTTTCCTGTGTCAAGGAGAATCCATGTTAGTTAAGGCTAAAGGTCAGAAAAATGCAGAGTTAATAATGCCAGAAATCAACAAGGCAATCAAATATACACTAAAAATTGGAATGCATAATCAATTGACGAATGAGTGATTCTATAATTGCTGTAAGAATTTAAATATGAAGAAAAACTGTGAGTAAGGAGGGGAGCAATTTTAGCCTCATCTGCAAGAATGTGTATGATCTGAATATGTAGAAAACAAAGGGAAGAACCTTCAAGGAGATATGGGGAAGACTTTGCATCAAGAAAATGTAAAATCGTTTGGATATGAATAAATCATTTATTATACTGGGGTAGCTGATAAAGAGAGTTGTTAGAGGTAATACTGGAAAGGCAGGTTTGGGTCAGACAGTGAAAAGTGCTGAAAGTCAGGCCAAGGAAAATGGAATTTATTTAAATTCCTTAGTATTGAATTGTTTCAGTATTACCCAAAGAGCCAGCCCATAAGAGCTGATCCACACACCCTCCCTAGGTGGAATTTGTTTTTGTTTTTGGATGACTTTCACATAGTCTCTAATTTATGAACCAACATCTACCACTTGTTCCAGTTCAGGTTGGTAGGCATTTTTCAAGAGTATGTCCCTACATCTCATTCCTATGCCACAGCATACGTTGCTCTCCAATCCTGTCGTGGCAACTGACCACAAAATACTTCTTTTACGTGTGCTGCTTCCAATTGCTGTGGAGTGACATATGGCATGAAACCAGTCTGCTGATCTGCCTCTACCTCGTCTAGCCACACTGCAGTTTCATGAACAATGTTAATTGCATCTTCCTATCTTTAAAATGGGGATAGCACTCAGACTGCATGCTTCTCACTGGTAGGTATGTGACTATTCTAATTTACCAGATAGCAAATGCAAATATCATACATAAAGTAATCAATGGAGCTGACAAGCATCTAAGGAAAAGTCTAGGACCTATGTGCAACATGAAAGGAGACTGAGGTGTATTACTTGCCATGTGATTGGGGAAAAAGAGTTAATGGACGTAAAAAAAACCCAGAAATTCTTAGGAACATACTCACAATTAGGGTACAGATGCTAGTCTGAATAATCATTTAATTGAGAATTATTTGATTATATTAAATAGTCTATATGATACTCATGACTGTATTATCTGCCTTGTGGTTAAAGGTAAGAAATAGTCTTGTTATTAAACCTATAGTATAATATCTTTAAAAGAAGGATCCATTTCTAATTGATGAAAAGTTAATTGTTGGCAAGAACTATGCAGTGGGCCAGAAAGAAAATAAAGCAAGTTAATAGCAACCACCACATTTTGGAAGTAGTTGTGAATCTTTGAGTGGAATAGTTTAGGAGCTTCTCTATATACTTATACGAAGTGCAGGAAGCACTGGAAAGGTCATTAAGTTCCCGTAGGGAGAGGTGGTGAACTAACCTTGGCCTTATTACCAAATGTGTGATTTGGAGTAAGTCACCTACAGGGGGCCAAGTGATTTTCTGGAGATGAGACAACATGTAATCTAAGAAAACTATTTGCCCAGTTTACCATATAACACTGAAAAAGTTGTGAAATTTTGGGGACTACTTTGCAACTTGAGTTCTCAAATTTTATAACTTTGAAATTTTCTGTCACATAAACCGGAGTGTTTCCTTAGTTATTCTCCAAAGAACCTTTGCAAGATGACCTTCAGGAACTTTTATGTGTGGCTTTAATTTTCTACTGCATTTTAAAAAAGACAGTTTAGCAGTTTTTCTTTATAGTGTATATATATTTAAATGATGGGGTTTAAATTATAGTAACTGACAATATTTGCATTATTTTACCATTTATCAAGTGCTTTTATATACAGTTATTATAAAATATGTATTAAAAGGTGATGAGATAACAATAAAAATAAGAATAAAATTTTGTATCTTTAAGTAAAGAAACAAAGGGTCAAATTACTAGAGCAGGAATCTATAACTTATAGAAGCCATAGCCAGAAGTTGAATCTAGGTCCTCTGTCTCCAAATTCCATATGCTTTCCAATCTATCATCCATCCAGTGTATCACATGTAATTTATGGTCGAATGCAAGAAATCTGGATATTTTAGTTGAGATTTTTAGCTTTGTGTTTTTTATTTGCGGTACGCAGGCCTCTCACTGTTGCGGCCTCTTCTGTTGCGGAGCACAGGCTCCGGATGCGCAGGCTCAGTGGGCATGGCTCACGGGCCCAGCCGCTCCGCGGCACGTGGGATCCTCCCGGACCGGGGCACGAACCCGTGTCCCTTGCATCGGCAGGCGGACTCCCAACCACCGCGCCTCCAGGGAAGCCTTAGCTTTGTTTTTAAAGAGATGTAGCACTTTGCTTTTGAAAAAATCACCTTCATTTATGACTCACAAGTTGGTTGGATGATCACAGACAAGACATATTCCATCTCAACTTTCCCATCTGTAAAGTGGAGTTAATGGTCCTGCCATCTTTTTTCGCTTGCAGAGTGGTTGTGATGATAAGTGATGCAATGGATGCATGGCTCCTTGGAGTAAGGAAGCCATGTAAATCCAAGATATTTCGTCAAGATGCCCCTGATATTTACACAGCTCTCTCTTCAGGGTATAGAGGGCTTTTACTGCTTCACAGAACTCTAGGAAGTAGAGCAGTAATGCTCTTTACAAAAGGGAAGCTGACCGATAGACTGGATAAGTAGCTGACCCCCACATGGCACAGTGAGGTGATAGTGTTATTGCCCAGTGCTGTTGATTAATAATTGTTAGTAACAGTTAGTCCAGTGAGTCTAGCTTGCTGTTTGGTGGCTATCACTACAGCAATAAAAACCCTCCTGTTACAGAAGAGACCACGGTTTCTAAAACGGAATTTAAACTGAACTTTTTTATTTTTCCTGCGGCTCTTAAATTCTCAGATAACTTTCTCCTACACTTACTTTCTGGTTTCAATAGAAATAGCACAAAAATGCTGACTGTGGAATTCCTGGCCAACAAAACAGTAGAGGGTTTGAATGTTGCAAGAAATATTGGTTTCCTTGAGGCTTTCAGACGTTTTTTTTCTAACTACTTAAATAGCTTGGGGGTGAAAGAGAAGGCAAGAGATGGGAAAGAGTTGACAAAAGAGTGAGAACGTTGCATTTTCAAAAGAGAGGTGGATAGTGTATTTGTGCTTTGTCTCATTAAGAAGACTGTGTGTGTGTTTGGGGGATGGGGGGAGTGGGGAGGTGGGTTAGTAGGCATGACAGTGTGAAATAGGGGGTATCAGGAAGTAGAAGACCTGAGCCCTGCTCTTGATTCTGCCACTGAGTTTGATCTGGGAGATATTTATTTAATCAACCTTGGCTTTAATGTTTGGATCTTTAAAATTAGAAACATAGAAGATCTCAAGGAGACTCTTTAAGATGTGGTGTGTCCCTAAATACCACCATAAAATTGCCTACTGCATTGGCCGACTATTTTTTGTCCCTCCACTCTGTGCCACAAGAAAACTTTTTCATATGAGGAAAGGGCAGCCCCAAACTACCCCTGTGGCTTTTTGAAGTTTCGAAATGTTCCATGAGGTTCCAGCATTCTTTTTCAAGGCTGAATTCCACTTGAGGATGACTGAAGGGAGACTCTGATATGGGCCTGAGGCTCCAAAGGGAGTCTCTCATTCTGTGAACCAAGGAATGAGAAGTGTTGATTCTGTTCATAGGCTCCAAGAATCGGTACTCATCTCTACCAGTTTCTTGTTCCCAAAGCTTTCAGTACCATATTTGCTAATTCATTTGCATAACTATCTCTGCATTTAACCTAGAGGCACAGGCTATGGAAAAACAACAAGAAATACAAAAGAAGAGATAAGACTGCTTATCAATCTATTGAAGTTCCAAGACTGTCAGTATGAGTGGAAATCTGGATGTCTGAAAATTTGGTTGATCTAGAATATTTATCATAAATGGCCAGATATCTTCAAATGAATGGAAAATTTACCTGATTTGATCTAGGCTGAAATTGATTCACTGAGTTAATTGTTCATTCTATACAACTAATTTTAATAATAATAATTCAAGTATTTGCTTCCAGATAAACAGGGCTCTAGAATTACCCACATCTTCTTAAAAGTAAGCAGCATGTGACTAACTCTTACTGGGTAGTCTTAAGCAAACATCTGAGGTCTTTTACCTGCTAGAAAGAGCTGAAATTCTCTTTTTCCACCTTAAAGAGATAGTTAATCTCTGCCACTGTGGTGTTGTAATAAAATCCACTAAATTCACAGGTGCTTTCCATTTTACAGTTCATTTCAAGTACAGCCCTGATTCCTGAGAGGGAGAAGTTGAGCGTCCAGAAATGAGTCTTTCCTCTCTAGCTGAGATCATGTCTCTTTGATCATGTCTTGTGCTATTATATAATGTCTCTACCATCAGAAATTTCTCTTGCGACCTCCTCTGGTGGTGGTTATAAAGGAATATCAGCCAGGATTATAACCAATATTTCTAATTTGCTTTCTCAGCCTATTCTACCTTGGATAAGAAGAGTCACAGCTCTCTAAGTAAATTCAGTTACAACCTCCAGTTCATATACACGTCATAGGTTTGGACCTAAGTAGTGTGGCCACAAGAAATGGGAAATATTAGCTCTGACTTAAAGTGAAGCTTCTATGTGGGAATTATTTTCATTCTACAAATGAACAATTGTTTTAATTTGCTAGATGACTCTGGAATTATCCCTCTGTGACTATCCAGCTCTGGACCAAAGCTTAGAATATTAATCTAATGGAACTGAACAATTGTCTGGCCCAATTTCACACATAAAGACTGGAGATTGTACTTATAAAAGCAATTGTCTTTCTTCTTCTACTTTTATCTGTAAACCCAACCTATTTGACAATTGAGCATTCTTCTCACAAATTAGCCCGGGGGGCCAATTTGCATAGTCACGGATTAAAGTGGGATGTCCCATGTCTCAGGAGCCTCTTTTGAAAAGGCTCTCTGGCTCCCTGGCTTGGACTAGAAGGAGGACTTTGAAAAGGCTTAAGAGGATGTCTACCAATTAAGGCCCAAATATTGATACTTACATGACGGACATGATACCCCTTGGGGAGAAGATCTTGACATAAGCAAAATGGCAGGAGAGAGAACCAGAGCAGAGACTATTTAGATTAGGAAGACTCTGTAGCAGGTAACATGTATTTAGTTTTTATACTTTTGGACTCAGTCAGTGCAACGTGGAATATGGTCCTGCTCCTTTGGCTTTCTAGCTTAAACCAGTTCATCTAGTTTAGATCTGATGTAGACGGAGCCTGTAAGAGCAAAGCCTCTCCATGCCAAGCATGCTCTGGCAGACAAAAATTTTGACCTGGAGAAGTGGCAGCAGGCTCAGCCAGCGTTGGGAGAACTGTCCCTGGCAGGGATGTGAAAGCAACAGATGTAGGCCTCAGAGGAGAGCAGTGGGCAATTATGGTACCAACTGGAATTGCAGTGTGGTCTGTTGGTGTCTCAACAGGATATGTGGCTACAGTAGCAATAATAATAATAATAATATTAACACATTTTTTGCTGGGTTCTTTTCATATTTGATTCTCATAATAATCACATGAAAGGGCTATTATTATCTTTTTAATGCAGATTAAAAAAAAAAAAGAAGTTGCAAGACTTGCCTAAAACCACACAGCTATAAAATTGAAACTAAGATTTAGACTCATTCTGTCTTGAACCAAAACCACCTCAATGTCACAAACAATAGAAATTGCCCCTGCAATGAATGAGCCTTTAGTGACTCAGGGATATGGACTAACACGTTCTCAATAGACCCATCTTGCCAGTAGTGGTCGGTATTGGAAAATGATGGGCCATGGCTGGAGTGCCTGGCAGAAGAATTGTAGGAACAGAGTAGGGGAATAAGAAGCAGAGGCAATGCAGTAGAGTGACCCCTGGTGATGGAAACTGAAACGAATATCAATAATGGCACCTGTGCTTCTCTTCAAGTCTGGTAGCATTTGAAGGGCAGGAATTATATCTTATTAATTTTTGTATTTTCAGCACCTATGATAGTATCTGGTATATTCAGAGTGGTAAAAAGATTCTTAAATGGTTGAACTCAAGGTGGTTACACAAGAGTCAAGGTAGCAGGGAGGTGGAGGTCAGCCAGAATGGACAAGATCTGTTGCCAATAGGGTGATGCCAGAGAGACTCTGCTATATAGAGGGTCAAATCTACCCCAGTTCAGCAGGGTCACTGGATGCACAGGAAATAGATGACATTGCAGGGGTTTCCCCTCTATATGACAAAGAAAGGCAGAATTCTATGACAGGTAATTTTTACTTTAAGGGAATATGATATGATATATTTATTAGTTATTATGGGCTTATTGTATGTGAGTCACTGTGCTAAGTTTTGAGGCAAACAAGACTCCCGAAGTCCTTCCCCATAAGAAACTTACCAAGTGGTTATAGGCAACTAAGCAATTGTAATGCAATATAAGAAGTACATTGGCAGAAGTACAGGGTGCAATTGGAGTATATATTAGGAACACCTATCCCAGAGATGGAGGTTCAAGGACAGCTTTTTAGAAAAAGTGGAATGAGGTATTCAATTTGGATTGGACCTGGGTTTGAAGTCCTATCCTGTCATTTTATAGCTGCAAGACATTTGGAAAGTTGTTTAATCTATCAGAGCTTCAGTTTTCCCATCTTTAAAAAAGGGAAAGTTAAAATTGACCGTTCATGTTTATCCACTAATTGTATGAATTAAAGTATTTAAAGCATCGTGCACAGTGCTAGGCACAAAACAGATGCTTAAGAAAGTTTTCATCCATCCACATCCTTCCCTTTCTTGTGGAAATACTAACATACAGTGGTGGCCATGCTGGCACATAGTACACACATTCAATAAGTATTTCTTGAAATGACTTGAATCTCAACAAAACAATACATTTTGGTCAAGTTTTCCATTTTTTCTGGGATATTTGTGTTTTTAGCGTCATGTAGAATCTGCAGTCGTGAGGTCATGTCATGCAGTGATAGCATCCAGGTAATGCTTCACCTTATCAATCAAAAAAAAATTCAACTCTTATGGGAATGCAGAATACCTTAGAGTGCTTAGATAATGTTTAGCATACGCAGGTAACTTACGGGTTCTCGGTTTTTCAGAATGGTTGCCCATATGTTGGCAAAATTTTCTTTTCTTGGGTATGTATACAGAGTCTGGAAATACTAGATCAGGGGAGTGAAGTGTTTTAACTGCAGAAGACAATCTTTTTAAATTTTGGCTCCACAGAGACTGTCTCATAAAGTGACGTGTGAATTAAAAATTTAGCAGAGACGCTAACAGCAGTGTCCTAAAAGTGATTAGGATGACCGTATCTCCTTAATCCAGCAATATGCACCAATTTGCACTGCAGATGACCAATATAGTGGCCATGAACATTCCAGTCCCAGCCATTCCCATCATTGTGGAGACTTGGCATAAGAATTCCAGGTTTCCACACGCAGACTTAACAAAACTCTATCGCTGTTGACTCTTGCACAACGATAATGACAGGAACACAGGAGCAACACTTCTGCAATCAGAAACTTCATGATATCATGAAACCAAATATCTATTCAACACAAGTGCTGCTTCCTGGAAGAGACCTCGGGCCCTTTGTGTGGATGGAGGCACAGCATCTTCTAAACTGCAATTCTCAAAACACTTAACAATTCCCATTACTTTATGAGTAAAAAGAAAAATCCTAGGGGCGTTCGAAGATATTTGGCTCAGGACTTGAAGTGTGCCAGTGCCCTATAAATTTTTTCTTACTTTGTACCCCTAGGCTCTTTTGCATAGATTTCGTTCACTTCCAAAGGGAGGAAAAACTAGAAATCACGCAGACAGTCCTGAGGACCAGCATTAAGATAAATGTAAAAAGAAGTTATGCAACCAATGGAAAGAGGGCAGCGAGGTCTGAAATTGGCTTGAAATCTGTCTTTCTGAAGGACTGTGAAAATGTTGATGGGAGAATGGAGCACAGTGAGTTCTAAAAGGCTTTATTCATCCTTCTATTTATGACTCTCCCACTCTTTGGTCCAAATAAGTTGCCCCGAATTGACTTTGTTTCTCTTCCTGTGACACAGACACTCTTAAAATGCCCGTTTACATTTTTGCAACACTTAAGAGTTGCGCAAAGTACATTTTCCCATCTTTCGTGTAACAATCCCACCCTCTTGTGAAGCGAGACACATGATATTTCCCGCACTTTACAGAAGCAGAAGTAGATATTGGGGGATTTAGAACAGTGGGGGAGTTGGGGCTACAGACCAAAGTTTCCTGATTCTCAGTGTAGGTCTTCCCAGTAAATTGTGCTTCTGCCCTGATCCTGGCTGTTGTTGAATTTCAATACGAGGCTGATTTCTTCATTATTGATTAATGACATGAAGTTGTATCATCAGCAGAGGCTCATAATGTGATTTCCCTTTCTCTTCTCTTCTGAATCACGGTGAAGCCATTTATGCTGTTATAACCAAGTTCCCCCATCTATGAAATAGAGGGAGCAGGTGAAGAATCAGGGAGAGTTAATATCCTACCCTTTCCTTCTATAGATGATTCTCTGACTATATACATACATGAGATTATAATTACCAGGTAATCCGTTTGAACTCTGAAGGGAAAAAAAAGATGTCTTATTAATCTAAGGCATTATCATTATTTTTATTGCTTGGATTAATTGGCTCTTAACACAATATAACAACAAAGATGTTATCAAGATATATTTTAATTGTCTGTTTTGAGGTAAAAATGTCAGCTGTGCAGAAATCTAATTGGATGCCAGGGTATGACAATTCTGTAACTTCTCACTATATGTGGAATCGCTCTAATAGTTGAACTGCCTGACTTTTGTCTAATACTCCTCAATCTCTGGCTTTTTTTCAGCTCCTTTAATTATAAATAATATGATCTTATCAGGCATCTTGGCATATGTTACTGGTATATTGCAACTTAAAGAAATCTCTCTATTAGCATTCACTATTTTCAGACTGTCTGTCTCTGCTTGGTTCAGATCTCATCATAGAGTAACACTCAACCTCCTCTAAAGGCTGCCAGGCACCCTATCCCAGGATCAATGGGTCTAGCTGGGCATGATGTTAACATTCCTTCCTCAGTGAGCAGGGGAGTTTAGGAGAGATTGCCTGGGTTTGAATCCCAGCTCCAGTACTTATTTTATAAACAAGGGTGATCATATTCCTGGTTTGACCTAGACAATTCCAGATTGTCTACTGTGCCAGAATAATTATTCTAACTCGCCCTTTCACTCTCAAATGGGCCCTAGCCACTCTATATATGTGGCAGCCTGGACAAATCACAACTTCTTTAATCTGTCCCTTTTTTCATCTGAAAAAATTTTGAAAACCTTTGAAATTTTGAAATACATAACAAGTATTCGAGAAGTATCGACTGTTATCATTGTGTTTGGCAGTGTTCCATCTGTGGGCCTTTGGAGGAGGATGAACTTACTCTGTTGCTCTCCCATGGCAGTTCTGAAAAACAGCTGCTAGAGTCCATCCTTTATAGGACTCTCATCTGACAATCTATCCATCTCTGGTTTAGGTTAGCAGAACACCTGGAGCTTTTCTACTTGATACCTCTCATTCCTGGTTGAGAAGACCTTTGCTCTATTCCAGGTGGACAGCTGGGCACTGACAATGTTGTTTCCCAGGCTGGGCTGGATCCTACTCTTCCTCAAGTCATATTGGATGGATTTCTCTGGATACCTGGGCTCTGCCTCTACTTGAAAGTCTTGAGATCTCACCCTGACATGCCCACTTCTCTCCTCAGTGATTGGGTGATGTAGGGTGGGTGGAGCCGTAGAGATATGATGCAGCCAAACAGATGGTGAGGAAGGGAGGGGAACTGTGAGAAAAATGTGAAGAGCCAGGGGGCCAGCCAAAGCTGAAGCCCTTTAGAGAAAGTGGAAATCAAATGTCAGGTACAGACACCAGGGACCAAGGGCAAAGGCAGAACCCAGGTTATCATGTAGAGCCAGGAGCCTACAGTATGACAGACGCAGCTTCAGAGCAAGAGCAGACGGAATGCAAATAAGAAAGGCCTGGGTGGTTGCTGCAAAGAACCCTGAGATGTCTTCTACTTTCTTAACTGGCTGGTTTGAGTGGTACGCGAGAGTGTCACAGGCTTACAGAGACAGGGGTGAGTGGACTGTCTTCCACTCTCTCAGATGGATGCCTTCTTGGGTACGAATGCCTTCTTGGAACTGGACTGGAGTTGTCACAATCTCATCAATTTATTCTTGATTATGATTCTTGACTCCTCCTTGGCCCTTTGCTTGTCCTGAAACCCCACTAAATCTCTTCTCAGAACTCAGTCTGCCTTTGTTCTCTGAATGATGTGACCTGCTGTGGTCTAAGTCTCTCCTGGGAAATGAAGTGGTCACCAACAGCAGGTGAGAATCCCGTGCACAGCCCCAGGACGGGATTTAAAGTGCCATACTACAATCCAGATTCCAAGGATGCACTGGAGAGTGGGTGTTTCTAGACCCAGCCAACATTTTGCACACTGCTACCTGTATTAGCTCTATTTTCTTATTTTCTGTTTTCTTGATGCTCTGACATCAGAGGCTTCTGACCTCTGATGACCCAGAGAGGGACTGCCCCTTCCAGGGTTATCTAATTCTTAGAGACAGTAAAGCCTTACCTGCAAACATGGCATTGATATGCAAACCAAACAATTCTAACCCCATATCCCCTCAGAAAGTCTATGCCCCTGCCTTAATCATCCCAAGGCCAGGTACTGAATAATTAGGGACCACCTCTATAGCTCAGAACCCACTGGAATTTTTCAAACTATCCAGTCCTACACCTGCTTACCTTGCCTCATGGTTCCTTTCCTAGGGAAGCACAATCAAGGCTCCTGCCAGTAGTTCCTTTCTCTATGCCTGCTCATCTTGCCTTGGTGCTTCCCAATGTTGCCTTGAATAACATGTTCCGCCATGACTCTTGTTTCTAGGGGACTAGGAGTATAGTAAAATGTTCTTTTTTTATGACCATGATTTTTGTGTCTGTGTGTCTTACCACACCTGATTAAAACAAATCCTGGGCATGATTAAAACCCCTCTGTTAATGCTCTGGTATTATAATTGTGCTTCACTATTTTAGTGGTGAAGACTAAGCTTTGCTCTTCTCAGTATCTGCCCTTTCTCATAACAAAACGCTTCGAACATAATGAATATATGTTATAAGTAACTGGAATCTTAGATGGAAGGTTTTTCTATCTGGGAAGGAGAACTAAGCCAGGCCTACCTCAAGTTTGGGAGAATGACATCTGGTCTTGATTGAGGCAACGTTAACTTCAGCTAATAAACAATGTGAAGAGTTCCCACAGATGCTATAAGTGGACATGCTCCCTTGTGCCCTCCAACCATGCTTTTCTTTTTCCTCAAGACTTGTGTCCCAGATTTCAGAGGTTTCAGCAAACTGTACAGAGTGAGGATTCTGCCAGGTCAGAGGAACAGTCATAGGCTCACTGCATTTTTTATATTGTTTCAGACGGGAGTAGCTGTGAAGGAGGGACAATTTTCAGCACTCAAATTCTACCTGATCAGCATAAAAATAATTTCCTGGCTTCACCATAATTGCATACTTCAGCTTTTATTTCTTTCTGCATTTACTGGGACCCTGAGGTTTCAGGGCATCTAAACTGTTCATGGTTTACAATACAGGGTTCTACAGTCAATTCTTATTATTTGTAGTAGTTATGTTCTATAAAATCACCACAAACATTTAATTAGCAAATACTAAATCATTATTCCTAGTGGAAAATACAGCGTTAGTTTCCTGCAGGCCTCTGTTCACAATATTTTCATTAACTTATCCATACCTAACCTGTATTTCTGTTTAAAAACACCATAGACATGTGGTTGACTCACTAACATTGACCTCACAGCCATCAACATATAACCATGCCTGAGTGAAGCTGATCTGACACTTACATTTTGTTGGTCAGGTGCATCATTGCCTTTTTGCACTCAGCACACTAGACAGCACCTTAGTATTATGCTTGAGGGACGATTTAAACAGTAAAATTATCCAAAAAAGCACAAAAAATGGGGGGAATGTGGCATTAAATAGACCCCCAAAGGACACTTGCTTACAGTATGAGAGCTGGAACAAGAAGGTACAGCATAGCCTTGTTCAAGCTCAGTCAGGAAAGGGCACATTGGGCAGCTCAGATTTCTCACAACTCTGAGGATATCTGTGAATAACTGCAAAAGCACTATGTATATCGGTTTGGGGCTTACAGATGCATTTTAATGAATAGGTGAACTTACATATTTGAAATCCATGAATAATGAGGATCAACTGTACAAAATCATATGGGAAGACCCACAGCACTCAAACGTCAGCTCTTTCAAAATTCTATTCTTCACCAAGCCTACAACTCTTCATTCACAACCCGCTGTATCTCTGCCTAGTTTCTGTCCCACTTGTCACTTTGACCTCCTGGGGTTCTGTGAGTTTCAGCCTCATTTCAAACTTAGGAACATTGATACAACTACTTCCCTGGGCTCCTACTCATTGGGTTTTCTTTCATCTTGTGATTTTTTTCCTGCTCTACCTGCTTCAGCATAGCATGTGAGCTCTCTAGTATACACATAGGACTCTTTCTTATTAACTCACATCCATGGATAACCTCAGTGGATACCCATGAAGGATATCCCAATATCCTTAGGGCTTGACACCTTCTGGGGCTCCCACTCCAGAGAGTGAGCCCTGCACACCCAAAGCGGAAGCTTGCTTTATGACATACAGTGTCTACTTGCTCTTAGTACAATGGAAATCCTGCTTCATGGGACAGCTGATTACATTTTCCAGTAGTTTTAATTGTGAGAAAATTATTCCTCCCCTTAAGGTTTAGATTTGAATCTCTATAATTTTTACCTTCAGGTCTCAGTAATTTTATTATCATGATACAGTTTATTGATTTACTAATGCTTTGACCAATTCTGCTGATAGCAGCTGTCTACTCACACTGTCCTAGGTTGTGAACTGTATTTCCAGATTAATTACAAAACCTACATTCTAGGGTGAAATATGAAGGTAATATCCAAACACCATAACTATAACACTAGTACAATAATCCACACAAGACAGCATTTTCCCCAGGTGGTAGCTCATGAGTCAGCCACGTGGAAGTAGAGGTTAGGCAGGCAGTTTGTTAATGGTAACTTGTGGCAAAAGTCTTGGCTGGAACATGTAACTACTGTCTGAGTGCAGAGTTCCAAGGATAGAATAAATAAAACTATTGGGACTGTCACACTCTAGATGGAGAGATTATATTATGTTGTTTTAGCAGAATCATGGAGGAACTGATTGAAGCAAGTACATATAACCTGATGGGTATTGTTCTAGGGTCTAACTATTATCTTGATCTGCTTGTTGGTATGAGGACACTGTACTGTCACCAGACTCTATATAAGCAGAGGAATGTACTTCCTAAAACTGGGAAATCAACTGTGGCTCCCAGTCAAATATGATACAGTCTCCTTACAATTTGACTGAAAGGTGGCCTGGAGATACTGAATAGTTATCTCTAGAATTATAGAGGATTCTGGCAGAGGAAGTCAGGCATTACCTTAGTCAGTTGTCCATAATGACCAGAATGACTTTTTGAGAAAGCATGATGTCATTTATATAATTCATGTAAGACCTTACCAAAGGGCGCTGCAACCTGGGAAGTGTTAGTGAAAACTGAATGGACTGAATGTTGGTGTTCCCCAAAATCCATATGTTGAAGCCCTAAATGCAAATATGATGGTATTTGGGCATGGGGCGTTTGAGAGATAATTAGGTTTCAATGAAGTCATGAGGATGAGGCCCCCATCGTGGGATTCGTGTA
The DNA here is from genome assembly GCF_059928025.1 of Delphinapterus leucas. Classification (NCBI taxonomy): domain Eukaryota; kingdom Metazoa; phylum Chordata; class Mammalia; order Artiodactyla; family Monodontidae; genus Delphinapterus; species Delphinapterus leucas. Next base: position 70,897,670 of record NC_143129.1, read on the forward strand.
CTTACAAGAAAAGGAAGAGAGACCAGAGCTCTGTCTCTCTCCACCATGTTAGGAGGTAGAGAGAAGGTGGCTATCTATAAGCCAGAAAGAGTTTCACCAGAAACTAAATCTGCCAGCACCTTGATCTTGGACTTCCTAGCTTTCAGAACTGTGAGAAATAAATGTCTGTTGCTTAAGCCACTAAGTCCATGGATATTTGTTATCGCAGCCTGCGCTGACTGAGATAGAGGCAAGTCCAGTTATTTAGGATATGTAGGTGCCCTAAGCCACGAGACACAGGTCCAACATATAGACGATCTGGAGCCACTCAATATCTCCTGTGAACAAGCTTAAGGTTTTTAAAAAGCCCTGATCCCCTCAGCAAGACACCAAAGCATAGGATGATAATTTGTGCTTCAGGGTCCTTAGTGGGAAAAATAGGGAGAAAGGTGCCAAATGTGATTTCAAAGGTAATCTCCTGAGATAACATTTAATCTGGGAAGTTTGGGGCAAGCTCAACTGAAGCATGTCCTGGTTGATGCTTGTGTCATACAAGGGCTTCCACAACTTAACAGGTTTAAGCTGTTAACCTGGTTTCCAGCTCACAGGCCCACTGTGGAGTTTGGATATGATAGGTCATTCCCTGGGGATTGAGAAAACCTTATTTGCTCCCAAATTCCTCACAAATTCATTTGCAGAAGGCAGGTATGCTTCAGCAAGACCGTGCTGAGAAAAGATGAAAAAGTGTTAGCACAAAACCTGAGGCATATTGAAAGACTTGGTGGAAAAAAAAATTAACAGGGAGTTAAAGTAAATTACCACACCATAATGTAGTAGAATTGAAGTATTATGCTAGAGCAGTGAAGAATGCAGGATTTGCAATCAATCTGCCTAGTTTCAAACTCCAATCCTACCTTTTATTAACTGTATGACTTTGGGAAATTTATTAAAGTCTCAGTATCCTCACTGGTTAAGGTTTACTTAACAATAAAAGGGAACCAGGAAGATGTGTTTCATATAGAATGGATAAGAGAACAAAATGACATGAAGCAAAGAGAAAGAAAGTTGCATAGTGATTGGCATAATAAACCTTCAATAAATGGCAGCTATTATTATTGGCACTATTATAGATTCTGATGTCTTAATTGCTCAGAGTGGTACCAAATAATCTTATAAAGTTATCATGGAAAGGCCTACTTTTCTCCAAATGCAGTTAGTTCTCCTCAGCTTGGGTCAAATTCTATGGGAAGTAGAAAGATAAAAATGTGAGCTTTGAATGTGCGTAGGAAATGGCTCCTGGAAAAAGTGGCATACACCGGCCAGTAGGTTGCACAAGCTTGGGCATGAGTGCTTTAGGATGGGGATTGTCATGTTGTGACGTTTTATTGACCAGTCAAATGGGTGGTTCTTTTAAAAATTTGTTAAGGGAACAATCACAAGAATAATAAATTCATTTTAGTTATGGGACATATAATCAAACTTGGCATTTAATTAACCTTGGGATATATTAGAAAGTGATGATCTATAGCAACTTTTGATCAGAAAACTTTTTCTGCAGAGGACCAGGTAATAAATTTGACTTTGTAGGCCTGGCCATAGTTATCTATAACAACTACTCAATTCTGGCATTGTAGTGTGAAAGTAGCCACAGATAATACATAATTATGGGTGTGTCTGTGTTCCAATAAAACTTTATTTACAAAAGAGATGACAGGTTGGGTCTGGCCCATAGGCTACAGTTCTCCAAGCCCTTATCAATAGAAACTAAGCCTCTCTATTTGTATATTTACATCTCAGCAATCGTAATAACTAAAGCTAAGATATTCAAAGATAGGTTCTTGGTTAAGTTGGATCTGAAAAGAAAAAAAGAAGTCAAGTAAATAATCACATTTATTATAATAATATTTTCTCATTATTTTTCTTTTCTTTTCCTTTCAATGTATCAATTCTTTGAAACATTTTATTATCTAACAGAAAACCAATACTTATTGACCTAGTCAGCAAATATTTATTGACCTACTGTGTGAAAAGCATTTTGTTATGTGATAGAAACAGAGAAGCAAATCAGGGAAAAATGGGATGTTCAATAAGCTTATAGTTTGTAGGTAAAATAGTTATGTAAACATATAATTATAATTTGGCATAGTGTCCTATAATAGAGGTGTCCTATACGCCAGCTGAACACCAGGCCCTGCCAGTTCTATTAACTTTTTTAGGATTTTATCTAGTTTTTTATAAAGCAGGTTCTTATTAGTTATCCATTTTATACATATTAGTGTATATATATCAATTCCAATATCCCAATTCATCACACAACCACCACCACCCTGCCACTTTCCCCCCTTGGTGTCCATATGTTTGATCTTTATATCTGTGTCTCAATTTCTGCCCTGCAAACTGGTACATCTGCACCATTTTTCTAGGTTCCACATATATGTGGTAATATACGATATTTGTTTTTCTCTTTCTGACTTACTGCACTCTGTATGCCAGTCTCTAGATCCATCCACGTCTCTACAAATGACCCAATTTTCTTCCTTTTTATGGCTGAATAATATTCCATTGTATATATGTACCACATTTCCTTTATCCATTCATCTGTTGATGGGCATTTAGGTTGCTTCCCTGACCTGGCTATTGTAAATAGTGCTGAAATGAACATTGGGGTGCATGTGTCTTTTTGAATTATGGTGTTCTCTGGGTATATGCAAAGTAGTGGGATTGCTGGGTCATATGGTAATTCTATTTTTAGTTCTTTTAAGGAATATCCATACTGTTCTCCATAGTGGCTGTATCAATTTACATTCCCACCAACAGTGCAAGAGGGTTCCCTTTTCTCCACACCCTCTCTAGCATTTGCTGTTTGTAGATTTTCTGATGATGCCCATTCTAACTGGTGTGAGGTGATACCTCATTGTAGTTTTAATTTGCATTTCTCTAAAATTTAGTGATGTTGAGCATCTTTTCATGTGCTTCTTGGCCATCTGTATGTCTTCTTTGGAGAAATGTCTGTTTAGGTCTTCTGCCCATTTTTGGATTGGGTTGTTTGTTTTTTTTAATATTGAGCTGCATGAGCTGTTTATATATTTTGGAGATTAATCCCTTGTCCATTGATTCATTTGCAAATATCTTCTCCCATTCTGAGGGTTGTCTTTTCATCTTGTTTGTCATTTCCTTTGCTGTGCAAAAGCTTTTAAGTTTCATTAGGTCCCATTTGCTTATTTTTGTTTTTATTTCCATTACTCTAGGAGGTGGATCAAAAAAGATCTCGCTGTGATTTATGTCAGAGCGTTCTTCCTATGTTTTCCTCTAAGAGTTTTATAGTGCCCGGTCTTATATTTAGGACTCTAATTCATTTTGAGTTTATTTTTGTGTATGGTGTTAGGGAGTGTTCTAATTTCATTATTTTACATGTAGCTGTCCAGTTTTCCCAACACCGTTATTGAAGAGACTTTCTTTTCTCCATTTATATCCTTGCCTCCTTTGTCATAGATTAGTTGACCATAGGTTTATCTCTGGGCTTTCTACCCTGTTCCATTGATCTATATTTCCGTTTTGGTGCAGGTACCATGTTGTCTTAATTACTGTAGCTTTGTAGTATAGTCTGAAGTCAGGGAGTCTGATTCCTCCAGCTCCATTTTTTTCCCTCAAGGCTGCTTTGGCTATTCAGGGTCTTTTGTGTCTCCATACAAATTTTAAGATTTTTTGTTCTAGTTCTGTAAAAGATTCCGTTGGCAATTTGATAGGGATTGCATTGAATCTGTAGATTGCTTTGGGTAGCATAGTCATTTTCACAGTATTAATTCTTTCAGTGCAAGAACATGGTGTATCTCTCCATCTGTTTGTATCATCCTTAATTTCTTTCATCACTGTCTTATAGTTTTCTGTATACAGGTCTTTTGTCTCCCTGGGTAGGTTTATTCCTAGGTATTTTATTCTTTTTGTGGCCGTGGTAAATGAGAGCGTTTCCTTAATTTCTTTTTCAGATTTTTCATCCTTAGTGTGTAGGAACGCAACACATTTCTGTGAATTAATTTTGTATCCTGCAACTTTACCAAATTCATTGATTAGCTCTAGTAGTTTTCTGGTGGCATCTTTAGGATTCTCTATGTGTAGTATCATGTCATCTGCAAGCAGTGACAGTTTTACTTCTTCTTTTCCAATTTGTATTCCTTTTATTTCTTTTTCTTCTCTGATTGCTGTGGCTAGGACTTCCAAAACTATGTTGAAGAGTGGACATCCTTGTCTTGTTCCTGATCTTAGAGGAAATGCTTTCAGTTTTTCACCATTGAGAATGATGTTTGCTGTGGGTTTGTCATATATGGCCTTTATCATGTTAAGGTAAGTTCCCTCTATGCCCACTTTCTGGAGAGTTTTTATCATAAATGGGTGTTGAATTTTGTTAAAAGTTTTTTTGCATCTATTGAGATGATCCTATGATTTTTCTTCTTCAATTTGTTAATATGATGTATCACATTGATTGATTTGCATATATTGAAGAATCCTTGCATCCTGGGATAAATCCCACTTGATCATGGTGTATGATCTTTTTAATGTGTTGTTGGATTCCATTTGCTAGTATTTTGTTGAGGATTTCTGCGTCTATATCCATGAGTGATATTGGTCTGTAATTTTCTTTTTTGGTAGTATCTTTGTCTGGTTTTGGTATCAGGGTGATGGTGGCCTCACAGAATGAGTTTGGGAGTATTCCTTCCTCTGCAATTTTTTGGAAGAGTTTGAGAAGGATGGGTGTTAGCTCTTCTCTAAATATTTGATAGAATTCACCTGTGAAGCCATCTGGTCCTGGACTTTTGCATGTTGGAACATTTGTAATCACAGTTTCAATTTCATTATTTGTGATTGGTCTGTTCATATTTTCTATTTCTTCCTGGTTCAGTCTTGCAAGGTTATACCTTTCTAAGGATTTGTCCATTTCTTCCAGGTTGTCCATTTTATTGTCATAGAGTTGCTTGTACTAGTCTCTTAGGATGCTTTGTATTTCTGCAGTGTCTGTTGTACCTTCTCCTTTTTCATTTTTAGTTTTATTGAATTGAGTCCTCTCCCTCTTTTTCTTGATGAGTCTGGCTAATGGTTTATCAATTTGGTTTATCTTCTCAGAAAACCAGCTTTTAGTTTTATTGATCTTTGCTATTGTTTTCTTTGTTTCTATTTCATTTACTTCTGCTCTGATCTTTATGATTTCTTTCCTCCTACTAACTTTGGGTTTTGTTTGTTCTTGTATCTCTAATTTCTTTAGGTGTAAGGTTAGATTGTTTATTTGAGATTTTTCTTGTTTCTTGAGGTAGGCTTGTTTTGCTATAAGCTTCCCCCTCAGAACTGCTTTTGCTGCATCCCATAGGTTTTGGATCATCGTGTTTTTGTTGTAATTTGTTCTCTAGGTATATTTTGATTTCCTCTTTGATTTCTTCAGTGATCTCTTGGTTATTCAGTAACGTATTGTTCAGCCTCCATGTGTTTGTGCTTTTTATGGTTTTTCCTCTGTAACTGATTTCTAATCTCATAGCTTTTTGGGCAGACAAGATGCTTGATATGATTTCAATTATCTTAAATTTACTGAGACTTGATTTGTGACCCAAGATGTGATCTATCCTGGAGAATAGATAGATCTTCCATGTGCACTTGAGAAGAAAGTGTAATCTGCTGTTTTGGGATGGAATGTCCTATAAATATGAATTAAATAAATCTGGTCTATTGTGTCATCTAAAGCTTGTGTTTCCTTATTAATTTTCTGTTTGGATGATCTGTCCATTGGTGTAAGTGAGGTGTTAAAATCCCCCGCTATTATTGTGTTATTGTCGACTTCCTCTTTTAGAGCTGTTGGCAGTTGCCTTATGTATTGAGGTGCTCCTGTGTTGCGTGAATATATATTTATAATTGTTATATCTTCTTCTTGGATTGATCCCTTGATCATTATGTAGTGTCCTTTCTTGTCTCTTGTAACATTCTTTATTTTAAAGTGTATTTTATCTGATATGAGTTTTGCTACTCCAGCTTTCTTTTGATTTCCATTTGCATTGAATACCTTTTTCCATCCCCTCACTTTCAGTCTGTATGTGTCCCTAGGTCTGAAGTGGGTCTCTTGTAGACAGCATATATATGGGTCTTGTTTTTGTATCCATTCAGGGAGCCTGTGTCTTTTGGTTGGAGCATTGAATCCATTCATGTTTAAGGTAATTATAGGTATGTATGTTCCTATGACCATTTTCTTAATTGTTTTGGGCTTGTTTTTGTAGGTCCTTTTCTTGTCTTGTGTTTCCCACTTAGAAAGTTCCTTTTGCATTTGTTGTAGAGCTGGTTTGGTGGTGCTGAATTCTCTTAGCTTTTGCTTGTTTGTAAAGCTTTTGATTTCTCCATCGAATCTCAATGAGATCCTTGCTGGGTAGAGTAATCATGAATTGTAGGTTCTTCTGTCATCATTTTGCATATATCAGGCCACTCCCTTCTGGCTTGTAGAGATTCTGCTGAGAAATCAGCTGTTAACCTTATGGGAGTCCCCTTGTATATTATTTGTCATTTTTTCCTTGTTGCTTTCAATAATTTTTCTTTGCCTTTAATTTTAGTCAGTTTGATTACTATGTGTCTTGGCATGTTTCTCCTTGGGTTTATCCTGCCTGGGACTCTCTGAGCTTCCTGGACTTGGGTGGCTGTTTCCTTTCCCATGTTAGGGAAGTTCTCATCTATAATCTCTTCAAATATTTTCTTGGGTCCTTTCTCTTTCTCTTCTCCTTCTGGGACCCCTATAATGTGAATGTTTTTGCATTTAATTTTGTCCCAGATGTCTCTCAGGCTGTCTTCATTTCTTTTCATTCTTTTTTCTTTATTCTGTTCTGCGGAGGTGAATTCCACCATTCTGTCTTCCCGGTCACTTATCCTTTCTTCTGTCTCAATTATTCTGCTCTTGATTCCTTCCAGTGCATTTTCATTTCAGTTATTGTATTGTTCATCTATGTTTGTTTGTTCTTTAATTCTTCTAGGTCTTTGTTAAACATTTCTTGCATCTTCTCGATCTTTGCCTCCATTCTTTTCCCGAGGTCCTGGGTCATCTTCATTATCATTATTCTGAATTCTTTTTCTGGAAGTTTTCCTATCTCCACTTCATTCAGTTGTTTTTGTGGCGTTTTATCTTATTCCTTCATCTGGTGCATAGCCCTCTGCCTTTTCATCTTGTCTATCTTTCTGTGAATGTGGTTTTTGTTCTACAAGCTGCGGGATTGTAGTTCTTCTTGCTTCTGCTGTCTGCCCTCTGGTGGATGAGGCCATCTAGAGGATTGTGTAAGTTTCCTGATGGGAGGGACTGGTGGTGGGTAGAACTGGGTGTTGCCCTAATAGGCAGAGCTCAGTAAAACTTTAATCTTCTTTTCTGCTGATGGGTGGGGCTGGGTTCCCTCCCTGTTGGCTGTTTGTCCTGAGGTTACCCAACACTGGAGTGTACCCGGCTCTTTGTTGGGGCTAATGGTGGACTTGGGAGGGCTCACGCCAAGAAGTACTTCCGAGAACTTCTGCTGCCAGTGTCCTTGTCCTCATGGTGAACCGCAGCCACCCCCTGCCTCTGCAGGATACCCTCCAACAGTAGCAGGTAGGTCTGGTTCAGTCTCCTATGGGGTCACTGCTCCTTCCCCTGGGTCCTGATGCACACACTTCTTTGTGTGTGCCCTCCAAGAGTGGGGTTTCCATTTCCCCCAGTCCTGTTGAATTCCTGCAATGAAATCCCGCTAGCCTTCAAAGCCTGATTCTCTAGGAATTCCTCCTCCAGTTGCTGGACCCCCAGGTTGGGAAGCCTGACGTGGGGCTCAGAACCTTCACTCCAGTGGGTGGACTTCTGTGGTATAATTGTTCTCCCCTTTGTGAGTCACCCACCCAGCAGTTATGGGATTTGATTTTATTGTGCTTATGCCCCTCCTACCATCTCACTGTGGCTTCTCTTTCTTTGGATGTGGGGTATCTTTTTTGGTGAGTTCCAGTGTCTTCCTATTGATGATTGTTCAGCAGTTAGTTGTGATTCTGGTGCTCTCACAAGAGGGAGTGAGCGCACATCCTTCTACTGTGCCATCTGAACGAATCTCCTGCTAGCTCTATTTTCTAGTATGAAACTATTTCCTCTCTCTTTCACTAAGTAGTTTCGTAAGGTTAGTAACATGGGGGCAAGTTTACAATAACAAGGACACACCATCCATAGTAAAAACTTAGGTAATGTTCTGTTAATTGGATTGGCTTTGCTGATTCAGTTTCTTGGGACCTCCCACATATCTCAGGAAAGATAATAAATTTGGGGGAAAAAGGATTCACTTGGGGCGTGAGGAGCAAAAATTGA